>NW_022589712.1:54062908-54662908 GCF_004348235.1 Phoca vitulina | reverse complement strand
TAATTACCACTTACGAAATGCGAGTTGGGATTCGACCCTGGGCCTGACTTCTCCTGAAGACCTCCTGAGACCCTACGCACTGTGCTCTTCACTTTCCACTGCTCAGTAAGAGCCCTCCGTGGGCAAGTAGGGCTGGGTTCTGTGCAAGCTTGAACATGCTCTGGACCGAGTGGGAGTAACTCGGCTGTCTGTACCTCAGACTACCCAGCAGGTCTAAGAAAAAGGCTGCCTCTAGCTTATCTCTGCAGATGTAGTTTTTTTTCTCCTGCCATGCTGGCCGACAGGTACCTGGCCGTTAGCCAGGGTTCGCCTCTCTCGGGGGCGGAGGTGATGTCAGTTCTGCAAGCGCTGATAGCCGGGGGCACCCTTGTTCTCTGGGGTGGGGTGGCCGGGGGAGGCTAGAGTGTGCATCCCGTGCGCCAGGGACAGCCACGTTGTACACAGTGCTCATGGACGCTTTACTAGAATACATGATCCTAGGTGAGAAAAACCAAAGTAGCCACCTTTCGGCTATGTTCGATTTGTAGTGATATGCTTGACAGAAAACTGTGTGTGTCTGATTTCAGACCACAATTTGAGAGGCAGAGCGCTAAAGGAAAGCACAAATATGTATGATTTGGAAAACAGGACTTCTCTGGAAAAGTACAAGTTAATGGAACAGCGAAGTAATCTTTTAAGCCTTTTTAAGGTTAAGATACTTCATACAAAACAGAGAGGAGTTATTTTTATCATCTGAAGCAAGACAAAGAAGAAATGGTTTTCTTCTCATAAATGAGATCAGCATTTCCCAAACTGATGCCCAAAGGAACAGTGTTTCATGAGATGCTAATGCCTTGAAATTGTATGAACAATAGTTTGAGGACTGGTATATCCTCCTCTTAAACATCCGGGGTGGCAGGGGTAAGGGGCCAAAACCGTTTTAAGTGTGACTATTCCTAAGAAGCGGTCTATGGGAGGGAAAAACAGCTTGGGAAATGCTGAAATTTCTGATTTGAAGGTAAGTTTGGATAAATATATCTGGATAGTTCACTCATGTGAGTTTTATATGCCAGGTACTCCGACGTCCAGGGATACTTTGTAACCAAATTGATAGGCCAATAATCTGAAGCTTCTGGTCCACTGTTTTTTCAGCATGAGTATCCAAATCAAGAGAGTCCGATTATCCGCTGACTGAGTGGTTAATACAGAAGCTAGCGAGCTGCCTGATAGCTTCATCACCATAAACAAGGGAGCTGGAACGGATGCACACACCTTCTCAGCACTAACATTCTAGGACTTCACTGTTTGGAAACTAACTTGTGTGGAAAGGTGAACTGCTTGTTCCAATAGAAAAGTGACACGATCCGGAGTGAGTGCCCCTCAACACAAAGGAACCAGAACTAAAGCCTCCCATTCTTAAATAACATTTATTATTGTTGCAAAGAAGTCTTTCATGAGAACAGTTCTCACATTTAAAGCTATATTGGTTATGGTTATAGAAGCAGATTTCATTGAGTGTTCTAGATGAAGTATGCCTGACTACGACTCTGAATTCAGCAATCTAATATTCACAATGTGTTGGCTGCCACTTAGCTATTGATCCAAACATGCCTTTTAATTTTTTTTTTTTTTTTTAAAACATGTGCCTGCACAGGGTGGAAAAAGAAACGCCAAGGGCTTGCTAAAAAGGAGAAGCCTAAAAAAGATAAAATTCCCGCAGCAGTTCTGTTCAACTGCAGTCTGTGAGTGCAGGAATAGTGTCCGTGGGGGGAGCATTATGCCCAGTGGTTTCTCCGTGTGAACGGTGGGAAAGCCCTTGAGGTTTTCTGCGGCTGTCAGGAGGGAGAGGGAGAGTCCGTTTACTGGATCCAGTCGATGTTCAGGCACCGCGCTATGAACGCAAACATATCTGAGACCTCTTCTATCACTTTGGCCGTGGGCTTCCCGGCCCCGTGGCCGGCCTTGGTGTCCACGTGGATAAGCAGGGGGTTGCTTTGCTTCCGGCTCCGGCCCACGACATACTGAAGGGTGGCGATGAACTTCAGGGAGTGGAGTGGGACCACGCGGTCATCGTGGTCGGCGGTGAGGAGAAGCATGGACGGATACTGGATGTCGTCTGCCTCCGGGAGCTTCACGTTGTGCAACGGAGAGTATCTGAAAGGCAAAGGCAGTGTGGTTTGTCCACGAGGCTGCTCAAGGAGCACTGGCGGGCACAGTAACCCACGTAGTTTACCAGCCTAACTTCACTAGCCATGACTGCGGCCTGACTAGTCCCCGCGTGACCACCGCAGTCTCTGCGTGCATCGCCGTGGAGGTCAAACTGGCCGGGGCTACTGCAGAGTGGGGAGCTGTGTCACTTCTGTGGCTCCCACTTTGGAAGACTGGGTAAAGAAGAAACTCCTAGGGCTGCTGAGATGACCCTAACTATGTGTGCACGCTTACGGTCTGGAATAGCTCTGTATTCTTTAGACTGACTTTCTCACTACTACAAAGTGGACTGACTTTAAGCCACTGATTGTGAGTATAATAGGAGCCAGCCTTTCTTTTGTTGAAAAACTTGAAATTCAAAGTGAATGGCAGCTTTTTACCCCTTTACCATCTATAAACCGTTTACTGCAGGCTCAGCATGGCAGTCTTAGGAAGAACCCGGGTCCTGTCTGGGCCTCCTGCTGGCTCTCACGGTCCGGCAGAAAGAAACGGCCTTTGGCTGATGGGGACAAAGTTAGTGGAGGGGCAGAGGAAGCGCCTTCTGAAGTACAACTTTTCAGGTAAGGGAACAAGAGGGTTTTAAGAATAAAAGTATAGTCGGGGGCGCCTGGGTGGCTCAGTTGGTTAAGTGACTGCCTTCGGCTCAGGTCATGATCCTGGAGTCCCGGGATCGAGTCCCACATTGGGCTCCCTGCTCAGCAGGGAGTCTGCTTCTCCCTCTGACCCTCCTCCCTCTCATGCTCTCTGTCTCTCATTCTCTCTCTCGCAAATAAATAAAAATCTTAAAAAAAAAAAAGTATAGTCGAATTAAACAGTAACTGATAGTAGTTAAGTGAGTGAAATCTCTGGACTTTTTTTCTTTACATTTTACTCAATAATATGGATGTCCTGTTTCTCAGTGTTCACTATTACTGAATATAATCGGCTATTTTAGGAGACTTTTATTTTGGAGGGTAAATAGTCAAAAACAGTAAAATTTCTGCTCAGTTAACCAAGTCAAGACTGAAAAGTTCTGGAGTTTAGCCTCCCAACAGATAAGGTGGGGGCGGCAATGGATCGGTTTTCTGATCTTATTTCAGAGTGTTGTTCTTGGATCAACCCTAGCCCTCCAGATAAAGGTTAGTTCTTGGGGAAAAAAACTCTGAGAGGTTCTGTAGAAAATTTATCCAACTATTCCCAAATGTGGAAGTCCAGCTCCTTCATGGGGGGGACACGCTGCCAGGTTTGAGCAGCTCTCGGTAAGGCCCTCTCTGGCTCGAGTGTGTAGGGCTGAGCTCTCTGCTGCTCTGGGAGCAGCAGTATGAGGAGAATACAGCCCCGTGAGAGCTAGGTTGGAAAAGTAAAGATACTTTTCTTTTTTTTCCCAAATTAATTTTAGAAGTATTAGGTTCCATTGAATATTTTGTTGCCTTTGATACACAATTCAGTCAGTATTTTTGAGTTTAGATGGGACTCCCTAAGTGTGTATTTTCTTTACATTAATTTGAACTATAGCTTCTTTATTTAGCTTTTACTGGGATTTGTCAACGAGGTTATTGCAATGATAAAACTTTGGTCATTTTAGCTGAGGAGCTAAAACCATAAAAAGCACATAAAATGAAACAAAAAAGCTTGACTGGAGAAATTATTGTATTGAAATGTGGAGTCGACTGAGAAGACTGGGACAGGGGACACAGGCAGTTCCTAAGTGCTGAGGTTGATCCCCAACCCCCTATGCGTGGGAAGCGAAGACAATGAAGAGCCAGAAAAGAATGTAGCTTGCGGTCTTGAGAGTCTAAATGTCTGTCATTTTCTCATTGGTCTTGCCAAAGCGGTTGAAGGATAGGAATGCAGTTGTACAATATTTTAATAATGTGATTTGCAGTTTCAAACATATATGGTTACACTGAGAGAACAAAACAAGTTTAATGTACCTGCATATATCCCTCTTTATTTCCTTCTTAAAATCCCATACATAGATGTTAAGTATAATGACACCTTTTTCTATTAGTTTTTGATTGCTATGGTAACAACCTACCACAAGTTTGGCAGCTTTTAAAACAACACAGATTTCTTATCTCACAGTTCTGTCAGCCAGAAGTCTGGGTTGGCTCAACCGGGTTCTCTGCTCTGGGTCTCAGGGCTGAAATCAAGGTGTTGGCTTGCTGGGCTCTTATCGGGGAAATTCTGGGAAAAAAATCTATTTCCAGACTCATTCAGGCTGTTGGCAGAACTCAGTTCCTGTGTGATTATAGGACTGAGGTCTCCCTTTTTTTGATGACCACTGGCTGGAGGCTGGTCTCAGGTTCTAGAGGCCCCTTCCTCCATCTTCAAAGCCAGCAATGGCAGATCCAGTCCTTCTCCGGCTTCTAATCTGACCTCCCTTTCTGCTGCATTCCCTGCCTCCAGCCTGAGAAAGTGCTCAGCCTTTTAAGGCTTTGTCATTAGACTGGGTCCACTTCAGTAATCTAGGATTATCTCCTTATTTTAAGGTCCACTGATGAGTAACCTTAATTTAATCTGCAAAGTCCCTTCACAGCGGCACTCAGATTAGTGTCTGATTTGAAGAGACCAGGGGACGGGAATCTGGGGGTGGGAGGATGACTTTAGAATTCTGCCTGTCACATCTTTGTCGTTTGTTGTTTTTGTAAAGACCAGATCAAAACAAGGAAGACAAAGAGGAATTTCCATCACTTCCACTCCTTTTGCAGTAAATGATATGCAAACAGGAGACACTGAAGGGGACGAAGAGTCAAACACTTATCCTTTTGACTGCGTTCAGTATTCTATCAAATTGTTAGCAACATGTACCATATGTATTGATAGGAATCCAGACTTACTTGATAAGCCATTCGAAGTGTTGTTTGCTGTCTGAGCACCCGTAATCGGTGGTCCAGGCATGGCCAATGGTGTATTTATGGAACTTCAGCATGTCCATTACTCCCACTTGGGCAATAACACAACCAAAGAGGTCCGGGCGCTGATTTGCACAAGCAGCTGAAAACCAGGACAGAAAGAACGGAAAAGGAGGGTGGTTTGTCTTTAAACATCTAAATAAACAAGGACAAATCACTTTAAATACATTTTTTCCTGGAGCACAGGAAGAAACCATCATAAACCACCTGCCTAATGGCCACAAGCTTTTCTCCCTGCTTCCAGTATATCTGAGGGGTAGGATGTTCTCACCGGTGATAGAGATTCATTCCCTGAAGTGAATCTCAATGGGGGAGTTATTCAGAAAAACTCAAGGATTTTCTGGAAAACTTGTGTCCACTGCTCTCATTCCTATTTTTTTTTTTCCACAAGGAAAACTTGTTCAGAATCTCAAAAGTAACCTGTGACATTGTGACATGATAAGAAATATATAGTTATTGTCCCCAGTTCCTGGCACAGAACTCCTAAACCCCTTGGAATTTCCTGAGTGACACAGGCGAGAAGCATGTCTTTTAGAACTCATGGCTGCCCCTTTCAACCATACCTGAGTTTATGCTAAAGAGGTGACACCTGGTGGGCCCCTAGGGGGCTACACGATGGGGGCTGTCACCACACAGCCAACCCCGTGGTTAGAGGGGTGGGACTCTCAGCCCCGCCCCTGACCTTGGGGGAGGGGAGAGGGGCTGAAAATTAAGTTAATAATGGCTAATGATTTCCTTTATCATGCCTGCCTAATAGAACCTCCATAAAAACCCCTAAGCAGTGGAGTTCAAAGAGCTTCTAGGCTGGTGAACACTGAAGTGCTGGGAAGGGTGGCCTTCCCAGAGAGGACATGCCCATTCTGCAAGCCCCCCCTCGACCACACACCGTACTCTCCTCGGGTCTGGGAGCTGTTCTCACAAATTACCAAAGCCGAGCAGGCGGAGCATGGGAACCCGACAGACAGCAAACAACACTTCGAATGGCGTATCAAGTAAGTCTGAACCTGAATGGGAAGCCAGTCAGTCAGAAGTATGAGGGCCCCGGGCCTTGGAACCAGTCTTGGGAGACTGAGCCTGTACCATGTGGGGTCTGTGCTCACTCTGGGCACTATCCGAACTGAAGTGCAGGACCGCCAGCGGGTGTGGGAGAGTTGGTTGGTGTGAAGGAAAAAACCCCATACACTTGGTGTCAGAAGTGTCGTGAGGAGAAAGTGTTCACACAGCCCAAGGCAGGCCTGAAAGCGAGCACAGGCTCTAACCAATACTGGTACACGTTCTTGTTCTGGTTTAAAACTACTTGTCTTCGTACACTGAAGTTACATAAATGTATTCTTTTGTTTTGATGACTCAACAATATTTACTGAATATCCCGCCACGTGCCTGGCACTGGAGTCAGATCAGTGAGTGTTCCAGTGGGAAAGTTAAGTGCACGAGTGATTACAGTGTGGGAACCACCACTGCGAGGGAGCCCAACCCGGGGTAAGGAGTTAGGGAGGCTGTGGGAGGAAGTCACATCAAAGCTGGCATGACAAACAAACAGTGAGTCAAGGGAATCTGGACTTCTCCCACTTCTGGCAAAAAACCTAGTTCTGATTTTGGTGCTTATTCCTAATACCAGATCCTGAGTCCTACCCTGGGAGACCCTGATGCTCTCAGATATTAGAGGGGCAGGAATCTGTCCTTTTAAATTAGCCTTCAACACCCTGAGAAGGGAAATCCATTTCTGCAAGTTCCTCAAGGAACCAGGTTTGCCAACAGATGTAAACCAATAAACTGAAAATATAAAGGAATTACTGGATGAAACTGTGAATTACTGAACAACTCTCCCACTATTGGAATCAGATGGCATTTTCAATATCCTTTCCCATTAAATCTTAGATTTATTTGCCCTTCGTGCTTCTCTTTTACAGTTTGCATATGATCCACATGCAAATTCAGAACAAACCCAGAATCTGACCCCTTCTAGCAGCCTCCATCACACACTCCAGGGCCAAGCCACCACCGACACGTCTCACGGGGACGGAGGCCTCCTACCTGGCCGCCTGCTTTCCTGCTCTTGCCTCCTCTAACACCATAACACGATCAGTGCAAGATCGATCCCATTAAAAAGTAAGTCAAATTATGACACTCCCCCAAAGGCTTCTCATTCACCCAGAGTAAACTAGGTCCGCTAGCCTGGCTCTGAGGTCCTGCCTGGTTCCACCTCCTGCCACCTCTCCTGACACTCTCCCTCGCTCACTATGCCCAGCAACAGCCGTGGGCCTCTACTCTGTTGCTGGAACACTCTGAGCCCTTGCTGGCCTCAGGGCCCTTGGTGTGTGTTGTCTGCCGCCTCCGACTAGAACGAAAGCTCCATGGGGGCAGACGTGCTGTCTGTTTTGTTTGAAACCTATCACTGCCCTTTCTAAATTTAAATTATTTTGGACATATATATTTTACCTACATGGGAATTTTTTTTTTTTTCAAGACTATACTGGGGTGAAGAGTAAGAACAGGTATTCAGGTTTTGCAATGACCCCGTATATTTCAAGGATAAGGAAACTGAGTGAATGTGCGGCTCCCCTGAGCCCGCTTCAAAAACAGTGGATTTTCACTTGTGTTTTAAGTTGAGCCTATATTTGTACAACGCCCCCTCATATACTGACATTGGATGTAGGACCCAGCAAGCAAAGCCACCATAAATGTTCATTACAAGGTAAAATGTCATTAACTACCAAAAATTAGGAAAAGCTACTTAGAGGCCATAGCACTTGCAGGTTAAAGGAACAGAATCTAAAAGCACAGTATTAGGTTCCGGCCCCAGCATCACCACTTTCCAGCTGTGTGACACCAGGCAAGCTGCTCAACCTCTCCGTGCCCCTGGGTCCTCGGTAAAATGGGAATGCTACCAGTTCCTGTCCCTCAGGCTGCGTGCATGACAAATGAGAGTGTGTGTGCGAAGGGCTCAGCGCCCAGCACACAAGGTGCTCAACAAGTGTGAATTAACACCATGAACGATTTCCTGACTATTCTGCTGTGCATCGGTCTGTGTGCGACCTCATTTTCTTTCACTACTCCTCTCTCTGCACCCACAGCATAGATATTCAACAGATAGATGTTTAGTGGTGATCACATCTTACAAGTAACACAATCACAGGGGTTATCAGGCTCAATCCTGTGCTGGCTGAATCCTAGAAAGGGTCTAGTGGATCTAGTTTGTGGGGCGGGGGGTCCCACCCAGTGTGCAGCCAGAAGAGCTCGGGGCATGCAGGGGAGAAGCTTCTCAGGCTATCGTGAATCAAGCCTGTGTACAGTGGGTTCAGCTGGGTCTTTATGTGTCTTTTATCAGATGCCCTGATACAAATGGGTTTTGCTTTCTTTGCTCCCATCCATGAGCCAAAATCAGTCAAGAGCTGTCTCCGGACAGTGTATCTGAAAGCCCCAAGAGTGTTAACTAGTAAGTACAATAGAATCCAGTTCTCACCCACTAAGAGGCCTCCGTTTGAACCTCCATTAATAGTCAGCCTCTTGGGAGATGTGTAACCTTCCTTGATAAGATACTCTGCCGCATGCTGGAAGTCATCAAAGCAGTTTTGTTTGTTTGCCAAGATACCACCTGCAATGTACCAAAGTAAAAGATGGTTAAGAAACAAAACATTAAAACACACGCACACACACAAGTTTAACCTAAAGGGAATTCAAACGATAGGGCAGAGTTTCAACTATGGATCACTTACACACAGTGGGCGAACACCACATTTAGAAAAATGCCTCAACTGCAATTTTGTTACACATTATGGAAATCCATCAACACCACAATCACTAATCCATAGGGTAGATGTGTGTATTTCTAAATACAACGGCAGTGCCCCATAGGGAAGAGATGATCTGTTAGGTCAGAGAACCATGAGGACAAAAGTACGACAACAGGTAACCAAAAAGAACCTAGATATTAGAGAGGCTGAACTTAACCTTGAGCTGTGCTCAAGCCTGTGCTCTGAGTAGTGAGCAACGACCCCCTCTCGGGGACGGGACGGCCATGTGCCCACAGGGGCGCTTCTCCACCCTCCTCTTGGCCGGAGCTGGAAACGGTCATGCTGAGAAATAAGCTCTTCGGTTCCGCCCTTCTTTAGGGAATGTAAGCAAGAGTGAGGCGGGGAGGTGGTGGTGTACAGAGCAGCCTGTTAGAGTTGCTCAATTCTTGAATGAAGATCTCAGACCTCTCCCCAGAGAATCTGGATTTTCTCATCCAGAAGTCATCCAGTGTATAAAACCACACAAAGAAATTATGTAAAGAGAGGAACATTTGTAAGGTCTTGGAATATCTGATAGTAAAGGCCAAAAGTCAAAGATGGGCCCTCAACGGAAGAGACGTCTGAAGTAACTGCCTATGAGACGAACCAAAAGCAGACAGGTCTAATTAGATATTTGAGATTAACCACTTCTGCAGAAATTCAATTAAAGATGAAGCTGTGCTACTGAAGCAATTTTTTCAGATGAAAAGAAATGTTGTTAAAATCTTAATAAGAAATTATCGGTGAATTAGAATAGCTAGAATTACTTAGTTTCCAGGAATAATATCATTTTGGGTATAGGACTATATTTTTTAAAGAGCATTACATTTTAAACTCAATAAACCGAATGGAATTTAGATCTATCAATGTTTAGTATACTAGGGTCTAACTGGAAAAATCCATTTCTGGCCCCATGACTGCCTAAATATGGAGAAAGTTTATGAATCAGTCTAAATACAGACAGTCTACTTTTAGACTCATTCAAGCTCCAAACTCCCCCCTCCCCCACCCAGGGCTTTTGGACAATTAAGTTGGTTCATTAATACAGAGATGCGAGAGTACTGGTGTCTACCACGGCACGGTGCACCTGATGACCACGGGGTTCTGGAGAAGAACCTGGGTTCTCTAGGGGCAGGCCACAGGACCAGGAGTCCATGCAGGGGTGTGTGTACGCCGCCAACGGTTTAGTCAGTGACGTGTGTCGGGGGTCCAGACTTGGCACATGGATGGGGAACATAAATATCTATGTCTTGGCACATGGATGGGGAACATAAATATCTATGTAGAGATTTTCTTATTTTTCTTTGATCAATCATCTCAATATCACAGTATGATTTTAGTGTAATTAAACTCTGGTATCAGGTCAGGGTCAAAATTATGCAATGACAATTTTGAGGATGACACTCGGGAGCAGTTGCCCTAATGATGGCAGGCAGGCCAGGAGCCCATGTGTTAATGAGAAATGCTCACTCTTGCTAAGATGCTCATAGTATGTTGTCTGATGTCAGCCTCTAGGGTGCTTGCTGGATGTTCAGGGGGTCAGGCCTGGCCTTTCCTACATCTTGTCATCTAACAGGTACTTATGAAACATCTCTTTACAGATCTACCCTCATCTTTGCAGACTGGATTTGGTGCAGAAAACCACAGCCTCTGGCCTCAGGTTCAGGCACAGGTCTGCTGCTCCTCCCGTGGGAGAAGACCCCCTTTTGCCTGATGCTGCTGCCCAACACCAAGGCCCGGTGGCTACCTGTGTTCTAGGAGGCCTTCTTATAAACGATGGCTGATGATGAGAGTGGGGAGCAGCCTGAGGCCGGTGGGAGTGAACGTGCCTTCCCACATCCTCCTCTGGCTATTGGTTAGTCTAAGAATTCCAGACACACAAAAGTCTGGGGGAAAGGATGTGCTCCATATGGAAAGAAAAGGAAGAAATAAGGCTTTAAAAAAATTTCGACGAAGCCTGGGGAATGAAGCTTAGTATCGAAGCAATATCCTCAGTGAAGTAGAATACATGCTTCAGGAGCCCGGAGAAGAGACTGAATCATTAAAACCAGAAAAGAAAAACGAGTGAGCTCCTGAGTCTAAAACCTGCTCACGACAGAGTCACAGCCGTAATGCTAGGAGGTTGCAACTTCTTAGCAACATCGGGAAAATCAGAGAAAACAAGCAAAAGGATGCTCACTCTGGGAACAGGAAAGCTCTATTTGAGATGGCTCTTTTTAAGAGAAAATGACCTGGTTGGAGATGGCCATATAATGCTAACCAAACAGCCTGGTCTTGACTCAAAAGAGATCCAATAAATGCCAAAAAGTTGGGGCGCCTGGGTGGCTCAGTTGGTTAAGCGACTGCCTTCGGCTCAGGTCATGATCCTGGAGTCCCGGGATCGAGTCCCGCATCGGGCTCCCTGCTCAGCGAGGAGCCTGCTTCTCCCTCTGACCCTCCCCCCTCTCATGTGCTCTCTCTCATTCTCACTCTCTCAAATAAATAAATAAATCTTTTAAAAAAAAAAAAAAACAAAAAGCCAAAAAGTGCCCCGCAGACCCACTTCTGACAGTGATAAGATAAAAATGTACCCTGTGCATTGCTAAAAAACCCAATTCTGATTATGCTTTATAGGGAATGTTTCTGAGGAGTGTGTACTTCATTAAAATAAACAGATTACAAAGGAAAACAGAATGTGACAAAACGGAGCTGTTTTTAGAGGGGCAGTGGTGCCTGCAACGTGTCTGGACACCTCCTTATTTTTCGCTTGTCTGCCCTAATCCCGTCGGCTCGCTCAAGCACAGCTTTGGCCATGCCGTGTTTGTTTCCGCAGAGAAAATCCCTCACCTTTATGCCACGTCTCTCCGTACTCGCCACCTCCTCGGATGTTGGCCACCGCAAGGACACCGCCCATGTGTCTCACAAAGATGAGCCTGGACACACTGAGAAGCAGTTCAAATAATTAACCTTCCATGGACCACCTGGTACAGACCACGCTGTTGCTCTCCAGCCAAAAAAATGTATCCCCGAAGACACTCCACAGGTAACATTACTGAAATAGGAGCCCAGGAGTTTTATACTATTTGATTACAAAGTGCAAAATATAAAAGTTCTGATTAATGTTTAACTGCGAAGTTCATACATTTTCATGTGCATTCAGTAGATCTCATTTTTCTATACTGGTCAATATTTTACTACAGGAAGTGGGAATACACAATTCAGGATGCAAACAGAGAAAGAACCCGAAGCTCTCATTTCATGCTGAATCCATCTTTTAAACAATTACGTTGGCAAACGGAGTATCTCCAGCCACGTGACACAGCCCTGGTGTGAATGGCTCTGGGCTTGCAGGAATCCCCAGTGGTGGTCCCTGCTCCACTGTTTCTAGCATCTCTTTCCTCATTGTTCAAGTTGGAATAGAGAAAGTGGTTTCTGAAATTGGGATTTTAAAGAGGTGTTCCAGTTTTATAGACATTTAGATGCTGAACTAGGTAACATAAGGTGTGAGAGGGGTTGAGGAGACCAAGGACACAGTCCAGAAAGGAAGCATGGAGGGCTCAGGGCTGGAGAAAGTTTTCTAGAAATAAGTAGAAGAAACTATAGCACAAAGCCCTTAAGTAAGTCCTTTGGGAAATCTGGATTTTGTTTTCTCTTCTTCTTTCTACTCTGACCCTGACGGTGCTAAATGACATCCATTATTTCTAATACCTAAAATTAATTCTGCCTTGAGAAGTGTTTATGAAAATTTTATCATTCTCCCTTTTAGTAGCTGGGTAAACGCAGGCTTCTGTAACCTGGGGCTCTCGATGGCCTGAGTGCTAATTTCTTGGGTCTTGAGGACTCAGAGAAAAGGGGAGTTGGGGGAGGTGATCATACCACACAACTGTATTGGCCCAACAGATTTTCAATCACTTGGTCTTCTCATCAACATTGTTCATGCACCCCTGGTGGTCTCTACGGAAGCTCCCAGCATATCTGATGGGTTCTGGGATAAAAATGGTGCAGGGACCCTTCCTTACTCATCCCTCAAGTCCCAGTGGAGCAGGATTAATAACTACTTGTACAAATGAACAAAGACAAGCAGTTTTAGCTATAGATCTGCTCGAGAATCAGGGTTGTCTCCATGCAAGACCCACTGCAGGGACTAAGGAAAGTGGTGCTCAGGATGCGAGTCTCTTAACTTATTCACTGAATGAAACACATGCTCATGGGCCCTACACTCAGGCATCACCATGACTTGAAACTGAAGCTTGAATTTCATCACTTTGAGTGATAAAGAAGGGTGAACAATGACACATTTTATTTTTTTGTTTTAAGGATTAGGTCAGTCTAATGAACCAACAGGTACTGGTCTGCATTCTTAGACTAATCATCACAAAGCATAAATATGGCATATGGTTTAACCACACAGACACGGGCATACGAATGAGAGAGCACATCTGACTGCCCGGGAAACTGGCAAGAGGTGGGCAGCCCATCTGTGGCTCAGGCCCTGCCCTGAATAATGGCTGGTGCGGAGGAAACACTGCAGAATGCAGAGTGGCACTGTCATCATATGGTGAATGAAGAACCACCCGTGCTCCACTCTTTTAACTGGTTTCCCTTCAATGTATTCATATGATGATTTTACAAATTCATCAGCTCCTCACTAACAAAAGGATAAAATCCAACTCTTTTACCAGATGTCTAAGGCAGTTCACAATTTGGCTGTAAGCTACTGCGAGGCAGGGACCATGTTTCGTACCTCATCAAATCCTAAACACTGAACCATCAAAGGCTCAAAACAAAGCAACAGTTTTCTTGTCTTCATATTTGGGGCAGCCAGTTGATCTACCCTGAATTTATGTCCTGGGAGTCACAAGTCCATAAATTTCTTCCTGAATAGGATCAGATTTCATATGAGGCTCTATTTAGAAGTTGGCTCATGGCTGGTCTTGCTGGTAGGAGACTCCTTGTTTTTACTAAAAATGCTCAACACAAATTCCATTTTATACTGTGAATGGGATATTAAATCCAAGTTTGCAAATAACAGAAGATATTTATTTAAATAACAGCAAATGTGGCAATGCAGACTTTTCCCTCCCTGAACCATACTTACTGGGAAATAATCACATAACAGTTTAAAATGGATGAAGTAATAAATAGCAGATACAGAAAGCATACTTGTGGCTGAATATTAAGATGGTCCATTTTAAGACTCTGTGCTGCTGAAAAATATAATCAGTAGCTAAGAAATCATTCCCTCTGAAGAGAATACTGAGGGCAGTGGCGGGACAGCAAATGACAAACTGTGTGGGGACGACTACTTTCCGTCCAAACCTCAGCTGACACTCCCCGTCTGTAGCCTGGCAGCTCCAGCCTCAGCGTCTAGCTCTCAAACAGCCTATTCACTGAAGACACAAGATTAGCTTGTGCTCCTGAAATTCCTGACCAAAAGGGCATGTACTTAACACACAATCCTGCCCCTCCACAAAAAACAAGCAAGAAATATACAGTTACATACATTTGAAACAATGAGTTAGTGGACTCGTCTCTGGTTTCTTCCCACCGTAGGGGGAGGATTGCATCCACGCTGAAGTTCCCGAGCGTTCCATGCTTACCTGTAGTTGGGCGTGATGGATATGTTGAAGCCGCCGTAGCCGTATAAGAAAGCAGGATGAGAGCCATCCAATTTTATGCCCTTTTTATGCACAATGAACATTGGAATCTTTGTGCCATCCTTGCTGGGGTAGAAAATCTAGAACAAAAGCAAGCAGAATAGATTTAGTATTACTTAGTTAACGCTTGCTTGCTTTTAAATGGGAGAAATGTGCAGGTAGTCAATTGTCTCTTCAAGATGTAGAGCAGCACAATGGAGAGCCAGTCCCCCTGATGTATCCGATGTGAAGCATCTTTCAGTTTTAAGGAGACTTTGTGGAGTAGAGAAGTGTCAGAAAGTAGGGAGACCTGAATTTGAATTCTTATTCCACAATTAGCTAATTAGGTTACCTTGGGTGACCCATTTATCATCCTTTGGCCTCAGTTCTTCATCCCCAAATGGGGCCATTGTGCCCACCACACGCAATACAGAAGAGAACAGGCCGTCAGTTCTTTGCTCCTTGTCACCCTCCCAGGACCAGAAAAGTCAGATCGGCCATCCTACCAAACAATTCAATCTAGGGAGACTCTTTTCTAGGAAACAAATTTCATATTCAACTTCCTCTCTATTCATTAAGATACTCAACTCTTCATTTTTCTGTGTTCAGCTATTATTAAGTAAATGTTAACAACTACAAAATATGTATTAGGTGAGAGAATAGAAGAACAACAACAAGGAAAGCCTATTATTCCTATTAAAGACATTTTCTCCAGCATTTTTTTTTTTTTAAGTAGGCTCCGCACCCAGCACGGAGCCCAACGTGGGGCCTGAACTCACGACCCTGAGGTCAAGACCCGAGCTGAGACCAACAGTCAGATGCCCAACTGACTGAGCCACCCAGGCACCCCGTTCTTCAGCATTTTTTAATTAAGGCTCATCACACTCTGGGCAGCCTTGGGCAAGTTCGATCAACATTTCTATATCCATTACTTCTTGGATAAAAGGGGTAAGAGAAAAAGAATAAGAAAGAGAACACTGAATGCTAATCAAGTGATGAGCCCACCAAAAGCAGATAATGGTTTCGTCCAGACGGAAAATCTGTAAATAGTTTTCTCTTTGGGCAAACATGGTGTCTTTACCCCAAATGATACCTGGAAAGTGTTCCCGCTGAGAAATGTCTTGCTGACCTCCCATGTTACACTCAAGGACATAAGTCTTTGCACTTAGTGTGGTTTGGAGCCATATTCTATCCAAGGCTTCTGACGGTAGCAGTTCTCCTGCAGAGAGTTGCCACAAAGTCCTTGGCAATCAACGGGGGGTGGGGAGGCGGGGGTGCAGATGTAGCGAAAAGCACTACAAGATGAAATAAATGCCTGCAAGGTTGGTAGTTATCGGAAACCTGCCAAAAAATAATAGCAAAAAAAGCACTGGTTTCTGATTTTGGAGAGATCCTGAGAGAGATGTAAATTTGAGAGTTCAGGAATCATGGAGAACCCTCCTCAGGATTCAGAACTACCAGAGGGACACACACTTCTACTGGAAGTTGTCAGTGGCAGCCAGTCAGCAGCATCTACCGGAGTGTAACTGTGGGGGTGGACGAGTAAATGCAGAGTGAGAGGAGCAAGTTCCAAGTCACTGGCTCGGGCTAAGGAGTTCAAATACAGGGCCTTCAACTCAGACGTGGGGAGAATCTGGAGCACTCCAACCACAGAAGGAGCAGGGGAACAAATGGTCTCACACAATTCTACCTTAAACGAATCCTCTGTTCAAAAATCGCATTCCCTCCAGCTTACACCTGTCCTCAAACCCCTGGCCCGGCACCTCAGCTCTCTCCGGTCCAGCTCACCCGCCCACAACACCCTCCTCTGCTCCCTGCTCTCCGCCCAGCCAGCGGGGCTGAGGCACCTCTAGTCTCCACTCAGCTGGCTCTCCTTCTGTCCCCAAAGGGCTCCAGCTTGGTGCCCTGTGACAATGTGGCTCCTCTGGTCCCACTTTTCTGGCTGCCACCTAGAGATCTCCAGCGCCTGTGGGTCAGTGTGCGAGTCCCCCTCCCCCAGCTGGCTCCAGGACAGAGGAATCCTTTTAGAATACCAGCAGAAGCCCCAAGTCCCCTTCACGCCCGTAGATGCAAAAATATATGCAAGCTGAAGTTGGTGTGGTTCAGATGTTAAAATAACACCACTCTGAATGCTGTCCAAAAGCAAAAGGGCACTGTGAGGAGGATTACAATAAAATCCACTTCAAGAAAACTCCTTACAAGAAGGCTATTTCAGACTTGAAATGAATATACACACCATGTGAACACCCGTGTACGCAGAGTTCGTCACATCTCTGTACACACACACACACACACACACACACACACACACGAGTGCTCTAGGCCGTTTCTATTTATGGCAGGGCAACTGATAATAAACCTTAACCCGACTCTTCAATAAAAGGGCAAATTGAATCCTGAGTCTTTTCGTAACCATGGAAGGAATCCATGTGAACATTTTAGAAATAGTCATTACAACAGCCCAGCCATTTTCCATCACGCACTGTCTCCTTCTTTGACTTCACTGAAACTGCTTTCCTCTTGAAGCCACTTCCTTCAAAGCTTTTCTTTAAGAGGCTTTGGGGTGTCTTTCCCACTGCTCTGGATTTGTTTGGTTAGGAAGAAAAGCTAGCAAACTCCTTATTTCCATTTGCTTCCCAAACCTGGCCAAACCAAACAGCTCCCCTTCAGAATCTCACTAGTGGTTCTTGAAACTCACTGGCTGGGCCTAAGCATCTGTGTCGAACACGTTACAAATACACTTTCCCAGACTCCATTCCCAGAAGTTCCAATTCAACAGGGTGGAGTGCTCAAAGCTGCGATGTAGCAAGTCTCCTACCTACTCTGGTGCAGGTGGACCGGGGCTCCAAAACTAGTCACACAGTCTGCTTTTATCACTCCCTGTATCCTTGTCAGTTGTATCGACTAAAACCAGGTGTCTTCCCACAATCCTTAATAATTCAATATGGGACTCTCTTGTTCTCCCCCTGGTTCTCATGCGATTTTCTTCAGTGACTTTGACAATGGAATCGATGACCTGTTCAGCATCCTGTCCTTACAGACGCCTGAATGCCTCATTGTCCAATCTGAGCTTCCACACCACCCTATCCACTTGTTCATTCGAATGTTTGCTGGGTGTCCATCACGTGCCAGGTGCTGGAGAATCCCTTCCCGCACGGGACGTAGGGTGTACGGAGACAAGCCAGCAGGCACTACGAACACCCGTGACCTTGGCTCTGTCCTTGCCCTCAGATCCTGAAACTCTCTGCAAGGAACGCTGACGTTCCCCCTGTGATTCCAACTTGTTCTTCCCCCTTCCTTCCCTTCCTCACTCCTGAGTGCAACGTCTTATCACAACATTCAATCCCTCGTATTCTCTCTGGCTCTGTCAGCCTCACTTGGGCTCAAGGCCCTTAGCCAGCTCTCTCGGTGTCACTAATGCCTGAAATCCTCTCATTCTAACCTAAGTCACTGGATTCCTTCTCCTCCTCCAGGTTGCGGCCACTCAGAAAATGCCAGCTCACTTCACTGCAAATTAGTAATACCTGAACTCACAGGCTCTGAACTTATGCTTTCTGTAGGTTTTCTCCTTTCCCTAAATGAGTTCCTTATGTTTCTCCTTCTTTTCCTTCCTATGTCTTTCCTAAATGTCTTCCTTATACTTTTTGTACTGAAATCAATTCCAGAGTAGCTGTTTCCAACACCTGCCATCTTCTTCCATTCCCAATACCACCCATTTGCATCCCCTACTCTTTGTCTTGTCTGCTGTCATTGAGGCCATCTGCTTGGAGTTCGTAAAAAACCTTCTGCCAACTTCACTCACCCTCTACAACCCCAGAGAAAGACTCAGCCTTGATTCTAGTCCTTGCCAATCCCACCACCATCACACTCCCCACTACCACAACGTATTCTTTTGCATTTTCTCCCTTTCCTTGGCATGCAAACACATTCAGAGTTCTCCTATCCTATATAACAAAACAAGACACCAAAACCTTTTGCATTGCCCTGCGTGCCCCTCAAGCTAAATTTCCATCTCCCTCTTCCTTCCTGATCACACATCTTCCACGGTAACCTACACCCACAGCTCATGCCTTCCGACCTCATTCACCACTGCTGGTAAAGTGGTGTCTTTACCACCACTTTTTTTTTTTTTTTTTAAGATTTATTTATAATTTGAGACAGAGAGAAAGAGCGAGCGAGCGAGGAGGAGGAAAGGCAGAGGGGGAGAGGGAGAGAAAACTGACTCCCTGCTGAGCACAGAGCTCTACGCGGGCTCCATCCGATGACCCCGAGATCATGACCTGAGCTGGAACCAAGAGTCAGATGCTCAACTGCCCGAGCCACCCAGGTGCCCCAGCTTTACCACCACTCTTAAAGGGCATCAATGAATGTTTTCTGTCTTTCTCCTTACCCCTCCAACTTCATCTCTGTCCCAGTGGTGTGTGTGCTTCCCAAGTTTTTCATAAGTTTATAGAGACACATCTATTCTTACATATTCACACACACACAGGTTACTGTCATGTGGTGATGCATAGAGTCAGGCTAATATTGGCCTACAACATAGACTCTCCTCACGCAGCAAGATATCATGGGGTTCCTTTCATGTTAAAATCCCCAAATTTACCTCTTTAAAAAAAAAGCGCACACAAAAAAAGGAAAAACCAAACCAAAAAAACAAAACAAAACAAAAAACAAACCTAGCATTTCATTGTATGAATGTACACAAATGAATTTAATCATTTGCTTACTGATGGATATTCAGACTGTTCTTTTTCTCTTAACAATGATGGAATAAATCCCTTTTAGATAAATCTCATATATTCATGCTATAATTTCATAGGATATATATTCTTAAGACATGAGCTTGCCAGATCAAACTGCATATAAAAATTCAATGCATTCTGACAAATAGTTCTTTCAAATGGTGTATCAACTTAAGTCCCTAGGGACACTGATTACCTAAGTGTCCATTTCTTACCAGCAGTGGATGTTACAAAAATGGATTTTAATTTTTGCTAGTCTAACAGGCAAACTTTACCATCTCATTATTGCTTTAAGATTATTTTTAAATTCACGAACATTTTCATCTATTTATTCATCATTTTATGTCTCTTTGTCAGAAAACAAAACGTACCTGTTTTTATTGCGTTACTTTTCTGATTAGTTTATAGGAACTCTTCTTACATCAAGGATATTAGCTTTTTTTCTGCCAAGTTTTGTTTGTATCTCCTCCCCATCTATAACCTATCTTTTAACTTTCTTTGTGGAATCTTGAATATACACACCACATAGACAGATAGGGGTTTCTCACCCCAAGTTATAAAAATTTTTGAATTTTTACATTTATATTTGTAGTCCAAATGGGAGTTTGTTTTTGCATATGGTCTTTCCCCCAAAGACCAACTATCACGTACCACTCACTGAAGGACTGTTCTTTCCCCCACTGTTCAGAAATGCCACTTCTGAATTGGTTTCTTCCCAGGCCTCATCTGTTCTGATTTCTATCTGGCAACTGCTTCTTCGGCTTCCTGGGTGGAGTAGTAGTTCTTTGGTTCTTTATTTCTCTAATTCTTTTTCAACCTTCCTAATGGATCCATTACTAGCTCTTCTTCCTCCCACCACATGCTACTGTGTTGCAAATTTTATGCTCTGTCTTCCCTTTTTTTCCTGCAAATTCCTCCTCTGCCATTCTCAGAGAGTGCTAATAAACTACTCTGTGCTAAGGACCTTCAAGTCCGCATGTGATCTCCCAGGGTGGGTGGCCCCTCTACCTCTCCATGTCACCATGCCCTGGATATACCTGGGGACGTGCTCCTCCTCGGAGCTCTCTTAGTTTGGCTAACAACAGTGGTCCCTCGTTTCTTTCTCTTCTCAGCCACCTGCCTGCCAACTCCTATCTTATACCAAGGACCCCACACCCAGGCACCCATGCAGTCCTTCCAGTTCCCACAGCCAGGCCTCTCCTCTCCCATTTGCTCTGGCAAACCCGCTCAGGATTCCCTACTGCACGAGCCTCAAAACCAGCCGGTCTCCCTGATGCCTCACGTTTGCTAAAGTGGTGCTGTGGTAGGAAGAGTAGCACCGTAAACTATGATTAGTCACATACAGAAATTAGAATGTAATTTTTATATATATATATATATATATATATATATGTATGTATGTATGTATGTATACATATAATACAAAAGCCATTAATGCTTTATGAGTAGACAACTGCCAAGCTTAAACCCATGTGTTATTTTTCCATTATTCAACAGGGTATTGCCACCACAATACCTAGGTTCAAGTTAAAAAGCAAAACAACTTACTTTTCTTCCCTCCTCATACTTGTAACCAAATGAGAGTTGGCAATACACATCCATTGTTTTTGAGCGTCCACTGTGGGCACAGCCCTTTAATGGAATGCCAGAGCTTTTATGGGATCCTTAATGGGCAGGAAAACAAAGAGCTCACATGGGATCTAAAAGGCGGCCACTTGAGCAATAGAGAAAGTCTCTGTGTCATCCAGGGCTAATGGCTCGTCATGTGAAGCTGACGGGCCCTGCCTTCCCCTTCTTCCTGTCAGCAACAGGGTCTGTCCTCTGGCACACACCTTCACCTAACAGAGTGCAAGGCCCGCCAAAGAACCTGTGGCCAGGAGTCTTCAGAAGCACCTGTGAGATCTCAGAAGAGCCTCTGCTCTAGCATGTTTCCACACGAAACCTTCGTCAAGGGCACCACAAGTAACAATAAACATCATGACAGCAATTCAAAGCCACCGTTCATTCTAGACATTAGTGAGCCAGCCAAAGGTTGCTCAAACACTGCACGAAGAAAGCTTCCCTCCTTGATTTTATTTTTTTCCCCCTTAAAACTTATATTCTTCATTTTGGAGACTCTCATAGCAGTGTAACAATGTTACTCCACATCTCGAACCAAGAGCATTCAGCACAACAAGGCAATGAAGGTCTATACCCTCTGGGAAGCCCACACTGTTTCTCCACAGAGGACAGCGATGGGTCTTCTCTGAGCAGTCCCAAGACTGTGCCACTTGGTACAGAAAAGCTGGTGTCGGTTCTTTCTCAGCCCTGGGGAGCTAATAAGGTCATCTCAAATTCTGGAGATTTACAATGTTTCAGACACAAGGAGAGATCGTCACTCTGGGACCTCATAAACTGGTCACGCTCTTATTATATAAAGGACACACCTGAGATCCATGAAGATAAGATACCTGCCAAGGTGACAATGCCAGTTAATGGAAAATTACCACCATGGTCTCCTAAGTCCCTGGTCCAGGGTTTTCTTCCCCCTCTTATCACGAAGTAATTCACTCTATGGTATTGCTTCCTTGTAAATATCTTTGTTGGGTGTACCTGTGTAGAATTCTGCAAATGTTAGCAGCTTTGGCACTGACTTAATAGATTTTTTTTCCCCTCAAGACAATAATCATCAGTCTCTAAGGAAACCAGGGGACAAATATTCTGCCAGAGATACTGTGATTTATTTGCTTTTCTGTTTTTGTTGCCCTCTTGAAAAGGAGACTCATTCAAGCATGTCAAAAGCCATATTTCAGATACAGAGGTTATTATATTTACTTTTTTAAAGCAAAGTAAGTCTGCGTGGAAAGATGATCTTTCTCCAAGCAGTCATCAGTGTTACCATCTTCAAGACAGATTATTAAAATAATAAAAAGCCCAGTAATATCCTGTAATACCATGCTACTAAAAAAATTGTTTCAATAATATTTTTAAAAGGTGTAACAGACACAGTTAACAACCCCCACTTCCTAAGCAATCACTTAAATTTAAAGCGGCTTCCAATTTTGCATATTTAAGGCCATAGTCTAATGAATGATTATTTCGCAGATAAGAGCTCACAGATCTTTGAGTTGAAGGCTTTAAATTAAAAAACTATTGAAGGTTAAGAGACATATAAAGCATGTAGTAAAAAATGTCAGAAATGACCATCCCTTATTGCCAAGCATGACTTCCCAGAGGCATCACCAAATATAAAGCAATGCTACTCTACAAGCGTGCTTTGGCACGAGATGACAGTCACTGAATACATGTCCAGCTCTCCTAACATGGGAATCTGGTTTCCAATAGATGAGATAAAAACATCTTCCTTTAAAGGAAAAAAGCAGAGCAAGGAAACCTAAGAAATCAAGGAAATGTTACCGTTCTCCAAGAGAATGACATCAGTCATGAAGAGACCAGCCATCTCTACTGAAATGATTACTTTTCTTGAAATGAACACACTTAGTACTAAAATCAATTTTGCTAAGACATTCAGACATGGGCAACCACCGAAGCTTCTGAAAACAATCAGTCTTCAACCCCAGATGTGTTCTCGTTCGGGTTTGGTGCTATTGGAGGCAAAGGCCGGCACTCTCACTTTCCCCAGTAAAGGGACATGCTCATCCACGAAAGATGAAGATAAACTGCAAAGGGCAAGCCCTTCGGAGAGAAGAATGTCTGGTGATCGCAGCTCCTTCCTAATTTTAGGGCCTGACAGGTTTAGAGGAGAATGTTCATGAAAGGGTGTTGAGCTTCCCTTTTTATCAGAGTTGACAGAGGCCACTTGTGTGCCCTGTGCTTAAGTGTGGCAAACGCATGTGACGAGGAGCAGAGCCGCTCAGAAATCTGGTCAACGCGAACAGGGTCAGGACATCCCACTGCCCAAAGAACAAGGCAGAAAGCAACCGCTGAACCTCCATTACATTGTAAAGCAAGGACAGGGAGAACCTCGCAGGGTTTCAAGGGGGTGCTGCACATTTCTGTACCGTGTTTAGGTTAAAGATACCCGCCAGGCATTAGGAGGTCATAATCCTATCTAATTTCCAGGCGTTTAACTTTGGAGGAGTGGGGAGGAGTTTTAAGAGTCACCTTTGGGCAGAAAATATAAAGGGAAATTTCTATTCCAGATCCTTTTCGTTTGCTTTTCAGAGGGTGGCTAGACAGTTTTCTAACCGTGGAGGTTTAAAAACTCCTATGGGGCACCTCAATAACAGCAACGTTAGTATACTTAAAAATCTATTTTAATTTTTGGTCCGTTTCTTGAGTATCAACAACGGGCTAAGTGCTCTGCTGATAGTCTCTGCCGAAATGCCTCAGCTCTCCAAGGCTGGGCCATCTGTTCTTTGGAATAATAAGCCTATTCCCGGTTCCAAAATGTGGAGCAAGAAGCGAAACAGAAACGGGAAGGTGCTGAACACAAGGGAAGACAGACAGTGGCCCACGTGGACCGTGGCACTTTGATGAGTTTGGCTGGAGTCTGGAGGCTTTCAGGGCTGTGATGAATAAATAGGACTCGATAGCAGACCACAGTCGCCATCTTCAGTTCCACTGATCTGACCTCTTTGTGGTCGAGGCCCACATAGTCAGACATCCTCATAAAACGGAAGGACCTACTGCATGCACAGGTTCAGGGAAAGCAGCCTCTGTGTTTGTCTCAGGGTGCCCTCACAGAATACATCAGGTGTGGGCAACGAGGCTCACTACAGGGGCACTGAGGCGGCACGTCAAACGGACACGTGTTTGTTCTGCTCTTTATGAGAACAGCGTCATGAGTCCGTCGTCAGGGGGGTAGGAACCTGGCACTGCTCGCATTCAGTGAACGTTTGATGAATGACTAAACAACATAGAACCGCACATTAAACACTCTCCTTCTGATCCCCCCCCCCCCCCCCCCCCCCCCCCCCCCGCAAGACCTATGCCAGCTTGCTTCAGTTCCTGAGGCTCAGAGGCACTTCGGATGCTTCCTGCACACCGTCCCCTCCCCGCCCACCTACGTGAAGGTCCCCTGGCTTCTAACAGGATTCCTGCTTCCAATCTTTGGGCATTTGTTACCAGATTAATCTCCCTGAGATCAAGGAGAGAGAGAGAGAGAGAGAGAGAGAGGGAACCTTCCTTTTACTCGAGGTCACTCCCCTCCTGACAACGTGTAACGCCTCCCCATCCTCTACACAATGAGGTCCACGTTTTAGACCAGTCATTAAATCTCTCCACTTTCTACCTTCTACCTTTCTGAATCCTTCCCAACTGCAACTGTCCCCTCCACTGAAACTGTCGTTCCCATCTCTAGGTCCCCAGGTCAGCAGGCTTCACAGACTAAAGCACAACTGGAAAAAAAAAAACAATTCACTGGCTCTAAGGAATTCACTTATCTGATCCCCCTCGAGCTTCCAACCAATGCAGGCATCCCCAAAGCTGTATCTCAGGCAGGTTCAACCTTTGCTTGGCTATTTCTAGTAGTAAGAAAGAAATTAACACCACAAACGGCAGCTCATTTCACTGGGAGCCTCTCTCACTGTTAGAAAGTTCTTCCTTACCTGAAAAGGTCAAAATAAATGAAAACACAGGGCACAAAAGTCAGCCGAGGCTCTGGAGACAGAACCTAGTGATAGTAAATTTCCATATAAACTATCAACTAAAGTTCTGTACATTAAAAAAAAAAATACTAAAGTGCCCACCAGTACGTTTCTATATTTTTCACAATAGGATTTTCCTCAGTCCTTAGGTCAAAATAGATGTTATTTTACTTGATTTGTTTAAAACACTTAAATAGTTCTTACCATGAACCAAGCACTATTCTAGAGGTTTATAAATATTCCCTCATTTAATCCACATATGAGGTTTATACCATGAAGGCCCCCATTTTTTGGGGGGGTCACTCTGACCAAGAGAAGTAACTTGTCCAGGTCATATATCCTGGGAGTGATGGAGTCAGGATTTTTAGCTGGGCCGACAGACTCCAGAGTCCTTGCTGCCAGTCACTAGGAACAAAGGATCAGCAAACCCCCGGCCCCCCTCCAGGCCCCCTCCTGAACCCCCTGTTCACGGCTGTGGTGCCGTCATGTTTCTGTATACCTCTGTACCTAGCACGGTGCCTGGAAGACAGTGAGCACTTAGAAAACAAGTCTGGATCCCTGCATAAACACTCAAACTGGACACCACGCTGCAATCAAACAACAAAAAAGTATTTCGGGTGGCAGTGCTTTGAAAAAAAAAAACTATAAAATAAAGCAGTCTAGAGTCTGGCATCAAAATGCTTATAAGCTGAAAAGGAATAAAATACAAATTAACTCGGGTTGAGGCACTCAAGAGACTGTATAAGGTCACAAATTTCCAACTTATTACTAATGAAAAATATTTAACATCTGATATTTTCTTTATGTGTAGCTGTTAATCTATTAATTTAGCAATGCCATGGCAGACGAGCTTTATGGCTCCGAAACGGTTTAGTTATGGTAATTTACTGCATGAGATTGCACCTGCGTCATAAAAACCCAGAAAGAATACTTGAAATCCATTTCAAATTCTCATTAACTCAAAACTATGGTGGACCACTTATTTTACTGCCTTAGAAAAGTAAAATTAACAAGCGAAATGTTGACATGACAAACTCCGGCCAGAATGTTCAGTAACAGAAGGGAAGCAACCATACAGCTTTAAGGATCTGGGGCTGGTAGCTCTGCATGCCTTAAAAGGCTGGACTAGGAAAGAGAGACAGATGTTAGTGAGAAGGGAGAGCAGTGTTTGTGCAATCAAGCACCTCCTGGTGGGGGGGAGGGGGGCTGGGACAGAACCACGTGCTGCCGACAGTGGCCCTGAATCGAGGGCAGCACCGACAGAAGCCCTCGAGCCAGGAAGCTGGCACAACTGTCCAATTGCCATTTTTTCATTTGTATATTCAAAGGGAAAGGGAGACACATCAAAACACTGTGAGGAGCAGATGCACACAAAAACCATTTCGCTACGGAGAAATGAATGACTGGAATACTGAAAAGGGGAATCTGGAAGTAAAATCCTCTGGCCTAAAGACGTTTCGGGGAGTTTCTCTTGCACACCTCCAATGCTGCTAGTACACCGATCTGCTTCTACCTAGAGTCTCTCGGACACGGCAAATGCAAATCACCAAAATAACCCCCTGGGAGAGTCAGAGGCAGGAAAAACCCATCTGAGATGGGATTTCAGGTTGCTTCAATGACAATCGTTAGGGAGCTCGTGAGTGCCACAGTGCGTTTCACTCCCCACCGCTGGGGAACCTGGAGCCAGAGGTGGACTCACACTGGTGAAGGCGGGCTGCAGAGAGGTGGTCAATGGGGAGACACGCAAGTAGAGGCTTCCGGGAGCATCACAGCCAGCCACTGGAGGCCACTCACCAGGGGTTGGAAGAGAGGAAGGGGAGCAAATGAACACAAATCACAAGGTTCAGAAGTCCTGCTGCAAAGCTACGAGCACAACTTCTTCGATTTATATTCTACGCCTGGCTGTGTGAAATGGTTTCCTATTTGTGCAGTAGAATGACAGTAGCAAAAATCTTCCCAGTGGAACCGTAATAACCTTTTTTTCTTTTTTGATGACTATGAAATGCCTCCCACCACCTTGTTCACCCCAGCGCTATCATGATAAGGGAGATCTTGCCTATTCTTTTTTAAATGCTTTAAATGTGGAAATAGTGTAATTTTAAGTATGCATACACACACACCTTTTTATTATCACTTGTAATCAAGGCATTAAGGGAGTGAAATATCAAAGTCTAAGGAAAATGAATGTTTCAGATGAATAATCGATTCATGTTCACGGAAGATCTAGAAAAGAACAGCGTGCTGTTCTGATGATAGATGGCATTCAGGACGGCGGATGGGGAACATTTGATGATATGAAGCATCAGGGGTGTGTGCAGAAAAGCTGGCCACAAAAATAGCACACTGCGGACAAAAACTTCCATCTAGTGAATTCCGGTGCTATCTGTGCTGCCTAGTAATTAACAGGCAAAGCCCAGGGCTGCAAGGAGACTCCTCACTCCCAGATGGCTGGGCTCAGGGGCTCCATTCACAGCTTCTTCAGTCTACTGCTTTCCTGGCCACCTCCCAAGTCCTTAACTGTTAGCGCTCCCTTTGGTCCTCCCCCCACCGTACACGCCCCTGGGGGTTTCAGTCTGTGCCCAGGTGCTCAATGACAACCACCACGGCCAGCCTTCATGACTCTCCCTGACTCCTGACCCTAATTCTCTGAGCGCCTGGCAAATGTCACGTAGGTATCCAGCACAGTCCCTTTCAAGGGCTCCCCACTGTCCAGGGGATAAAATCTCACCCTATTTGGGTGCATACCAGACTCTTACGGTTTGACCTGTCTGCATCTCCAGGCTCATCTTCTGCCAGTGGGGTGCAGCCCTGGTGCTAGGGATGCCTCTGCGCAAGCTCTCCTCCTTCCCGTGACCTTCCCCTGTCTGCCCGAAGCTCCTTTCCTGGAAGCCCTCCAGGGACAGTCTTAGACGTTCCTCCTCCTCTGGGCTCTCACAGGACCTGGGATCACCTTTTGTATCGTTTCTCCCACCGTCAAGTGCTACAAATGTTTGATCACATCATTTCCCCTAGTAAATGCTATCCTCGATCCTTATAGTCCCAGCATTGCCGGTTACAAGGTAGCAGCTTGATAAGTGTTTGTGAAATAATTATTTTTATTTATTTATGCCATCTTCTCATTTAGAAATTCCATTTTATTTAAATTAGTATTATAACTATCACTGCCTTAGGCATCCCCCCGGCTTCTCTCTGTGAGGCACTGGGACTTTGGGGACCTTGCTTAGACAAACACAGCAAGGGAATACGTTACAAGAAACATGAACAATGAAGAAAAGAACCGTATGTACAAATCAATAAACTATTGAGGAGTGATGAAGGAAAGGGAAAGTGGCACGTGAAATATGAGAGGCTGCTTTAGAAAACCTGTGAGAAAAGCCAAAAGCCAAAGGGAGAGAATTAAGTTTCCAAAGTCTGAAAGCATTAATTAAAAAATCCAAATGATCACACACTCTCATAAAACGTAGCAAGGAATCCTGGTCAACTAAATTTGCACGTTAGTAGAACTGTTTTTTTTTTTTTTTTATTGCTCAGCTTGTCTATAAGTTTCCCAGACACCTGCAAGAAAACAACACAATAAATGTGTACCAGGAAGATATTAAAAAAAAAAAAATTTAACTTTGATGCTCTAAAAGGAGGGGCAGGATTATTTCCTGCTTTGGTCACAGACTTTGAAGACTATACTTTCAGGGATCATTTCTATAGTGTGGTCACAGACTATGACCCGAAATACACTTAAAGACTAGATCACACAAAAACTCCACAGAAGTACAGACGGTAACAAACATTCGTTTTCTGACACTATTTGCTGGTTTTGAATAGAAATTACCTTTGGAGGGGAGAGGGAGCTGGCTCCTTTCGGAATTTTACAGAAAGGGAATGATCCATTCGCATAGGTTTGACAGTGATAACTAGATAATTTCAGACTGGCTTCTCTTACTCATTTGTCAGATATTTATGTGGATCTGCTCTGGGCTCTGGGGACAGAGCAGTGGGGAAAGCCACTTTCTGAAGGGAAGACAGAGGATCACATAAACAAATGAAGAGACAGAAGGGAAGCTGGGATGGGGAAGGGCTGCTAACTGGCCCGGGAGGGAGAGAAGGGAGCTCTGGTCAGCGCAGCGGAGGTGAGTGAAGGAGTGGAGGTGAGCGGTCCAGGCAGAGGAAGGCAGCAGGGAGGGAGGGAGAGCGAGGCGGCCAGCGTGAGTGCGGCACAGCGCCCGGCAGGAGGGGCCAGGGGCCAGCCTGGGGGAGGCCTGTGGCATTACTCGAGGCTGGTCAACCGGCAGACAACCGTAATCATAAGGGATAGGCAATTTATTAAGAAGCCACATTATCCTGTGAAACGAGAGCAAACAGTCTCTTCCTTTGGACCACACATCTCAGAACTGGCTGTCCGCCTGCGGATACTGACCCCAGCCAGGAAGTCGGCTAACGTGTCGCGAGTAACGCCAATCATTCCGCGCCACCACCACCACCACGAAATCTCGGTATCGCGGGACTCAGGTCACCACGAGGGACGAGCTCTATCCTTCCACCGATGGGAGGGTACCGTGGTGGAGCAGAGCCCCAGTTTCTGCTGCCGGCCCCATAGCTCAGGCCGGCCTGGGGCCGTGGAGGAGAGAGCAGTCATGGCGGGGACGCAGCTGCACAGCCAGAGCTCAGATCGCACAGGTGGGCGCGCGCGGGAGGTGGCCTGCAGGGGTGAGGAGGTGCCAGAGCGAGTGCACGGGGAGACGGCGGAGTGCCTGCTAGGCTGTGCTGCCCGCCCAGGGGTCACTCGTGCGGCCTGCAGCGTCCTCCTACCCTCCTCTGACCGACTGGTGGGGCCCGACGCAAGTTCCTGCGTCCAGACAGGTCCACCGAGGCGTGATGGAGGCCCGAGAGCTCGGGCGACTTCCGAGAGGCCAGACGGCCGCAGACCTGTGACATGAGCCGCACGCGGTCACCAGCAACTCAGGCGGAGCAGTGCTGTATGTTCTTTATGAGGTAAAGTAGGAAAATACATGTTACTTAAAACACTGTTCAGGACACAAACTCTGCTACGATTTGAGTCCACCAGAAAAATGCCTGTGGAGAAACTAAAAGGTAATGACTTACTAAGCTCTTTAGAGCTGCTTGTATTTTTAAGGAAAATATTTGGAAAACAAAAGCTTAAAAAAAATGAAATGGATTTCTACTGATAGAATTTCAGGTGCTACACGTCAGAGATGGGGCCCGGGGCAGAAGCAACCCCGTGCTCCCCCAACAGCCCCCCTGCTTTCTCTGGGGAGGGAAATGTGGTGTCATTGGAGCGGGCGCTGTTCTCTCTCCTTCCAGCACGTGGAGGATGGCTGACCATCACCATCTGCCAACTCTAAAGCTGGTTTGTCCCCATCACATGGGGTTGGCCAATGACATGTGGCCAGGGGAGGGAGGGGACACTTCTGGACAAAAGGACTGAAGGCCACCATGGGATGGGATGTGCTTCCTAGAACTCTGTGCCACAGGGACAGGCAGTGCGTGGTCAGGGAGGCTCCTCAGGCAGGGCCTGGACAGAGCCCCAGAGGAGGTCCGACAGATAGTGTACAGGGAGAAAATGTCAACTTTTCTGACTTCAAGCCTCTGAGACTGTGACGGTGCTTGTTAACTGCAATAGCCTAGCCCATCTGACTGATCTAGAAAAGAGCACTCAGAAGGAACTCATTCATAAGAAGCAGAAAATTTCTCACACTCACTATCTGAGAGTCTTCTGGCCCTTAAACTTACATAACAAAAAATGCACATATTTCAAAATTTCAAAACTACTTCTTCATTTTTAGTTAAAACTCAAAAATTGTTTGGAAAAAACAGTAGGTAAGAAGATAAAGAAAATGTGGTGTACACATACACACACACACATACACAGAATGGACTATTACTCAGCCATCAAAAAGAATGAAATCTTGCCATTTGCAACAACGTGGATGAAGCTAGAGGGTATTATGCTAACTGAAATAGTCCGAGAAAGACAAACACCATATGATTTCACTCATGTGGAATTTAAGAACAAACAGATGAACAAAGGAGAAGAGATGGAAAAATAAGATGATAACAGAGAGGGAGGCAAACCATAAGAGACTCTTAACTATAGAGAACTGAGGGTTGATGGAAGGAGGTGGGTGGGGGATGGGCTAGATGGGTGATGGGCATTAAGGAGGGCACTTGTGATGATGAGCACTGGGTGTTACATGTAAATGATGAATCACTATATTTTACTCCTGAAACCAATACTACACTACATAAAAACTAACTAGAATTTAAATAAAAACATGAAACAAAACAAAACAAAAGAAGATAGAGAATTCAGGCCCTTAGAGGTCTCACAGAAGGAAAATAAGGAGCTGGCTTCCTTCCTGACACAATGGAGGGAATGTCCCTCCTATGAAAGCCACGCCTTCCACCAGGGCTTGGGACCCTCTCACCTTCTCAAGGAACTTGGTTCCTGGGGTGGTTCCTTCCTACTGGCCAACCCATCAACACACCACAATAATCTGGTTTCTCCCCCCTTCATAAGACAGGCCGTTGACCTTCTACACCCCTCTCACCTCATGCAATTCAAGTTCTCAAGACTGTCTGCACACATGGTTCCCCACTTCCCTCTCCTCTAACTCCCTCCTCCCTGACCTTGAACACACTGCCACAAAAGCTATGGAAGCCTCCATCTGTAAAATGTTCTATGAAGTTAAAATTTGATTTTTTGGATTGATTGGTTTTCTTAGCACAGCTGTATTTTACAGCAAGAAAATGAAAAATCTGAAAAGTAATCTGAAGGACGAGGAAGAAAGGGAGGGTAGGAAGACAAACCACAGTTGTTAAAAGACAGAGATACTCAGCCTACCAAGGATTATTTTTTCTTAAGAAATTTTTAAAAGTTTTAAAATATAAGCTTTTCAGATTATAGCATTAACACAAGACTGTGCTAACTAGACTAATAATGCAATACAACAATGTATGAAAAGCAAAGCTAATCCCCCAATCCCTCAATCACACCCCCCCCATAAGAAACCACACGTCTTCTCCCCTCTCCCTCAATATCCCCTGTTCAGCCACCAGTCTGACCCCACTGCTCCTGAAAGTGCTCTTGTCAAGATCACCAAGGAATACACCCGGTCAAATCCGAGAACTTTTCTTCTTTGCTTATTGACCAACCTCACTGAGTGCTGTCCGCCGCCGCCTCCTTCTAACACCCTCCCCTTGACCTCCTGCTCCCCCCTGGTCTGCAGTTTGCTGGCTTTTCTCGTACCTCCCTGGCTACTGCTTCTGGGGTTCCCCTGCTGGCCCTTCCTCCAGCAGCTAAGCCCTGGCTGTGGGGCTCCTCGGGGTGCAGTCCTGACCCTCCCTCACTCTACTCCATGTAATTCTGTCCTTGCCCCAGATTTAAACAACACACTTACACTGAAGATGCCCATGCTTATAACTCCAACTCAGATCTCTCCTTTGAGCATGAGACTCAAATACCCAACTCCATATGTGACATTGTCACCTGGCTGACCATGTAACATGCACAAACTTGACACGTCCAAAATATTCGTCCTCCCAAACATGTCCTCCCCGACCCACTGCCAACAACTTGATACGTGGTACCAGTTGCTCAGATTCCAAATCTCAGAGTTATCCTTGATGTATCCCTTCCCCTCTTCCCATCACGTGCAATCCCTGAGTGCATCCTGTTGATTCTACCTTCCAGGTATTTTCCACTCTTCCTCACGTCCACAGTCTCTCCCGTAGTCTAGGCCACCTTACGTCTTCCCTGGTCTAATGCTACAGATGTCTTCTAGCAGTCTCTACAGCCGCATCTTCCCCTTCCATCTATTCTCCACAAAATGGCAGATGGTTTTCTTAAACCAGAACATGTCCCATTCCAGTATAAAACCCTGTAAGGACTCCCACCGCACTTGGGATCCCTAACAAACCCCAACACACCCATGAGGTCCTGCCTTCCCTCTCTCTTACCAGTCCTCTCTCGGGTCTTCTCTGAGGCCAAGCACCTTGTTCTCAGGGTCTTTGCTCTAACACATTTCTACTTGGTTAGTTCCCTTGCATATTGCCTTTATGTTTCCACTGACACAATGCAAGGGCACTCTGGTTGCCCACTCAATTCACAGTCATTCCTGGCCCTACTTATTTCACTCACGGCCCTTCTCCCATCTTGCAATCTTCATGCTTATTTTCTGTTCACTTGTGTTTTTGGGGGGTTTTTGTTGTTGTTGTTGTTTTTCTTTCTGCTTGTACTCCTCATAAGGGCAAAGACCACAGCTCTCTGGGTCACTGTTTAACACAATGCACAGTACAGAGTAAATTCTTAATAAACACACAGACTGGATGAATGAAAGTGGTTCTCTTCCCCATCCCACCTCCCCGCAACAAGGCTGACCAATTTCTGATGGCAGGTGAGGAAGTCACCTGTCGGCAGCTGTACATGGACTAGAGGAGGAGTGGGAGCCTAGGCAGGGAGCAGAGGTGGTGCCGGCAATGCCCCGCCACGCTCCTTGGTCCCTCCTGTCTCTGCAGATTCTGAGCAATGGTTCAAAGTCGGCACTTCAACAGTCAAATCTGCAGATTCTCTAGCAAAGCACCAGCCACAGTTTAGAGTATTTATACTCTTCTCTAATCTTTTCCAAATATTTAAATTAGCTCTATGCACATTAAACTTTGGAGCTGAACTAGCTATATCCTATGCAAAACATGGAAGGCTTCAGGGTCCTGATGAAGGCAGCACATACAGTGATTTTACTTGCAGCCTAAATGGTTTTCTGTTTGAGAGTCAATTTAAGTCATTTAAAGATATGTTTACATGCATATTAATAATGGTATCTACTCATATACATACACATGTAGACGAACGCAGCTGGAGGCAAGGGAGGACACAAGGTCGGTCAGTTATGACTTAACTCAGCAGAACCAACTAGCAGACGATTTTAAATGTGTAAGAATTTATATGGGCTGCATTTATCAATACAGCTTGAGTACATGATGTACATTTCCTTCTTTTGAGACATTAACCAAGGTGAGTGATGAAGCTTTCTCCAGGGTCTTAATAAAGCCACAGCATTTTCTATCAGTTCCTACGTGAAGACCTAGAACCACCTACCTCCAGGTACTCAACTGGTGAACTGGGACAACTGGGAAGAAGCCGGCCGAGCTCCTCAGGGCCGACAGCACCAGCTATGCCACCGTGTGATTAGGGACAACTCATCTAACTTCCCTACACTACAGCCTCTTCCCCTCGAGAATGGAAATCATGAGAGTCCTGACTGTGTGACGAAAGGAGGAGAGGCACTGAGAACGACGGGCACGCAGCCTGGCGCAGGGTGTGCCCACATCCATGCTCTACTTCCAAGTAACAGCACGCTATCCCCTTTCCCTGTCTTTTGCTTTCGCCAGAGTTTCCTAGGCCAGGAACAAGAAGAGAAGCTTCTATAGAAGCTGGGACTTGGTTGAGTACTCAAAATGTACAGAATTTCAGAAAATGCGGTAAAGAAAACGAACAGTACGACGATGGAGCATGGAGGAAGGAGAGCCAGGCAGAGGTAAGTCTGCCCATGGTGGGCAAGGACTTGGTTGGGAGTTGAGCCTTGACGATGCCGTGTATTTGGGGTGGGGACTTGGGGCAGTGAGGCAGCACTTTTGCGGGGTTGGATGAAAGAGGGCCTCAAGAGTTGGGGAAAGGAGCTCCCACTTGACTCAGACAATGACCAGGAACCTGTGTGTGTCCCTGTTTAGTACCCTCACAATGCCTTCTAACTGGCGGTATTTTGCCATCATGTTTATCACTATTACAACATTTCTAATCTGCCACTTACACTTATAGAGTCAGCACTGGGAATGAATAGAGAATGATCAAGTCTACTTCTCTAAGCCCAGGTCAAGGTACACTTGACCCCAGTCAAAAGGTTATACTTATGGACATGGAACATGTTTCCTTCCTTCTTCACAGACCAACGAAGTTAGGCCGTAATGGTTTTTCCTCCAGGGAGATAATGGAATGTCTGCAGCGCCAGGTCTATTTTTACTCCATCTCTCATCCATCGGCCATCAGCGTAATGCAGGCAAAGGAGAGGGGAGGGAAGAACTATGTAGCAGGTGGGGAGCCCACACTAAGCTCCTATGTTCTCTTCTCCCCATCTGCCCGAGAAGACAGAGCAGAGCAGGAAGCCAAAGAACACTTGTCTAGGTGGCAGCCTACATTAAGACGTACCCCTGGGGTTTAGGGGTGATACTATCACAGAAAAGCAGGAGAAGAATTACTCCAACTCTCTCCTATTGAGCCTTCTCCATACAGAGAAAATCTAAGCAATTTCCAGATTCCAGTTTCTAGATCGCCACCTAATCCTATTAACTTTTAATCTAACTTCACCCATTAAGAAGGCAGAAATGATGGACAGACACTGGAATGGGTGTACTTGTCTAAGAAAAAGCAACTGAGAAGGTCGCCTGCTTTGGGCATAAAAGTGTCTTTCCGGGTTCACTGCACAAGAAGCCAAGGTCTTGGGCTAGCACTTCCAAAATAAACCTAAGGATATTCTTCTGAATTTGAGTTTGAAGCAACCTGATACCCGAACTGGTATTAGTGCCAACCCCTGAGAAAAGATCTTGGGGGAAGTCCAGCAGAGATAAGATGACAAAAGCAAAACCATAAACACTTCAAGTTTTAGTTCACTTTTAAGTGGAGTTTCAAGCTGCCGTGTAGGGACCAACATTTAAGACTTACATAAAACTCCTCCGATTAAAATATAATGTATGTATGTATTTGTATCTGAATATATCATATATGATCTAACCAAATGGATAAGGAAATGAGAATCTCATTAACATGCAACAAGGAGATTAGAAGTGAACACTAAAATAAATCATAATATTTATAAGCAATTTTTAAAATGTATTTTGGGCCCCTCGTGTTTCCCCTTTCACAAAGAGTATTTTTATTGTTTAACAGGTTCTACAAGTATTCACGAAGTAATCGCTGGATACTTACATGATGCAGAAACGTATTTTTAAAGGTAAGCAGGCATAGAAACTTAGAAGGCTTTTAGTCTAATTTATTTTAGAGGTGAAAAAAACAATAACTGAGCTATGGAGAGTGCAAATAATTCATCCTGATAACAAAGTGTGCAGATTAGCACAGCTCTGGAGTTCTGTCAATTACTTTTACACTGTTACCTTTGTTCAAACACATTGATTTTTGGTTTCCTCATTTGTAAAATGAGAGGTCTCAACTATATGAACCCTAATGTATATGCAACTGGAAAGCATACAACTTTGTCCGCAGCCCAAAAACATAGGGAAGTGGAAGAATAGATCACCTAGGAACAAGCAAAGAGGCAGCTATGAAATTAGAGACTTGACCCCCTCCCCAAAGGCTGATGCATGCCATGCTTCCATTCTAATGAGCAGGTCCTGCAAGGATGGCCCGTGTCCACGTCCTTCACAGAAGGGGTGGTTGGGAGTTGGCTTTCCCAGGCAAGAAGACTCTAGCACGGAGTCGAACGTCTGGAGAGCCATGTGGACCTAGCTTACCTGGTTTCTTCATCCTCCCCGAGATAACCCCTTACATTTCATCTTGACTCTAATTCTCAGAGTCCCATGTTGCCTTGCATCACACTTCTGCTAAAGTTAATACCAAAATTCAAGAAATACATATACTCATGTTCTGGAAGCAATATTAAAGGTCTTTCTTCATGGGAGAAGAGCCTCTTTTAAAGGGTGCTTCTTTGTAGTACATGATTTCTGCTGTCTGTAATTATAATATTTGAATATTCACCTTTTTCAGTCTTTGTTTTTCTAATCCTGATCCTGAGGTTTAGGTACCGAATTCCCTGGTCTCAGGGTCCACACCAAAAAAAAATTTTTTTTTAGATATTTATTTATTTATTTGAGCGAGTGAGTGATCGAGTGGGGGGGAGGGGGTGGGACGGGTGGGGAGAGAGGGAGGGAGAAGCAGGCTTCCCGCTGAGCAGGGAGCCTGACGCAAGGCTCAATCCCGGGACCCTGGGATCATGACCTGAGCCGAAGGCTGTTGCTTAACCAACTGAGCCACCCAGGTGCCCCATCCACACCAAAAATTTTTGCTGAAGTCCTGCTTTGTCTTGTGTGACAGGTTGCTAGTTGTCCCCCAATGTCTATTCCCCTTTTTCCTCCATAAAAAGGCCCAAATTTTTAGCTGCACACATTTTTTTCTGGAACTACATCTCTAACCCTCACTGCACTAGGTGTGGCCAGATGAGTACTTTTTCACCAGTAAGATGAAAGCAGACAGAATACATGTCACCTTTAGCAAACATGCTTCTAAGATAGCTGGCATGCACCTTCCCTCCCCCACCTCCATCGTCTTCCCTACTGCTGCCTTCCTGTCGGCTAGAAAGTGGGTATAATGTGGCTGGATGGCCAGCAGTGTTGGAGGACCAGGAAAAGACACTGGGAACTGAAGCGACGGGTGAGGAAGCAGCAAGAGAGCAGGAGCTTGGATTCTTCGAACCTTAGATACCAAGTCGGCCCTGGACTGATTCCTCCTGTGCTTCTTTTCTGTGGGAGGGAAATAAACGTCTCTCTTCTTTAAGCCATGGTTATTTTGATGTTTCCTGTTGCTCACAGCTGAATCTAATCTGAATAACATACCTTGAGATTCAGATTCATTTTTATTTTTTTAAAGATTTATCCCTTTATTTAAGAGAGAGAGAGGTGGGGCCAAGGGATAGGGAGAAGCAGACTCCACTCTGAGCATGGAATCTGATATGGGGCTCGATCCCAAGACCCTGAGATCGTGACCTGAGCCAAAACCAAGAGTTGGGCGCTTAACCAACTGAGGCACCTGGGCGCCTCAAGATTCAGATTCATTTTTAAAAACAAAAAAAAATTATTAAAATGACAAAAGATAAGTACCATTTGTACACATACCATTATTCAGATGATACCATGCTACTGATTCAGTTATAACAAGAAGGGAGTTACTTGCTACTTTGTTTTCTATATGATAATGAAATAGGACATTCTCTTCCTAAGATAGTTTTCTAGCAAGGAGCTGGAGCTAAAACTGTTAGCAGTTAGCTGAATTGTTTTCAGTTAACTGAAATCGACCCACCTGCACATCAGCAAAGCTCAGTAACCTGCAACTTTTTATGGATCTCAAAAGCCATGACTCTTAGAACAAGGTAAACAAAATTTGAATCTATTTAAGTGGCTTTATTACGTATGACAGTAAGCTCAGTATTATCTGTAGATATCTGATACATTGTAATGTAATGTTAATCTGCTCAGATTAACAAATGTAATATAATTTGTAATGTACAAATTACAAATTTTGTGTGTACTAAGAACAAATCTCCAGTGAGTATAGTTGTCACCTATGGTACTGAGTTTCCACATAGCCTGATCTCTGACATTTGGGGCCTCTAATACAATAAAGAATAATAAACCTAGACGGCCTTCTAGGAAGTGAATCTGAGCCATTCAAATAGAATCAACACCTGTTAACTCATTAACATCTCAGCAAAATAAGCTGAGCAAATATGCCTGCTGCTGAGTCACCACCGTGTCCCGGGAGAGCCAAGCAAATAGGGCTTCTTTTTTCCTGGCTGCCGTCCTCAGGCTCTCAGTCACCAGGGTGGGTTCAGCGCTCTTCCTGGCCCCCATCTGCATGCAGACCCATTTCCTCAGCACAGTTCAGAGAAGCTCCGAGCATGGCAGCACAGGCCTGGCTCTCAGCCACGCTGCCACAGTGAAGCCTCACAGGATGCTCAAGAGACCTCCCCAGGCTTCTCATTAGGGGACTGACTGCTCAACGCTCAAGGCCACCTTGTGATTTTTACTGGAAAAGGGTTACATGTTTGCAGGTTGCCGCAAAGTGATGTCCTTTTTAAAACACGGAAAAGGATTTATATACAGTGGTATGAGGATGGCACTGACTTGGGCCCCCATAACTTATTTCTCTATTATAAGACAACAAAAAAACCAACTCTTTAACAACCTTTACAGTCAAATTATTTTAACATAGCTGATACCAAAAGGGGAAAGAGACATAAACATGTACCCTCTGAATACAAACGTTATACCCTCAATCTAGAATGCCTGCACGACAGAGAGTTCTAAAGAAGGGTGGGAATCTGTTTATGCAAGAATATGCCGCTATGAAACATAATATCTCAAGTAACTGGGATGCTCAGGCACTAAATCATCAAGAACAACTTAAAGCAGTTTTCTAATCATATGCAAGCACAGTGACCCCTCAAAAAGTTCTTTTTGAAAATGTTCCCCCAGTCACTCTTCACTAACATTTCTGAAGGTTTCTGACTGGTACCTGCGAGAACACAGCGCCACAGAAAAACATGACCACCAATTCAATGGTCAGCTCACTGGGGATGTGCATGAGTCAATATTCAAAAACTGGGTGTGCCATGCGCTCAGCACAGAAGTTAACAAATGTTAAAAGACTAATTAATGTTCTGAGAACATGTTCTCTGAATGGCAAAGCCTGTGTATGCTAGCAACCACAAACCAGTTATCACCAAGGTTAGAAAAACCTACACTAAATTAAAGAAAAAAATTCCCACTCCCTCTACCTCAAGGCATCTTAGTAAACCCAAAGAATTATTTAATTTTAACATTTCTTTTCAGTTACCCAGCAAACCACCTTTGGGATGTTCCTGGTGTTTCATATGCATTACTACAGGTAAACCTCAGCAAAGTCCCTACTAAGCATAAGAAAACAGGAATCAAGATGATTCTTACTATTTTCATACTATATTGTTTGCTTTCACCCATAAGATGGACCTTCCTTCCAATTTATTGTCTTTTATGAAATGTGGAAACTGTCGATAATGGAGTTTATTCACAGTACACTCCGTTCACTGTTCTTTTTTAGGTCTATAAATTTTGTTTTTCATTTGGGGAGGAAAAGAAAGCCAATCTCTCAGCCTGGCTGGACAAAAATGAGGTACTGAGAAACCAAAAAGTGTACTTTGCTCCACTACGTATCATGCCACGTTCCACCACAGTGCAAACATTACCCCATCCACTAACGACAAAAGGCAAGCCCACTGCACGGGATACTGAGGGCATGATTCCCTCCTTGAATTTGCGGTGAAATTATGAAATTAACCTGCCCCGAGAAGGCAGAGGCAGTCTCTGAACGAGGGTGGTGGTAAAACTGGTCAGGAGTCTCATGGGGAGCTAGGGATTACGGAAGCCCCCACCCTCCTGTGTCTTCAACACTGCAGCTCTGACTGAAGGCTGCACCCTGCCCTTGCTCACGCACAGAACACCCTGGCGGTGTCTGACCTTTCAGATCTGTATGTCTCAACTTTCCAGTCTGACTGTAAATTTCCCAGGGTCAATGCCTTTTGTCTAGAAATTCTCTGTATTCAAACAGTACCAGCGGCACTGAAGGTCAGGTCATACTTGTTGACAGACTAAATTTAACTACCATGTCCCTATTACTTCACGTTTGTTTAAAATGAAACACATTACTGATTATAAAGGTAGACAGATTTTTTTCAGGTAAATCACTTATCACCAAACTTATTTTATGAATGTAATTTCTAATGTTCAGTATTTCAGCTTCTTTTTAAAAAGAGGGGCGCAGAGGTTCTAATCAATATTATGTGGACGTGTCATTCACAACGAAAAAATAAAGAAGACAGGATTAGTCAACTGCAGATTTGATAACCCTATCTAAAACTAAATTTTTATATGTCACCCCTCCCCCCCGACTGGAAGAGAAATGAACAGTTTTTCAAGGATCTGATTTTCAAAATTATATTCCTGATACAGATCAATTTTCCACCCGCAGCTGCAGTCAGGAACGGGTAAAGGTTATACGGACATTTTTGTTCTATGCCTGCCAGCGAAATATGACACCATATCCTCCAAGACCTCCCACCCCTCCCCCCCGCCCAAATTCAAGATGCGCTGGGTCCTGGGTGAATGTACAGCACACAGTACAGAATAGTCCTCTGTCGTTTATTTAGCCACATGTTTCTCTGACCTTCTCTTTCTCCCTGTCCTGGTCTATCTTAGCAGCTACCCCACCAGGTAGATGTACGTGGTCACGACCATCATTAATTGCATTGACCAACTATGCAGCATAATCTGTGCTGCAGTGTTTGCTCCCAATGATAACATTCCTCACAAAATGTAAGAAGGAATTGCAAATGGTCCAGAGGATCTTCTTGTTAAATCACATATGGAATAAATATAAACACCAGGGTCGAGAGGAATCAAAAGTGACATTACCCTAAAGTGACTGAAAACAAAAATATCCTTTTTCCCCCCCAAAATGCTGTGGTTTCTATTACACACCATCATGACATTTTCCATTCATGCACAAATCCGTCTCTAGGGCCTGCTTTTACAATGGTTAGGTCATTGTTGGCAACACCACTGAGAGCCTAATCAAAGTGTGAGAACATCTGTCACGCTCACATTTCACGTCAAAGCTCTGCTGATACACGTGACTCTAAACCACTGCACAATGGAGTTTAAGTGACATAAGTCTATGGTGTTGTGGTATCAAAGAGCATTTCAAAGGCACCTGTAAACGATGAAAGAATTCTGTTTTGTTAACTCACTACAAGACGTCTGACGTGTATGATCAATAGAGAGAAACTCCTGTAGGCATTATACATCTACTCTGTCCACAGGCATAGCTCCACTTTCTAAAATCCGGAAATGAGGAGCAGTGCACTGAGATGTGGGATGCAGTGTGTTCTGTCCAGTTACTACCCTTTTAAATATTTATCATCTTTCTCCCTTTTTTCTTCCCTACTGCAGTGGTAGAAACAAAAGGTTGTTTTGGGGGAAGTTTTCTTTGTGAAGCAGGGAGCCAGACACAGAGGAGCTGGGTTGTCCCATGATACAGACTACTGGCATCACCCCAGCTCGTCTCTTCCCCGGCTAAATGGGGAGATGTCAGGCGACCTACATGGCGGAGAGATTTCTACTCCGCCAAGCACTTGCTCAGCTGTAATGTTTTATCTTTTCATTTATAAAAGAAAACAATACATATTAGCTGGTAACTAGTTTCTCTGTGTATCACCATCAAGAATATTACTATTACCAGCACGGACAAGAAGAGCTACTTGACAGGAGAAACAACTCCAACTGCCCTCGCCGTGAGAAGAGTTACTTCCCTGTAAGCAGCTGCCTCCCTGGCATTATTACAGGTGCCTCTCCCTCACCTGAACCCCAAAGGTAACTGCAGACTTGAGCACTCATTATTTGTGGGAAGCTGGCAAGGAGAAGACAATAATGTGTTTTTTAAATAGAGCTGAGGGGCTGCATAGTAGAGATGAGGCGATGACAGGGGGTCTCTCCTGGGTGACCGCCCAATTCTAGGGCAGCCAAGGCTGCACCCTTGAGGGTGAAAGAGGGAAGTCAGTGGGTGCTGCTTGGGCATCCCTGGCATTACCGATGGGGGAGGCGATGGTGTGTATGTGCACACCCTGGCCCCGGGGTTGCTGACTAGACATAGGTCCTGGGGAGGTCACATGTGACATCTGGTAAGGACAAATTTTCAATACATGGAGAAAAGGGATAACGGCAAAGAACGATAGCCTAAAAATGATTTTTAAAGTCTAATACAAGACTAGGGTGAATTAGCGAACCATGTAAGCGCCAGACGGGCTACTGGCTCCCACAGGATCTCTCTCCAGGCAACAGCTCACCTTGAAAATGAATGCAGCAGCAAGCCAAAATAGATACAGAAGACTAACAGTCTGTTATATTTATTTCTAATATTGACTGAAAAAATGGATTATATTCTATGTGCCAGACACTTAATATACATCATGTCATACAACCCTACTGGAATTCTGTAAAATGAATACCATCTCTATATTACAGCTAAAAAAACTTGCAGTAGAAAGGTTAAGTGAGGGACACCTGGGTGGCTCAGTTGGTTAAGCGTCTGCCTTCGGCTCAGGTCATGATCCTAAGGTCCTGGGATCGAGCCCCGCGTCGGGCTCCCTGCTCAGCAGGGAGTCTGCTTCTCCCTCTGCCTGCCACTCGCCCTGCTTGTGCTCTCTCAAATAAATAAATAAATAAAATCTTAAAAAAAAAGAAAGGTTAAGTGACTCCACCCAGTGTCACCCAATGAGTATATGCACATTTCAGGCCTGACAGAGCCTGAAGTGACAAAGGCCCTGTGCACCTACTGAGAACATTTGGATTTTAGAAGTACTTTTTAATATAGACCAGGGATCAGTAAACTTTTTCTTAGAGGGCCAAATACTAAGTAGTTTAGACTTAGTGGGCCATATAGGCCTGCTGCACCCACCCTATTAATGCACCAACACTATGTAAACAGATGGGCATGGCTGTTCTCCCACAAAACCAGAGGCCCGTTTGCCAACTCCTGATCTAGAACAAGGGGTGACAGGCTGCAGCCCTGGGCCAGATCCTTCCCACCATGGGTCTCTGTAAACAACACTTTACTTACGATCTAGATCTAGCCCATCATCTTGACTGTTTCTAGACAGGTGAAGGGTAACTCAATAAGCTAAAGTAATGCCCTGGTTTCACAGAAACATCCTTGGGAGCGTCCAGCTCTGTGTTCTACACTTCCTTCCCAGAGTTCGGATTCCTAATCTGTGGTCTGTGTGGTCCAGCCGTCCAGGTGGGAAAGGCCTGGTAAACACCTGGTACCTCACAGGTGACCTTCCATTGCAAAGGAAACAGACATGCTACATCCTCAATCAATAAGTGATTCAGTTTCTGGAAGACTTAATGCCTTCGGGGAGCTGGAAAAACAAAAATGGAGATTCTTAACCTGAAAGGACGGGTGGCCAGAGACGGAGCTTGTGGCGCCGTGACAATCAGTTAAGTCATTCGTTCTAGTACTTTACGGAGCGCCTCGGCTGAGCCAGGCACAGGCACCTGTGACCGTCAGGCAGAAAAGACAGACTGGCAGCGCTCGCGTCAAGACTTTGTATAGAGCAGATCCACGTTGTTACTTGAGACACCCCAAGACCTGGGCTAGCCAATTCTCAGGCAAGCAGACAAATGGTGTTGCCTTGGCAGCTCCTGCAGGAAGACCCCCGCACGGGGGCTCCAGCTTCCCGTGGAGAGCAGCAGCTATGCGAGCAGAAGCTGCATGCTCTAGGAGGGCGGGACGATGCTCCGTGCCCGGGACAACACCTGTGGTCCATACTCCTGAGCACTCCCTCCCCGGCTCCTGACCCACTAGGGTGAGGACGGCCCGGCCTGGCAGCCAGGTTTGCTGACTCTTGTAAATGCTCCATACCTGGACTGTCTGGTAATCGGAAGCATCGATCCCTTTCACAGTAACCTCTCGGAAGACTCGTGGCTCCAGCTCCTCTTTGGTGAGGTCACAGTGATAAATGATACCTAGAAGGAAGCAGAAGTCCTGGGTTAGTCCACAAACTCACTGGGGGGGTCGGGGGGGCACGAGGATCACAAGGCACAACCGGACCCCATGAGTAGCAAGAGAGGAGCATCAGTGAGGGACCGAGGTATTCTCTGCTGCCGAGTAAGGGTCACTGCACCACAAGTACTTAGAACAGTCCGGTGCGTGGGGTGCTAGGTAAGTGTTCACTCATCATCGCCACCACATGCGGCCTTCAATTTTACAACCGTAATCTGCGAGGACGTTTTAGAAGATTCCATAGCCTTCTGTGAGTATGAGAAGAGGCAGAAAAACGTCACAGTGGAAACTTAACAGGTCTTCCCTATGCCAGGTCGCTTAGGAGTGCAGGTCAAAGAAGATGGGAAACTTCATGTAGGGCCGTTTCACCTGCAAGGTGAGTACAATGAAAAACTCAAACGATTTGCCCAAAGTCAACAGCCAGTCAGGGTCTCTTGATGGGAACTCTGGGGCTCCAGATACCTGACACCCCCCTATCTGTGGATACATGTGTGGACAGCAATCAGGGACCCGAGATGATCAGGTACCATTTTAGAGTTGCTTTTAAAATTTTGATTATCCCATTAACTGTGCACAACACAAATTAATGAATATACATCAAGAATGCCAGCTTATTTAATCACTAATTAAAATTCCATTTCCTGAATTTAATGCTATTACACTCTAACACTTACGAACTCAATCAAAGAAACAATAAGTAAGATGAGTCGTTGCTATTTGGAAACAACGACACTGGGGTGGTTTACGAAACAGAATTAGTCATCCAGAGTGGCTGGTGTGGAAACAACCCTCCCACACGATACTTTAAACATATGCTGTCAAATATATGAAAAATCGATTTAGTGATCCCAATACTTCCTGGAAAACTAGAAACCAAACAGTACTCCCACAGGGTACATTCAAATTGACTGATCACGTATAATGGTGGCTTGCTTTCTTCTCAACTCCTCTGTGCATGTATTTCATTAACAGATGGGAAACAATACTCTGCACCCCCAATGGCAAAGGATAATACGTTTACATTCATTAATAGCATGACTGCTGATCCCTATGAATGTCATCGCAAGTTTCACACGCTTACAGACAAATTATTTTAAGGTACTATAACAGGAAGTCTGATTAATATCGACAGAAGATAAGTAACATGACCAAAGTATTGGCTTTCCTAGTTTAAGTCATACTTGGGTATCTGTTGAAATATGTCTTTATAGATCAAGTAGTTGCAAACTACACTCTGGGCATACATTTTTTTTTAGGGGGGGGCATACATTCTAATGTACCAAATATACTGAATTGTCCTTGTCTAGATGAATGTAATCTTGAGGGTGAGGCTATTTTCAGAGATATGTTAATTTTTGAAAAGCTTCTTGATCAGTATGTACTTGCCCCCCTTCCTCAAAACACACAAAAAAATCTGAATCCTTAAAAACAAACAAACAAAACCAAGCCTGAACCACCAAACAACTAACAAAAAAGACTGCAGACCAAGCATGTGCCACCCTGACTCACCCTGGGACCACTGCAGCCTGCACCACAGTGAATGACAAAGGACCAGGCAGCCAGGACTCCCACCTCTGACAGGTGCTGGGTCCATGACCTTACACAAGTCACCAAAGTACTAGAATACAAATTCCTCTGTGAAACACAATGAATAGGAAATGTACTCTAAATGCCTGTTTATCTGGAAAAACTAAGACATCACATCCTGTAACAGCAGAATGAAATAAGTAGGAAACAGGGGCTGGCTACTGTTCAGAGAAAGGGTGCCAAGAACCTGACTTCTACTCTTCTGTCCTGCGCAGAAGTGGCACCGTGGAGGAGGCTGGGTTAAACCTGAACGTACCAGGGCTTAAGTTTGATCAATACTTTCTCTTTATAGATCCATCTGGGTTAGCCTAGATGAGCCTACTGCACATTCACGTAATGTGAATCCCTATTATCTAATGATGTTTGTGTCCTGTCTGGTTTGGCTTGGTAAGTCCAAGGGATTTGGAGAAGACATCTTAGAATCATAAACTGGAGGACTGGTTAGGTGATCTCTAGGAAATGAATTTCCACGTTTAGGGGTGAAAGAGAGAACTGGGTTATGGAAGTCCCTTAAGGCCAGAGGAGGTGCCTGGACTTGAGGAGACAGGTCTCCTGATGAAATCAGTGGTTTAACAAAGCCATTTTAGTAACAGGAAGGAGGCAGGGACGATCAGCTCATATATTCCCAATTATCTAAAATAAATGTAAGGAGGTAAAAGAAATGGGAGTGGGAGTTAAAAGGAAGGGGAAACTCTGGGAGAAACTGTGAAAGAAAAAATCAAAGGATTTAAAAAACTGGGTATGTACAGAGAAGGCAAAAGAACTTTTTTCTAAAAGATGACCCATATACACCCACCCGTACAGGGTGGGTTTTAATGTTATTAAAAGAAAAAAAACATAAATGGAAACTAAAACAAATCTTAAAAATGTTTGCACTCCTTGGTATTTACACAAAGGAGTTGAAAAGTTATGTCCACACAAAAATCTGCACACGGATGTTTATAGCAGCTTTATTCATAACTGCTAAAACTGGGAAGCTTCCAAGATGTCCTTCAGAAGATGAATGTGTAAATAAACCTTGGTACATCCAGACAATGGGATATTACTCAGGGCTAAAAGCAATAAGCTATTGAGCCCACGAAAAGATATGGAGGAAACTTAAATGCCTAGTACTAAGTGAAAGAAGCCAATCTGAAAAGTCCACATACTATATGATTCCAACCATGTAACATTCTGGAAAAAGACGAAACTGGGGAAACAGTAAACAGATCAGTGGTTGCCAGGGGTTGGGGGGTTGGGGAGGGGTGAATAGGGGGAGCACAGAGGATTTTTAGGGCAGTGAAAATATTCTATAGGATACTATAATGATGGATACATGTCATTATACATTTGTCCAAACCCACAAAATGTACAACAGCAAGGGTCAACCATAATGTAAACTAGGGACTCTGGGTGATTACGAATGTGTCAATGTAGGTTCATCAATTGTAACAACTGTCCCACTCTGGTGGGGGATGCTGATAATGGGGGAGGCTGTGATGTGGGGGCAGGGGTATACCAGAAATCTCTGGTACCTTCTCAATTTTGCCACGAACCTAAAACTGCTCTAAAAAATTAAGTCTTAAAATTTTTTTTTTGCCTTTCCCAAACAGTCTGGCAAAGGCTTCTTTGCTCATCCCTGTTTCCCAGAGCCATGCACCTGGGACTTGCTATACTGGATTATTACAAGGTACAAATCTGTCTGGAGCCAACCTTAGACAACCCTCTGAGGTTCCATGAATACAGAATTAATCAGCTCAACCACTAAGTGGTTTGGGCCACAGGGAATAAGTGCATTGTGTTCCAAATTGCCCTGGCTGCTCATTGTCTCCTAAGTTTGACTCAAGGTACAAAAGTCCTAAATAGCTTGGGCTCAAGACACACAGTCTTCACTATGTGCCTCCATAGGAAACAAAGTCAGCTGGTGCCCACCGGCCAGATGCACCACATGTCCTAAACACCTGGAGCCGTAGTTATTTCTGGCCCTGAGGCTTTACTTATAATTTAGTATCTCTGTTGTTTACTCAGTAGTAGACAGCTAATCTTCAGAGACCAGGGAAAGGCAGCCTCTGGTATGCATGTGCGTGGATGTGTATGTACACACACTGACAGTTCTTGCTTTCGAGAGATCCAGTTTAATGCTCTGATGGCTGTTTTTACTTTGGACCAGAAGGCCTGAGTCTAGAAGCCCTGTTCTCTGGTTTTAGATATAAAAAAAATTGCATTAAAGGGAGAAAAAAGAAAGATGGAGCCAAATGAGTACGACAAGACAAAGGGGAAGAACAAAGCATTACAACAACAAATTAAAGCTTGTTCAGAAGCTGCTCAGCAGTACAGAACTTTTCAACTTTTCAAACTTCCCAGCCAGAATAGTCACAGACAGTGTTTCACTGCTTGGCACGGAACCCATCCTTTTACACTAGGTCAGTGAGCCCTTTCTTGCCCAGGTAATGATGAGCTTGTTCCTGAAATAAATGGTCACATGGAGTCATTGAAGGAGGGTTACGGGCCTTCGGGGACTCCGGCTTTTATTAAGAATGGGTGAATCACCCTTACCCTGTTCTCCTCATTGCCCTTTATCCATTTAAACTGTTTAAGCTATGGGATTTTCAAAGTAAAAATTCTGGACCAGTTTAAGTTGGGGAAATAAATGGTGAACCCCCACAGCAGTGGGTTGAGAATGGTAATCTGGAAGAAATGGATTTTTCTTGGTTCCGGTCCCCTGGCTGCCACTGTACCCCAGGGCAGAAGGGGTGTGGCATAGGACCCCCCTGACATGGGATTCCTGACCTGTTAGTTTCCGACTCCTGGCACTGGGCCCGGTTTCCACATGGCTGCGGGCACTTTCCCCAGCCCCCCTGGGATCCTCTGAAAGGCACATGGGAAATAGAGCTTGCTGGTGTTCTGGGTCTACCATCAGACCTACTTACAGAAGAACATCACTCTCTTGGTTTCAGTAACCCTGACAGCAAGCCGTCACGCCAATAAGATTCCTCATGATTGCCTGCTCTGTGACTCAGATGCACGTGCACGCACACACACACGCGTAGACGAGGCATCGCTGCCATCTGGCTGAACCCCATGAGGAAAGAGCCACTTCGGTACCTGCCTAGTTCTCTCCCCTACACCTGCTGACTGTGCCAGGGACCAAATTATTGCCATAAAGCCGGACGGGACAAAAGGGCTATGAAGGAGCTTGAAAAACAAACGAGGGAAGTGCAGAAATGTTTTCAGCCAGATTGCTTTTAAGATAGGGTCTGCTCGGTCAACTGCAAGCTGCCAACTCAGCCAGGCTCCTGGGACAAATCAGAGTATGTGTGTGGCTTTGGCTACAACAAAACCTGGGCAGCCAAGTGGAGAAGCAGGAAAAACCAAAACAGCAAAATGAATGTGACCAACTAAAAAAAAGTTAAAAAGAGAAATATGTTTACTTTGGGGAAAGTTAACCCATACCATGGAACACAGTATCATAACTTATAAGCATGTTTTTTTCCTTTTCCCTTGAACCACGTTTTTTTTATATGACGTAAGACTACACTTTTAGAATTATATTTTAATTCAGTTTAACAATAGCACAAATTATTCTCAGTCTGTTTAGAAAATGGGTTTTTCATGTCAGATGAGACTATAGATTTTTCTTTTATGCTTTTAGTTACTCTGCACTGTGTATCCTGATCCGTATAGACCAAAAGCTGAATCTCAGGTTCTACGCATTCATACTAATTTTTTTAAATCAACCTAGTATAGCAGTTGGTCCTGTCCCCAGAAGAGAGACTCAGGATATAAGATGAATGAGTGTGCCATTTTAGGCATTCACATTTCCCTGCGTTCTAAGCATCTGTCTTACTGTTTTATTCCCATTATGTAATTCTGGCTATAATATAGCATATGGGATTTTCAATAATACAGCATTCCATTTCCATTTCCCAAAAGAAACCCAAACATCAGTCTGATTTTAAAGCTGAGTAACACTGGTGAAAAGACTCTCACCTGGAGATAAAAAGGAAGTAAACTGATAGAAGACTTCGGTGTCCTTCTTCTGCCCGCTGTACCCCACCACGCTGCCGACCTCCAGTGGGAAGGTCTTGAGGAGAGCACCGGTGGCTAGGTCGTGAAGCTGCAGGACGTTTCTCACGTCGTGAAGGTAGCATAACACCAAGAAGTTAGACCTCACGCAAGCTACCCATTCTGAAAAGGCAAGGGCAGGTAAAAGCTGACGTAGCTTTGAAAGGAGTGAAAAGCATACTCACTTCACTGAACAACGGTTCTTCAGCTCTCCATCGTGCTATGCAGCAATGAGACTTGCAAAGTGATTTTATAACTGGATGTAATTGTTCATCTAGTTCCAGCATATTCCTTTAATAAATGATTGTTACTGTCATGTCCAGAGGAAACAAAATATTCTACAAAGTATTTTGTGATACAAATAATCTTGTCTACTTATTTTTTTTTTAAGATTTTATTTCTTAATTTGACAGAGAGAAACAAAGCAAGAGAAGGAACATAAGCAGGGGGAGTGGGAGAGGGAGAAGCAGGCTTCCCGCCGAGCAGGAAGCCCGAGGTGGGGCTCGATCCCAGGACCCCGGGATCATGACCTGAGCCAAAGGCAGACGCTTAACCAACTGAGCCACCCAGGCGCCCCAATCTTGCCTACTTATTTTGTGCCCAGTATCATGGTATAGGAGGTAGAAACATGTCTGTCAGGGCTGTTTTTCCGACAAAAATATATTGTACTCCGGGTATGTGCCAGATACCCGGCAAGGTGCTGGAGAAACAAGCAGGCAGATGATGTCACTTCTGCCCTTAAGACACAATCATATAAAAATACAAGTAATAACATGTAAGCAGAGGTGAGAGGCTGGTTGGGGACCCAAAACACACAAGAGCCCTTAAACAAGCGCTGAACCGCATCTTGAGTACAGGGGTGTGAGGTGACAGGTGCCTAGGGTGGGGTCAGAGACAGGACACCTCTCTGGGGGATGAGGTGGTGGGAGGACAGGCAACTCAAGGAAGGACAGCCAGAGCTGGAAATAGAGAAAAGGAATATGAACAACCAGGAGGGAGGGAAGGGGGAGGAAAGGAGGGGAAGAGGGAGGGAGACTGGTAAGGAGAACAAGTGAGACATCCATTTCCAAGAAGAAAAAAGTTGCTCAGTGTGGGGTAGGTGGAGAGGGTGGTGGTCTGCAGGGGATTTGGTGAGCCAGACAGGGGAGGTTAGTTCTCACTTAGCCGTTACTGGGGAGTTACTGTTTGGATAGATGGATGACATAAATAAAGATGATAGCAATGAAGGATGCAGAACAATGGAGGTCTACGGAAGGATGGAGGGGAGATGAGGAAGAACACTACTGCCATTATTAGCCAGTCAAATCAAATCAAGCTGGAACGAAGTCTAGGGAGGGAAGAAAAGAAATGCATTTTCCAAGAAGAATCATCAGGATGTGGTAACCGTGGGGATATGGACAGTAAGGCAGAGAGACGAGTCCTCCTCAACTCCTGGGGTTGCGACAAGGTCAGGAATGGTGCTGTCAGTGACAGAGCCGGGACAGGAGGTAAAGGGGCTGATGGGGAGAGGAGAAAACGAAGGGCAGGCCCAGAGCACTACCCATTCTGGTGTGCACAGGATCAGCCTGAGGTAAAGACGGGGCCCCCCGCAGAGGGAGAGATGCTATAGTAAATGGAAGGACAGGGTAACAGGTAATATAGCTCAAACATGCAGAAAAGACAAGCCTTTTATGCTGTGGGGTGTGGTGGGGGGAGGTTCTTGACATTTATTCTTACAACCCAAGAAACTAGTGGTTCATGCTTATAAGATTATTAATTACCAATATGAACCAGACACTGGCCAGAGGGAACTCTTAAGGATCACCCGGGGCCTCAAGGGTGCTAGGTTGTTTGGATTACCATAGCAAGCTTTTCCGCCAAGTGAGGACAGAAAAACTCTTATATCCAAAAGTGATTTGCTCATTGTCCAATACAATTTTTTTTAAAGTGCCTCAATCAAGCAATATATTTCAGGTGGCCTTAATGTTTTAAAGAAAGTACGGGGGAAAAACTGAAGTAAATTATTTCTGTCAAAGAATAATCACTCTGTGTTAATTATGGGCATGTCGGAATTATAAAACAGAGTGAATAAGAAAAAGACAAGGTGATTTGTAGACTGTCGTTAATAAAAGCTCTGACTTTATGGCTGTACTTTATAACTCATCTTTAGTTTTTATTCTCCATAGGGCATTCTGTGCTAATGATACATAGCAAATGCAACAGCACTTCTCTTTGAATTGATGAGTTCTAGTGAATACTGAAGGTTTCTTCTTTCTAAAGACCTTATAACCTTATAGAAGGAAGATTATAAAAATATATCACCCCCCACCCCCAAATCTCCAAGCATCGATTTACATCTCATTTGATCTATAAGTGAAAGAGAATGTCACCTTAAGACATAAGTAAAACCGCTTCTTTGGGACTTTAAAAGGCAGAAAACGGACATGGGTCTGGGGAAATATTTCTATCTCTTCATAGCTCCCTATGTGAGGATCACAGATGCAATCTGATTTGCTCCTGAAAAGCACCCAGGGCACCTACATGAAGACTTATGCCACTAAGGCTCACTTGAAACCAAATATGAAATCAATTCATGTGGAACTTAGGAAGCACTCACTAAATGCTGGCTCTTACCATCCCTGGGGGGACATTCTGTCTCAGTTTGGACAGAAGCCATCAGGCTACCAAAGTCACTACAAACCGTATTCCTCATATGAAGATGTTAAAGGAAATGGCCAAAACCCTGTTCCTTGGCTCATGGATCCCTCATCCAAATACAAATGAAGATTTCTGAGGAGGCAGGTGGAGGAATTTCCTTGAAGAGAGCCCCTGTCATGTTCCAGGTCCCCCTCCCCCCTTGGGAGAACCCCAGCTTATGAGACAGCCAAACCTGAGAAGCTAAAGGGACTATGACTGAACATCTAGAAGCCAGGGGAAGGGCCTGGGATGCGTGGCTGCCTCAGAGTTCCAGATGTCGGTTTTGCAGGAAAGAGCAGGCATGGGGTTGTCTTGGGTTCCATCTAAAAGAACTGCCCAGAAGGATGTGGAGACCTCAGTACAGAAGAAAGTGGTAGACTGGGGCGCCTGGGTGGCTCAGTCGGTTAAGCGTCTGCCTTCGACTCAGGTCATGATCCCAGGGTTCTGGGATCAAGTCCTGCATCAGGCTCCCTGCTCAGCGGGGAATCTGCTTCTCCCTCTCCCTCTCTGTCAAATAAATAAATAAAATCTTTTAAAAAAAAAAAGAAAAAGAAGAAGAAGAAAGTGGTGGATACAGCCAGATGCCCAAGAGCTGAGAAGACTCTCAAGCAAACACCCAGAGTAGTGCTTCTTCCAGGGCCAAGGGAACTACAGAAGCAAGGGCCCAGCAGGAAGCCCTCCCTGAGACAGTCAGTCGTCTGTCTGTCCTTTCCCTTCTACTCCTACCCAAGGCCAGGTTGAATGTGCCAAGCACAGAGCATACTGCCTTGAGCCAAGGGAGAAAGAGTCCCTTACTTTTTCTAGGACGTGAACCTGGACCTGTCTGATTCTAATACTTGTGCTTTAATTCACTGAAAAACACATTAAGAACTGCTCTATCAGACCCAGGGCCACTTTGCAGATCTCAAAAGGAATTATTTTCCCAATTTTATATCTAATACCTTCACAATTTGGGATGGCCTTAGATTTTACCCTATTCAACCCATCAGCAGAAGTTCACCTCTAACAAGTAAACTCTTCATTGGCTTGAAGGTACTGGACTTTCCTTTTGTGTAAAAAACGGTAGCAAAATTAGCGGGTCTTATTCTAATCAAATTAGCTTTCAGGCAATGAATAATTTATAAAGCAGCATATCATTTTTGGAAAATCACAGAGAAAATGAGTAAGAGGGAACTTAAGGGCACTCTGAAGCTAAAGGGAGGTTCTCAAGAGGTTAGTGTAGCTCAGTGCACACACCAGCAACTGCAGTGAGTTGCAATGACATCTGACAACAGTCTCTTCTCTTTTCTAACAAGAGGACTGTGAATCCACTCTGAGATCTACAACAGGTATAATACAAACAGCCAAAGGTTATTCAAAAGCTAAAAGCTAAGGATTCTGGTCTAAATGGTTTAGAAAATTAAATGTTAGTGATGATTATCAAATAATAACTACACAGAGAGGCAACTGATACTAAAACAACAACAAACTACCTTTGAAAGCCACAATTTTTATGAAGACCCTGCATGATATCGTACTACCCACACAGATGTCATCCAGTAAATATTTGGTTGTGCTATTCAGACCCTTCACTCTCGATGACTAAAAGGTTCTTTACCGTGTAACCAGTCACCAGAGAATGAGAGTTGTACCAATTTGTTGGCCTTCTCACCCAAAACAAAAGCACAGTGTTCCAGTAGCATGTAGTCTTACCTAAGACATCTTTCTCATGCTCAGGAACGAGCACTTTCCACTTCGACTCCTCCGGATCCGTGAAGTCAATGTTGATCAGGCGATAGTTGGGCGAATGGCGATTTGTCTTGAATGTGAACACTGTCCCCTCGTTGGTCACATAGTCATACTCTCCTTCAAAGTTGTCGATCAGTTTTACCCACTTCAGGATTCCTGGTGAGAGACCAAGCATCCCTGTCACCTCTCCTGTGTTGAAAATGGTGTGCTTTATTTATGTGTAGGGAAGGGAGGGCAGGTCTTTTCTGTCCACAGAACACAAAGCAGACACAGTATTTGGAAGATGTAAGGCTTGAGAAAGAGCAAGGACAAGTGCGGGTGAATTTAAAGGTTTTTAAAAATATGAAGAAATTCTTTTCCTGAAAAACCCAGCCATTAAGGAGACTGAAGGAACTCTCCTCTCCGCACCCTGCCCCATGTAATCTGGGAAATCCTCTTCTACCTGAGTGTGTCTCAAATCTGAGCACTTCCTTCTACCTCAACTGCCACCGCATCATTCCACATCTTCATCATTCCCCTCTGGGTCTCTGGCAGTGGCTCCTCCCTAAGCAGATTTCACACACACACACGACACATAAAGAGACACACATACACAGAGATGATTTCACTAACACACACACACACACACCCCCAGGGTTGATTTCACACTAAATGCCACTTATAAAAATAAAAAATATAAATTATAAAAAAAAAAACCACTGGGAAGACATCTATTTCACAATGTGACCGACAGAGATGCTCAGAGTACATTTCAAAAGTTTTATAAACAAACAAGCTCTATGATTTCTGAACTACTGAAAGGCAATGCCAGATCTTAGCTATTCTCTAATTAATCTCCTGCCTTAAATTTCTCAGTGAAATTGCTACATTAATTTGGATAGTTCGTTTATATTCCTTCAATCTTTCAAGGCAATTTTACATTATCTCATTCATCTCCATAGCATAATATCTTTATATGATTTTTTTGTTGAATTAAATTTATCAAGAAAAATACACTCCCATGGTAGAAAGAGAGGTTTTTTTGTGAGACATAACTGAATTAAAACCCCAGCTCCACTATTTAGTTGTGTGACCCTGAGCAATCTCTTTATCTTCCACTAAGCTTCATTTTCTCAACTGTAAACTAGGACAAGTAAGTCTATTCAAAAACTATTATAAAGTGACTACTAATACCTACCCCACAACGAAAACTCAACAAATATTATTTTAAAACAAATGACTAAAATTAAAACTAATAATAAGATAAGCAGTTAAACAAAATCTATAGCTTTCTTATAGGCCAGCAATAACCAGTTAGAAAACATGGGATGAGGAGGGCCCTCTCTTACAGTAGAAGCAAAATTAATACTTAGGAGTGCACTTAACATGAAATGTGGAATCTATATGAAGAAAGCTCTAAAATTTTCCTAAGGAATCCTAAAAGCAACAACAAAAAACCCTGAATAACTGGAAACACGTATCTCTAGATGGGAAGACTCAGTATTTCAAAGCTGTAAATAATCCCAAAGGAAATCTATAAATTTAACATAATTCCAATCAAAATTCAAATGAGTTTTAGGGCATTTGACAACATCATTCTAAAGTCCATTTGAAAGAATACACACGTAAGGATGCTCAAAACATTTTTCATAATAGGAGGATGCCCTATGATGTTCTGAATGAGCCCCCCTCCTCCTGAAGGTAATCATCATCCTGATTTTTACATTAATTACTTCATTTTCCTTTGTTCTTTTCCTGCTTTAATATGCATCCATAAACCCTACAGTCTAATTTTGCCTTATTCTTGAATCTCATGTACAGTGAAGCCATACAACATGTATTCTTTCGTGTCTGACTTTTTTCACATGATGTTATGTTTGTGAAACTGTTCATCCTCTGGTTATTGTTAGTGACTTTTGGCTGAATCCTACTGTGCTCAAAGAACACACTCTGTATGACTCCAATCTTTTAAAACTTGCTGAGAAAAACTTTATGACCTAATTATTTTTCCATTAGTGATTTTTAAATGTTCCTGTATGTTCCTGCATATTTTGCAGCTGTCGGGTATGATATGCTAAATATATCTATTAAGTCATTTGTTACTCACATTGTTCAAATCCATGTATTTACTGATTAGGGAGCCATTTTTTTCTGTCAGTCACAGAAAAGGTCTGTTAAAATGTCCCTCTATGATTGTGGATTTATTTTTACTTGCATTTCTGTTAAATTGTTCTCTGTATTTTGAAATCATGCCTTTCAATATACACAAAGTTAGAATTATTATATTTAAATAAAACTCAACCTTTTAATGGTAATGAAGTTTTATCTTTAGCAATGCTTTTTACTTTGAAGTCTACTTTGATATTGAGACAGCTATGTGATTTTCACGGTAACATTTGGGCCAGTTGTCCTCTGCAAAATGGTCCCAATTGCATTATCATTTCTGAAAAGATTCCCTTGTTTCCAGGTCTCTTAACCACTCATGCTTTCCACTTCTTGGTGGGCTACATTCTAGGTAATTTCTTTACATCCATATTCTAATTCATTTATTCTCTCTTCAGCTGTGTCTAATTTCTTCAACCTAATAACTGAATTTTGTAATGTAAATAACCATATTCCTTATTTGTAGAAATTCTTTTTTTTTTTCCCCAAAGATTTTATTTATTTATTTGAGAGAGAGAGTGAGAGAGAGTGAGCACGAGAGGGGGGAGCAGGAGAGGGAGAAGCAGACTCCCCGCTGAGCAGGGAGCCCGATGCGGGACTCGATCCCGGGACTCCAGGATCATGACCTGAGCCGAAGGCAGTCGCTTAACCAATTGAGCCACCCAGGTGCCCTATTTGTAGAAATTCTACTTAGTCTCCTCCCAATCTGGTCATTCTTTACAATATGTCGTTTCCTGCGCATACTTCCAAGCTTCTTGTTTATTTTTTTTTGTAAAAGCAGCATCACATTGTTTATTTTTAAAAGTGTATTTAATGTACTTATTTTACATTAGGAATGGGATAAGTCCACTCTGCTACTTCTGTTGCTCTATTTCTCATGCTGGTGATTTTGTCTGATTTGTTTTTTTTTTTAATTTGAGATTTTTGACTGTGAAATGATTTCCCTTGAAACATTATCTGTGGCAATTCGTGGAGGCCTCAGTTAAAGTGGCACTCCTCCAGAGAAGATTTCTATTTGGCTTCCATTTGCCTGTTGGGAGGCAACCAATCTGGGAGCCCTTTAAATTAAATTCTTGGCATGAGGATGTTTGGACCTCAGAGGGACAATCCAGACAACCTGTACCCATGTCAGTCTTTCTCATATTTTAGGAGAATTCACATCCTGCTGCTCCCTCTCCCTCACTAGTGTGAAGGTAAAAACAGGCAGGTTTTCTTCTCCTCCCCCCTCCCCATCCCCCCACTCTCAGGCTTATTTCTTAATCACCATTACATTGAGGGTATCCCTTATTAGATTTTCCAACATGGACAACCAGAGGCTTTATCCTCCATTCCCCTTGCCCTAAGTGGCCATCAGATGGGAACTCAACCCCCAAAGCCCAGCAGGAACATTCCAGAATAATCCAGGATTCCTGCTTTCATTTTTGTCTTTGGTCTCTATGGTTTCTCTTTTTTCTTTTTTTTTTTTGTGCCAACTTGGCAATATATTTAGAAAGATACTTTATAAACTTTTTACGGCATTTCGGTTGTTTCAACTGGGAGGTTACTCAGAATATATAATCTGCTAAACTCCCTCAAAGAGAAATCCTTACAATGAATTCTTCTAAAGGTTAAGCTGTGCACTCAAGTTACAATTTTTTTTCAGTGACAAACTGCTAATCTCAAAAGCAGGTGACCAGTCAAAGGTAACCTCATTTTAATTTACATAAAACAATACTTTAAAAGGAAAAAAGCCCAAAAACTATTCCTTAGAAGAATAAGTAAATAAGTAAAAATTAGCAGGTAAAGCAAAAATTGCAAACAATCAGAAAGGTACATTTGTTTATGGTAAGAATGATGAATCACAATTTTCTGGACTATGACATTTGTAGACACAGAGTTTTGGTTCAGGAAAATGTCAGATCCTTAAATGTTCCCCTGACAATAAAACATTTCCTGATGTGCAACCTTTATTTCTCAAAGTAACCATCTTATGGTTTCTGCCTGAAAAGGTCTTGCAGCCATTGTACTGATATTTATGACCCTAGACACCACTCCCCCAACACAAAAAGTCACTGAAATATCTACCAAAGGCCCAGTAGAAATTGCCTTCAGTATCTCTGTGTAATCAGGTGAGCCTGAAGATGTGGCACATTTGTTTTAAATAATCAAGGCTCCAATGAACACCAAAATAACAGAGTTTGTGGTCGTATCTACCACCAAATTCTGGAGTATTAACCTTAGTCATTAATAAATACTACAAGTCATAAATTCACTCAAATTTAGGTATGTGACTGGATTTATACAAATGTCATTCAAAGTACCGGCCCCCATGGGGCAGCATGTTTAAAACGGAGCTCCTTCTGCTCTCCTGAAACCCTTGCTCCTCAGGGCTCTGGCACAAAATAATTCAAGAGAAATGGTATTTCAGTTGAACAATGGGGCTCACTCAGTTTTGCTATTCACAAGTCAGAACACTATTGATTTAAATGGAAAACAGAAAAATTACTTTAAAAAAAAAAAAGACATGGCTTAACTCCCAAACCATCTCACTTTTTGCCAACGCTTTCTTAGATTCTTTTCTCTGTAAGTGGCATTATTCACTCTGAAGCCAAAAGAATTCTATTCCCAAACTTCTCCACATTAAAGTTAAAATTACTTTTTATAGATCTGATTCTTGGTGGGGGAATGATTTGTTTACTGAGTGAAGATTAGCATAAAATAAGTCATCTTATGCTTTCCCTAGAGCAAAGTCATTACTTTTATCGCTTTCTTTGAAAATGCACAGTATTAACTATGTTTCACAGAAAATGTTTGTAAGCTCTCGCAACAGGAGCTAAAAAGTGCTTTTATACTTTACGAAACCCTATGTAACAACAATATACAAATGGAAAGTGCGGTCTTGCTCTAAAACTGAGGGGGCAGAAGGTGGCTGTTCTCCTTGGCCTGACACCTTCCTTCCATCCTCCCCTGCCTCACAGTGAGTTAGAACACGGGCTTGGGAGTTTCAACTGACCTGAGACTGAATCTTTACATCAGGAAAGCGAGCTGGCCTCACCATCCCCAGGTTCCTGGGGATAACAGCATGTGTTTCTCAGAGGTTGTTGAGAAGACATGAATTATCTATGCTCTTAGCTCAGAATTTGGCACTCAGAAAATGTTAGTCAATACTTACTACTATTCCAAATAATCCCAGCATTCTTCAAATGACAAAAATAAGCTAAATGTGGCTTCTGAACAGCATGATTTGCTAATAGTGAACTTTAAAATCTAATTTCCATCTGTCACAGCACACAGCTATTTTCCTAGAAAAAGCCCTTAAAATCACTCATTTTAAAATTAGTAAAAATACTAATTTTATCGCTATTACTTATTTTACTTCAAAATTAACGTTTTCCTTATTTTTTATGCTATCTTTTGATGTTCCGATTCTTTTTGCTTTTCTTGCATTCCCACTCTGAAATGAACACTATTTGCTAATAACTCTCTGCTTCTCCTCACCTGTTGGTCTGGCTCTTCACACTCAGCTGAGCTCGCTAAACTTTGGACAACTCATTTGTTTAGTTTCTCAAATGTTTATCTTCCCTTTCCACCCTGCCCCCAAAAGATGCCCCAGCCCCACAAGGCATGAACCATGGAGTCACTATGGTACCAGCTACCTAGAAACAAGAGGTGTGCCGGGCGTTAGCCAAAGATGGCTAAAGGAACAATTTAAGTGTCTGACAAATACTGAGCTTCCTCTTATTGTTACATGTAACATGGAGTGTAGATGAATTTCTTATACAGAAGCAAGTCAATTTTCATTAATGACATGGAAGCACTAAAACAACATGCTGAGTGCTGGAAACTTCACCAGTCTAAAAGGATCGAACTTTCAGCAAAAAAGGAAAAAGCAGAGAGACAGGTTAGTGAGAGTCTGGATGAAGTAAGGATAAGCTGGTATTTTCTCACAAAGATCAATTATGCCAGCACCATCTGTCTTTGCTGCCGAATGCTTCATTAATGCTGCGGGAGGAGCAAAGACCACTTCGGGCCTGTCTTAAGAACGGCGACATCCGCGCCTAAGTGTGTTCTGTTACTAACGAGGGTTTTAGGCACTGATAGTTCTTTTCACCTAATAATTGCTTCCTAAGGATTCTACTTAAAAACCTCTAATACATGTTTAAATTCATTCAGAATAGGGCCAAATGGTCAGCGTCCCTTTTGTTGGTATCTACCCTATAAAATAAATAAAGTCTCTGACCTTTCACAGAAAAAAATGAAAAGAACCAAAAAGAGAGGGAACAAAAGAAAGAAAACAGAGGGCAGAGGGAGGCAGCTGAGTATTTCGGAACTCCAGAGCTGTCCTACGTCTGAGCCTGGGCATGTATGCTAGGCCAAGGCCCTGCTGTGCCCTGAAATCGGGCGCTGGCGATCTCCCCGCTACTGCCCTGCAGGCGGGGAGAGCACCAGGGGAGGAATGACAGCACGGAGTGGGGCATCACTACAGGTCTGCTTCATAACTAAATAGGTAACATTTACATAATCCTGCATTTTCGACTGAAACTTACATATATTTGTTGACAGTGTGAAGACAATAGAAGCAACTGAATTTAAATTTTAAAGTCGTAGTCTCATACTTTTCCAATAAAACTATTTAGAAATGTGCATTAAATACTTATACTGAACACTAAGATAAATATGTATAAGAGAATGTTGAAAACCATCATTTACATTTTCAGGGTATAAATTTAATTTTTTTTTTTTTTTAAGATTTTTATTTATTTATTTGACAGAGAGAGACGCAGCGAGAGAGGGAACACAAGCAGGGGGAGTGGGAGAGGGAGAAGCAGGCTTCCCGCTGAGCAGGGAGCCCGATGCGGGGCTCGATCCCAGGACTCTGGGATCATGACCTGAGCCGAAGGCAGACGCTTAACGACTGAGCCACCCAAGTGCCCCTATAAATTTAATTTTAATGAAATTTTTTAAAGCCCACATACTTGAAAAAAGAGCAGAGCTAAGGCCTGATATTTAACTGTAATATAGAAAATATGTGAAAATTTATTCCCAATTTAGTTGATATGAAGTAACTTATATACCGTTGACTCTCGAACAGCGCAGGGGTTAGGGACACCATCCCCCTGCACAGTCAAAAATCCACATATAACTTTTAACTCCCTCAAAATTTTACTACTGGCCCACTCTTGACTGGAAGGTTTCCTGATAACATAACCAGTCAATTAACACATATTTTGTATGTTATATATATTATATATTGTATCCTTACAATAACGTACGCTACAGGAGAGTGAACAATAAGAAATCATAAGAGAAAATATATTTATAGTACAATACTGTATTTATTATTAAAAAAAACCCCCAAAATCCGTGTATATGTGGACCTGTGCAGTTCAAATCGGGGTTGAAAAGGGCCAACTGCATATTCAAAATAGGATAATAAACTTAGGAAACAAAAAATATATATGATTCAAAAAACTATTAAGAAAAGTACAGAAAACATAACTAAGAAAATCCAGACACGAATCATTTTCTTCCAAGGTTCAATATGATTAATTTCAACTACTCTGCAGGCAGGAATCACATTAAGAATCACAGGAGTCAAGACTCAGTTGTCTTTTCTACTGCAGAACGATTAAATCGTCATGCCAGCCTGGGGTCCTAAGCGGTTTCCTCACTTTTGATCTTAAACAAGGAACAGACAAAGAGAAGCAAAAATCTTCTGCTCATACAATACACATGACTGGAGAAACATGGTTTGTACCTATTCATCATTCTCAGAGTGTAACAAATGATAAAAATTTAACTAAAAAAAATTAGGTGGCCAGAAAAGTGAAGATTCAAAATGCTTATAAGAAAATTTAACAGTTACTGGTGGAGGATGGCTTATAAAGCAGGGTCCTCTGAGCACCAGAAACCATAAAGGGGCAATGATGTCATTCAAGACAAGCTGGAGCCCACCTTGTATGAGTCTATGTTAAAGAAAAAATTGATCTCACACTTGATAAAATGGTAAAGAAGACTTTATTTATTTAGGACTGCCGAGATAGGTGTCAAGACTATCACAATAAGAGAGAGAAATCAGGCTTAATTCCAAATATAAAAAAGACAGCTGGGGATTTATAGCCAATGAGCAGAATGGACAGAGGGGTAGTCACTGAGAGGACACATGGAGTAGGGGGGATTCTTGTTAAATTGACCCAAGAATATTCTTGGTGAGGGCAGGTCAAGGTCATCAGATATCACATAGGGGATGGTGGCGGGGGAGGGGAGGGGTGAGGAATTTGACCAGATATCAAGGGTGATCTGATATGGAGGGTAGGGGATTCTCTCTAAACTGATGTAGTGAGATTCTTGCTACAACTAAGCTGTGCTGGTCCAGTGAGGGAGTAGGAGGCTGAGGAACCAAGGTTGAGGCCTAGCTGAGGAGAAGCCTGACTAAAGTCTGGTCAAGGACAGAGTCCTTGTTATCGGTCAGGCACTGTTCTAGGTGGACACTCCAGAGAGCAAGACAGACAAGGTCCCTGATGTCATGCAGCTCACAAATACTCACACAGTGTTGTTGTTGTTTCTGCATGGCGAGAATCAGAATAGGGCAAAGGAGAACAGCCAACTGTAGAAGGAAAGGTATCAACTGAAGGCATGAGGAAGTGTGGCAATGGCTAGTACAAAAATCCCACGGCCCTCAAAGAAAGAGGATAGCAACTCAGACAGCAACTCTCTGGCAGCCGGCACTGAAGGGGGTGCGCTGTTCTTTGGAGGGCACCTGCTTAGCTGTTTTGAACACCTGGGAAATTACAGTAACTTCTAAGGCCCAGATGATATGCCCAGTGCTTCTACACAGTGGTGAATGAGGTGAGTCAGAGGACTTACCTGGACAGAAAGGTCAGGAAAGGAGCAGCCAATGACCCTGAACTGCAGTTCTGTGGAAAGGCTATGGCCCACAGTATGTAACAGATGCATTCATATTATTATTATTATTTTTTCTGTATTCATATTATTTTTAAGTGAAAATATTGCAGATGTAAATGGCGGAAAGAAGGTTGTCCAAGGAGAGAACGCTAACAGAGTGGCAAGATGGTCAGCAGGTTGGAGAAGAGAAATTGAAATTTACACAACAAACGTAAATGACAAAGGAATCCAGTTTCACAGGGAACTCCTTTAACTCTCAAGATTCTAGGATTTTTTTTCCATCCTGTATTTATGTAGTTTTGTTTTCTCTATATGCTGTTTTTCCTATGATATTATATAGCCACCAGCCACTTTTTTGTGCTTTTTGTGATTCTCATTTCAAAATGCACAGGGGCAGAAGGTTTTCTTGGGAGACAAAGTTGACAGAAAAGTTAAAAAGTGCTACCTAAGTGAAATTATTTAGTTTTCCCGACAAGCTATTCAGTGATGCCGTAATAAATGAAGAATTAATTTGCATGAAAATGCTGATAACTGTCCCTGCCTTTAAGGTAAAAGATTAAAATCATAGCAGAAAGGCTTTAGGTTAAATTTCAGCAACATAAAATGAAAGATTTCATAACATTGGATTTAGTTTTTGGTCACTGGCTATTCAAGTTTAACTCATCTAATAGTTAACTAGCACATTTAGCATTTAAGTTAAATGTTATTCTTCCCCTCATTTAAAAAATGTAACAAAAATGGAGTGGGTAAAGAAACAGCAAGAAAAAAGATCTCTGGCATATAAACCCCCGAAATTTCAATTATCAAACTGTAAAAATTAGACACTTTCCCACCTAGTCTTGTGTTTCATATGTTTTTGTCAATGAAAGGACGTTTTTTTGATTATGAACCTGGTTTTGCAGGAAATAAGTCAACACCAAGATCTGTGTTTAGAGCAGGTTTGATACTGAAGATAACTATTTATTCTAGGATATCCTCTATTTTCCTGTGGTACCCCAAATCAAAGTGTGCTCATTCCAAATATTTCTCTTTCAGTCAAGAAACAAAGGGGAAAAAAAAAAAGGAGGAATTCCTAAGACCCTACTATATGCCAGGAACCCTGCTAAGCCCTGTGCCATACCTCTTCATTATTCCTCACAATTCCTCCTGAAGTAGGCATTCCTTCCCCATTGGTAGTCATGGAAATAATGAGAGAAAACATTCCCACCCCAGGCTCACCAGTTAGTTAGTCTTGGAGCCGAGATTAAAATGCACATCTGACTTGAAAGTGTTCTGGTTATTGTTGCAATACATCCAACTGTGATCAATAGGGATTATTTAAAGAATTTTTAATGATCACTATCTCGATCTGCTAGGTCTCCCTTGTTATAAACTAAATATACTTAATGTCTTCAACTCACACATAGTATTTGTTTCTTAAACAGCAATAATCATATCATTGACTCCTAATGAACGAGCAGTCAATTAAAACAAACAAAAAAAACAAGATCTCTCTAATATTGCTGTATGCAATTGACTTAAACCCAAACATGGAAATGGATGCCCATTTCATCGTAATTAGTACTGGCCAATCACTGTAACTGTCCCGAGCTTTCAGAATCCCAGGACAGCCATTCAAAGGAGTAACTACTCTGAGGTTTATGCTATCCACAGATTTAATGCTAGTAAAGCAATGATTTAAAAATGATGGCAGGCCAAGCTAAACCCAGACTTCAGCAGCTGTCGCCGGCCAACACTCCCCAGTGCCTTCAGTACGCATATCAGTGTACAAATCAACAGCTTCAAATCCACGTATCCTATTTACTACAAAATCTATAGGATATCACATACTTTTCTAAGTGCCTCAATGAATTCCAAATACTGGTCGGTTTAGTCACCTTATTAAAAAACGACATCAGGTTAGCATGGTCAGACTTGTTTGCTTTATTCCTCTCCCTGTGGTTTTCCATGAGCTCACTGAGATGGTCTTTTTGACATGTCCTGAGTTAATCAATCAAATACTAAACTAGGTGTTACTGTAAAGGTATTTTACAGACGTGATTCAAGACCATAATCAGTTGACTTTAAGCAAAGGAGATTATCCTAGATAATCTAGGCGGGCCTGATTCAACCAGTTGAAATGCCTTCTAGCAAAACTGACGCTTCCCTTCTTAAGAAAGAAGAAATACCACCTGTGGACGGCAGCTTCACCCTGTGCCTGAGAATTCCAGCCTGTTCTTCCCGGTGGCCTGCCCTACTGATTTCAGACTTAGCTAGCCAGTCGCGAAATCACATAAGCCCATTTCTTGCAATACATCTCTTCATGTATGTCTCCTACTGGTTCTGCTTCTCTGGTTAAACCTTGACAGATACCTTCACAAGCCATCAATAGCTCACAAATACAAAATAACTAGGAGTAACTCTAACAAGTAATATGTGGTTATGAGGCACCTGGCTGGCTCAGTCGGTAGGGCATGAGACTTCAAGGCCCCACTGTTGGGCGTAGAGGTTACATAAAAGTTAAAAAAAAAAAAAAAAGTGGTTCCACTGAGAGACAGAAGTAATACCAAATAAATTTATAGGTTTACACACAGTCCTAGTCCAAATGGACTTCTGTTCAGATCATGACAAAATAACCTTAAAGTTCCTCTGGATGAATTTTAAAAAAGAGAACAATCTGGAAAATGATACCTGCTAACATTTACTGAGTAAGCTTACTCTGCACTGGGCTCTTCACCTAAGCTGCAAAACAACCACCTAAGAAGCAGAAAAGACAGCGGTCAGGTAACTCAAGGAAGATCAAAATGGGAAGGCAGGCCAGGAGCTGGCCTGTTTTGTAAACATCTGAATGTATCATCGCCATTTATGGGTTTCTTAGCTGTTTCCCTTCTTTCTCCTTCATGCCCATTCAGGGCTACAGTACCTAATTTTATCTGTGATGGCCTAGTATACCGTTGTACTATCTTCCTTTCAGAATCTCAATCTCTCGGTATCATACCCTCTTCTCTAATTCCTCAGTAATATGGCAATGATAAATTGGGGGATAAGAAGTATGTAAGGTAAAAAAACAAAACAAAACAAAACAACGATAAGGACCAAGAGATTTGGAAGAAAACAGGATTGCCTTAAGTTCTGCCAGCCATTTTGTAAATTTCACACAGAGTATTACTATTATTGAAGTGAACCCAGCAATACAAGTTCAGTATACCAGTCTATGGAAGAAATTCTCTTCCCTGTATTTAGAGTAAATTACGCAATCTGCGTTTTTTGGTTTGTTAACTTGCATCATTTAATAATAAGTCTACCTAATAATTTAAAGATACAATGCAGTAATAAAAAGAAAATGAAACCAGCACTCTCTGGAGGAAGAATGCCGTAAATGGAATTTTTAATAAAGTGGGGAAAGGCAAAGTCCTTTCCACCATCTCAGACTCACACAGGAATACTGTCAGGGTAACAGCACAGTAAAGAAGAGCTGTCACTACTTCTTTCAGATCTCATTCTTCAGAGGTTCAGGTCTGTGTAGACCAGACTTGCACCTCAAATGAACAACTCTTGGGTGCGGGCTTTGCTCCTGTCAAAGAATGTGAAAACTGGTGTGGTTGATGCAACGTTCTTTTGAGATCAAAATGGGTGTATCTTTTTTTTTTAACAGGAAAAGAAAAAACAAAACCCTACATGTATCTTTATTAAATGGATATATATTTCACACCTGAATCAATCTGTTGACTTCATCCTGCTGCATCTGTGAATGGCGCTCTGCAGTATCTAAGAATGTCGGGATGCGGATCTTGCTCAGAGAAGTTTAAAAATGATGCAATGCCCGATCAATAAAAAAAAAAAAATTGTATATTTTCTTATCATAATGTAACATAAATCAGGTACCAATAATGAAGTAATCTAATAATTTAAAATGCACTCAATATTATATAGTTTGAAAATCTGTGTCACAAACTCTATAATATACTTATATTAGCCAGAACACAGTGTAATGAGTTTACTGTCCTTATCCGAGTACCAGCATATCTACGCAGTTTTGGGTCTGGGTATTCTTAGCATAGTAAATTGTGCAGCTGGAAAGCTTTAATGCTCAGTAACGGTGCTAGTATGATCTAGATGTTCAAAGAGAGTAACATTTAAAATGAGCCACCTCCACGATTTGTAGCTGGCTGATACTATGCTTACTAACATGATGCATAAGGCTTCCAGAAAGCAAAATCAGGCTGTTACCGTAGATGCGGCTCAGTGCTAAGGAATGGTCTTATAATTACCTGTTAACCTCGCTAATTCTCACTGGTCTCTTACCTTTCCCTGTGACAGTTTGCACCATTACATCTAGACAATGATAATGCTTTACAGACCAAAGGGCTAGCTCCTCCTTAACACTCTTCATCTGCAATATTCACAGGACATTTTCACATTCATATGCAAAATATATGGTTAACCTCAATTTATGGAGAAAATGCTAAAGCCAACAAAAAGAGCTTCATTCAATTTTTCTTCATTTTATGGAACAATACTGAGAGAAAAATATGAACTGAGGGTTCATATGGTTGAATGGAAGAAGGTTTCTTGGGAAATCAATTAGAAGACCAAAATAATTGCTTCTTAATGAAGCTTTCTGGAATAATTACCTGTCTGAAAGATAACTTACCACTGATGCCATTGGATTCCTGCTGTAGGTCACAGTACCAGAGTCGGTTTACTGGATCACATCCCTCCCTTATTGACAGTAAGACATAGCGACCATCGTCAGACAACTAGGAAGGAAATAAAAACATTGCAAGGGGCTGATGAGAAAATATCTTTTGTGAAAGCACTGTTAAGTAAAAAATAAAGGTTAACCTCAAATGTCATATGGTTACCCCAAATTTATGACTGGCAAAGAAAGTTAGAAAAAACAGATGAACATCAATTTTATTTTACTTTTACATCACAGTTTAAAAAAACATAGTGAAATATTTAAATGGAAAATATCAATAGATATAACTGAATGTCGTGACTCAATGTGATTTTTATTTAAATTTATAGTCTCGGCTTTAACTGAGAATACATGCAATCTGTCATTTTGAGTATCAACATCCCTGACTTTGAAATTTCATCATGGGTCACATATTTTTAAATTGTTGTAAATGAGTAGGAATTAGCAAAATGGGAACGATGCAAGGAAGTTCATCTGTGGTGCACACTGGTGACATGATGCAGTTTCTACTGAACTCTTTGTGTATCTTTAGTCACCTCTACAACACGACGTCAAAGACCAAAAGCCTGTGCTTCTGTAGATTTCCTTGGTAGTATTAAATAGGAGAATCTCAGGTAGCAAAAAGAATCTTGGTAAACTAATATAACAAACAATATATTATGATTTTGAGTTGTTGAAATTGATGTAAGTGGTATCAAACTCTACATATATGCAAACACATATCCTTTTGCAATTATTTTTTTTCATTCAACGTAATTTAAAAAATTAATCCATGTCAATATATGTATATTTAATTCATTTTTTTAACTGCTATGCAGTATTCCGATCTAGAAATATATCAATTGATACATTTTCCCATGAATAGATGTTTTGTTTTTATTTTCTTCCTATTACAAGCAACACTTCACAGAAATTCTGAACGTTTATTTGTAGCCTTATCTGTGTTTCCGAGTATATAAATAGAAGTAAAATTGCTCAGTGGTAGAATATGCACACATTCAACCTTATTAGGTGTTGCCAAATTATTTTCCAAAAGGGTCGTACGGACTTACGTCTTATGTGTCACAATGAAAAACAGTTCCTGTTTTTCCACATCCTACTGTGATGGCTAACTCTACATATCAACTTGGCTAGATCACAGTACCCAGATATTTGGTCAAACATTATTCTGGATGTTTCTGTGAAGGGGTTTTTGGATGAGATTGACATTTAAATTGGTGGACTCAAGGTGATTACCCTCCGCAATTGAGTGTGCCTCATCCAACCAGTCTAAAGTCTTAATAGAAAAACAGCAACCTTCCCAAGCAAGAAGTAATTCTGCCAGCAGACCACCTTTTGACTCAAACCAAAACTGGATTTCCAGCCTGCCAACCTACCTTAAGATTTTGGACTTGTCAAGCCTTCATGATCACATTAGCCAACTCTTTAAAAATAAATCTTTTTCTCTATATACACATACAAATAACCTGTTGGTTCTGTTTCTCTTGAGAAGCCTAACACACTTACCAACAACTGTTACTCTTTCATATGTTCATTCCATAAGTATTTGCTAAGCAGCCATTATGTGGAAGACATTTAAAGGCATATTAATGAACAAGTCAGGAAAAAAATGTTATTTATTTATTTTTTAACATATAATGTATTATTTGTTTCAGAGGTACAGGTGAGTGAAAAATGTTATGCTCTAGTAGAGGAGATAAATATGCAATTATGTAGCATATTATAAAATGATGAATGCCATGGAGAACATGAACAGGTATAGGTAAGGGAGGCAGGATGTGGGGGGGAGGAACTGTACTTTTAAATATGGTAGTCAAGAAAAAATGTCTTTCCATTGTCTCCTGCCTTGCACTGTTTCAGGTGAGAAGTCATTTGCTACCGTTTTCTCACTATACGTAATGTGTGTTTTCTTCTCTGGCTGCTTTTAAGATTTTTGTATTATCATCATAGGTTTTATGCGAAGTAATTAATAAGGGGCTTTGCTGTAGTAGCCTGCTTGTGATTTGTTGAGCATTTTGGAACTGTGGGTTTGTCTACTTCATCAAATTCCTAACACTTTTGGCCTTTTTTCCCTCCTATATATTTTTGTATCCTCTCACCCCTACTGTAGGACTTCAAATACACAATGTTCGATCACTTAGCATCGTCCCACAGGTCAGTGAGGCTGTGTTCATTTTTGTTTCCGTTTTTTTTTTTCTCTTCTCTTTTTGGTTTATTTTCAATTGTCCTGTTTTCAAATTCACTGATATTTTTGTAGTATCTAAATTGCTATTAAGCCCATGCAGAGACTTTTTCATTTCGGATGGCTTATTTTCACACCTAGAAGAATGTCTGGTTCATTTTTATATTATTTCTTTGTTCATTATATTAACATTTTCTCAAATCCTTTAAATATTATTTTATAATAGCTTTTAAAAAGTCCCTGTCTGGTAGTTCTACTACCTGTCATTTCTGAGTCTGTTTCATTGGCTACTATTTCTCCTGGTTAAAAGTCACATTTTTCTGCTTCTTTACACATTTAGCAACTTTTAAAAATTGGATTCTACACATTTTGAATGTTGTCTGGATTTTTTTTTTACTTGTTTGCTTTTGTCTTCCTTTAAAAAGTTTTGAGGCAGTTAATTTGTTAGTGGATCAGCTTGATCCATTGGAGGCTTGTTCTCAAGTTTGATCCATTGGAGGTTTGTTTGTTGTCAAGCTTGTTCCAGCCCCACTGGAAAGGTGTGGCCTTTCTGGGGTTGCTGGTGAATACCCTGGGTGTTCACAAGGTCTTTCCATTTTGGTCAGAAAGTGGCAGTCTCCCAGACTTGTTAAACCTCTGGTAGTTGTCGGCTTATAGTTCCCTGGTAGTTGCTAGCCTGAATCATGGAGTCTCATCCTATGCACGTACTACTTAATGGTCAGCAAAGTCACAAAGGGAGACCAAGGCAGAATTCCGGGACTCTTAGTGGTAGTTCCCTCCTTCTGATACTCTGCCTGCAAATTCCAGTGGCTTCAGTCTTCCTGAATTCTTTGGATACTAAGTTCGGGGAGACTGCAATACTCTGTGGGCTCCTCTCTCCTTGTGCCAAACTCCAGAAAATATCTCCAGAAAGGCAGAAAGATGGGGCAATCACAGGACTTGCTTCTCTTATAGATGATGGTCCAGCAATGCCTGCTGACCATATCTGCAAATGACTGCTTTATTTTGTGTACTTTTCTCGCTGTTTATGGCAGGTGGGCTGCTCTAGGACCAGTGACACTGCCAAGGCCAGAGGCAAATACCTGTCATTATGTTTTTATTTTTTTAAACTCATTTTTAATTGGATAATTACACTTTTAAGAGTATATTATTGTGCATGCTTGAAATACACAGATATAAGAATTAAGAATGTAATTAATATGGAATTAATTTAAAAGATGATACCCATGATTCATAAAGAATATAACAATGACATATTTCCTTCCATGTCATTATACAGTAAGGCATTTTTACTGTTTTCTGTTTTCTATTCCAATAAAACTTCTGTGAACTACCTGCAGCCTTTGGAGCATGCTTTTCTCTTATGCAGAGGTGAAACTGTCAAACATTCACTCTGACTTGCTGCGCTGCTCTCATCAAGCCCACATATACTGATTCCTTCTATCAGTGCAATGTGATGATACCGAGCTAAATGTCATCTAGACAAGAGTGCCTGAGCATGGAATACTTCAGATTTTACTTCCTAGCAGCAGCAAGTGCTTAGACTTGTAGGAATTAGATTCCAGCTCTCCGAAAATGTCCATTCACTTTCTATCTACAGGTTCATTTTGGTAGACCAGCTGTTTCAGTCAAGTTCTTTTGCATTTATAAATTAATCATAATGACTATGCATGTCTAAAGTGCCCAGCATTGTTAAACACTTGGCAGCACACGGGATGTTGTAAGTTGAACATCTCTTTCTCAGAAAAAAACTGTTCTAAAGCACAGAGATAATCTGTACTTGAGAAACAGAAGGAGAATTCCAAGTAAATTATAGTTTTATCAAAGATTCTAGAAAGTCCTGTTTAATTTGGCCACTCTTTCCTGGTGACGTTTTTTCTGAGTTCAGAAGCAGTTTCCCTTAACAAACATGAACCATATTTCGCTGTATGGGTTTTTGCCACAAACTACACATAATGTCTAATGCTGCAGGTGCATTCTCTCTCTTCCATCTTTTGCTAGGCTCCTTAGAGTCTTTTCAAAGATCGTCAAACTTCTGATTTCCATTAATTCTTTTCTCCATTCTCATCCTCACTATATTTCCAACTTACCTGTCATAATGTTAAGTGGGTCTCTTGCAAATAACACTAGACTTGACTGAGTTTAAAGACTCCAACCTAAGAATCTATATTCCATTTCCATTAACTGTTATTGCTGAGGTACTGGCTTCCATTTTCTTAATTTCAAGTATTCTATTCACCTGAGAGTTTCCCCTTCTTTCCTCTTGGTACTGCATTATAAACTTCTTTATGAACATTGTCCCTTCTTTGACTGCTTTGGGAGTTATATATATCCTATTTCTAGGCTTTCATATGTTTTCCTTAAGCTTTTCATATACATAGTTAATAAACTCATGTCTAGAATTTCAGTTCCACCTTATTTTTAATCGATCCTACATGAATATCATCAAGCAACCTTACAATCATAACTTCATCAAATGTAATGAAAAGCAGCTTTATTAATACTTCAGAGCTTTGTTCTCTTATCCTTTAAATGAAGATGGAATTTTTAGCTTAGTGTTTAAAGCCATGCTATATTGATAATAAATGATAGTTAATTCAGTTATAGTGATTCAGCCGACGGAAAAATAGGGCTGTAAAACTCACTGCAAGAACCACACCAAACCTTTGATGACAGTTGTCTCGAGCACGTCTAATGAGCTTTTCTCAGCATTTCTGGCTGGACTAAATATTGTAGCAGTTTATATTTAATCTAAGGCACGAAGTCCCAAGGTACACTGCTGGTCGGGATGCCAATTAAGTCTGTCTTTTTCACTGTAACTCTCTTCATCACAACCCAGTGAGGTTCACAGCCACCAAGCAGATTTGCTAAACTGGAAACAATTCTGAATTTTCAAGTGCTCAAAGTCTCAGATTTCAAAATCATTTATAAGTGTCATTGCTGTCCTAAAATACACAGGTTAGAAATACACCTTCTTCCACTAAAATTGTAACAATGTACATTTATTAACCACAGCTTCACATTCAGACTATAAAAATGAATTTTGGAAATCACTGGGAGGAGGAGAGAAAAATACTGTTGATGAGGAGGACACTTGCATCTCAACAGAAAAAAAGTGACTTTTCTAGGGCACCTGGGTGGCTCAGTTGGTTAAGCATTTGCCTTTGGCTCAGGTCATGATCCCAGGGTCCTAGGATCGAGTCCCACATCAGGCTCCTTGCTCAGTGGGGAGCCTGCTTCTCCCTCTCCCTCTGCTGCTGCCCCTGCTTGTGCTCTCTCTCTCTGACAAATAAATAAATAAAATCTTTTTTTTTTTAAGTGACTTTTCTAAATTCCAGATAAAAAGAAAACAGATAAACAGGTGAGCCAAGGGCCCCATCAGGTCTTCATGAAACACTATAAACTCCCGTTCACAAAATATTATTTTTTTCTTTAAACAATATGGTATCAACTAGAATAACTGTGTTCTCTGGAAGCAATTAATCTGATTCAAAAGCACTGACTTATTACAACAAGGCTGGAATACTAGTCTGACCAATTATAAAAGATGTAATTCTTGAATCTGTGCTTTTCACAGCTTTCTTCTACTTTATGTCTATATTTTTTAGACAAATTTTCCTTAAGTCAAAATGATCCTATTTCATGAAAATCTACCTTTTATGTAAATAAATATTAATTAACAAAAAAAATTCTAAGAATTACTGTAAATTGAATATTTACATTTGCAGATATGAAATCCAGTAACTGCATTCCAAACAATACCAACAGGGATGAAAGCTATCATTTTTTTTTTTAAGATTTTATTTATTTACTTGAGAGAGAAAGAGAGAGAGAGCATTGGGGAAGGAGGCAGAGAGAGAGGGAGAAGCAGACTCCCCCCCTGAGCAGGGAGCCCGATGTGGGGCTCGATCCCAGGACCCCAGGATCATGACCTGAGCCGAAGGCAGACGCTTAACTGACTGAGGCACCCAGGCGCCCCTTAAAGCTATCATTCTTTTTTTTTTTTTTTAAAGATTTTATTTATTTATTTGAGACACAGAGATACAGAGAGAGAGAGGGAGAGAGAGAGAATGAGCAGGGAGAGAGGCAGAGGGAGAAGGAGAAGCAGGCTCCCCGCTGAGCAGGGAGCCTGATGTGGGGCTCGATCCCAGGACGCTGGGATCATGACCTGAGCCGAAGGCAGACGCTTAACTATCTGAGCCACCCAGGCGCCCCTTAAAGCTATCATTCTTTATTTACTCATAAATAACCATTCTTTACCCATTTAGCCTTTCATTATCCGTAACAGGCAAACCTCAACAGAGAGCAACAAATGCAAAAGCTGCCCCAGCCCCAGCTCCCTTGCTTCTGGGGTGGGTGGGGCTGGACACGGCTACCGTCACCACAGTGGCTGGTTTTAACAGGACATGATTTAACATACGCCATCAAACACAGCCGGCCGCTATTCGGGGAGTCGGGGCGGAGGCCGTTTATTTAGCCAACATTTACTGAGAGCCGGCCACTGCTGAACCAGGTTCTAAAACACACAGATCAATAGCACAGGGCGTCGAAGAGCTCATGCTCAGATGGGAGAGAGAGATGGACACGCACGTGCACACAGATGAACATTATAGAACATGAATAGCGAGAAGTGCCGAGTATGAAGGGAGTGCAGAGAAGGGCGGCTAACAGGGAGGGGAGGTGGAGGAGGAGTGAGCTCTGAGAAGGCTTTGGGGGAGGGATGGTCCTTAAGTGATTTTAAAAGAGATGCAGAATTCCTCTCAGAATGGTTGCTTGAATTTTGCCTTCTTACAACTGCTACGGGGGTGTAGCTATCTGGTTCCCAGAACTACGCTGACACACCCGCGAGCTACCTATATTCACTCTCAAGCGTACAGCCTGCCACTGGACGGCAGCATACGCGGTGGCCGCTGTGGTCTGCCGGGTGCCAGGAGCGGGCAGTGCTCGGCTGAGAACCGCCAGGCCTGTCCCCAGGTCGGAGAGAACCGCCTCTCCCAAGGTCACAAATCCTTTCAGGTTCTTCCCACATGTAATAACTGTTTAACTCAAGGGTATAAAGCCCCCAGTCAGGAAAATGCTGAAGGCCAACCCAGCCTGAGAGCTCGCTGTGGGACTGGCTGAGGTCTTTGTAATGACCGCATGACAGTTCAACTCCTTCCTCTCTGCCCTCGCTCCCTGCACAGGTCCTGAAAGCACTCCCGTTCAACTTCCGGGCCCGTTTTCCAAGGACCCTGGCCTGTGACAGCATGCAAAGCATCACAATACCCTGTGCACACACAGTGTGTAACCTGGCACAGCCCACGACTACTATGCTTCCACGCAGTCTCCGGGGCAGGCCCAACAAACAATGCGCTTCTCCTAGTTCATCCTCTAGAAATGAAACAAGAGTCAGCAGATAACAACCTGACTGCGGATAAGGTGCTTACGGAAGAATGTGCCTCAGCACTATGAATCGGTGAGGCTGAGAACTCCCAACCTCCCTCATCTTTAGCCACTGAGAAGCCCTGATTGAGGAAAACTCCCCCAAAAGGAGGCCAGAGGAGTGTGGAAAGAAGTGCTACCATCTAGCCTTTGTGGTTTCTCAGCTTGGCATATTTTGTGGTACTGGAGAAAATCTTCGTTAAGTGTTGGCTTCCATTTTTGAAGAGGGGATCCAGGAATTGGCTGCCATACTCACTGACACTTACCAAAAGGGCATAAGGTATGGGGTTATCAGACTTTATACTTTCATTAAAGAAGCCACATTAATTCACTAAGAAATTTCAGTTGTGTATATTGTGGTATTACGCTACACTGAGGTGATGATATAAGGAAACCCTGACAGACCTCAAACTGTAAAATGGAGTATGTATTTTGTACTTTATTCTGTTAGGTTCACATATGCTGCTCCAACAAACACAAAATTCACATGATTCAGCACATCCAGGATATAACCTCTACAAACCCAGGAGCCATAACACCACAGAATTTAAAAAGATAAGCAGCAACCGGAAAACACCTCAGGAGAATCTAGTCCCAAATAATATGTTTTTATCAAATGTCTTCAGTCAATGCCTCACATAGGTGTGACAGTGATCCATTCAGACCAGAGTCTGGATCATAGCTGCTCCATATTTACAAGATGTTATCAGCTTTATCATCCATTTTTTTTTTTTAATGAATTTACAGAAATGAGCGTGAAATAGAATATGACAATACTAGCAGTTTTTCTGGAAAATGGGATCTTTGTAGTTTATTTTAAACAATAAACCTATGTTGTTATTACTATTACTAGTATTATAAAAATTCATATTATTTTAAATTCATTGAATTTGGCTATTCTCAGTCTCAATACTATACAATAAGAACAGGTGGGCTTTCTAAATGACCTGAATCAACTAACTTTTCTTTATGCATCTCATGTTAAGAGAAAATGAACAGAAGATCACTTAATGTTGTAAACTCCCAATCATTTATCTACAAAGGCGTTTTTTTCTTTTTTTAAAAGATTTTACTTATTTGAGAGAAAGAGAGAGAGCGAGAGAGAGTGGGGTGAAGGGCAGAGAGAGAAGAAGACTCCCCACTGAGCAGGGAGCCCGATGTGGGATTCTTCCCAGGACCCTGGGATCATGACCTGAGCCGAAGGTAGATGCTTAACCAACTGAGCCACCCAGGTGCCCCTCCAAAGGTGTTTTTCAAAACAACAAGGACACATAGCCAATATTTATGTGTGTGTGTGTGTGTGTGTGTGTGTGTGTGTATAATGATGTGGACTTTCATCAAACATATTATTTTTCTTTTTTTACAAAAAAGATTTGACTTATTTGACAGAGAGAGAGAGAAGCAGGCTCCTCGCTGAGCAGGGAGCCCAACACAGGGCTGGATCCCAGGACCCCAGGATCATGACCTGAGCCGAAGGCAGACACTTAACCGACTGAGCCACTCAGGCGCCCCAAACATATTATCATTTTCAAAGAACAGCTCATAAGCTATTTTATGTGAGAGCTACTGAGCCCCAGTCATGTGGTCTTGTGTTAATAACCAAATCTCCACAGACATGAAATTTCTTTGGTACATATACTAATTTCCACTTGGAATCCAACACGAAGTGAATAAAGTTTTTTTTTCATCATTTGAATCTACATGCACTTTTTCAAATTGAGGAAAGTATTCCTTTTACATATTATGACAAAAGAATTGTGTATATTAAAATAAGTATCCTAAAAAGCAGTGAGACTTAAAATTATCTGGAACATTAACAAAAGGAATGAAAATGGGTTTTAATAGCTTTGGGAGTTAATCATGTTCCTCTCAGAGCAGGAAACTTTATCCATTTTATTTCATGGTCTCTTTTGGATTCCTTTCATAATAGTAGTGAATCACAACATCATCTCTTTAAGTATGTTTCCAAAACTTAATCTGGGAAAACTTTTAAAGGTCAAACTAATCACCTACAATGATGGCTTCTCACTAACGGGACTCATTATGGAGTTGTATAACAATAGGAGTAGCGTAGTACACACGGACAGGGGTAGTCATAGGTTCATGTGATGTGTGTTAGCATAAACATCTCCCAACAGGTCGTCATTCAACAGAGCACGCAGCTTTCCCAATACAGTGTGGTCCTAGAGCAGTGGGCAAAAACCAAAATCGACCCAAATCCTATATGATGTGTTCCTTCCTCAGTATGCCAGAAGATTTTAGGGGGGGGAAGAAACCCGCGTTCAAAGTGAAACGAGTAACATAGATCTTCACATGATAGAGCCGCTACTGTTGTTTAAGAATCTACTGTTTGTTTTCTTTTCTCCCTTACTGACCAAGAGGGGTCAGGTGAGAAGCGACTGATCAGCAACTCCAACCCTACTGCTACCAAAACCAACTCTCTCCTGTCAGGAGCTGTTCCACGTATACAGAGCGGCACTGCTTTCTACCTTTACTCAAATTCCAGTCTGTTGTGTGGCTTCCTGACTTTTCTTCCCCACCATGTGCTGGGATTTTCCCACCCGCTACTAATCAGCATGATGGATATTATCACGCCTTGCGGTGCTGATGAGAGAGAGGACCCGGGTGATGAGCCACGGACATGCACAGCCAGGTTGGGAATCCACCCCGGGACCGACAGAAAGACAAGCACTCAGCCGCTCTGGGAGTTGGGAGGAAAGTACAGGCTCTCCGGCACAGCACAAGGAAATGAAGACTCACCGATATAACACGCTGGCAGCCGCCAACTCAGGTCAGGAGGACAAAGTGTCTTTAAAATGACAAATGGAACATGATGGAAATTGTGTCATGAGCCCCAAGCCCCTTGGCAATATTGTAAAGTGTTTATAAATAGAAGAGTTGACCACAACAAGAACATCTTCCAAAGGGCCAGAGCATGCTGGTCTGTGCTCCCGAGGATCGCCTGGCCCTAGCACCGGGGTGCACCAAGCCAATGGCTTCCTGGGCCCCCGGGGAATAGATGCATGAAGTATGCTGACCAGGAAGAGGGCTGCTGAACAATGACTGCTCCCAGCCAGCGCTTTCCAGTGAGTGAGGGGCAGGTGAGGCAGAATTCCCTGAGGGACACCCAGACACCTAGACCATCTATGCTTCGTGAGGCAAAGCTGGGTGCACACCAGGCCTCGAGGGTCTTCACGTGCACGCACCTCAGCAGGGGGAGGGGAGGGGAAGGAAACTAACGCTCACTGTGTGCCCACGGAGTCAAGCATCAGGCAGTGATTTTACATGTTAATATATACATATAATATATAAACGTCTACACAAATATACACATACTTGAACAACTAAGGATCACAAGTGAACATATAAAAATGACTATAGAGATACGTGATAAACATCAAGATTAGGATTACCTTTGTAAAAAAGAAGCCCCGTTTTCAAGACTTGGTTATGACAGAATTAGGTTCTCAATATAGAATTCAGCTAGACAGTCACAAAGAGGCTGGGCATTTTCCCCTTAGTCCTTTCTAAAGGTACTTGACACATTTTCAGAATCTTCATTCTAGAGCACCCTCTGCTGGGAAAAGTGCCTCAAAATACTTGATCTCCTTGTTTCCGCACCACCCCCCCACCAAATACTCTGGGAATTACTTTAAAATAAAGGGAATTTTTTTTTTTTGGATCTAGTAGAATCTTTTAAAACAATTTCTATTCCCCCACAATCCTGCCTTCCAGGTAAAGCCTTATAGTCTATGTTAAATAATTGACACCACTGTCCCTCTAAGCCCAATGCTAGACAGGTGTCATGTTACCCCAGGGGCATGAGGGAGCTGCAGGGACTGAGGGAAGAGGCCCCTGGCTGGCAGGTGAGGAGAGCAGTGGTGACCAGCACCCGCCCTTCCAGGATGGAGCAACCCATGGAGGTCGCTTCCCTCAGAACAAGAGACACCAGGAAGGTAGCCTCCCTCCAGTCATCTTGAAAGGTCCCGGCAGAAAAAGGATGAAAGAGGGGAGGGAATCCTGCTAGGAGCAGAAGCCTTGGAAGGCAACATAAATGTGAGCCAGAGTTTATTATCCACCGCAGAGAACAGCACACAGGTTCCCAGAATGGAGGGTATCTCACTACAAAAGGATGCCATGAGGGAGCCGGCACCAAGATACCGGTCATGACTGCAAGCAGATGGTGGCAACCAGACACCGACAAAAAGCTCTGGAGGAGCAAGAACCCCGTTCCCCTCCTCCAACTCCTCCTCCCTGCAAGGTCGCTGGAGAAACTAATCCACAATGAATAACCGAGGGGAGAGAATTGGAGATGCTGTCATTGCTCAGAATGGCCTCACCTGGAAAACGTCAATTCCAGTGTCCCAGTCTGATCATCCTCCAGAGTTTCCTCCTGCGCCTTCATATCCCCTCCCTCCTGTTCCCCAGCCCCGTCCCCAAGCAACCACTGATCTGTTTTATGCCATTACAGACTAGTCTGCATTTTCCAGAGCGTTCTATAAATGGAATCAAACACTCTGTACTCCTGTGTACTCCTTTCTTCTGGCTTTCACTGAGCAGAATTATTTTGAGATTCATCCCTGTTGTTGAATATATCAACAGTTTGTTCCTTTTTACTGCTGAGTAGTACTATTCTATTGTAGAGATGTACCACAATTCATTCATTCATTCATGCACTTGATAATGGGTATTTGGGCTGTGCTAGTTTGAGGCTATCTTGAATAAAGTCTTTGTATGGAAAAAAATAAATAAGTAAACCACCAACCAGGGGGTTGAGTAGTCCCTATTCCCCTGCCAGTCCCCCATGTGCTCACCAAACAGGAGCTGGGCAGAGGGAAGAAGCATGTAAATTGGAGAGACTAATATTTTGCTTTGGACTGCAGTGGATCCTTCGTAACAGTTCTAATACTCCAAAATGTCCTGAAAGCTATGGGTTCTGCTAGATGGAAGTCAGTCATCCTGGGGCAGATGGTGTCACGGGCAATGATGGAAACGCTAAAGCTGCTTCCTGGTTGTATGTGATGGACTGCTCAAGGCAAGAAGACCTGTCCATGCAGGAAGGCAGAGGAGGCATCTATGAAGGAAAAGGAGTCATAAGGAGACAGTGTCTAGGATTCAAAGGGAAGTCCTCAGTGAACCTGGACTGCAGCAGCCCAAAGGGAGGAGTATGGCAGCTCGCCGGAGAAATCCACACATGTCCACAAGCTCAGCTGGCTGCCCACCCCAAAGACCCCTCTAACCACACCCACAAAGCCCAAGCTGCTCTCACATCCAGCAGCTACCTCCTCACCCAGGAAGCCTGTGTCAGGGTCGGTGAGATGTTGTGCTGAAGCCTCTGTCCATAGACTTTCAGAGCTGAAAAAGCCCCAGGGGAAATGAAGGAAAGAGATCTGGAGACAAGGGAAGTGTCCAAGGCTGCACCGACAGGACGAGGATAAAATGTCCGAATTTCTGTGATAGTACACTATCACTGTAACACTAGTTCTCTATTCAGTCACTGTTAAAGTGTTAAAGGTATTAACAAAATACTGGGTTCAAAATGATGATCCCCAAAGCAACTACTTGAAAAATACCACGCATCAAGAGCGTGGTCATAAAGCAACCAACCCGGGCACCTGGTGGGTGTCTGTCACCCGTTGTAACAAGACCATCCAAGTAGCTGGAATACAGCTTCAAGGAAGACTACACCCAGTGTGTGCTTACCAAGACTGCTGGTTTTCGCAGACTTCCTCTGCATCATTCACTATTAGGCTCTGATCCAATACAAAGTTCCTTAGGACCCACCATCTATGTCCCTTTAGTTTTTTAACAACTTTACTACTTCTGTGCAGTACAGATGCATCCCTTCCATTACTGCCATCCTTTCGACAGTCTTTGCTGCCGTTACTGCAAGACTTCTTTCCTTTAGACCAGAGAGGCTGAGTGCACGTGGTTAGGAAGACACAGGCTGGGGGGTCTAACACACTCAGCAGGCAGTTCCAGCCATGGGCTTGCAAGTTAATCTCTCTGGCAGGCATTTCACTTCGTCCATGCAATGGAATGATCACCTCCTTTTCGAGGCTTTGGTAAAGATTATATTAGATAATTTACATAAAGTGAACATCTTTTTAATGAATGGTAGAAGGGTCACATCAACTACTTAAATCTGCTTTTCTTCTCACTTTCCTAGTAGAATTGAATGCACATATGTTAAATACATATATATCTCCACTATATTTTTATTTTTTATTTATTTTTTTTGAGAGAGCATGAGCAAGCAAGTAGGGGTGGAGGAGGAGAGGGAGAGTGAGAATCTCAAGCAGACTCCACACCCAGCAAGGAGCCCAACACGGGGCTCGATCTCACGACCCTGAGATCATGACCCAAGCCAAAATCAAGAATCGGATACTTAACTGACTGAGCCACCCAGGCGCCCTTCACTGTATTTTAAAAAACTGGGTGCTCACAATAATGCTATGGAAACACACCAAGTGTCCATCAACAGATGAAGGAATAAAATGTGGTGTATACCCACAATGGAATATTATTCAACTATAAAAAGGAAGGAGATTCTGACACATGCTACAACATGGATGAACCTAAGGACTTCACGCTAAGTCAAACAGCCAGTCACAAAAGGACAAATACTGTATGATGACATTTATATGAGACACCTAGAATAGTGCAACACAGAGAGACAGAAAGGAGAGGGATGGTTGCCAGGGAACGGGGGGAGCAGGGGAGATGGGGAGTTACTGCTTAATGGGGACAGTTTCAGTTTTGCAAGATGAAAAAAGTTTTGGAGATGTATGGTGGTGATAGTTGCACAATAATGTCAGTGTATTTAATGCCACTTAACTCTATACTTAAAAATGATTAAACCAGTAAATTTTGTTATTATATTTTACCACAATTTAAAAGTAAAGAAAACAAACCAACCAACCAAAAACCTAACTGCTTCAACCAAACACTAAGAGAGATCCAAGCAACTTGAGCTGCTCGCATGTTCTACTATAAAGCTTGTTTCCTTTTAGACCAATGTGCTAAATTATATAAATATTCTGGCATTTATTTTCAGTATCCATGTTACTATATCAACCAAATACACTTACCTTGATTAAAATGGGTCTGCTGTAATGAAATTATTAGCTTTGAAGTATAAAAACTTCTCTAGGAATGTCTTTGATTTTATGAAGAATCCCGGGGGGAATAAAATTGATTATTAAAATACATTATTTTAGGTTTTCCCCATCAATACCTTCCCTCCAAAAAGATAAAGAGAAACACATGATCTGACATTAAAACATTGTTTGTAGCATATTCATCTTCCTTAATGTTTCACTCAGATGACAATAAAAATGTGTATTATTTTATAAACCAACACCTATTATCCATAATAACCAGAAGACTTAGGTAGGAGGAGAAGCTGAACTAAGAAGGAAACAGTAGAAACAGTCTACAAATAGAGTCAGAAAGCCATTAAAAACAAACAGGTGAAAAAATGACAATAGTAACTACACAAGGAAAGCTCATGGGCGGGGGGGCACTTCAGTGAGAAGGAAAAAGCGTGAAAAAAGGATACAATTTCAGGTCATAAAAGTCCTATAAATTCACTTTTAATATGCTGCGTTAAAGTCTAGCAAGTTTTTTCTATTAAGGGCCAGAAAGTAAATATTTTCAGCTTTGTGGGCCATGGAGCCTTTTGCAGCGACTCAACCCTGATACGGCAGCCTGAAAGCAGCCCCAGACAATACGAAACAAACAGTGGCTGTGTTCTGATGAAGCTTTATTTATTAAAGCTGACAGCAGGCCAAATGTGGCCTGAAGGCAAGCATAGTTTGCCAACCCCTGGTCTAGGGAAACAAAATAAATAAATATAAGAACAATCTGGGATAAGGTGTATCAATGCACATCAACTAAAATACTATGGGTTACTATTCTATCCCCCAGTGAACCAGACCCAGGAGACCAAGTTCAAATATCAAATGTTCCTTTTTTACCAAAGTTCTAAGTAAGTAGCTCCATGAGCTAAAGACTTTCTAGTGGATTTCTCATTCCCACTAAAAAATGGGCCAACAGCCCACCTATCTCAAAACATTCAGAATGCTTTTGTTTAAAAAATATTTCTTAGTACCCAGAAATGAACTAACAAGAGTTGAATTTTTACTCCAAGTACCTCTAAGTCTTTTCACAGTTGATTCTCAAGATACAGAATAAAATCTGGGCCAGTAACTTCAAAGACTTCAAATACAGTTTTGTTATGGTCAAGACTCCCAAGGAATACCTGATCTTCTATCAGATGGGAAAATGTATGAAAATACACATTTTAATGTCAAAACAAGTGAACAATATGCACAAAGAGAAAAGCTGTGTTAAAAAAAAGGAAAACATATACTCTCTCTCCCCCCACATTCTCACTTACACAAAGAAAATTTTTTGGAAGGATACTTTCCTCACCTCTGAGACATAAGATTCTGAATTTCAAAATGTTCATGATTTGCTTTATGTGATACTGTACTTTCACTTTTTTTTTTTAACCATAAGCATGTATTACTTTGTATTAAGGGTTTTATGTTGAAATTGCAGTTAAAAGGTTTATCATCACCTTCACTATTAAGAGTCAATTTGAATACCAATATTTTTAACATGAGAATATTCACTCACAGGACTTAGCACATCCATAAAGATCACACAACAAGAATATCCATATACACAGTCCATGTGACATTGAGTTCGTGGGGCAAGCTCACAGAAATACCATACCTCAGCTCCACCCATCCACTTAGGCTCATCAGGAAACTCAGCACACAAAATATCTTCTGACTGATCAGTTCCCAACACATGGTAACAGAGCTTTTGATGGAGATTGGTGGATGTCTCTGTACCTGAAGGAGTTAAAAATGTATATTGAAGTGCAGTTGGCAATTTTAAGAAAATCTATTCCACCCATATTGCACAATGCTAGAAGCGTTTAAAAAGTTAATTACCTGGTTGTAGGATACAAAGTTAATACGCAAAAGTTAACTGCTTTCCTGTATACCAGCAATGAATAAGTGGCATTTGAAATTAAAAATATAGTATCATTAAGGATGTAATATATAACATGGTGACCATAGTTAGTAATAGTTAATGATACTGTACTGCATATTTACAAGTTGCTAAGAGAGAAGATGCTAAAAGTTCTCATCACAAAAAACAAATTTGTAACTATGTATGGTGATGTGATGGGAGACTTGTGTGGTGACTGTTTCATAATATATATAAATATTGAATCATTAGGTTGTACACCTAAATCTAATATAATGTTCTATGTTGATTATAGCTCAATAAAAAAAATTTTTTTAGGGGCTCCTGGGTGGCTCAGTCGTTAAGCGTCTGCCTTCGGCTCAGGTCATGATCCCAGGGTCCTGGGATCGAGCCCCGCATCGGGCTCCCTGCTCAGCGGGAAGCCTGCTTCTCCCTCTCCCATTCCCCCTGCTTGTGTTCCTTCTCTCGCTTTGTCTCTCTCTGTCAAATAAATAAATAAAATCTTAAAAATAAATAAATAAATAAATAAATAAATAAAATTTTTTTAAAAAACCACAATACCATTTACATTAGTACCCCCAAAATCAAATGCTTAGGTACATTTCTAATAAAATATGTATAAGACTCTGGTAAGCGCTGTGAATTGTGCAAGACTGTTGAATCTCAGATCTGTACCTCTGAAACAAATAATGCAATATATGTTAAGAAAGAAAAAAAAAAGAAGAAGAATGTAGCAGGAGGGGAAGAATGAAGGGGGGGAAATCGGAGGGGTAGACGAACCATGAGAGACAATGGAGTCTGAAAAACAAACTGAGGGTTCTAGAGGGGAGGGGGGTGGGAGGATGGGTTAGCCTGGTGATGGGTATTGAGGAGGGCACGTTCTGCATGGAGCACTGGGTGTTATGCACAAACAATGAATCACGGAACACTATATCTAAAACTAATGATGTAATGTATGGGGATTAACATAACAATAAAAAATTAAAAAAAAATATGTATAAGACTTATATGAGAAAAACTACAAAACTGATGAAAGAAATCAAAAAAGAAATAAATGGAGAGATGCTCCATGTTTATGGATAAGAATACTCAATATTGTCATGTCATTTCTTCCCCACTTGATCTATAGATACAGTTTAATTCCAATAAAAATCCCAGCAAGTTATTTTGTGGATATTGATGAGTTGATCCTAAAGTTTATATGGAAAGAGAAAAAAACCCAGAATGGCCAACACAATATTGAAGGAAAAGAACAAAGTTGGAGGACTGACCCTACCTGACTTCAAGATCTACTGTAAGTAATCAAAACAGTGTGGTATTGGCAAAAGAACAGAGAGGTAAATCGATGGAGCAGAGCAGAGAGCCCAGAAAGGACCTCCGTAAATACAGTCAACTGGTCTTTGACAAAGGAGCTAAGGCAATCCAGAGGAGCAAAGACGGCCTTTTCAACAAACGGTGCTGGAACAACCAGACATCCACATGCAGAAAAATGAATCTAGACACAGACTGTACCTGTCAAAAAAATTAACTCAAAATGGACCACAAACCTAAATGTAAACGCAAAACTATAAAATTCCTAAAAGATAACATATGAGAAAATCAGGATGACCTTGGGTTTGGCAATGACTTTTTAGATACAATATCAAAGGTATGATCCATGAAAGAAAGAACTGATAAGCTGGACTTCATTAAAATAAAAAAATTCTGCTCTGTGGAAGACCCTGTCAAGAGAACAGGACACTTCAGACTGGGAGAAAATATCTGCAGAAGACATATCTGATAAAGGACTCTTACCCAAAAGTTACAAAGAACTCTTGAAACTCAAAAAAAAAGAAAACACCCTATTAAAAAATGGGCCAAAGACCTTAACAGAAACCTCACTAAAGCAGGGGCGCCTGGGCAGCTCAGTCGGTTAAGCGTCTGACTCTTGATTTCGGCTCAGGTCATGATCCCAGGGTGGTGAGATCAAGCCCTGCGGCAGGCTTCGCACGGCTGACTGTGGAGACTGCTTGGGATTCTCTCTCTCCCTCTGCCCCTCCCCTGTGCGTTTGTGCGCTTTCTCTCTCTAAAAAGAAAAAAAATGATATGCAGATGGCAAAGAAGCATATGAAAAGATGGTCCACATCATATGTCACCAAGGAAGTGCAAATTAAAACAATAATATACCAGTGTACTCCTATTAGAATGGACAAAGTCCAGGACAATAGCAACACCAAATGCTGGTGAGGATGTGGAGCAACAGGACCTCCTTTTCATTGCTGGCGGGAATGCAAACTAGTACAGTCACTTTGGAAGACAGTTTTGCAGTTTCTTACAGAACTAAACATATTCTTACAATACAATCCAGCAATCACTCTCCTTGGTATTTACCCAAAGTATTTGAAAATTTATGTCCACACAAAAACCTGCACACAGATGTTTACAGTGGCTTTATTCGTAACTGCCAAATCTTGGATGCTATCAAGATACCCTTCAATAGCTGAATGGATTTAAAAATAGGTGAAAGGATAAAGAAACTGTGCTATATCCAGACAAAGGAATCCTATCCAGCGCTAATAAGAAATGGATTATCAAGCCATGAAAAGACATGCATAGCACCGAGTGAAAGAAGCCAACCTAAAAAGGCTACATAGTGTATGATTCCAACTATATGACGTTTGGGAAAAGGCAAAGCTATGGAGACAGTAGGGAGATCAGTGGTTGGTTGTCAGAGGCTAGTGGACAGGGAGGATGAACAGGTGGAAAAGAGGATTCCGAGGGTGGTCAAACTCTGTATGACACTGTAATGGTGGATACATATCATTCTACGTTTGCCTAAACTCGTGGAATATACAACACTAAGAGCGAGCTCTAACGTAAGCTCTGCATTTTGGGTGATTATGATGTATCAATGGAGGTTCATCGATTGTACCTACTCTGATGAGGGATGTTGATAATGATGTTATCAATGGAGGTTCATCAATTGTACCTACTCCTGTGACGGATGTTAATAATAGGGGAGGCTCTGCATGTGTGGGGGCAGGGGCTGTATGGGAAATCTCTGTACTTTCTGTTCAATTTTGCTGTGAACCTAAAAATGCTCTAAAAGATAAACTCTCTCTCCCCCCACTTTTTTAATGTTAAGTATTGGCTGGGTATCACCCTGGAAGTAATTCACACATTTTTGTTGATTTTGGAAGATGTTATGAGATTGAACTATTCTTTTTTTTTCATTATAAAAAGGTACTAAGGTTTCAGGATGATGAAAAAGAAGTAAGATAACACCACAATATAAAAGAAAGCTTTACAGCACTTGGTGATTTTCCATGGGTTTTCCGGGAAGCACATGGGCACACAACCTGAGAGGCTGTTGAGGTCTTCTCGACAAGAGGGCAGCAAATTACAGCTGGAAATAGATGTTATCTTTCTGAAATCAATCATAGTAACTAATCTTTACTGTTTTTGCTACTGAAAGCTGAGCTTAAATAATAATTTTCATGTTTTTCACAAAATAATAATATTGTTCTCTAACAAGAAATGGCCAGGGAAATACTTTTTTGGTCTCCCAGAACTTGAAGTAGCCATTTTCTAACTCAGCACCACTCTTTTTTTTTTTTTTTTAAAGATTTTATTTATTTTTCAACAGAGACAGAGAGAGACAGCGAGACAGGGAACACAAGCAGGGGGAGTGGGAGAGGGAGAAGCAGGCTTCCCGCTGAGCAGGGATCCCAATGTGGGGCTCGATCCCAGGACCTTGGGATCATGACCTGAGCTGAAGGCAGACGCCCAATGACTGAGCCACCTGGGCGCTCACTCAGCACCACTCTTAACAGAGGCAGCTAATTCAGTGTACAGAGCCCAGAGGTCTTTCTTTAGCCAACATCCTTGAAAAGAAAGCCTACTCTTAAGTCAGCTCTTGTAGTTCACTGGTGAATTAAAAAAAAGGTACTGCACTAGTCTAATCAAAAGGCAGCAAAAGCTGAACATAGCCAAAAGAGATGAAAAGAATTATAGTCTTATTCCCAATTCAACTGGGGGAAATCAGAAAAGAAAGCTAGCATATGTAAAGACAAGAAAGGTACAGCAGATCACGATAAGGGGATAGCGTATGTAGCAGAAAGCACTGTATCAGCTGTGCTTCTTACCAGCCCCAGGCCTCCAACAAGTAACTGAGCCTCTGTACCTCAGCTCCAAACCTCCAACAAAGGGATTGTAAAACCCATCCGTAAAGACCAAGGCAACAGGAAAATGCTACAGGCCATTGTGGAAAGAAGACGATGACTGCTGACAGCTTGCAACAGCAAGATACAAGGTCCGTGGGCCTTTCTCTCTGGAAAGATGAGGGGTGAAGGGGGAAAGAGACTGCTTGAACACAATAGGACCTTTGTATAACCGAAAAGAAGAACAAAGGTGTGTCCTAGAAATTCACAACGAGAAAAGTGTCAAGATAAACCAACCAAGTAACCTGTAACTTCTAATTAGAGGAAGAGATGCCATCACCACAGTAGGAAAATTTTATAATCGCTCAACATCATTAAATAAATAGGTTTCATGGAAAAAAAAAAATCCATCTTCTCCATGACCCCTTGGGGGATATAACATATTTGTAAAGGACTGACTGCAATAATGGCCCAGTTTTTCCTGGTTCCTTCTATCTGCTCCTCCACCCCTTGGACAGGGGCTGGCCCCATGACTTGCTTCGGCCAACAACAGAATGCAGCACCACAACGCAGGGCTGGGCAGCAAGCACAGGCATCGAAAGGCTCGTGCCTTTCGACTCTCCCTCTTGGAATCCTGCTGAGCTGCCATGCAAACCAAGTGGGCTAGCCTGCTGGAGGATGAGAAACCAAAAGGATCAGAGTCAAAGCCCCTGACATGGGCTAGCCTGCTGGAGGATGAGAAACCAAAAGGATCAGAGTCAAAGCCCCTGACAAAGCCAAGCCAAGATCGGCCAACTGACCCACAGCTGAACACAGACACATGACAGAACTCAGCTAATCTAGAAGAACTGCCTGGCCAACCCACAGACTCCCAAGCAAAAGAAATATGGTTATTATTCTAAAACACTAAGTTTTGGGGCGATCTGTCATACAACAATGCTAACGGATACAGCGCCCTTTGAGGAAACCTGGTTCTATACCAAATAACTTCTACGTAGGGTTTAGCTTTTCAAGTCATGTGAAGTCACACTTCTAGTCCATGAAAAAGGTGCTTCAGCTGCCATCTTCACTTACCGTCACTTTTTCCATCCTGTTGGGGATAGGAGTTATAGAACATCCCTTTCCCGTCATGGGTCCATGCCATACAGCTGAACTTGACTCTCTCGAGCACATCTGGAAGCTCTCTGGCACCATCAACCTTCATGAACTTGATCGTCACCCAGTCTGAGCCACTGGCACTCAGACCATAGGCGAAATACTCCCCGTCTTCACTGAAGGCATAGCCTATGGGACACAGGAGAAATTCTCACACAGTGCACATGGGGACACGACCCCTAGCCTTGCCCGCTGCCCTCCGTGCTGCCTGACACGCTCTCTGCCATACGTGCAACGGCAGGATCAGGGAGCCTGTCGTGAGGACTTCTGGGGGCTGAGCCCAGGCCTCACGGGAGTTCACCTCATGAGCCCGGACAAGCATCCTCGCCTCGCCAGGTCTTGGGTTCTTCATCTGTAAAAAACGTACTAGATTATATGACCACTAAGATGCTTCCACTGTTTATATTCCTATAATTCAATGAGCAGTTCAGTTAAAAGCAGAGCTCATCTGAGATTTCAGCATATTTTATTTATACTCTAAAGAGGAGGGGAAAAAGAATAAGGAAACTGCTTTCCGAGTAATGACTGGATTATGACACATACCATGTAACAGAACTAAATGGAAGCCATTAAGTAATTTTTGGGATGGATTCCAAACTATTTGGAATCACTCTTTACAACCTCATTTTCTGAGCATTGCTGGCACTCAAGAATTAACGTCATCCACATCACCTGACCAGCACAAGCCCAGGTAAGCCCGAAGGTTGCAATGAAGGCTCACACAGAGCATATTCCAAAAGCAACCATGAAAAAGAAAGAAAAGCAACACCGTCTATGAACTGTTATGCGTGTCTAATTCTTTAAGTCCATGACAGAATGTTCTAATCACTGTGGAATGTGTGTTGAGAAATTTTCTATGTTTATATTGGCTCTTATAAATATAAAATATATATAGATAGCATCTGGTACCAGACACAGACACCAGAGATTTCCTCTTATAATGTCTGTTAAACTTCACCAGGGGTTGAAAATTATTCTCAGAAACCCAACTATTTTCAGAGGTTTCCTACTGTTTTACATGGAATTTGTTAGTGGTAATTAAGATTTCACAAGAACTACTTATTAATCCTTTATAATTGCTATGAAGTATTGAGGTTCATCTGTCTATAAATACAGAGAAGAATCTAGAAGGCAATGTGGAGAAAATACTTCTCATTCTACATAAATTATATATAATTAGAAAATTTTCAGGAAAAATTGAAATAAAAATGTTGATTTGAAATGTATAAAAAAAAATCATATACTATCAAAAGAATCTGTATATTTACCCGTACTGTAACTTCCCTATATCATTTTCAGAAAACTCGAAGACAGGCCAGGTCCCATGTCTGATTTTCCTTTTCAGCTATCAGGACCCGTACGTGGCAGGCATTCCGCTAAAAAGTTACTGAAATGAACTTTCAGAGACCCTCTTATAATGAAGTTCTTCTGGATGAGTTACAAAAACTTTAATATTAACAAAGGTTCATTGTTTAAATTAAACGATATCCACACAAGGTATATTACTGCACAGAACCAGTGTATTACATTCATTTACAACCACAAACTCAAATTCATGGAAGAGTATCCCTGGTTAGCTGGCTGACATCTTATTTTCAATACTGATTACTTTCAACACGAATTAGATAAAGGATCACTATTTACATACACAGCCCACTTGGGAAAAAGAGGGGAAGAACCACTAAATGACTGAGTGGCTTTATAAATGGGTCTTCACACAGGGCTGTGGGAATAGGGTCCTTGCATTCCCACCTAATCAATTACAGGACTAGAGTGTTCCAATCACTCAACTCCACAGGGCTGAGCCTTCCCCTGTGCTTTCTCTACAAAACCGAAGATGCTCCGGGGGAAATGCTGAGCCAACTTCACTAAAATCTAGGATCCTAACAAGAGATGATTCTCAGAGTATACAATTATTAAACCATAGAACCAGCGAATAGCCAAATCCTTAACTAGCTCTAATGGCACAAACCTAGGGTAATCTTCATGGCGTGTGGAGGAGGTAATCTCGGGTCGGAGTTATTTAGCAGATACATGGCAACTACAGGCCAAACTTACTGATTCGGATTTTAAACTTGCCGTCTTCAGGGAACAGGGTATCAAGTTGTCTAATTTCTACAAGACTGTGGTTTTCTACTTTCAATTCTAAAATGCAACTGAATTTTAAAACTCTGATCACTTCCTCGTCACCAAGGAAAGAGATCTTGTAAATGTTCTTTCCTCTTGTACATTCATAGCTGGAACATTCTTCATAGAGCTTAAATTACTTCTAGAAGAGAGAGGGCTCAGGGATGTTAGAAGCAATGATGATAATACTTAAATATCTCAGAAGCCCTAGAAGCTAATTTGGGTCCAGTGTGAATTATTCTCCAGTTCTGCTTCATGTTATCAGAACCTGAATTCTAGAGATATTCTAGAGATACTGTGCAAAAATGAGCTTTCCTGAACAGAGCATGTGCATCTGTTCTACAATATGGTCCATCCTATCTGGTATTTCAGAGGTGAAGGGACTGCATCAATGTCAGAGCCGAAAGTGAGGGCCCCGGGACTCCTGTGGGCTCAGCCGGGGAGCACTCACCTCGGAGCGCCACCGTGCCATCATCAGACAGTATGTTGGGGTCGAGGAACACTCTGGCTTCACCTTCTAAGGAATCCTGTACATATAATACTCGTTGATTCTGCAAACCCGTATTGTAAAAATAGAAATACCTAGGGGACAGAGATGGTCTTTATTTAGCCATGGAGTTTTCCATTTGTGGGGTACAATCAAAGCAAAAAGAAAAAGAAAAACAACAAATAAATGTTCATTTGCAAACAGGCCATGCCAGGGACATGGGGACTAGGGTGGAAGGTTCCACCACCTCCCTGTAATTAGAATTTGGTATCTGAATTGTTTTAAGTATTGGAATAATTTATTATAATCCTGCATATTAGCTAAATAGAGACAAAGACTGCTTCATTTGTTAGAACTAAAATGGATAATCAAATAAAGCAGTAACTTTTTCTTTTCAATGGAGAAGAAAGCAGATCTTCTAAAATGAAATGCTGGATCCTTCCCTAGATAGGCTGCTAGGCCAGAGTCAGCAAACCTGTTCTGTATTGGGCAAGACTGCAAATGTTTTAGGCTTTGTGGACCACAGAGTCTCTGTTGCTATTACTCAATTCTATAGTTGTACAAAAGCAGCTACGGCTGATACATAAATGAATGGGCAGGTGTGCCATTTCCATTTTATTTACAAAAACAAGCGGCAGGAAGGGTTAGGCATGTAGATTGTACTTTGCTGATTTGTGTGTGTGTGTGTGTGTGTGTGTGTGAGAGAGAGAGAGAGAGAGAGAGAGAGAGAAGGGGAGGGTCTAAGAAATTCTCAAGTAAATTTGTGATGGTGGTTCCAGAGACTTAAAAAAAGAATAAGAGAGTAAGTTTACCTTGGTGTGAAAGGGAGAGGAACAAGAGATGTGAATTAATAGGTGCTACCTCCTGGCCCACTTCCATTCTTGGATGAAAGAAATCCATATAATAAAAGCTTTTCTAGTAGGGTAAGCCAAAGAGAGTTTTAAAGGCAAACAAATCTCCACCGCTGTCTACAAATCATCCTAGCCCAATTATTAGCCATAAGACAACAATAATTTCCTATAATCTAGATTTGCTTTCCTAGGAAATATCTCTACTAAATTTCTTAATCATGATTTAAGAATATGGACAACAGACCAAAAAACATTATTCTCATACTCAAGCACAGAAATGAACTGATTTCATAATGGATTAATTTTATAAAATGATAAGTTATTTAGAATTTGTATTTTAAGATTTAAGAAAGCATTTGATTAGAAAAGTAAAAAGAAAATTAAATAAAAGCAACCTCACATACCGTTTTCCTTTCTTGAAGTGGCAACTATACTTGGGATAGTCATACAGTTCAGTCATTCTCTCTTTGTATAAACCTCTGATAGGACATTGCTCAAGGAATGGCACAGTAATCTTGTTCTGGGCCTCGACGAAAGCCTATAGGGAAAATTTAAATGGACAAAGCAAGTCAGATATAAAATTTTCCATGTGGAGTGTTATCCACTGATATGTATCCATGAAAGCATATTTTTCACTCAATAAACACTAACTAGTCCTTACATGGCACTAACTATGTACTATTAACTCATCTAGACCTCACAATAATCTTACGGATAATCAAAGGTTCTTTGATTTGCCCAATGTCACAGATGGGAAAACTGAGTCTCAGAGTAGATGAAAAGCTGCCCAACATCATACAGCTAGGAAGTCGCAGGGTTGGCTCTTGAATTGATCCTCTTAACAAACACACTCTACTGTGCTAAGATCTCGCAGTCAGTGAACTACCTTCACATTGTGCCAAGGTTTCACTCTTCTTAGTCAGCAGCCTGTAATCCCCAATCCGTCAGAGTTAAAGAAATAAATACCTAGGTGCTATTTTACCACTTTTGTTTTTGACATACCATCTTTCTAAGACCCACTACTTTGTCAACTTTAGAGAACCTTGCTAAAATTTGAAACTAAAGAATATTTTTAAAAAATTGGAGAATGGCGGGGGGTGGGGGCGGGCAGCGCCTGGGTGGCTCAGTCAGATAAGCGTCTGCCTTCGGCTAAGGTTGTGATCCCAGAGTCTTGGGATCAAGTCCCGTGTCGGGCTGCCTGCTCAGCGGGAAGCCTGCTGATCCCTCTCCCTCTGTCTGCCGCTCCCCCTGCTTGTGCTCTTTCTGTCAAATAAATAAAATCTTTTTAAAAAATTGGAGAATGGGTGCCATTAAATGAGAATATCTACAACAATGGCTTGGAAGAAGGGCAAGAGATGGTCTGCAGGAAGTCAGGGGACTCTGGCAGCAAAGGCAGGGCAAGGGGCAGGTTTTACAACAGATCAACCGTAACCAAGCATGCCCTATTTGTAACTAAGCAGTTAGAAAGTTCTTAGTACTATAAAAGCTTGGACTTAGAATAATTCATGTCTGGCTGTTAGTAAGAAATGAAACAAGAATAGATATATCAGCTCTAAATTCAATTGAAGATTTAACCCCATGTCTACAAACAAGTAAACAAATTAAGTCCTCAGAAGAAAACTTCAAGAAATTAAGAACATAATATATTTTGAGTTGCAGACAAAAATGCATTATTATCAGACTCTACTTTTGGACGGATCATCAAGGGCCCATCCTAACTCAAAATGGTCTTCAAATGGGATCTCCTACACAAACCACCAACTCTGCTCTGGAGAACCATGATTCTGTGCTGAAAGCTGTTCTAAAATGCATTAATATTTAAAACGTGCTTGAAAACAAGAGAGAAAGAGTGGAAAGTATGACTAAAATGATGAACAATCTTTTTGGCAAGAGGATCGATTCAAGAAAAATAAAACTGTCACAGGTCACATTTCTTATTTCATCCAAACAGAAAATAAAAAGTATCAAGTCGCAAAGAAATAAACTTCCAACTGCCTATCACTAGGGATTGGCAAACTTCACCCAGGCCTGCTCTCCTATGACACATGAGCTAATAGTAGTTTTTATATTTTTAGAGTCGGAAAACAAAAACAAAAACCTAACAGAACTACATGGCTCACAACATCTAAAATATTTAATACATGGTCCTTTATAGAAAAAGTTTGCTGATTCCACTGTGCCTCATTGAAAAGAGCGTCACTGAGGAAATGGGCTTCTGTTCTGGTTATAGTACGCCTGTCTAGCTGTGAAGCCACACTCAAGGGCAGCCTTGTGGAGAGCCCCAAGCATGTGCGAGAGCATTACCTGTCTTCATGATGGAAGGAAATGCCATGTCTACTTCCCAGACATGGGAACGGAGGCCTGCAGTACTGAAGTCAGCTGAGCAAGGTCACACAGTGACTTAGCCATAGCACTGAAGGGGGATTACGGTTGACCCTTGAACAACACAGGTTTGAACCATGCAGGTCCACTTATATGTGCATTTTTTTTTTTTACAGTCCTGTAAATGTATTTTCTCTTCCTCATGATTTTCTTAGCAACTTTTTTCTTTTCTCTAGCTCACCTGACTATAAGAATACGGTCTATAATACATATAACATACAAATACATGTTAATCAACCATTTACACTATCGGTAAGGCTTCCAGCCAACAGTGGGCTATCAGTAGTTAAGTTTGGGGGAGTCAAACACTGTAAGGGAATTTTCGACCTCGTGGGGGTGGGCCCCTCCATCTCCTACATCGTTCAAGGGTCAACCGTATTCTATTCCAGTCATGGTAGCAGTGACGGAGGCAGACTCTGGGCCTGATTCTGGATGTGAGCTAAGCAAAAGCAGACAATCGGGGAGAAGGACAGCTGGGCCTCCCATGATTTACCCCCACCGGGGCCAGGCAGGGCTGGACAGGCACATCAGGGCACCGGAGCTTCAGCAAGGACTTACTGAGAACCTCGTGTGCGTCAGCACGGGTCCTGGCATTGTGGATAGAGGGGTGACAAGTCTAGGACCAGCTCCCTACCATTGTGGAGCGAACATTTTACTGGGGGACACAAAACACGAGCCAGAGGGTTACAGAGAACAGTTCGTCCCAAGGACACACAGGCAGGGTAATCATGCGCATCTGCAACCTGAGCTGGCCCTGAAATGCTTGCTGCCCGGCCAGGATGAGGCAAGTACAGAGGCTGAGAGGGAGCGCTATAAGCAACTGGACATCACTGTGACAGGTTTGTTACATTTTACAAAAATATCAATCCATATCGGTTTGGAAATTTAAAAGCCAGTCATTCAGCACACATCCTGGGAATCACTGGGAAGGACAGTTTCAGGGAGGGTGGCCAGGAAGGCCCATCTGAGGAGGTACTGAATGAAGGTCTGCTAGGGGAGAGGGAGCAGCTAATGCAGACAGGAGAAGCATTCCAGACCGAGGAAGAGCAAGTGCAGGGCCCTGGGGGTAGGAGCTTGACAGGTGTGAAGGGGGGGGGTGCGGGGGGGGGGGGGGTTGGGCAGTGAGGCTGGGAATGAGTGACAGGGAGCCAAGACCCGGGCAGGAGCTGATTATGTACCACCTGGTGAGCAGTTAGGAAGTTTGAATCTTCATTCTAGGTGAAAACAAGCTATGATTGGGAAAGGAGATAGTTCTATATCTGGTTTATCTTTTTTAAAAAACTAGACTTGCTTTGGATGAAGTGTAGACCAGGGGAGCAAAAGTGGAGGTCAGGAAGGTGGGCCAGTGGTCCGGTGAGAGCCAAGGCCAAGTGAAATGGCTGGTCTCTAAAAGGAGCAGGAAAGACCACTGTAACGGGATCGGGACAGAGAAAAATGGGCACAGTGCACGTTAGTGCGTAGATTTGATGGCTATTTCCCAGAAGGGCCTCATCAGAACATCCTAGCTACTTAGGGCTCCCACCCTGGGATCCCAGCATGCTGAGGGTCTCGGCTGGAGGGGCCTCTGAGGAGGGCACCCTGCAGGCTTGGTTTCCCTTGTCCTTCTGGTTGGTGTCTGTCTGAGGCTGATCTAGGCCTTATCCTGGTCTAGTAGGACCACGGAGGGTCCAAGGGACAGCGGTGGCCCAGTTAGTTTTCTGTGGAAAGGTGGAAGTGTATTCTTGAACTGCTTCCCCATCTCACACGGCTTCTGTTAGATGTCTCGTGAGAGTCAGAGCGGCGCCAGCAGAATCCAGCTCACGCTGGAGCAGACACTTCGGCTTTTCTCATTTTAAATGTTCATAAAACTCTGATGCCAGGCATAATAATGCCACTAAATAATGAAACAATTCAAGGATTACTGTGACCAATTTTGTCACCCCCCAACCCACAGATGTTAGGCAATTAATTACTCTAAATAGAGCAGTATTTAAAGACTATACCCTTCCAAGTCAAATATCTACATGTAAAACCAAACAGTGTTCAAATTCCTCAAAGTCTCAAGTTCTTTCTTCATGCACATCTTTATACTTTTCATGATGGAGGTGGCAAATTTTCTGTAACGGGGCTTCGTGGAATTTAGGGTTCCACGCACTGTCAGTATGACTTCTGGTATTTTAATCAGGAGAATACCTTCTTGGTCACTTATGGATTAAATAGTCTGGCTTCTTGGTCTCAACATTAGAACAAATCAGGGGGAAAGGGAGAAAAGGAGTAAGGATAGAGAAAAAATTGGAGGACTTCCATGATGATAAAGAAACAGGGTGAGGCGAATTAAAATTCTCTTTGTTCCTCCAGAAGCTTCAGTGTGCACGGTCACACTCCAGAGTGTTGTTAAAGTGACTGGAATCTGGAAGCCCATCGATGATGCCCGTGGCTGAGCCTCTAAAGATCAACAGTTTAGATTTTATCGCTATGGATGGATCTGAACACGTCAAAGAGCTGCTCTAAACTAAGAAACCCTACTCGCATCTCATTTTGCCCTGAATATCAGAACGCTCCACCGGCAAAGCAATGTTTCAATTATGCACAAGGAGTAAGTCTAGAGATCCGCTGTACAGCATCGTGCCTGTAGTTAACAATGCCGTACTGTGCACACAAAACTCTGGTCTGAAATGTTCCCATCATGAAAGAAAAGGAAGACGAAAAGCCACCTGGCAAGCGGTCACTCCGGTGGGAAGCTGGAGATTCCTTTACTCTGTCTTCAGAAAGAATTTCTTCATGTTGTCCTCACATGCCCTGTATTTTAATCCACAAATACCTCAAGTCCTTTCATAAGTACAATGCATACATATATGAGAAAAATGAAGCATACGGTTACTCATTAACTAGCTACATATACAAAACACCACAATTAATGTAAGATTAAACAAATGGGTCAGGGATAAAGGTTAGTACTGCAGGAGAACAAATAAAGGGGAAACTGCTTCCAGGACGGGGCAGGGGTGCGGGAGAGTGGGGCACGCAGGCGTCAAGAGGACCAGAAACCGACTTGGGTACGGCTATCAACCTCCACTCTTCCCAAATAAACAACAAAAACTAGGGATGGCGCTATCCACATCCCACAAAATTTGAACACACGCGTGTGTGTGTGTGTGTGTAAATACATATAAATGAATATAAGTATATATAAATTCAACACATATATAAAAATTTATATACATATAAATATATATAAATGAATGACCCGGTTAAAGCAACTTTCAGGGGCTTCTGGAGAAAATGGGTGGTGTCAAGGCCTGGCAGAAAACCATAGTCCCAGCCCAGCAAAGGGCTGAGCGCTTCCTGGAGGCCAGAGGGAGAAGCTTACGTGGGTCCCCTGTCACTGCTGGGAGTGTAGCAGAATTCAGAAATGACTCACCAAGTGCAGGGATATGCTTATAAAAAAGAAGCCAAGGGGTGGCAAAGCTCCTCCCTGAGGCTGCAGAACCCAGTGCAGGAGGCCACCCCAGGAGGGCTGGACAATCACACAGAAAACTGAAGGCAGGTCGTGCCAAGCAGAAAATTAGATGCAGCTGCTTCAGGAAACATGTCTAGAAATTGAGACTATAAGGGAATGGAATCATGTACTTTACAAGACTAATAGGAGGAATGTATTACCAAAAAAAAAAAAAAAAAAAGAGCAATAGCGAGGGAGAGAAGAGTATCCCATATTTTCCAGTACTCACTAAACATTTATAAAAATTAGCAGTACCTCAGACAACAAAGGAAATCTTAAATCTCAAGAAGGAAAGGTCACGATTGTAACCACAATGCCATTAACCTCAACTAAGTGAGGTGCCTTTCTCTTCCTGGCCCCACAAACCCATTGCTCATTCCCAAGGAGGAGAAACGCTGAACTCAAGTGGGGAGAGCCCCAAATCCACTGGCTCGCCTTTTAACATTAAAATCCCAGATCGGGTCCAGCTCTTCTCTCTGGGACATCTGCCCTCAGGTGAGGAAGGCTCGAGCTGAGCTTCCAGCTGCACAATTAACAGAGCAGGTGGGGCCTTCCAGAAGCCCAGACAGGTCTCTTTCCACTTTCTCTACCTGTCCTGTATGTGCAAATCGGTTTGACCTTACAGTCAAGCTTTGTTTTCAAATCTAGTCACTCCCACTCAAAGCTGAACTTTAACACGAATTGGCTCAGTCCTTTGGTACACATGCTACTCACCAGAAACCTGAAAAGGACAGAGGGTACCTCAAATCCAAACCTAACTAAAAACCTGATCATGAAGTTAAATGCATATACATCTTCTCTTGAACAACTATTTTGTCAATGAAGGAATCCAAACTACAGTAAGAATATTTAGAAAACAAGAAAAATGAGGCTATTAAGAATTAAAATTCATGGGGTGCCTGGGTGGCTCAGTCATTAAGCGTCTGCCTTTGGCTCAGGTCATGATCCCAGGGTCCTGGGATCGAGTCCTGCATCGGGCTCCCTGCTCCGTGGGAAGCCTATTTCTCCCTCTTCCACTCCCCCTGCTTGTGTTCCCTCTCTCGCTGTCTCTCTTTGTCAAAAAATAAATAAAATCTTAAAAAAAAAAAGAAGTAAATTCATGAGATGTGTCATGATATCTATTTCTTGTTGGTACCTTGGAGGAGGCCCGCTGATAGCGTGGGGGGGGGTGTGTGTGTGACCTCTGCTGGCCCTCCGAGCACCCCTCCCCTAGATCCCAGGTACTGATCCGGGGCCAGGCAGAACATCCTGCAAGATGAGGCCTGCGCTGGGTCCAAGGGCTTGTGTCATGACTCACAGGCACATTGGGATAGCTGACCTGATCTAGTCCCGCTGCACTGATTTCAGGAGTGGATCTGAAGCTAGCTTGGGGGACCGTGTTGGTGCCTGGGTGTGCCATGTCCTGAAGGACAGCAACACTGTGACAGATGAGGTACGTACGGCACAGGTAAGGTGCTCCGTATCTGAATAAAAAGCCTGGGTCTGGGAAGTGAGTTACGTTTTCAGGAAGTTTGTGGTTTACCCTCTCTCTCCATCCATCAGATTTTGCTATTTCTGGGCACCAGTAGCTTGCACCACTGTCTGTCCTAGATAATGTTACTGATACCTCTGTCTGTATTCTAACTATGCTAACTCCTTTCTACATTCTTTGCATAAGGAAATCCTATTCATCTTATAAGCAGTCTTTCCATCAATTCTTCTCTATGGGCGATGAGTCAATAAAGTAGTCACGAACCCAGGCAAAGCAACCACTATGAGGACTGAGTAACACCTAAAGAGGCAAGGCTCACGTTTCCCTTCCACATGGAAGAGGCTACTGGAAAACAAAACAATTAGGGAAAAGTAGATGATCTAAGAGACAAAGAGAGGTCTCCAGAAATATCATGTGCGCTCCTGGATTGAGCTGTGCCTCACGGCACATACGCCCCAGCCACCAGTTATGTAAGCCACTCAGCTCCAATTTTTTTTTTTTTTTTTTTGAGCTAGTATGAGCTGAGCTGGGCTTCAGGCACTGCTAATCAGGAGTCCTAACATAGCTCTTGTAAGGGTCCTGCAGTCGGCTGAGCAAGGTGAGGTCAGCTGAACACGAGCAGCCCAGAAGAAGAGGAACTGATCAGAAGCTTGCCCAAGTCCTGGCTGGCAAAGCCTGAAAAAAGGTGTATCTACATGAATGGTGCCTTATCAGTAAATGAGAAAGTGAAATTAAACTAAACATTCAAATCAAGAAGTTTTAAAGCAACAAAAGAAAATAAGAAGAAATTAATGAACCAGAAAATTAAAAAGTATAACTTACAAGTCCTCAAACTGCTTCTTTTTTTAAAAAAAGAAAAAAGCAAAAACCAGACTCAACCAAAGCTCTGGCTAAACTAATCAAGGAAAGGTGAGAGATGGTACAGAAACTCAAAATTAGAGGTGATAAAGAAATACAGACATACACAGAGTAAATTCAGTAATATAAGAAATATTACACATAACCCCATGCTGGTAAATTTTAGAATCGCGATGAGATGGACAACTTTCTAGGAAATACAAAGGACTAAAATTGATCCAAAAAGAAAGAAGCTTTGAACAAGGCAATAACCATGAAAGAGGAAAAGAGCCCAAGAATTAATTGCAACAAAAGAACTTGTCCCCAGTAGCTCTAAATTATCACGCAGACCATTTCCGTGCTATTTAAACTGCTCTGTAACAAAGGCAAAGGCAAAGGCCTATTAAGCACTTACTTGAGTCTACCACTTTGCTGCATGGTTCAAAAACATCATCACTTAATTTTCACCACAACCACAGATAGTAGTTTTCTCCAAATTGTAAATCAGAAGATTGAAGTTCAGAGCTGTTAAAAAATATGACCAATGTCACATCTGATGAAATTGTGGCATAAAGATTCAAACCTGTCTTTCTACCTCCGAAGCTGCGCATTAAATGACCTTACACTATTTCCTTCCCATGAATAAACAGGTTCTAAGATCCCTACGGGTTCTCATTAGTTGCTGGAGGGAATGGGGTAGAAAGAAAATTCTAGAAGAGAGACAAGTTAGGAAGCTACCGACTGTCTAGCACGGTGGGAACGCCTGCCCGAACCAGAGCAGCGTCAGCAGAGATGAAAAAGAAAAAAGGGAGAAAGGCATGAGATTTTACAGAGGCAGAACTGAAACTCCCAAGAATCACGTGTCTGATTAAATAGACAGCTAATTCGAATGGCCACAGTGCTGTACAATGTGATACAGGAGAGTCCCAGATGTCTGTCTTCTAACACATGCCTTGGTTTCTCCCAATGAGAAAAGGAAGAACCACAAACACTTCCCTCCAATTTATAAAGATGCTATAACCAACAGTGAGGCGTCTACCAGAACTTTGGCTCCTTGAGAGTGGACCCCGTGTAAATCAAAGGTGTTCTAAGGCAGTTTTCCCAAGCTTTCTGGGCCTCACCTATCTGGTGAAGTGTTTGGGAAACAGCGATTTCTACAGAAATCAGATGCTTCAGAATTACAGCTTGGGCACTTGTATTTTACTAAGTGCCCAAGGAAGGTGATCTTTAGACTAAGTGCTTTGTTCCCTGGACATGGCAGTGTGGGGTGGTGAATGGATTTTAGACACCTAAGTTTGGGGGGAAAAAAGAGAGGCTGGGAGAAGTCAGAGTTATTTCAGTTCTTCAGCTGTGAGCTCTTGACCGATGGTTTTCCCGAACACTCCATATCTGATGTCAGCATTTCTCATGGACACACTGTAGAGGATTAAGACCAAAGCCAAGTTAATTGCCCAGAGGGAAGATATCAGTGTTAAATGTATTCAAGCACTTTAAAGCATTTCGTCAGTGGTCTGGGGTCTGCTTTTCTAAAATGGAGCTTTTCCTGATGGTGAACACAGGGGGCTAGTGTCCCAGCCTCTACTCAAGATATGGCTCAGCCTCCTTTCAGCACTGACCTCTAGCAGCTCAAAGGTTAAGTGGCTTGCCCATCCCCAAATCATGGGTTCACCTGTGCTGGCACATAAATTCCATGCCCACAGGGGCCACATCTGTCTCGCACAGGTCAACGTAGGCTAGGGGAGGAAAGCCAGGGAACCGGAGGGGGGACACACACCCATGGAGAGGGAAGACATGATGAAGCCAGCAGACCTGTGGCATTTGGGAGAGCCAGCATCCATTCTCCCTTTCCAGCGTCCCCCCTTCTTAGCAGACAGTAACTCCAGGTAGCTTTCTGATGCAACAGAAGGCCAAAGATGGTCCCTGGGGCTTCTACCGAATTTCTCATGGCCACAGTTCAGCCAAGGAATGACTGACCACACCTTTGGAGTTTGGCCAATCAAAACTGTCTCATGGGACAGTCACGAAACAAGGGACAGAGGGTTCAATGAGTGAAGATCACTGATGCCATTAGCAGTGCTGGGTGAAAAGAGGAAATTCCTGCCACGGAGCCCTAGAACAATCTGGTTCCTGCCTGTTCCAAGCCTAGCCTTCAGTCCATCCAGGAGCTGTCCTCATGCTTGCCATAAATTCCCTATTTGCTTCTGTTGGCCAGAATCCATTTCTACTGCTTGCATAAAAACCCTGGTTACAGAAGGCAGGAGGAGAGAGAAAGAAGAGAGCCAGTAGCACTTAGAAAAGAGGACAGTCCAGTACCAGCAACTTCCTTTTTTTTTAGAAAGACAGTGGAAGTGGGGGCGGCAGAGGGAGAGAGAGAATCTTAAGCAGGTTCTACGCCCAGTGTGGAGCCGGACATGGAGCTCAGTCTCATGACCCTGAGATCATGACCTGAGCCGAAATCAAGAGTCAGACGCTCAACCGAGACACCCATGTGCCCCATTTCCTCATACTTTTGATGATTACACCATCCACAGATCAAGAGGAGTTGTTCCCTACTTACATATTTCAATTGTGGATTTATGAGAAGTATGTTTACAAACCATGATAAGGGTAAACATTTCCAAAGGAGGTGGTGAGATATTTAAGACCTTACAAGTCTTGGAGATTGAGAAAATATGTGGTAATGTATTTACCTAAGGCACTTCCTGTTTCCACTCAAGAATGGACAGCATAGTAGTAATTCTGAATCCAGGCCCTTACATGAAACATTAGTGAATGGGGGGGAAGGGCGTTTTATACGCCAGCTTTGTCAGTGGAATTCACAAGGCCCCAATTAAAAGGGGCACCACCAAACAGCTTCAAGGTAATCTCTGCCCTTTGTTGAATCGTCATGCTTTAGAACATGGAAGCCTCACTTAAAGGTCACAGTTCCATGGAAAAACACCAATGCCCAGAACGTAAGCACATTTATCCAAAAAACGTAGGCTTCAAAAGGAAAATCCTGCTTAGTTTTCTGGATGAAAATAAAAAGAAGAGTGTTTAAGTTCGACATTCTGACTAAGGAGTTGGAGCACTCGAGTCTGAAGGTGTGGACCTCAAGCCCTTTAAGCAGCAGCGCCCCACGCTGTGCCATCTTTGTACAGACTTCTACTGTGTGTGGAAAGTGAATTCTTCCGTGCATTTTCTGAGTTGAATGTCATTCAAACCTTGGAAGCCAGATGAACTGATTATGGTTATATTCATTTTAGAGATGAATAAAATCAATCTGGGCTAGGTAGCCTGCCATGGTCATAGCACAAGAAAACGCAAGTATAAGAGCTCTGATTTGTGCGTTGACTTCCAGTCCCATTTGGCAAATATCCTCTGCCTCCACACTGCCTCCCAACAGAAGGATCATGAGGAATGCCTGCAAGTCCACAGGATGAAGGAACTAGCCACAAGGAGGATATTCATAGTCTGTCCTGAAGTCTTCAAAGAACACCATAAACTCAAACCAGTCTTTTATACTTTCAATTAATTTCCAGTAAACTTTATCTGCTGTCTTTTGGCTCAGAGACATTGAACTAGCCCTTCACAGTATTGGAAGTCCTGGGAACAGGCTTCTACTCTGTTGGCTCTGCAGCCTGACCGCACAGGGGCCTAATGCAGAAATGCAACTGGACAGATGAATCTTGCTCACCTAGCTCCAAGCTGGTTCTTCCACAGGTTGGCTCTGGTTCCATGCTGGGAAAAGCAGAGTGCCTAGGGAGATCGAGGCCAGACTGCTACCGAACAGAGCAGAAACTCCTCACACTACGTGCTTTTAGGGTTAACCTTTAACAATGAAAACAAAAGCAAGCAAACAAACAAGAAAAGAGACCTCACAACAGGCAGGAAGGATGCCTGAAAGCAGGTGTTGACTTCCCTAAATGTTGTTCTCCACTGGCCTCTGTGACACTAAAATACCTATAGTGAAATTCTAGCCTACCTCAATATCCTAGAGATGGTCAGAAGTCCTTTAAGATTTAAATCTTGCCTGCCAGGGAAGGAAATAGTACAAGAACAGGGGAAGAGAGAGGTGATATGTCCACGTTCCTTACTCTGAAAGACTGAAGGACTCCTGCTCTCCTCCCTACTTTTCCTAGCCCCTCACCAGCAGGTGTCATGAGCTAGCGACCTGTAACTCTTCAGCCCAATGGGAGAATGGGAAGGAAGTGCAAATAATGTCCTAGAAAAGAAGACCTATGTTGTGTATTCCTTTGATCCTCTCTGAAAGAGATGCTAATTTTATTTCATTTTATCAGAAGGCATGAATATAAATAAAAACTCTTTTGTTTTGTTGTTGCTGGTTCTTACTAGCATTCTTCTCTCATGATCCACCAAGGAAATGGAGCTGTCGTTACTCTCATTTTGCCTAGGGCAGCTCTCAGGGAGGAAAAAAAATTAGTCATTAGATATATGCAGGTGATATTCTACTTAGTTACTCCTGTAGCAAAGTCCCAGGACAGAGTTTCTGTGAAAGTCTGATCTGACAATTCGTTACAAGTAAGACAGCTATCCCTTTAAAGATATAACTTCTTCCCTTCTCTGTGTATCTCCCCTTCAGTAACTCAGTAACAACTTCTGGAATATGCAACTAAGAAGGTGGAGCCACAAAACATGGAGTGAGACCAAGAGACTCAAGAGCTTACAAGGACATTGCTTCTACCTGGAACTTGGGGCTGCAAAACCAAGCCCAGTGATGTAAAGGGAGGAAGTTATCACTATCAGGAAGGGGAGCAAATGGTGAGGTGTGGACTGACAACACCACGGCAGGGGGAGAGGCCAGGACAAATACGCATTCACTACTCCCGGTGAGACCACCACTTCCACCGTGAAAACAATGGAAGCAGAGTCCGGGGGCCTGAGAGGCAATGCAGGGCCGAGCGGCAGAGCAGTCCCCCAGCCAGGATACACGCACGTCTCCACGACTCCCCCAGACGCATGGTCCACGTGCATAGTGAAGAACATTGGGTTGGGAAGTTTCTGGATTTGACAAGTAGGCCATGGCTGCTCATGATGGAGGTTGGTCTACACTGATGGGAGATGTTCCTGGGAGTGGTGACAAAGGAAGGTGGCTCAGCTACATCAAGGGAGCATGGAAAGTGGCTTGTGGATAGGCAGAGAAAGAGAGGGAGACAGCCCATAATAAGATCTGAAAAAACATCTGAGCAGGGCACTTCCCAAAGGGCCAGGGCACCAACACAGAGGAAGAAAGAGGTTGCAAAAAACTACAGCAGAGTGTGGGGTTTGGGGACTGCTTGTTTGCCACCAGAAACAAGAAAGAAATTTAGAAAGTTGAAGATGAGGATGCCAGCCACATGCACGTTAATGTCAGTGGATGGAGATGGGGGAGCGGGGCCTTGTTATTAGACTGAAGGCTCAAATTAACCTCTGTCAAAACATCGGCGTGTAGGGAGACTCCTCCGAACTGCATCCCACGATGTGCACGGGACACACTGGAAATGCCTGCTGAAAAGAGAGTATGAGCTAACTGCCCGTTGGGACCTGCCTATTTAGTCCTCAAATCATTTCTAATGACTGCAAACGTCCCTCTCTAGCACTTCATGCTGAAAACTCCCAAGGTGACCCTGGGGTTCCACTTATACCAGTGAGATTTCACTGTGGTTCCAATGCTTCAAGAGTCATGCCTAGGTCTCTAAAGTACTTTTAACCCAGAGCTTTCCCTTTAATCTGATTTTTGTTGCTGAGTTCCTCTTTCCATATAGATTCTCCTACAGTCGTTTTTACAAAGGTCATTTTTAAAGTTGTAATCGTTTGGAGCACTGGAATTTTGCATCCTTCTCCCACTTAGTAATCTACCATAAGCACTTTTTCAGGTTGGTAAGCAATCTTTACAGCCCAACATTTTAACAGATGCATCTACTACTTCGCTGAGCAGATTCAATATTTTCTACTCAAACATTACACTACTGTTGGAAATTTTTCACTATTAGAAATAATGCCCCCAACTGAACCTTTTTGAGATGTCCATATTTCCAAAATGGCATTATTGCTCTCCCAGGAGGCATAAAATCTCTTTTTCATTCCTAAGTGTTTGCTTTTTTTTTTTTTCTAAGTGTTGCTATCAGATAGGTTAATTTCTGATTATCAATGATATATATGAGGGTTAAGTTTTATATTTTGTACATATTATTTTGTACATACTCTACTGAATCATTACTTCTGATGTTTTCATTTGTTTCCCTTAAGTTTTCTAGACACATGATCATATAATCTACAGTTAATGATAATTTTCTTTTCTTTTCTCCACATTTTGGTTCATGTTTTATTGTACTGGTCAAAGCTTTGTAAACATAAAAATCACAGTGACGGAGACATTTTAGCCTAGTATTTCAGTTGTTGTTTTTGAATGAGATGTCATCTTGATAAAGCATTGTTATTCCTACTTTAGATTTTCTTTCATTTCTTTTTGATATTAATTAGAGTAATTATATAGCTTTATTTAATCCATTTCTATGTTAATATTAAACTCTTCTTCAATTCCTGCGATAAATTCTGCTTTCTTTTAAATCTACTAACATTTATATTCTTTAATCTATCGGTCCACACATCTTCATTGTCCAACACGTAGCCACTAGCCACGTACGGCTGCTGAGCACCTGAAGTGCGTCTGCTCTGAACTGATACGTGCAGGAAGTGTAAAACACAGTGTTTCAAAAACTTAGTCTCAAAAATAATGTAAAATAGTAATATTTCATATTGATTACCTGTTGAGATATTAATATTTTGAAAATACTAATTACATAAAATATAGTACTATATAATTAATTCCACCTGTTTCTTTTTACTTCTTACAATGTGGCTACTAGAAAAATTTGAATTATTATGTATCTACTGGGCAGCACTGGTCTGTTTCCTCTTTACGAAGTATCTCAAGTTTTCACATCGAGATTGGATTTACTTCAGAGAATCAAGTGAGTTGTGCAGGATCTTCTACAATCTGGAACATTTGCTATAAAATGGGGTTATATGGGCCTTGACAGCTTGAAAGGATTCGTCTAGATTCAACACCCTCCTACCCTGGTTTTTTTAAGCTACAGGTCTGGTCTGATATTCTTTTATAAAGGATAAAGCGTTAAATGCCAGACACTGTCTGAAATGGATAACCCATATTAAATACTAGATTAAATCAAAGACCTATTGATAGCATTTCAGATTTTGGTATAAAAGAACTACATATGTTCCACACTTCCTGACTGGTTTTTATTGAAAAAGCAGCTTTAGGGGCGTCTGGGTGGCGCAGTTGGTTAAGCATCTGCCTTTGGCTCAGGTCATGATCCCAGGGTCCTGGGATCGAGCCCCACATCAGGCTCCCTGCTCGGCGGGAAGCCTGCTTCTCCCTCCCCGACTCCCTCTGCTTGTGTTCCCTCTCTCGCTGTGTCTCTCTGTCAAATAAATAAATAAAATCTTAAAAAAAAGGCAGCTTTTTGTTTTGGAGGCTATGTGAAGATAGTCTTCTTTACACCAAGATATGACTAATCCACCTTTGTGTATATGTGTATAACTATGAGCAGAAAATGTTCACGCTGCTCTTTTGCTCATTGGAAAAGTACATGCTACCTTTTCAGTCTGACACTGAAATTTAACTCCTTACAAACCAGATGATACACTATTCGTCAATAACGAACCTGTCTGGAGAAGAGTGAGAAGGGTGTGCAGGAAGACTGTAGAGGGGAGGCAAAAGCTGCAAAGCCCCCCGACACCTGAGTGAAGCTGTCCACACAGGTTAGCATGGGCATGGGGCCGGCCCACAGTCCTCGAAGAACGACCACAAAGTCGAAGTCCCATGGCAAGCACAGATATGAATATATTCCTACAGCTTGCATTCTCAAAGCTGTAACTCCCAGAGTCTTTTTTCTTTTATTATTTTTTACTTATAATTGATAACCACCTGGGCTACCTGGACGGCACTCCTGGCTCCACACCTACTAGCCCAGTGACCTTAGACATGTTACTTAACCATTCGGCAACTCAATTTCCTCATCTGTAAAATGGGGAAAGCAAAAAGATGTATTTCAGACTTTGAGAATTAAATGAAATAGGGCATGCAAAGCTACCAATGAAGTGCCTGGCACACAGTAAGCATCCAGTAAATGTATACCATGAAAATAACAGCGTATACTCATTAGCTGCCACCAAATGTGGACTGTAAGGTCACTACAAAGTTCCATCTACTAATAAGTGGCTTGTTGACCATGGGACCAGCCAGTGTCAATTAAGGAACCGCAAAGTTTATATGTTACGTTCATCACCACATAAACTAAAACTGGGTCATTCTGACATTGCTGAATCCCTCAATCACCACCAAAGCTTGAAGAAATCCAGGTTGCACCCATTACCCCAGACAAAGTAATCATCATAGAGACAGGCCTTGGGGACAGTTTTCTAAGAGATGCACAGGAAGTTCACTCCCTCCCCCGGTGCTTCCCATCCATCATAGATTACGCAGCTGCCTGTGACTCTCCATCTCAGGCTCAATCCCTGTCTCCGCTCCAGCTAATGCTGAGTGATCAAGGTCATTCATGGCAGGGTCGAGGTGAGGAGGCAGCCCCACACCTGCTCCCTGCGCCTCCTCGCCTTCTCTGCAGAGCTAGAGCCTTCGCCCGCTCCTAAAGATCTCCATCTGTTGCTCGTTTTGGAATCTCTACCCATCCACCTCTATAACCAATGCTTCATGAAAACCCAAATACCAATCATTTTCACCCATGAGACCTCTGTCTTTCTTAAAAGGTCAGGAAAGGGAGATAAGAAGGATTAGAAGTAGTATTAGGGAACACCACTAGAAAATCTCAAAACGGTGATGTGCTTATTTCAAGGACAAAAGGTAGGGAAGAAGTTGTAAGAGCTTCTGTAGTGAGCAAAAAAGGACAGACATGCTAGGAAGAACAGGAGAGGGTGACAGAAAAGGAGCATATTTAACATTGCTTTTTAAAAAATGGGAAATGTACTCTGGGATTCTAAAGAAGCTCACATAAATTTCTGGAATAGTGAGCATATTAGAAATAGTATACATATTCCCATGAATTAAGTAATATGTAAATATAGTTATAAAAAGGAGTCAAGGAACTTGAGATGGATTGGAGAAACATGATCCCCACACCCAAGCAAACTTATTAACCACATACAGTATATGTAAGGATGAGTCCCAAAGGACAAGTCCTGGGTACTCCAAGGAGAACAGAATATCTGTAGGACATAGCACTCAGGGGCAACTTCATTAACGAAATGAGACTTCAGCTCAAAATATTATATGTTTTGGGCACCTGGGTGGCTCAGTCGGTTAGGCAGCCGACTCTTGATTTTGGCTCAGGTCATGATCTCAGGGTTCTGGGATCAAGCCCTGCATCAGGCCCCATATTCAGCAAGGAGTCTGCTTGAGGATTCTCTCTCCCTCACCCTCTATCCCTCCCCCCATTCATGTACTTTTGATTGCTCTCTCTCAAATAAATAAATAAATCTTAAAAAAAAAAAATACTGTGCTTCTCCAAAAGAACAGGAAAGCTTTGTATTTTTAGACAGAACAGAAAATTCTCCCCTCCACCCCCTTACTTCTATAAAATATAAGAATGTTCTTATTTATAATTTGGTTTTTGTTTTATTGTTGTTGCATTAAAATCAGTAAGTAATCCAAGACCAGCATTCACTTTTTAAGACCTGATATTTGTTCAATATACAGTTGACCCTTGAACAGCACAGGTTTGAACTGTGTGGGTCCACTTAATACATGAGCTTTTTACAGTGCAGAACTATAAATGTATTTTCTCTTCCTTATGATTCTCTTAATACCATTTTCTTTTCTCTAGCTTCCTTTATTTTAAGAATACAATATACAATACGTGTAACATACAAAATGTGTGTTGACTGTTCATGTTATTGGTAACGCTTCTTGTCAAGAGTAGATGACCAGTAGTCAATTTTTTGGAGACCCAAAAGTTATAATTGGATTTTCAGCTATGTGGGGTGGGGATGGGGGGTCAATGGCCCAAACCCCCAGGTTGTTCAAGGGCCAACTTCACAGGATTTCTTTTTCCTTTGGAAAAAATGTTTTAGGCAACTTTCCCTTCACATTATTTTATGTTTTCATTTTTACTCGGTAAAAATCAGTTTTCTTTCTTTCTCCTATTTTCATTTCAAATACTTTGTTCATCAGTGTCACCATAAACCATAAACACTATTGCAAACATTTTATTTTCTCTGGGACTAAAATGCGCTCATCTTTCTCCCATGAGTCATTCGACAAAAAGTGGTAGCACCAACAGGTTCACTCACCATCCCACGGCAGGACACACAGGAAGACACCAGGAAGGAAAAGCCGTAGCTACCAATGGCTAGGGTTTGGCGCCAGGTACTAGGTCTACCTTATCTTTAATTATAAGCCCCAATTACCTTTGTCTGCTCGCTGTCTGGGTCTTCAAGCCAAGCATAAGGGTCATAAATTTTATGTCCATGATAATCCTGTACCTGCAACAGACAAAATGTGGTATTGGACAATTAGTGTCTAACCCCCAATTACATTAGTATCTTCTGAATGTAACAGAGAAAAAAACAGAGGAGACGGACAGGCGAAAATACCCCAATTGGCTCACTGGCAATGTGTCTGCCCAAATTACCACATGAACCAAAGCTGGCAGGTTCTCAAAGGTGTCAAGCCACCCGTCATGAAAAGAATGTTTTAGCTGGAGAGGGAAGAAAGATGAAAGGTCAGAATAGGGAACCGCTCTGCCCGTACAACACAAAACAAAGGCCCGCCGCTGTGCTAAAGAAACTTGGCAATGTGTGGTCAGGGGCAAAGCACAGAACCGCACAATGCAGCCGGGGCGCAAGAAGGGCATGTCTGTGAAGGAGCTACCACACGCGCGCTTACTGGCAGCTTTTCTCGTCCTGCTAAGCTTGCTAATGATCAGAAAATCTCCCTACAATGTACTACACGATACCTTTTGTCTTTAAGTCTCAACTGCCAAAAAAGCAAGTTACCAAAGTGTAGTATAATGAATCTGGTTGATATCAGCTAAAAAAGCTGGAAATTGGAAATCATGTTAGGCCCAATGAAAGAACATTTCTAAGACTGAGGCCTTTCTTCCCTTTTGTGTATTGTTATGAAATGATTACAAAAAAAGAGGCCCGAAGGCATCACCCATTCCGACTAGCCTGGTATTTGAAGAAAGACACGGGCTCGTGCAGGCAGGGTCTGGCTGAGGGGAAGGCTTCAGGAGCTCCCATGGGAACCGACCATCAGAAACACCTGCAGGCTTCTGCAAAGCCCCCATCCTGGCCTGTCCTCAGAGAGGGAGCGAGGCTGCCAGAGCGGGTGGGAGTCACCACGCCCCAGGTGATCATGCATAAAGAAAATTCCCAAAGGTAAAGACCGTTATGCAATCTCTCCATTTCATCCTATCCTGATAAATCTAACTGAAGCCACATGGACATCTGTCCAGTAAGTATCTCGAACAACTCCCAACTTTTCAGTTACGGTTTCTCAGAATACCAGGGTCTCAGATGAATTTTTAACCTGTCTCCTTGCTTCATCTCTACTATCAGAAGGTAAGGGTTCCTCCCTAATGGGAAACAATCTGTTTCTCCTGCTGGTCATAGTTCCAATGTGGCTCCTGGCCGGGTGAGAAGAATCTCCTGGTGCCTAAAACCCCAGGCTTTTCCGCAAAAGGCCTTCATCTCCTTCATGTGGTGCCAGGTGAGAGAACACCTGGAGAAATGCACACCTGGAAGACTGGGCAGTTAAGTAGAACACTCAGAAACTGTCCTCATTAAACAACTGACAAATTCAAGGGATGTAACACCAGGCTAAAATCTCTCCTGATGAGTCTTCATAAAATCACCAACTTTCAACCCTTAGGGAAAACCTCTCTAAACTGTAACTGATTGTTACCACTGAATGAGAACTTTTTATCTTTCCTTCTTATCCCCAAGGCTTTCACATTTTACACACCCTGAAGTGGTTTTAAATACGCTTAAAATAACCACCTTCTTCTGACAATAAGAAATCAGAAAAATTTAAAGTTGTAAAGGATCTTCCAATCCAATATTTTTAGGAGCCATGGCAGGCACAAGATGGCAACATGCCCAGGGCCGCACCGAGTTCAGAACCAGAGCTGGGACTAAAAGCAAACTGCCAACAGCTTTTCCCCAAATATTCTTTGGATGTGACACACCAGATTTAAAAATGTTCCTCGATTATGTCACTAAAACTCAGACGTTTCCATAAAGTTAACTTGCCATAAGAAAGCAGAAAAGATTAATTGGAAATCATGTTAGTTTTGCCTAATACTAGATCCAAAGCAATGAAGAGTTGCTGACTTATCCACGCTGTTGTGCCTAGTGTTTTAAGGCAAACTTTTAAGAGGGTGGATGATATTCTTAGTTTACAGAGTATGGAATGCAATTCACAAAGGTTAGCAAGCGTAAAGGCCTCAGATTTACTGTTTACTTGGAGACCACGGTGGACTAAACACCGTGCCACAGATTTTAGCCACGGTATCCCCCTGAGAGACTCTTACTAACGCAGGAAACTGAAGTCAGATGGTTAATAAGCAGTAGAACTGGTGACCCTCTGTGAGCCAACCCCAAAGCCTGTGGACTTACTTAACCTCTTGCTAATGAACCAGGCCAGGTGTAACTTGGCAGGTCCATACCTGGACCCTGACTCAGAACCCAGTGTGCCTCTGAAACAGCCCCATCTTCCTGGCACCAGCATTACCATCTAAAACAGACTGAGGTCAGTTATGCAGCAGACATTTTTAACCAGGGTAGGAAACAGATTCTCTCCAGGACAATCCCAGGAGCCAAGGGCCACCACCCTACTCCCCTGCCCCACTACTTCTTCTACAAGACCATTCCCTACAAATGGAGTGATCTTATAGCCACATCCCCTGAACTTAAGTTATGCAGTGTCTGATTCTAAGTTTGCCAGCCATTCCTCATCTCCCCAAAAGACTTTAAAAATAGAGCCCTGATAAGGCACTGTTACTAATCAACATTTTAGTTATACTATTCAATAGCTTACCTGTTGACTTCAGGATAAATTGCAGAGTCCTGCACACAGCAAGCAGAGCCCATCAAATCTGACCTTTTTTTTTTTTTCCTTCCCAGCCCCCATCCAAGCTTATCCACCCATGGATGGTCACAATGGCCCTCCTGCCATCCTACAAACAAGTGCACCAGTCCACAACTGTACAGCCCTACATAACTATGATTTATTTTGGTCACACAGCCAGGAATGTCCTTTCTACCTTATCCAACTGGCCAACTTCCAGGCTCAATTCACATATGATCCCTTTCCCCTGATGGAAATTAATCCCATTCTCCTCTGTGTTCTCCCCTCACCCTACACACTCTTCTAACCCCTGTAGCAGGCCTGAATATTTCCTGACAGCAACACGCTGGGGATGGGGGGTTGGGGGGGAACGATGGCATTACACTGGAAGTGTCATGGTTTCCAAATTTCTGAAATCCACCAAAAATGGCTGCATGCTCCAACCCCACAGTTCAACAGAAGACTGCCTGGTATATGGCTGAAAGATGTTCAAGTGACAGAGAGCTGCAGCAATCTCTAGCACCTGCTGGAGAGAGACAAAACCATCCTAGAAATCAAGGCTACAATTTGAATAAATGCGTTAAGTCTAGCCTAAGGTTTAGTAATCAGGACTCTGTTACAGGAAAAAGATACCCCATATAGGCTATCAGGGCTGGGATAAGTACACTGTGGGAGCCACACAGCAGGGTCCAAGCTGGACCAGAGCTACATTCCCCTGGCCATGAGGCTTAGGGTTTTCATGAGTTCTCTGGTGAGAAGAAACTGGAGAATATTAAAATCCATGGCACCTTTCAAGTTAATTGTTCATCACTGTTTTAACTGTTCATAATCTTTTTGATGTCTTCATAAAATCCTCACTTAACCCTTTCTAGAACTGCAGGATTTTGGTAACCCAAATGGAAAAACTTAGCAAGAAGCGATCCCTACTAAAAACAAAACAAATCTAAAACGGTACTTATCAAGGCACACAGTAGATAGTTCTTTATATTTTTATTTACCCTGAAAGCTCAAAGATCCTGAAGAACCGAAGTGAGATATTCACATGTCTTCCGATTTCTAAAGTCTGGCACACTGCAGGGCTAGACTGTCATGTGAATAAATGAATGATGATATTCTCACTGCCAACGTAAGTCCTAAGCCCTGTGGCTAGCCAAGCCAGCACTAATATTTCATATATGAGAAAGAAGGCCTATAACAGGTGAGTGATCTCTCCAAAGGCATCCAGCTAGTGAGCAGCAAAACCAGAACCAGCACTCAGGTCTTCTCACTTGGTCTGTCCTCTTTTCCATTCTGGGCAGGATCACTTTACTCCCATATACAAAAGAAACACAGGAATAGAGCTTCTTGGACTGTTAGAGTAAATTTAATAAGCAAGCAGCTGAACAGACTGAGAAAACATGGTTACCAGATGGCCACTGGTCAAAGAAACCATGAATGCACAGTGCCACTTGGAAGTCTTAATTTGAAACAATATGTCCTTTACTCTAAAGTCTCAGTACCTTTTAACCCAAAGTGAAATGTGCTTTGAAGTACAGACTTTCTGGCATAAGTCAGGTCAGAGTAAGCAGAAAAAAAACTAGATGTATATATACAAAATTTTTTTATTCTGATTCTATTTTAAGTAATCTGAGAAATTTGGCTACTCCTAAGAGAATCATGCCCACAACGTTTGGATTCACTCCAGTTCTTAAGATGCCAAATTAATTTTTACACAAAAAGGGTGTTTGCCCAGATTTCCACCCACTAGATCTCACCAGTTACCCAGAGCTAATCTACAGCTTATGTAAATGAAGGCTAACCCCTCCACTAAGCAAAACAAACTCATTCTGAAAAAGGCCATCCCCTCTCCCTTCTAAAGGCCTCCTCTCACCCCCATTAACTCCTTTTCTTGTTTACGAAAACTTGGATCAGCACTGCAACCCTATGGGGTCACTGCTCCACCCTCCCCATTACTCTGTCTAGTCTCTGCATTCCCAGCGCCCAACGCCCAGCACCCGGCCTGGGGCAGGGCAGGCGCTCAACACACGTTTTAAAATCGAATGAATGAACTTCAACTCTTAAGGATTTTAAATCTGGAAGTTTAAAAAGTTTGCTTTTGTTTTAAATTTTACATTAGCCACACACATCCACACTTACTCCTACCACCATATTCAAGCAAGAGCCTCCTCCAGTCAAAAAGCAGGGACAGGTTCTGTCTTCCCAATTCCGTAAAACGCCCATTCCTACCTGGGCGTCTGCCCTTGACCCCATTGATTTCAGGAGGCGGCCAAACGGCGGCGGACCCCGGGCTCCGCCGCCACCAGGCGGCCAAAGACGGCCACCAGGGCCCCCGCGGCTCGGGAGGAGCCCCGCGCCCCCGGCCCGTTTCTCGCAAACAAAGGCCGAGGGGGAGGGGAGGGACGCAGGGGGCGAGGGGCTGCGGGGAGAGGAGCTGCGGGCGGCGGCAGACGCGGCACCCGCGGCGGGCAGCGGGGCGGGCGCGGGCTGGGGTACTCACGGCGGTCTCGTCGCGGTACACGTCGGGGTACTGGAAGGACAGCATGGCCAGGGGCGGGCGGGGGGGCAGCGTGGGGGCGCGGGCTGCGGGCGCGAGCGGGCCGGGCTGGCCGCGGGGCGAGGCTGGGGCGCTGGCAGGGGCCGAGCGGGCGGCGGCGGCGGCGGCGACTGGCGGCTCTCAGCCAGGGCTCCCACGACCGGACCGGCGGCGAGGCGGCGAGGACGTGCTGGAAGCAGGAAGCAACTGCCGGCGAGGCCGGGAGCCCCTCCCCGGCGGGCGGGCCCAGCGGCGGCTGCGGCGGCAAGAGGGAGCGGGCGGCGCCGTGCGTGCGCCGGGCCGGGCGCACAGCTCCCTCTGCAGGAGCGCCGGCCGCGCCCGCGCCGCCCGGGCACACGGGCCACCCCGCCGAGGCCGCGCCGCAGCCACGCCGGCCCGCCGCCCGCGGCCACCGCACCGGGCACCCGCCGGAGACGCACCCGCGCCGGCCGGGGCCACGGTGCGGGGCACACGTCCGGTCACGCCGGCCCGGGGCCACCACGCCTCCTCCCTCCCTCCCCGAAGTCCCTCGCTGTCAGCTTAGCCACAGCCGCGCTCGCGGGAGAGTGAACAGCCGGGTTTACTTATTAATCGATTCCCCCCATCTTCCTGTTCCCGGGCGTGGTGAGGCGGCAAAGGGAGACCTTGCCTCTCCCCAGCCGTGAGAGCAGAGGGCTTGAGGTGGCCTAATTTTCACTGCCTACTACTCCGGACTTGGAAGGGAAGGAATAATGGCTCATGATAACCGTGAAGGAAACACATCTCCCTTAACTCCAACACCCCTAGTGGGCACTGGGTGGTTGGGCATCCAGATTATAGAGGCGCTTTGAGGTGTTTGTAGGACAATGGATGAGCCCTTATCTGAGCTTTGCCAATTGAGAGGGGACTAAGGTGGGAGCATCTAGGGTCGTTTAATCATCCTGCCATTCCTTAATTCCGTTCCTGCCGATGTGTTTGTTTATCGAGCACCTACTGTCACCCTGTCGGAGAAAAAGTAGTAGCCCAGATGCTTGACCTCAAAGTCATGACATTTTAATAGTTCTATTTCTTCATCCTTGGGCTAGGTTTTGCTTTCTGGACCATTGGAAAGAAGCTTTATAGCCCCCATCATGAGAGCTGTTGTGTATGTCCCATGTGTTATGTACTCCTGACTTCTTAAAAAATCCTGAGAGGATGGCATGGGTGTGACCAGAAAGTCCTTCCCGTCCTAAATTCCAAGTGGACGTGGTAAGGGTTGTAAACTCGTGTGTTGTTTCTTTTGTATTATTCCAATTCCGTGTCTCAGCCATACTTCAGTGTTTCTGTCATGGCAGGATATTTGATAACCATGTTTTGCATCTGTTTCCAAAACCCCCCTCCTTGGGCAACCTGAGAATCTTCAGTTCTGGGAAAGCTCACATTACTGATGCCAAGCTCCGTGCAAACACAGTGCTCTGCAGTCCAGCATTCCTGATCCCAGTCACCACCCCCCACCCTTGCCTGCCTGTCACCTGGCCCAGGGACTGCCAGGCACTGCCCGATGCTTCTGCCACTTGTGGGAGGATTAAGAGAGGCCCAGGAACACCTGACCCAGCTGATCCCCTAATAACAAGGACAGCAATAATAGTTAATGCTTATTGAGTGCTTCCTATATGCCAGGAAATTATCTTATTTAAACTTTATGAGATAACTAATATCCCAATTTTATAGTTGAGGAAAACTGGGGCTGACTTTTGCCCGGGACTTCACAAATAGTTATTTAAAAAAAAAAAAAAAAAGTCAAAAATAGAGCCAGGATTCAATCCCAGATCTCTCTGATGCCAACACTCAGTCATAATAATAAATAAGTAGGAGCACTCTGTGGTCTATAAGGACACCCATAAATAGGTAGAACTTTCCCAGGGCTTCATTTTAGCAGGAAAGGTAGAAATTATGGGAATTGTGGTACCCAAAGGACAAATCAAATCTCAGGGATCATCCTTCTTTCCTCTCTAGGCAGTTATCCTGGCGCCCAGCTTCTCTGGGCCCTGAAAGCCAAGGGTTTGTATGGGGCACACACAGTGCAGTGGGCTGCCAGCAATAGATTGCCTGCAACTGGAGTGAGGTGGAGTACAGAAGAAGACCCATTCCCCTCTTTTTGGCCAGACTGATTGTACACTACCTACCTTTGCCACATATTTGATATGACTTGTCTGCTTTAATCCTCCTAAAAAAGCCCATTTTACAGTAAAGGCATCTCAGCAGTCTTAAAGGAATTTGCCTGAAGTCCTCACATAGCTAAGACGGAGCCAAGGTTCAAATTTGTCAGTTGACTGCAAAGTCCATGCTCTACCTTGTCCATAGAAAATGAAGAGAAGGGAAGTGTTTGAACCATCTCAGAAATGGAAATTCTACCTCCAGAATAAACACCAGTGTGCTCTTTGACCTCTGACATTGCATGCTATTTCCAGGGGAATTACAGAATTAACTCTTTAACAATTCGTACTCTAACCTACAACCATTCCCACAACACAAGGCCCCTTGGGGAATGGGGCTAGCAGAGACATAGAAGGACCTCCAGGGAAGCCTGCAGCCCGACCTCTATAGCCTGACCTCCAACTTTGTAGCCCACTCTGTTAACCTTACCATGGTAAGGAGGCTGGTTAGTGATATTTACTGCCACTTGGCTGTCTCAAACCCACTCTAAGTACTTGTCACAGCATTCTTCCCATAGTAATCTCCAAGAGAGGATTTCTGGTAATTAGCCAAGGAGGTTAAGTGTTGACTGAAATCCATCTTACTCTCTACTTGCCACACTATGCACAGGGGCACTGGCTGCATTCATCTGGAAAAAATCCATATTCTCACAAAGGTCCACTGGCAGGGGGCTGCATCTGCCCAGAGGAAACATATTTCTAATTCACACAAGAGTGCTATCTTGTTAGTACCCCTTAAGACTGATGCCTTGGGTGTTTGCCTGGATAATCCTTTCATTTGACTCTGGTTTCCAGGGAGCTAGCTAACCTACTAATTGGTAGAGTGTAATTTCCAGCTATGTTTCCTTAAAGATTTACATAACTTTTTCCAGTATGGCTTTTAATGAAAATTCTTACCTATTCCTGTATATCTAATCTCTGCAAGGCATCATTAAGTGTGAAATAGCATCTAGAGTAAGAGTGACGTTCTCTTCCTGGCCCTACTCCTATTTCCCTGGCTTTGAACAAGTCTTTATATCATTGGTATATTTTTTTAAAGATTTTTATTTTTTTAAATAATCTCTGCATCTAACATGGGACTCCAACTTACAACCCCGAGATCAAGAGTCGCATGCTCTACCGACTGAGCCAGTCAGGCACCCCACATCATCTATACCATGAGAGAATCGGATCAGGTGGTTTCTAAGTTTCTTTTGTTCTAAGTAGAGGTGTAGGAGCCTCAAAACTATCTCTGGAATTCAGAATGACATTGTCCTGGGGGAGTGTTACCCACATCTCCTGGGCAGATGGAGGGGAGAGTGGGCAGTGATTATCTACTGAAAGGGCTTTCTCCATAGTTTTCTTCTGTTTTCAACCCATCCGCAAGCATAGATTTGGCTCAGAGGCCATACGTAGGCCTCTGGTACTTACTAAATTCATAGATCTGATCTTTCCAGAAACTAGCTGTTCCCTTCTAACACCCTTCTCTTGATAGAGGCATGTGGCTTAAAGGCTGGGTGTCTGGCATTTTAGCTGTGAAATCTAGAGTCTCTACTTCCTCCTCCCCTCTTCAACTTAATGCCTGGGCTAGGACTGAATTAAATCCAGGTTTAAAAAAAAATGGGGTAGAAAGAGTGGATCAAGAATGAATCTGCAGTATTTTTCTTTAGTTCATGAAACTTGTCTATACCATTTCTAATGAAGCTCCCAAGAGTGTTTCTAGATCAGTAAAGAGGAATCTTTTTTCCTATTCTGTTATTAGGGGAAAAATCAGGCGTGGCCCCCGCATGTAAAATGAAGTTATTTTATTTAAGTGGGGAGAGAGGAAATAATCTATTCATCTGTTTTAAATTCAGGACTTAAAACTATTCAGTAAATACAATATGTAATACTCAAAATGTGTCAGTTCAAAATTATTGGCTATAAAAGCAGAAGGGAGATTAAGAAGGAACAGAGAGGGGAAAGAAGTGATATAGACAAGGCAAGATGGAGACACAGCATCCCAGACTGGCTAATATTAAGAAAGATGAAGATAAGCACAAAAAGATAATATGGAGTCAGACAACAAGCACATGAAAACACATGCAGAAAATCAGAGTTGGACACACAGGAAGATAGTCTTGCATGCAACAACACCTCATCTTATAGCCTTTAAAATATTAATGTTAAAAATGTTAAGTTCTATTGGAACTTTTACAACTCTGGGATAATTAATGGTGGACCCCTTGATGTTTTCCTCATTAATTTAAACCAAGCAGGATATCTGCCCTGCACACAAGAGGTTGTTCACCCTGTTCAGCATCTCCGTTTTCTCTGGAGTTACTGAGTAGCAACCAGACTGTCTTTCCATTTCCTACAGCTTCTGTCATGTAGTCCTCACAGGTATCATCTTGAGTCAGTCAATTCTAAAGAACTAAGCCTATATTCAAGTTCACTGGGCTGGTCTTAGTTGACATTTATAGTTTAACCATTTCACTATAGACCAGTGTAGTATTATAGCCTCTAATAAGTAATACATGCTGGCAAGCATTAGTCTTCAGTCCATTACACTCTGCGCTTTTGGGGAATCAGTATCCTATGAAAACTAAGGAGTTGGGTGCCTGGCTGGTTTAGGGTTTGCCCCAACTCTTAGGACAAGCTAAGACCTCTACATCTCTCTGGTTGATAGCACAAATTCTATTGAAAAGTAGCTGACAGAATTTTCAACTCTCTATTGGCCTTACCATTTTTCTCCTTTTCTGAAGGGGGCAGGGCCAAGACTCATCACCCTACTATTTTTATGAAAGTACTACATGGAGACCTCCAGTTAGGGCAATAAGGCAGACTAGATAGGTCCTGCTAAAGAAAAGAAAGAATTGTTAAAGCATTGCCACACCTCCCTCCCTCCAAACAGACTGGCCATAAAAACAAACAAACAAACAAACAAACAAACCAAAAAAACCAGGAGAGTGGAAAGCAGTAGGGTCACTGGGATAAAGAACTCCAAAGAGCATCATGGGCATTGCCTTCTATGTAAATGGTACCCTCTGGAGTTGTACAATGTAGTTTCCTTGTAACACACTCCAGAAAGATTGCCTGAAAACAAATGACTATTTCTGAATTGTCTATCACAAGGGGCCATTTTTGAAGGAAAGCATCCTAAGGTAGGCCCAGGGGTTTTCTCCTGATTAAGTCAACCACGATTTAACTCCCAATCACAGATCATGCAAGGAAACGATATTGGCTTTCAGTCTGTTAATGTTCAGCAACATTTTCACACTTCCTTGATATCTGCTGTATTGCAAGGGGCTGTGAGCCTGAAAATTACATTTCCTAAATACCCTTGTCAGCTGGTTTCTGGCTACATTCTATCAAAGGAAGAAAACAGAGATGACTGGGGGAGGAGGAGAGACACCGCTTTTCTCTTTTGGCTTAGGTTCTGGCAATGGCAGGCACCCGCAGATCACAGCAGGCTGCTGGAATAGCCCCACAGTTGGATAGGTGGTGGGGAACCCTTGGCCCCCAAAGCATCAGGGCAAATTTGGCAACTTCAGAGGGACTGTGGCTCCCAGACTCTGGCAGCAAAGTGTAGGCTGTGGGCTTCCTAAGGAGTATGACAGCAATTAGTGACTGGGGCTGGTAGAGCATCAGCATCATTATTCTCCTGGGGATTGCATGAACCACTTACCCTTTTCCTTCTCCAACCTTAAGAGAAAGACTGACTTCTGAATCTCTAGGTAGTATTCCTCTAGAGAGAGGAAATCCTGTTCCTCTCTCAATCTTCCAGGCCATCCCACTTGTACAACAAATTTCTTATATTAAATTTCTTCTACTTGTAGAATGATGAATAAGAATAAGAAAAAAATACAAACAATGTATTTAGACCCTTTGAGGGTTTTAGGTACTGGAAAGACCAAATACATATTATAGAATGCTAAAATATGTAGTGTTTCAAGAAAAAAAATGTCATCCTCCAAATAGTAAATTGCAAGACTGTATAAAAATGACTGACTGGATTTGGAAAAACAAAATATAACTTTTAGAAATTAAAAATAAATTAAGTTATGGCTAGGTTAAATATCAAATTAGAAAGCTAAAGAGAATTAATTAACTGAAAGGTAGTTTTGAGGAAGTTATACTAAATGTAACACAGACAAGGAGAGGGAAAATATGAAAGAAAAGAATATGAAACATGAAAGAATGTAGAAAACCATTCAATCATCTCTTTACATTAAGAAAACAAAATTCCATACTCATTCATTAAAAAAAAACTCAAGGAAAAAGAGGAATAGAAGAGAACATCCTTAACCTAATTAAGGTAAACAAAAAACAGAAACAAAGACCAAAGAATCCAACCCTACCACAATCATTTTATTTGTTTATTTTCATCACAGTAAGTGCACTTTTTAATCCCCATCACCTATTTACCCATCCACCTCCCCTCTGGTAACCCTCAGTTTGTTCTCTATAGTTAAGAGTCTGTTTCTTGGTTTGTCTGTCTCTCTTTTTTTCCCCCTTAGCTTGTTCTGTTTGTTTCTTAAATTCCACATATGAGTGAAATCATATGGTATTTGTCTTTCTCTGACTGGCTCCTTTCACTTAGCATTATACTTTCTACTACATCCATTTGCCATCATGCAAATGGCAAGATTTCATTCTTTTTTTATGGCTAAATAAGATTCCATTATATATAATGTATTTCACCACTTCTTTATCCACTCATCTATCAATGGACACTGGGCTACTTCCATATTTTGGCTATTTTAAATAATGCTGCTATAAATATAGGGGTGCATGTATCCCTTTGAATTAGTTTTTTTATTCTTTGGTAAATATCTAGTAGTGCCATTGCTGGGTCGTAGGGTAATTCTATTTTTAACTTTTTGAGGAGCCTACTGTTTTCCACAGTGGCTGCATCTGTTTGCATTACCACCAACAATGCATGAGTGTTCCTTTTTCTTCACATCCTCACCAACACCTGTTGTTCTTATGTTGTAGATTTTAGGCATTCTGACAGGTGTGAGGTGATATTTCATTGTAGTTTTGATTTGCATTTCCCTGATGATGAGTGATGATGAACATCTTTTCGTGTGTCCGTTAGCCATCTGTATGTCTTCTTTAGAAAAATATCTGCTCATGTCTTCTGCCCATTTTAAATTGGATTATTTGTTCTTTGGGTGTTGAGTTCTATAAATTCTCTACCTATTTTGGATATTAACCCTTTATCTGGTATGTTATTTACAAATATCTTCTCCCATTCCATAAGCTGCCTTTTAGTTTTGTTGATTGTTTCCTTCGCTGTGCAGGAACTTTTCATTTTGAGGTAGTCCCAGTAGTTCATTTTTGCTGTTCCTTCCTTTGCCTAGGAGACGTATCTAGAAAAACGTTGCTTTGGCCAACGTCAGAGAAATTACTGCCCGTGCTCTCTTCAAGGATTTTTAAGGTTTCACATCTTATGCTTAGATCTTTAATCCATTTTGAATTTCTTTTTCTGTATGGTTAAAGAAAGTGGTCCAGTTTTATTCTTTTGCATGTGGCTGTCCTGTTTTCCCAACACCATTTGTTGAAGAACCTATCTTTTCCCCGTAGATTCATTCCTCCTTTTTTGAAGATTAATTGACCATACAATTGTAGGTTTTTCTGGGTTTTCTATCCTATTCCATTGATCTATGTGTCTATTTTTATGCCAGTATCATACTATTTTAATTACTACCACTGTGTGATGTAACTTGAAATTCAGAATTGTGATAACTATACAGTTTTGTTTTTCTTTTTCAAGATTGCTTTGGCTATTCAAGGTCTTTTGTGGTTCCATACAAACTTTAGGATTGTTTGTTCTAGTTCTGTGAAAATTGCTATTGGCATTTTGATAGGGTTTGCACTAAATGTATAGATTGCTTTGGGTAGTATAGACATTTTAACAATATTTGTTCTTCCAACCCATGGACATGGAATGTCTTCCATTTCTTTGTGTCATCTTGAATTTCTTTCATTAGTGCTTTATAATTTTCATAGTACAGGTCTTTTACCTCTTTGGTTGAGTTTATTCCTAGATATTTTATTGGTTTTGATGTAATTGTAAATGGGATTGTTTTCTTAATTTCACTTTCTACTGCTTCATTATTAGTATATAGGAATGCCACAGATTTTTGTACATTGATTTTGTATCCTGTGACTTTACTGAATTCATTTATCAGTTTTGGTGGATTTTTGGTGGTATCTCTAGGATTTTCTATATATAGCACCATGTCATTTGCATATAGTAAGAGTTTGACTTCTTCCTTACCAATTTGGATGCCTTTTGTTTCTTTATGTTGTCTGATTGCTGTGGCTAAGGCTTCTAGTACTCTGTTCAATAAAAGTGATGAGAATGGACATCCTTGTCTTTTTCCTGACCTTAGGGGAAAAGCTCTCAGATTTTCAACATTGAGGATGATGTTGGCTGTGGGTTTTTCATATAAGGGCTTTATTATGTTGAGGTATGTTCCCTATAGACCTACTTTGCAAAGTATCATGAATAGATATTCTATTTTGTTGAATACCTTTTCTGCATCTGTTGAAATGATCATATGGATTTTTATCCTTTCTCTTATTTTTGCCACCTATAATATTGATTATTTTGTGAATATTGAACCACGCTTGCATCCCAGGAATAAATCCCACTTGATCGTGGTCTATGATTTTTTTAATGTATTGTTGGATTCAGTTTGCTAATATTTTGCTACGGATTTTTGCATCTATATTCATGAGAGATATTGGCCTGTAGTTCTCTTTTATTGCGGTGTCTTTATATGGTTTGGGTATCAGGGTGATACTGGCCTCAGAGAACAAATTTGGAAGTTTTCACTCCTCTATTTTTTGGGATAGTTTGAGAAGAACTGGTATTAACTCTTCTTTAAATGTTTGGTAGAATTTTCCTGTGAAGCTGGCTGGTCCTGGACTTCTGTTTGTTGGGAGTTTTTTGATTATTGATTTAATTTCATTGCTGATAATTGGTCTGTTTAAATTTTCTATTTCTTCCTGCTTTAGTTTTGGTAGGTTCTATGTTTCTAGGAATTTATCCATTTCTTCTAAGTTGTCCAATTTGTTGGCATATAGGTTTCATAATATTCTGTTACAATTGTTTATATTTTTGTGGTGTTGGTTGTTATTTCTCCTCTTTCATTAGTGATTTTATTTGGGCCCTTTCTCTCTCTCACTATTTTCTATTTTATGAGACTGGCCAGAGGTTTATAAATTTTGTTGATCTTTTCAAGAACCAGCTCCTGGTTTCAATGATCTGTTCTAGTGTTTTGTTTTGTTTTTTTTTCTCATTTCTATATCATTTATTTCTGCTCGAATCTTTATTATCTCCTTCCTTTTGCTGGGTTTGGGTTTTGTTTGTTCCTTTTCTAGCTCCTGTTTGTGTAGTGTAAGGTTAGGTTGTTTATTTAAGATTTTTCTTGCTTCTTGAGGTAGGCCTGTATGACTATAAACTTCCCTCTTAGAGCCTCTTTTGCTGCATCCCAAAGATTTTGGACCATTGTGTTTTCATTTTCATTTGTTTCCATGTAATTTTTGATTTCTTCCTTGATTTCTTGGTTGACCCATTCATTGTTTATTTAGTAGTATGTTATTTAACCTCTATTTATTTGTGCTCTTTCCAGGTTTTTTATTGTGGTTGATTTCTATTTTCATAGTGTTGTAGTCAGAAAAGATGCATGGTAGGACTTTGATTTTTTTGAATTTGTTGAGACTTCTTTTGTGGCCTAATATGTGATCTATTCTGGAGAATGTTCCACATGAACTTGAAAAGAAGGTCTATTCTGCTGTTTTAGGATGGAATGTTCTGAATACTTCTGTTAAATCCATCTGGTCCAGTGTGTCATTCAAAGCCACTGTTTCTTGGTTGATTTTCTGTTTGGATAATCTGTCCCTCAATATAAGTGGGGCATTAAAGTCCCCTACTATTATTGTATTACTATCAATTATTTCCTTTATGTTTGTTATTAACTATTTTATGTATTTGGGTGTTCCCATGTTTGGTGCATAAATATTTACAATTGTTATATCTTCTTGTTGGGTTGTTCCCTTTATTATTATATAGCATTGTCTCTTGTTACAGTCTTTGTTTTAAAGTCTATTTTGTCCAATATAAGTATTGCTACCCTGGCTTTCTTTTGACATCCATTTGCATGATAAATATTTCTCCATCCCCTCACTTTCAACCTGCAGGTGACTTTTGATCTGAAGTGAGTCTCTTGTAGGTAGCATATAGATGGGTCTTGCTTTTTTTTTTTTTTTTTTTAAGATTTATTTATTTATTTGAGAGACAAAGAGAGAGACAGCACAAGCAGGGGGAGAGGCAGAGGGAGAGGGAGACGCAGACTCCCCACTGAGCTGGGAGCCCGACACGGGGCTTGATACAAGGACCCTGGGATCGTGACCCAAGCCGCAGGCAGACGCTCAACCCTCTGAGCCACCCAGGCGCCCCTGGGTCTTGCTTTTTTATCCACTTTGTCAGCCTATATCTTTTGATTGAAGCATTTAGTCCATTTATATTCAAAGTAATTATTGATAAATATATATTTATTGCCATTTTGTTACTTGTTTTTTGGTTGTTTCTATAGATTTTCTCTGATCCTTTCATCTCTTGCTCTTGTTCATGGTTTGTTGGCTTCCTTTAGTGATATACTTGGATTTCTTTCTCTTTTTTCTTTGCATATCTATTACAGGTTTTTGATTTGTAGTCACCATTAGGTTTGTATATAAATCTTCTGCATATAGCAGTCTATATTAAGTTAACCCATTCTTTACTCCTCCCCCCCATGTTTTAGGTATATGATGTCATATTTTACATCCTTTTATTTATGAATCCCTTTTATTTATGACTCATTTTTATAGAAATACTTATTTTTACTGCTTTTGTGTTTTTTACTTTTCATACTCTCACTTACGGTCTTTCATTTCCATTCAAAGAGTTCCCTTCGATATTTCTTGTAGGGCTGGTTTAGTGGTCATGAACTCCTTTAGTTTCGTTTGTCTGAGAAACTCTTTATCTCTCCTTCTATTCTGAATGATAGCCTTGCTGGATAGAATATTCTTGGCTTCAGATTTTTCCCTTTCAGCATTTTGACTATATCATGCCACTCTCTTCTGGCCTGCTAAGTTTCTGCTAATAGCCTTATCGGGTTTTCCTTGTATGTAACTGTCTTCTTTTCTCTTGCTACTTAAATTTTTTTTTTCTTTATCACTACTTTTTGTCATTTTAATTACTATGTGTCTTGGGTTGAAATTTGGGGGGGATCTCTATGCCTCCTGCATCTGGATATCTGTTTCCTTCCATAGATTAGTGAAGTTTTTAGCTCTTATTTCTTTAAATAAATTTTCTGCCCCCCTTTCTCTCTCTTCTTCTTGTAAAATCCCTATAATGTGAATGTTATGCTTGATGGAGTTAATGATTTCCCTAAGACTATTCTTAATTTGCATAATTTTCTTTCCTCTCCTTTGCTCAACTTGATTACTTTCTATTACTCTTTCTTCTGGGATGTTAATTGGTTCCTCTGCTTCCTCTAGCCTGCTATTTATTCTATAAAGTGTATTTTAATTTCATTTGTTGTGTTCTTGATCTCTTATTGGTTCTTTTTTTACCTCTGTGTCAAGGGTCTCACTGATGTCCTCCACTCTTCTCAGGTCCAGTAAGTATCTTTATGATCACTCCTTTAAATTCTCTATCAGGCATATTACTTATATCCATTTTGCCTAGATCTCTTGCTGTTGTTTTGTCCTGTTTCTTTCATTTGGGACATATTTCTCTGTTTCCTCATTTTGTCTAACTCTCTGAGTCTATTTCTCTGTGTTAGGGAAGTCAGCTACTTCTCTTGCTCTTGACGATAACAGCCTTATGAAGAAGAGGTCCTGTAGTGCCCTGCAGTGCTCTGTCCCCTGTTCCCTTCAGGGACTGTCTCCTATGTGTGTTGCATGTGCTCTGCTGTTGAGTCTTATGCTCTTTATCCTTCTGTTGAGTCTTATGCTCTTTATTCTTCAGTCCAGTTGTCTGCAGAGGCTCTCTTTGTCTATTGTGGGCAGTATTTGGTTGCCAGCAGAGGTGGGGAACATTTTAACAAAGTGTGGTGGTCTGCTTGCAAAATGAGACTTGCCCTTGCAGCCGCCAAAACTGAGGTCCTGCAAAATGCATGGGCTGGGAGATGTGGTCTTGGCAAAGTTTGCGCTGGTCTTCTGGGGGACTGAAGTGAGCCTGACTGGGAAGGGTGGATCTGCCCAAGCATGGGGGCGGGGGGGTGGGCGGCGCTTGGTGTAAGCAAGTTAGGTAAGGAGTGTTGGTGCTGGGCCAGTTCTTGCAGGGGAGGGAAATGGTGCTTCCCAGCTCCTTTGTTCCTGGAGGGATCACCCATGATCCCTGTCTCTCTGGACCATGCTCTGAGATAAGCAAATCACTCTACCTCCTGTCTTCCCCCAGTGTTTTTCAAACTACTGGTTCTATGCTATACCTTCACATGTTGTTTGTTGTGCTGCCTCTTTCAGGGTGGGGACTCCACTTCCTAATACCCTCCAAGGCTCTCCCAGAACTGAGCCTGCCAATTTTTAAAATTCCAGGCTTTAAGTCCTGCTGGTAATGTTAGTGTTATCTATGTGTATCACAGGACAAGGAAAGCTTAGGGTCCTCCTACTTCGCCATCTTCCCACCTGACCTCCACAATCATTTTAAATATGGAAACATTAGAAGTGTTCCCTGTACAATCTCAAAAGAAGAATAAGCACCCACTATCACCACTCCATTTCACATTTTTACTGAAGAAAATAAAACTATCATTTTTTATGTGATATGATTCTTTACTTAAAGAACAAAAAATCTGACAAAAATGATATTAAAATAATAACAGTTGCTCATTGGGGCTGGATATAAGATGAACAAGTAAAAGTCCATTGTATTTCTGGATACAAGAACAAACAATTAGCAAAATTAATTTTAAAAAACCCACCGACAGTAGCAATAAAAAGTATAAAGTATCTGGGAATAAATCTAAAAAATATGTGCAAGATCAGGCCATAGAAAATTGGAGTATTTTCAGGAAGACATAAAAGAAAAACTAAATAAATAGAAACATATCCCATGTTCATGGATTGCTATATTTAATATCGAAAAGATGTCAGTTGTCCATAAGTTGATTTATAGATACAATGCAACCACACTTAAAATCTCAATACTTTCATATATTTATTTTTGATGAAACTGGACAAGCTAATTCTATAATTTACATGAAGGAGGTAAAGGGTAAGAAACCAAAACATTCCTGAGGAAGGAAGGAAGGCTTTTCCTATGAATAATTAATATAAAGCTACAGTAATTGAAATGGTATGGTATATAAACAATAATAGAAAAATTGATCAATGAAGTAGAATAGAATAGCCAAAAAAATTACACAAATACATATCAAAATATGTGGCAGTGGTACTACATTAATGGGGAATGGAGGAACTATTTAATAACAGAATGTTTATGAGGCAAAAAGAAAAATTGTTTACTACCTCATTTCATACCAAAATAAAGTCCAAAAATAAATCAAACAAAAATACCCCAAAATAAGCTACAAAATGGTTAAAACTTATATTTCAAAAGCAAAATTTTTAAGACTTTTGAATCTAACACAAATGAATATCTTTCTTATCTGGGGCTAGGGAAAAATTTCATAAACACGGCACACAAAAAGACCACCATAAAGAACATATTAATTTGACTACACTAAAATAAAGAACTTCTAGACATCAGAAGACACCTAACAGAGAATGAAAAGACATGATACCACTGAGAAAAGATATTTGCTACCCAAAAATAACTTACTTGTGGGTTGAAAAATGAATAAACAACTCAAAGGGAAGTGGACAAAAACATAAATCAGCATTTTACGGAAATGGTAACACATATGGTCAATAAGCACTCAGAGCCAAACAATAATATTAATAATCAGAGAAACAGAATTCATGATCACAATGAATCATTTTACACTTACTCAACGAGCAAAATGTAAGAAATATGCCAGTGTTAATACAGGAGAGGATTAGGTTCTTATACAGTGCTGGTGGAAGCATAAATTGGTAAAATCACAAAATCAACACCTAATAATATCCTAAAATACAAAGCAAATATTAACAGAACAACAAACAGGGTTAAATCCACAATCATCACAGGATTTTTAATTTCTCAGTAATTAAAGAGCCAGCAGATAGAATTAGTAAAAATACGGATTTGAACAAAATGATTGACAAACTTGATGTACTGTTTCTAGCTAACAACTATAAATCATACCTTCTTTTTCTAGCACAAATAAAATATTTTTAAAAACACCTAAACCATAAAGCATGTCTCAAAATTTTTAATGAATCAAAGTAATATAGAATGTGTTTTCTAATTATAATAAAAGTAAGGGGGAATTCTTAGCTAGAAAAGCCCAACAGTTTTAGAAAGTAGGAATTGACTTCTAAATACCCACAAGCCAAAGAAAAAAAATCATGAGAGTAAACAAATTATTTAGAACTGAACAATAATGAAAACTGGAACTTGTTGTTTGTAGACAAAGCAGAACTTACAGAGAAATTTATAGCCTTAAATCTTTATATTGTAAAATAAGAAAACCTGCAGATTAATGAGGAATGCACCTATTTGGTGAAATTAGAAGAGAACAGCAAGATAACCCCCTTAAGGTAGGGAAATGATATAAAATAATGATATAAAAAATACATTGAGAGTATCTAAAGAGCCAAAATTTAATTCTTTAAAAAAGCTGATAAAATTGATAAAACCCTGGCAAGATTAAGGAAAAGAAGAACAGAGAATAGAAAAGTAAGCAAAATCAGGATGGAAGAGTAGACAGAATTATGGATGGTGTAGACCAAGAAGATGTTATTAACAATTTTATGCCAACAAATTTGAAAATTTCAGTGGCATGGGAAAGTTCTTAGAAAACTGCATCTTTTGGATACTGACATAAAAAGAAAAAGGAAATAGAACTGACTTGTAACTACTAAATAAATTAATAGAAAAAAATCCAGATGATTTTTCAGTCTACCAGACATTCAAGGAGAAAGTAATCACAATCTCACACACAGTAGTCCAGAGTGTGGAAAAAGAGGGACTATACCCCAACTCATTTTATTAGGTTCATATATCTTTATATATATGATATATATATATGATATAAAAATCTGATTATAAGATTATGAGAAAAGAAAATTATAATGGCTAAAATCACTTGTTAACATAGATTCTAAAATATTAGCAATGTATAGAAAGGACAATCCATTAGAGAGGGCACGTCCTGCATGGAGCACTGGGTATTATGCACAAACAATGAATCATGGAACGCTACATCAAAAACTAATGATGTAATGTATGGTGATTAACATAACAATAAAAAAGTAAAAAAAAAGAAAGAAAGAAAGAAAGGACAATCCATCATGGTCTAGTTGATTTATCCCTGGAGTTCAAGGCTGGTTTGACTTAAAAGAAAAATTGATTAATAAAATCTGCCATATTAGAATAACAAGTGAGAAAAATCATGTGATTATTTTTACAGAAACATGTTTATTAAAATTTAATGTTCATTCATGAGTTATAAAGATAGCATGATTATGTATATATGTAGTTTTCAAAATCTCTGTATAAATTATGAGAATTAATAGAATTTAGAAAGCTACTGGCTACCAGATGGATATATAAAAACTAACTGTATTCTTATATATGATAAATGATTATAAAATAATTGTATATTAATATGGGAAAATTAAAATTGGACTTACAGCTCATATCATATATAGGAATAAATTCCAGATAGATTAAAGACCTAACAAGAAAGAAAGAACAATAGACATTTTAGAGAAGAAAATGGGAAAAAAAATCCTCTTGGTTTTAGGATGGGGAAGGGTTTCTTAAATAAGAACACCAACCATCAAAGAAAAGAATAATAATTTTTACTATATTAAAACTAAGAAACTCTATTCATCAAAATATACCATAAAGAGAGTGAACAGTGATGATATCTATAGCATGTATGTCTATCAAAATCTAGTATGCCAATATACCTTAAATATTCTGAGAAATCAATAATCAGGGAAATGCAAATTAAGACCACAGGGAGGTACCATTATAAACCCACTAGATTAGAAAAATTAATTCTGAGAATACCAAGTGAAGGAGAGGATGTAGAGCAAGGAGGACTCCTCTCAGTTACTACTTAGGGAAGTGCTGATTGGTAAAACCACTTTGGGAAACAGTTTTGCTTTATCTCGTAAAGTTGAATGTGCACATGCACTACAACTGGCAATTTCACCGTTCTCTTCTATTTAGAGAAACAGACACGTGTGCCCCAGGATACACACACAATGACAGTTCAGCAGTATTTGTGCAGAATATCAACAAACTAGAAACAAAACATATGGCCACTAACTTAGACTGAATAACTCAACTGTGGCATATGCACATAGTGGATTATATAATACATATTACTTTAAAATAATTTTAAAAATTAATATTTGCTTGACTTTAATAGAAGAAAAAGAAACCAAAATATAACCAATAGAATTGCTGAAACTTGGGTAGACATTTCTATAAAGGTAGAGATGTTAGTTCTCAAAAGAGCTCTTTGAAGTTAAGGGTGTAATATGAAAAAATGAACAGGTCTGTATTCCCCACTCCCCCCCTTTTTTTTGCAGAGGCAGCAGCTGAATAAATAATTAACTGTAGTTTGAAAAATCAAGATGTCATAGTTTTTATGGAGTGTGTGTGTGTGCGTGCGTGTGTGTGTGTTCTTATATATAAGTTTAAACCTCAGATAGTATTTATTGATTTCTCATTCTGTGTCCACTCAGCTGAAGTCATGCTGGAAATAAATTGTTTTAAATTCATGTTTAACTGATCTTGAATTTCCTGGCATAACCCTGATATCAGAAACACAAGTGGCCCAAGACTACTACTCTGAGGGTTTGTTTTGTCAACTCATCTGTCAGATAATGGGGGGAATCTCTTCATTAGATATCCCACTAAGCTGGCACCAACTCAGCATGTCCTTTGGGGGTTTTGAGATTTTTTTTAAGATTTTTTTTCCTTTTGGGGTTTCGAAGACCAGGGACTGGTCTGAAGGGATGAACAAAGCTTAAAGTTACATGGGGCGCCTTGGTGGCTCAGTTGGCTAAGTGGCTGACTCTTGATTTTGGCTCAGGTCATGATCTCAGGGTCCTGGGATCAAGCCCCACATTGGGCTCCCCACTTGGTAGGGAGTCTGCTTGAGACTCTCTCTCTCCCCCTCACCCCTCTCTAAGATAAAATAAATAAATCTTAAAAAAAATAAATCTTAAAGTCACATTATGGGACAAGATCAAAGAACCAGGTTAGAGTTTGAAGCCTGCCAAATCTGAGAGGTCCAAAGGCTGAAATCAAAGTTAGGGCACGAGACCCACAGTTTGGGGCAGGGAAATTAGAGCTTGTGTGAGTGGTGAAGTGTAAAACCGACAAGGGTTTCTCCAAAGAAGACATATAGATGGCCAATGGACACATGAAAAGATGCTCAACATCACTCACTAATCATCAAGAAAATACAAATTAAAACCACAATGAGATATCAGGATGGCTAAAATAAAAAACATAAGAAAGAACAAGTGTTGGTGAGGATGTGGAGAAAAAGGAACCCTTCTGCACTGTTCGTAGGAATGCAAACTGATGCAGCCACTGTGTAAAACAGTATGGAGTTTCCTCAAAAAATTAAAAATACAATTACCATATGACCCAGTAATTCCACTACTGGGTATTTTCCCAAAGAACATGAAAACACTAATTTGAAAAGATATATGCACCCCCCCCCCATGTTTATTGCAGCATTATTTACAATAGCCAAATTATGGAAGCAGCCCAAATATCCACTGATAGATGAATGGATAAAGAAGATATATATAATTCAGCCATAAAAAAGAATGAAATCTTGCTATTTGCAACTACATGGATGGATCCAGAAAGTATAATGCTAAGTGAAATAAGTCAGAGAAAGGCAAATACCATATGATTTCGCTTATATGTGGAATTTAAGAAACAAAATGAATAAACAAAGAAAAGGAGACAAACTGAAAAACAGACTTTTAACTACAGAGAACAAACTGATACCAGAGGGGAGGTGTCGGGGGGATGGGTGAAATAGGTGATGGGAATTAAGAGGACACTCCTGTGATGAGCACTGAATAATGTATAAAATTGTTGAATCACTATATTGTACACCTGAAACTAATATAACACTGTACATTAACTATACTGCAATTAAAAAAAGAAAAAAAAAAACCAAGGATGCAGAGAGGGGCATGAAGGCCGTGGAGAAGGTGCTGAGTGATTGGTGACTGCTCATAGTACACAGAGCTTTCACAATCAGCTATTACTTATGCTTTATTTCAGGGTCAGCAAGAGAGCAGGGCATGGCTAGTTCCACAGGGCATAAAAGCTCAGGGGGTGAAACATTAGTTAGTGTGTTGACCACAGTGTATGTAAGGGAAGCTCCATTTTTATAAACAAACAGTATTGTATAGCTTGCCCATAGGGAAGCTCCTTTGAACCCTCACTGAGCAATCGCCCAGGGCTTCAGGATGTCTTTCTGCATGCATTTCTTTTTAAGAGCTAGTTGCTGTCCGGTGAGGCTCCTGGGTTGCTACTGGTGTCTTAGCATCCCAGTGTTCTCCTCTCAACACATGCTGTCCCCTGGGTTCAAAGAACAGCAACTCTGGCTGCTCCCAAGACCTCTTTCCACAGTTCAGATGGGGTTCTGAGCTCAAAGAAAAACTTTCATAGTAAATACAGCTCACTTGTCCTCTCTTTCCAGCCCACCTGTGAGGACAAACCAAACAAAGCTCTCGTAACACATAAACTTAAGAATTGAAGCAATGTCTTCATACTCTCTCTGCCTTGGGGCAAGGTAGGATGTTCTCCCAGCCAGCTGGCTGGCGGTAGATGCTGGGATAAGGGTTTGTACTGAGGTCCACAGCACCACAGGCTTGGAAGGCTTCAAATTCTAACCAGGTTCTTGGCTCTTGTTCCATAATGTGGCTTTAAGCTTCGGTCACCCTTCCAGACTGGTCTCTGGCCCCCAAAGCCCCCAAAGGACACTCTGAGTTGATGCCAGCGTAGTGGGCTATCTAGTGAAGAGATTCCCTCCCTCCCCTGGCAAGCCTGTGTCTAGAAGGAGTATGCAAGAGAGAGCTGAGTGTCAGGATCTTACCTGGGCCAGAAGGACCTGGGGTGCCAGTTTCAGATTCCTGGGGCACATCTGTTGCAGTCCTTCTCTCCTATCTCCAACATCAGAAACAGGGCCAATGGCTAACTAGTCCATATACTTTGAAGTGATGGTAGAGACTAATTCCTACTTTTCATACTTGTAGCATCTACTCAACAGAAGTATGGGCTTACTCCTGGTGGTTTCTTTGTCTTCTTAAGGCAGCCCCAATTTCACAGTCAATCCCTACCCCTCATTCATTAACAGGCTTTGGTTACTGGCAGCTGCTGAACTCCTAAAGCCCAGCTGATAGGGGTTCAAAATTCACTGCTCTGCCCTCTGCTGGCCCTACTCAGATTTGGTAGCTCTGCTTTTACTCCAAGTTGGGGTGGTTCCCATAGTTAAGTGCTAGACTTGTGATGAGAATTGGACCACTTTCTTACACCATATGCAAAAATAAATTCTTTCAATTAGGCTGAAAGACCTAAATGTGAGACAGGAATCCATCAAAATCCTAGAGGAGAACACAGGCAGTAACCTCTTTGACATCAGCTGTAGCAACTTCTTGCCAGATAGGTCTCCTGAGGTGAGGGAAACAAAGGCAAAAATGAACTATTGGGACTTCATTCTTCTGCACAGCGAAGGAAACAGTCAACAAAACTAAACCGCAACCTTCGGAATGGAAGAAGATATTTGCAAATGACATATCTGATAAAGGGTTAGTATCCAAAATATATAAGGAACTTATAAAACTGAATACCCAAAGAACAAATAATCCAGTTAAAAAATGGGCAGAAGACATGAATACACATTTTTCCAAAGAAGACATACAAATGGCTAATAGGCACATGAAAAGATGCTCAACATCACTCATTATCAGGGAAATGAAAGTCAAAACTACAATGAGATATCACCTCACACCGGTCAGAATGGCTAAAATTAACAACACAGGAAACAACGGGTGTTGGTGAGGACGTGGAGAAAGAGGAAGCCTCTTGCACTGTTGGTAGGAATGTAAACTGGTGCAGCCACTCTGGAAAACAGTACGGAGGCTCCTCAAAAAGTTAAAACTAGAACTACCCTACAACTCAGCAATTACACTACTAGGTATTTACCCAAAGGATACAAAAATACAGATTTGAAGGGGTACATGCACCCTGGTGTTTATAGCAGCATTATCAACAATAGCCAAACTATGGAAAGAGCCCAAATGTCCATCGACTGATGACTGGATAAAGAAGAATTGGTATATATACACATACACAATGGAATATTACTCAGCCATAAAGAAGAATGAAATCTTGTCATTTGCAAAGACATGGATGGAGCTAGAAAGTATTATACCAAGTGAAATAAGTCAGTCAGAGAAAGACAAATACCATATGATTTCACTCATGTGTGGAATTTAAGAAACAAAACAGATTAACATGGGTTGGGGGGCAAAGAGAGGCAAACCAGGAAACAGACTCTTATCTGTAGGGAACAAACTGAAGGTTGCCGGAGGGGAGGTGGGAGGCGGAGGGGTTAAATGGGTGACTGGTATTAAGGAGGACCCTTGTTGTGATGAGCACCCGGTGTTGTATGTAAGTGATGAATCACTAAATTCTACACCTTAAACTAATATTAAACTGCATGTTAACTGGAATTTAATACAAACTTGAAAAAGAAAAAAAAAAGAACTTCACCCTAGATCAACTGCTTGACCAATTCCAATTACTCTTGGGTCCTTTTTCTTATCTGGTGAAGTTTCCAATTCACAGAGAACCTGGCAATGCTTATGCTACTGTATGGTTTCAGCAAATGTTGCATGAGGCTCCTGGAAAGGGAGACTTCCCTTTCTAAGGCTGCTCACCTGCTCATGGCTTCATCCCTCCAGTGGTTTTCTTCTAAGCCCAAAGTCTGAGGCTAATTTTACTTTCTAAACCACTGATTCTCTCTTGGTCCTTAAAGATGCTGCCCAATACTTCACCTAGATCCTTAAAGTGGAGTTACATCTCCCTTGCTTGAGGTACTATACCCTGGAAGCTTGCAGTGATACCATTGCTTCCAGTTTATTCTGATCCGGACCATTTCCATGAAAACACATGTGCATACCACCTACAACTGCCAAGAACACTCAATGTGTGCATATAACTCGAGACTATGTGCCTCCATTCTAGAAAGAATGTACAAATTGTAAAAATATATTATCTACTATCAGGCAATCTCTCATCACAATATAGTACAAACACAAGGTGTATTATTGATAACTTGCCTGGAAACTCAAGATTGCCAAAATAATTCAAAACCTCAATAAGAATAGGATTTGCTTTGCTCTCTGTCCCATGTTAACCTTCTTAGACTTAGCTCTTCAGAATCCATTCTCTTAGAATACTTGACATGAGTGTGTTTGTGCGTGTGTACACATTTCCATTATTGAAATCAGCTCCTTTATAACAGGCTTTCACAAATCTGAGTTCCTGACCAGATTTTTATTCTGTTGGCCTGCAGGATTTGACAACCCACTAAAATCTTCTACCCTCCATATTAAACCTTGAGCCCCAATTCTAAACCTGAAACGAAGTTGCTCTATCAGCCAAAAGTATTTCTCGTGCATTTGTGTCAGTTATCAGGGATATCCATTGCTCACATATATTTCATTGTTTCAATTGTTACATTGATATTTCTGGACTTTTTCCAATTATCACTCATAGGAAATAGTGTTCTTTTCATGCATATTGAAGTACAACTAGGAAAATGGGAAAATAGCCATTTTTTGGATAAAATGCAAATATTGGGTCAAAGATTGCCTAGTTTTACCTTAAATAATAACAAAAATAGAAATCTTTCTTAAAGAAGATAGTCACTTAACAAACAGATATGCACAGGTAACACCCATGTACAAGGAACTGAATTAAAACAATAATTATAAGAAGATATAAAATATGTTGTCTTGTTCTCAAACACTATCTCAGATTATTAGGATTTTGATGGCCACTTCAGGAGAAGGTCTTTCATATTATAATAAAATAGTATGCACCACATTCCAGGCACCGTGCTAGGAGTTGGAGATTCAGTTATGAATATGACAAACATAGTTCATGTTCTCATGGAGGGGAGATTCTGGAGGGGAGACTAGTGCAGTAGGACCTATAGGATAAAGTGCTGTGGGAGCACAGAAGTCACTGACCTCAGTCTCAGGGGAGGTAGACAAGGGTTCTCAGTAATGTCTAAGCCGCATTCATTAGAATGAGTAGGAATTAACCAGGTACAGATCAGGAGGCAGGGGATGAGGCGGGAGGGGCAGCTGAAAGATGTTGAAGGGGGCGTGTCTTATGGAAATTTGGAGAACTGAGAGGGAGAGAGGTATTTGAGGGAAGGAATGTGAGAGTTCAGTATGGTGAAGCACCCAGAACAAGGTGGGGAGTGCAGAGAGATGAACCTGGAGAGGAAAATGAATCAAATCATGCAAGTCTCCCAGATTCATTGTTGGTAGGGAACTAGGAGAGTTGTGCCCTGGTTTTACAGTAAATAATAGTGTGTGAATCAGATAATGTCATGGATGTGATAAAAAGGCTAATAGACCTTGCTGCAGCAACGAAGAGATCCTAGAAATTCAGTGGTTTTGAGATCAAGATGTCGATTCGTTGCTCACTTTGCAGGACTGCGTGGTTTCAAGTTAGCTGCCGGGACTAAGAAAGGTGGGAAGGCTGGGCTCTGCTCCTTGCAGAGCACCGGGCTGATCGCACTGATGCTGTTATTAACCCATGGCTTCCAGTGTTACCACCAAGGCAGCTGGAAGGAGGAAAGGAGATAGTGAGTAGGTGGCTTTTATGGGCCAGGCCCGAAAGTAGCACACAGTGCTTCCTCCCACATTCCATTAGTCAGAACCCAGACACATGGCTACGCGGACTACAAGGAGTCTGGAAAATAAAGCCCAGCCAACAGCCAGGAGGAAGAGGATTTTGGGGGAGCCGCTGGGAGGCTCAGCCACAGTAGTGGAGGGAAGGGCTGCTCGACTGAATCACAATGGTGGCTCGCACTTCCCCTCAAAGCCCTTTGGCTGCCTGCCTCTGATTATCTCACGCCCCCCCCGCCCCCCCCCCCCCCCCCCTTTCTAACTCCTACCCAGAGGAGAATTATTGATTTCAGCCCCCACCTCTAGGACTACACTGATACTTTGATCCATCTCCCCTCTCAGCACAGACTCTTTGCTTGCCCAGCTCAGCCTGCTTCAAGCAGAGGCCAACCCTGCTGGTCACTGGGAGCAAGCAGAAATGCTGGTTGGTGAATCAGTAGGTGGCACTCTGTGTCAGCAAGACACCAGTCCCAAAGCAACACACACATAATGAGCGCAAGAATGTAGTCATGCTCAGAACACAACTTTGGCTCACTTGACCTACTTCCTCAAGACTCAACTTTCAAAAAGAGTAACCACACCCAGACTGACCAGGGGATTGTTAAAAACAGGGATGTCCACATGCTCTGAACTGAGTGCCAACAAAAATAATTCCTTTGTGTGGATGCTTTCTTCATAGTGCCTTCAGGAAGGGCAAAGAAGTTCGACCTGTCTGGGTTGGAAAGCCCCGTGAACTGCTCTCCTTGAGCTCCTCTTGGGAGTTATAGAGAGGAACGTGCGTGTTGTTTTAATGGGAGGTTGGAGCTACAACTTTCATGACCACTGATTAGGCCTGTTTGCTCTTAGGAAATCCCAGGCCTCTCCATCAAAGGCCTCATTGTCTGCTTATTGCTTTCTTTCACTTGTGTCACCGGGTAAGATATCCTTTCACTCAGTAATGGCTTCTGGATCACTTTTCGTAACATGCAAAGGTGTGGGCGAAAGTGGCAAGATGCAAGATAAAGATTTGCTGTTCCCTTTCCTCATCGAGAGTGTAAAATGGACAATCAGCAGAGATGAGAAGGGATGGAGAACTGGTTGACAAAGAATTTGTTTTTATCTGTTTATGTCCCTTGGGTCTGTCTCCCTTTTGTCTAAGTTCAGATATTTCAAAATCATGTATCTGTGTTCGTGATTCATAGAGACTTCTGCTGGCATAGTAAGTACAACAGGTGCTTCCTACACAAAGAAAGTCTATATGCTAGGCTTTTTATTTCTCTCTTCATTTCGGATACTAGCCTCATAGAAATGCAGGTAAAGAACTGATTTTCCTTAAAGCCAATTTAGGTATGATAGTGCATGACAGATTAGCATTTTGATGTTATCTATAAAACTTCACATAGTTTTTATTGACCATCTAATTCTAAGCCGAATATAAAATTCAGCTAGTCAGAGGAACATAATAGTTCTTTCATTAGTAATGTTCATTTCATTGTTAGTCTTTTTTTGTTTTGTTTTGTTTAACCTTTCCCTAAAACATCTTTTTCGAGAAGCCCCCTTTCAATCATGTCCTCTTTACTCAGATTGTTTCTTTATACTTTACATTGGTATCCCAGATGTGGCTAGGGCCCTGGATTAGAATAGGCAGGTCATGCGTGTTGAGGTAACAATCCCCAAATTTCAGCACCTTAAATCAACAAAAGTGTGTTTATCCTTCATGTTCCATGTCCAGTGTGGATCAGTCGGGAGGCTCTGTTCATGTGTGTACACTCAGGGACCCAGTCCAGACCTATGGAGGCTCCATCCTAACATGTGTTCCCTGATCATCGTGTTGGGGTAAACAGAATGTAGTGAAATACACTGGCTTTAAAAGCTTGTGGCTGGAAGTGGTGGGTCACCTCTGTTCATATTTTATTGGCCAAATGGTCACAATCAACTGCCTATCAATAAGAAGCGAAAGAGGGGTTAAATGAACAAACACTCCCTTCTATTTGTATGTCTTACCCCTTGAAGCACTCTGTTGAACATCTCAGGGAGGTAGGAAGAGTAGGTTAATTTTCTCATTTTACATATAAGGAAACCAAGGCTTAGAGAAATCAAATAATTTAAGGTCAAACGTCTTCCCTTTAGATTATCATAGCCACCAGGTTTAAAAAAAATTAATTATCTACAATTTTCCAACATCATATTTATAATGCTTGGATTACCAAGGGCCAATGCCATGGCAAAAGCCTGGTGCTCAGGGAAACAAACAGAAACCAAACATTTCTCGAGTTCTGTTGCCACCAGCAAGCGAGAGAGCTCAACTCCTTTAAAGTCTTACTTCTCAACTAATTTGAGGAGTCACATGGGATATTTACCATGTGCCAACAAATATGGTCCGCCAGGCGTCATGTGGTCCCTCTGTCCTTGCCTGGACTCCCTGGCGAGGGCGCCTCAATGCCTGTGTTGAAGGAACTTAGGCCCCTTCCAGAGGGTTAATGGTGCCTGGGAAGTGGGTTGAGGCCTCAGAAGAGTTGTTTCCTTTCACCCAGGAAGCCAGTGCCAACAGTGTGACCAGCTCTTTTAGTTTTTTTTGGCTCTTTGTTTCAGCTCTTTCCCTTGCAGACTCAAACATGAGCCTTTAGTCATTCTGGGTCACACATTAAGTGGTATGTAGGATCGCGCATGGCATTGTGGTCAGACGTGAGGGCCTCAATTCTATTCTCTCATCAATATCAACTTTTCCAGAAGGCCCTTCAGTCACTCATGCAAACAGTCCCTGGGTGAGCCCACCTTACCCATCTTCCTGACATGCTCATGCTTGTTTGAATGTCACCTCAAATGGACCTACTTGCTACAATATTTTTGGAAAGGCACAGACTTGTTCTCCCATGATAGGGCAAAAAGCATTACTCGTTAATGTAATGGATTTAAGCACATCAGTATTTCATGATGTGTGCAAAGAATACCATGCATCGCATGTGCTCTGCCTCCTAAATAAGAGAGAAGAACTAGTATAGAGAAATAAACACTCAACTCCAAGGCTCAAACCTACATTCTAGTCTCAGGTCTGTCCCTGTCCCTTTGAGTGGCATCGGGAAAGTGGCTTAGCCCCTCTGAGCCCTTGTACCATTCATAAAATGAAGGAGGTAGTGTGGATGGATTCTTAAGGATTTTTTTAACTACAGGAGTTTGTGATTTGAGACAAGATTTATTATTTGCAATTATAGTCAACAGGTGGCAGCAAAAACCCAGTGTTTAGTGTGTTAAGAAAAAAAGGCTAGCTGCCTTGGATTTATCTTCAGAATTTCAGATAATGTTTAGTTAATTATATTCATTTTAAACATGATGAGCAAAGGACAGCTCCACATTTAAAGACGTGAAAGAAAGAAAGAAAATATGTACAATATATGTTGTAAAATGAATTGAAAAGTAGGGCCTTTAAGGCAAAAATGTTTTGTAAACAATTGAATTTAGTACTTTTCATTCATTTTAAATGTGGCTGTGGCTAAGGTCTGAGGATACTCAACTGCCATCTAAAGTGATATTCAGAACAGGTCTTTTATATCTTTATCTCTAACTTAGATATGGAAGGAGTTTCTTTTTGCATGTTGTATAAAAGTTTGGCATTTTTGTATTGTGTGGGAGAAAGTTAATATATATAGCAATACACGATATCATCACGTTTTACATTTTATCATAGCTCAACTCTCATTAAATTCCAAAGAGCTATTAAAAATGTAAAACCTTATCTGTTTATTAAATTTTGCTGATTTTTTAAAAAATGTTTTATTTATTTATTCACTAGAGTCAAAGAGAGAGAGAGGCAGAAGGAGAAGCAGGCTCCCCGCCTAGCAGGACTCGATCCCAGGACCCTGGGATCATGACCTGAGCCGAAGGCAGATGCTTAACCATCTGAGCCACCCAGGCGCCCCAAATTTTGCTGATTTTAACAGTTCAAAGTTAATGGGCTGTTCATGGAACTTTGACACTTTTACTATCCGTAAGTTTTACTGCAGTCAACGAAAACAGATTTAAAAAATACATACGGATAATTTATTAAAATGTCAATGCAAAGGTACTAGTGTTACTGAATTCATCTCATTTAATGTAATAAATATTAAAACAATGACATGTGGAACTGGGTAAAATGCTATGGAAAAGACTTGAAGATCACTATTGCAGGAAGTCTCTTAAGAGGACTTTACAATTTTAATAATGTGAATATTTAGATATATGTTCCTCTTTGAAAATTAAATAGAGGGTATGCAAACTATAATCTTGAGCTCCTCCTGAATTACAGACTTGTACATTCAACTGCCTACTTGACATCTCTACTTAGGCTTTGTATGGACAAAACAGACTTACCATAGACAAAAGGAGAACTTTATGTAAACATGTAACTTTAAGTGTCTTAGGTATTCAGGGTCCTTGATCAGGAGATTTACCTACATTATTTATTAGCAGTGTTTGGATCTTTATAAAATTCTTTTTTTTTTAAAGATTTTATTTATTTATTTGCGAGAGAGAGAGAGCATGCAGGCAAGCAGGAGTGGGGGGCTGCAGAGGGAGAAGAAGAAGCAGACTCCCTGCTGAGCAGGGAGCCTGATGCGGTGCTGGATCCCAGGACACTGGGACCAGGACCTGACCCGAAGGCAGACACTTAACTGACTGAGCCATCCAGGTGCCCCTATTTATAAAATTCTTTAAAGCAACCATCATCAAGTCATTACAGAGCAATCAATAGACAGAGGAAGACTAAGGAAAATATGAGGTACAACTCTTGGTTGATTAGGAATACATGATTCTTATAAAATTCTGAAAAATACTCCTAAACTTTTATTCAAGTACATCCTTCTTGGATGAATCACAAATTCATTGGTATTTGACAGCTGAAGAGATTTAACGGTAAAATGACTTCACATTTGTTTTTTAGGACTTCAACTAACACTTACCTTGATCCACGTGCCATAATACTCATAATACAGAGAGGTTAGGACCCAGGGTAGCTGCACTGCCCAGTGATTTACCCAATAGCTACATGTGGCTATTTAAATGTAAATTAAATACAATTAAAATTTAGTTCCTCAGTCACACTGGCCACATTTCAAGTGCTTAGTAGCCACATCAGGCTAGTGGCTACCAGATTGGTCAGCACAGATACCTTTCCATCACCACAGAAACCTTTCCATCACCACAGAAAGTTCACTGGATAGTGCTGGTCTAGGATGTGGAATACTGTAGCCCTCTACATGCTCAGGTGTCATCTTTCCTGTATATAATGCCCAACTTTTACAACTGGCTTTGAAATTGCTCTCCTTGACTGATGATTTCTCTTTGTGTAGCGAAGTTTGATGTTAACTACCATTTGGCTGGAGTATGCCACAAGAAATAAAAGATCATGATATCTTTGAAAGAAGATGTCTCTTGATGAAATCCTTTTCTAAGGTAACTTTGCATTACCTAACATGGAAGAATTCTTTTTCTTCTATCTAGAAGGAGATCATTATTCTCTCTTCTAGCTATTACTGGACAGTTGTGCCCCAAATAGAAAAGTTAGGCAGTAGCATAATAGATTACCCTTTGACCTAATTAACCTTGCACTGTTTTGGCTGCCTGTGTATAAGAAGTGCAGGCATAGGACCTTTAATCATAGTAGACTCTGGGATATCTGGTTCTTGATCCATGAGTGAAACTGGTCAATGTGACTAGTCTACTTTAGAATAGTTGTAGTAAGTCAGCGTACCCAAATTAGCTATTTATTGACATTTTTAGGGCCTCGAGTTATGGGAACACGTTTAAATTGCAGTTTTTTTCCCACTGAAAATATTATATATTACATTATAAAATTATAAATAAAATATTATATACAGTATAAAATACACTACATTATTTTGTGTTGACATGATATTCTAGAATATTAAGGACACCACTGTCCCCTTTTTATAAGTGAAAATAACTCAGAGAGAAGCTCTCTGTAAGGATAAATACATCTTTGCCTGATGGCAAAATAGTTCTAATCTTTCAGATGTAGTACATGTGTGAGCACACTCAAACAGAATCTTTGTATTCAGTACTTGATATGGTGCATTTTTTTTTTTTATGACACGCAACAATGGCTGGCTTTATTTATGATTTGCTTGAAATGTTAAAGAGTAAAAAATAATTCCAACAATTCCAAACAATCCCATCTTAGTATCCAGAGTACTGAATCAGGAGTCAAGAAACCTGACTTGTCTCTAGCACAAATTCACTCTGCTCTTGAGTTAGAGTGTTACAAAATCTAGTAAACTTGCCTAAGCACCATGATGTCCATACTCCTTTGGGAAAGTGGGAGGGGTTTAGAAACCTTGATGAGCATGCAGAATTATGTAGGAATATCAGAGCATACCTCCTGTGTGTATTTTTTAAATAATAATAAACTTATCAAAACAAACACTACCTAACAGTGTGCTATCTCCATGTGCAAAAGATAGATAGCAAAGAGCTTTAGCTATCTATCGTAAGAGTGGAAGGAAATATAAACACCTAGACCCCTTCTCATTTTAACAGTCAATTCTGATTCATGCCTGGCTTAGTGTCAGTCCTAAACAGGATAGTCATGTCTGGCCATGCTAGTTGTACATTGGCCAATATGCACAATCATAAAAGATTATAACAACCATAAAAGGTCTCGATTAAGGCATTTTAGTACACATGATAGCCCCGGTCACTCCAGGAAGTGATGGGAGAGTAAAGCAGAATGTTCTTTCCTTAAAGCTACTGTCTACATTTCTTTGGGTCACTGAAATGGGGCATACATGGCTGAAAGGTAGGGTAAGCCCTTTCTCTCTCTGGGATGTTCCTGGATATATGTTGAAAGCTTACTTGCTGAGACTTTCAGCCCCCAGAAGGGGTCTGACACTCCAGGGATACAGAGCAGCTTTAGAGCAAAGAATCAGGAAATATCAATGATTTCTAAAGGACTACAGTAGTCCCCTCTAATTCAGGGTTTCTCTTTCCGTGTTTTCAGTTTCCTACCGTCAACCAGCAGATGATCCTCCTTCTGACCTATCCTCAGAAGTTCAATAGTAGCGCAACTCTACATCACAATGCCATCAATCGCTTCACTTCATCTCATCAGGCAGTTAGGCAGGCATTTTGTCATCTCAAGAAGGGTGAGTCCAGTACAATAAGATATTCTCAGAGAGAGAGAGAGAGAGAGAGAGACTGCATTCACATAATTTTTATTACTCTATATTGTTAGAATTGTTCTATTTTATTACTGTTTTGTTAATTCCTTACTGTCCTTACTTTATGAATTAAACTTTATCATAGGTATGTATGTATAGGAAAAAGCATAGTATATATAGAGTTCGGTACCACCCACTGGGGGTCTTGGAATGTATCCCCTATGGATGGGGGGGACGACTATATACTCAGCTATGCTGATATCTCTATCACTTTAAACTTTAAGTTATTGGGAAATAGTGTGCAAGTATACCCTATTTCTGGCTGTAAGACTGATTCTTCCTTAGGAATTAATTGATCAAAAGCAAGGGCAGACTGAGAGAAGACTGGTAGATTATCTGAGAAATAGATTACTTGTATTCAACCGGCATTTTGTTATAGGGGGTCTTCACAGTTTGAGGGCATGTTGATAGGGGGCTTGGGTTTGCCCTCTGGCTCTGCCTCTCAGCTCCTCATTAGCTCATTCATAAAATAGTTTGGGTGAGAATATTTCCAAGGTCTCTTCCAGTCTTCAGATATAACTCCTTTTTGTCTTTTCAAATTTATTGAAAGAGTATGTCATAAAATAATATTTTTAGATTAATACTAATCCATAAAGACTGGTATATATTTCTCAATCAGAATTTTCATGCCTGAAGAGATCTTTAATCTCTAACATTAGTGTATTAAATGGTTCCTCCCTTATCCTTACTTTTTTTAAAATTAAACTTTTAGTTTTAGAATAGGTCTAGATTTATAGAAAAGTTGCAGAGATAGTAGAGAGAGCTCTCATAGACCTTGCACCCAGCTTCCTTATTGTTAACATCTCACATTACTATGGTGCTTTTGTCATAACAAATGAGCCAATTTTAATATATTGACATTAAGTATAAGTCCATACTCATACTTCATTCAGATTTCCTTTGTTTTTACCTAATGTCTTTTTCTGTTCCAGGAAGGATCTTATTCAGAATACCACATTAGATAGATTTAGTTGTCATGTCTCCTTAGGCAACTCTTGGTTGTCACAGTGCCTTAGACATGGCCTTATTTTTGATGACCTTGACAATTGTGTGGAGTATTGGTGAGGTATTTTGTAGAATGTCCCTCAACTGGAATTTGTCTGATGTTTTTCTCATAATTAGACTAGAACTACAAGTTTTGGAGAGAAAGACCACAGAGGTAAGTAAAGTGCCTGTCTCAGCACGTTATCTCAAGGGTACACGCTCTTGGAAAGACTTATCACAGTTGCTGTTAACCTTGATCATCTGGGTGAGGTAGGGTTTGTTGGATGCCCCACTGTAAAATTACTCTTTTTCCCCTTTGCATTATTTACTCTCTGGAAGAAAATCATTTTGTGAAGCCCACACACAAAGGATGGGAAGATTTAACTCATTTTCAAATCATCATGAATTGAATTTTAGAGTAAAATCTCTTCCTCATTGTTTGGCCACAGTTCTGAGACCATTAGCTACGCTTAGCAGCAAACAGTCTTGTAAGTTCTTACTAACCTGGAACAGAACAGCTTGAAGGGGGAGAGGAGAGAAGAGCTGTGACTTGTCCTTCTGATAATCGTTCTCCCTTCTCCTGAGGGGAATTTGTACTAACTCACAAGAGGTACAAAGCAATATGATTCCTTGCTTTTCTGTCCCCCAAAGTCAGGCAAAATTAATCTATTACTTTAAAGGTAGAGGAAAACAAGCTTCTTCTTTTTTTAATTGCTTTAGCAAAGGATTGGGGAGATATAGGTCAACAACATTTTTCTCAGTTCCAGTATGTGAATCTTAATGTTTACATTAAACAGTTTCTGTGCTTCAGCACCCTCAAAACTCCCTTTTATCTCTACCTCTTTAGGAGCAACAGATTCCTAAAATGGAATGCTCATGCCCAAACAAAACATTTTCAGCATAATATCTTATCTCCTTTTTCAAATATGTGTTTTTATTATAATAAAAAAATTAAAACAATCCAGAAGTATATAAAATATGAAAGTAGAAGTTCTCCTTGGCTCTGGATATGAGGTAAAATTTACCCCATTATTAAATGTTGGATTCTTTTTAGCTTTTAATAACAATCCTGATTTTGTTTTAGTAAACAAATTTACTATACTATAATATATAGAAATTAGGAGAGGGAAAGAATTTGTTTAAAATCTTTGGCTTGGCCTGTTAATTTGTTACTTAAACAAATAATTATTGAATGCCAATCATGTGCTAGATGTGAGCACATATGTGGTAGTATGAATGATGTAAAAGCAAATTATCTGTCCTTAAAGAAACTTATAGTCAAGAGAGAAGGGCAGACTTCTACAAACAACAAAGAAATAAACAAATGTCTTCATGCAGGCACATTTGTCACATATAGAACTTTGAAAACCTAATTTTTGCTTTGTTAATAAGATACTGCCCTACTCACAATGTATTTATTAGCTTTACTTGTTTATTGATTTGGAACAATACTAAAAACTCTTCAGCTAATTTAAAAAATGAGTGAGAACAGATTCTTTTTAACTACATAAGACACTACCACTATTTTTCTGAAAGTGCATGTGGTAATTCTGGTTTTGTATTTTTAAGTTGATGAAAAAAGATTTTTTCCACTGATTATGTCATGAAGGGAGGATACTGAATCTAACATCCTAATCTTTTCAAGCATATCGGGTTGTACTACACTTAAAACCTTTGATGATGAGAGAATTTCTATGGAATAAGTTTGGTGCCTAAACTAATCTAGCATCCCCTTGTCTAGACTGATATAAGAAACGTACCATTGCCAACAATCACTCATTCACTAAACATGAATTAATTTTATTGTAAATGATCTACGATTAAATCAACTTTGAAGTATTGTATCAGAAAATTCTAAAACACACACACAAAATTCCACAGAATTCATGTCCATTTATTTACAGACCCTTTCAATATGTATAAAAATTATTTCATGATTGTTGTCTTTTGTATATATAAAATTTATACTAGCTTTTACTTTATGTGTTCCATGTCTACTTATCACACTATTTTCATGGTTGCCTAATATCCACAGCATTGATATTTTATTATTTAATTAGCCTCTATTGTTGGAAGTTTAGATTCTTTCCAGTTTGGGATATCATATGGTATGCTGCTCTAAGTGTATCTCTTTATTTAGAAAGACTTTCCAATAATATGATTTTTCTCCTCTTGAATTATTTCCTTAAGACATGTTTCTGAAGACAGGATATTGTTTTGTCTAATATTTGATATGCATTGTCAGGTTGTTCTCCAAAAGAAACGCTACCTATTCACAAAGTTTAGAACAATAAGTGATAAAAGTCTTTCTGAAGCTCTGCCAGTACTGTAATGATGAAATTCCATCAGTGCCAGGCAATAAAACTCAGATTTATTTCACATTTTACTGGTAAATCTTGGACTTACTTGGAAATCTCTCCTGACTGATGTAAGACACATGGCATCAACCTATAGATCAGGCCCCTAATGACAGGACTATGTTCACAAAGAGCAAAAACCCAATGCAGGCCACCTAAGAACCTCCACTGAAACTATAGCCCTCTTATCTTCCCTACTTTCTTCCCTCCCTCCCTGACTCTGACTCTTTCTTTCCTTCTTCCTCTTTTCCCCTTCCTTCCTTCCTTCCTTCCTTCCTTCCTTCCTTCCTTCCTTCTCTTTCTCTTCTTCCCTTCCTCCCCTTTCCCTCCCTCACTCCTTCCCTCTGTTTCTGTCTCTTTCTCTTTCTTTCAAATTTGATTCCCTGGGTATATATCCCTGCTATATATCCAAAGGAAACAAAATCACTATGTCTAAGAGATATCTGCACCCCCATGTTCATTGCAGTGTTTTTCATGATAGCCAAGACATGGAAACAACTTAAGAGTCCACTGATGGATGAATACATGGATAAAGAAAATGTAGTATATATACACACAATGGAACATTATTCAGCCATAAAAAAGAAGGAAATCCTGCCATTTGTGACAACATGTATGAGCTTTGAAGGCTTTATGCTGATGTGAAATAAAACAGAGAAAGACAAATACTGTATGATCTCACTTACATGTGGAATCTAAAAACAAACAAACAAAACAAAAACTAAACCAAACTCATAGAAAAAGAGATCAGACCTACGGTTACCAGAGGCAAGGTAGGGTGGGGGCAGGCACTGGAAGAAGGTGCTTGAAAGGTATAAATGTGTAATTATAAGATAAATAAGGACTAAGAATGTAATGTAAAACATGATGACTATAGCTACCACTCTACATGGTATATTTGAAAGTTCCTAAAGGATAGATCCTAAAAGTTCTCATCACAAGAAAAACTTTTCTTTTTGAGAGAGAGCGAGAGAGTGTATGTGCCTGAGCACAAGTCGGGGTTGGAGGCAGCGGCGGGGAAGGGCAGAGGGAGAGAGAGAATCTTAAGCAGGCTCCACCCCCAGTGTAGAGCTGGATGCAGGGCTCAATCTCATGACCCTGAGATCATGATCTGAGCTGAAATCAAGAGTTGGCCACTTAACCGACTGAGCCGGGGGGCCCGGGGGGCCCTGGGAACTATTTTTTTTAATTTTTAATTTTAATTTTTGTTTTTGTATTTATATGAGATGATGGATGTTAGCTAAACTTATTGTGGAAATTGCAAAATATGTAAATCAAGTCATTATGCTGTAGACCTTAAACTTATACAGTGCTGTGTGTCAGTTATATCTCAATAAAACTGAGACGAAAGATAAATAAATGAGGTTCTAAACTGCTGAAACTCGAACAGGACCAGCACAGGTGAAAATAGAATAATGAACACCAAAGTCATACTACCTCAGAGGACCTTTGATTCCCTGAAAGCACCTGTAATTTTTTAGTTTTCTACAGGGAAAAGGAGAGAATGGCGCCATCTTCCAGCCCTGGAAGTTTTTCCTAATGAGAAGAGTGAACGACCCTCTTATGGGGGAGATCTCCCACATGACCTCCCTCTCCCTCAGTGAACACACGTATGGTCACTGGTGTCACTCAGAAAGAGACGCAAACTAACACAAAGAGAAAAGAGTTCCAGGATATAGTGTGAGGAAAACAAATGCCTTCATAAAGTATAAACAATATGAACTCAGATTGCCCAGGACATTCCATCGTTACTAAAATACAAGAAGTCTCCCTTTCCAAAGGTAGTTTTCTACAAAGAGCTCTAAAGTGAGTCCACTAGGTCTCACAGTCTGAACTTTGACAATTATGTGAAATCAAAGACAAAGAAGGGGTTATCGATAATAATAATTTATCAGTGGGAGTGTGTTCTCTACCTTTCAATGTGTCTTGAATGCTTCAAATGGCACCATTGTTTCCTTAGATGGAGCTGGCCAGGTAACCCTCTCCCCACCCCAGCCCCGCGGAATCTTTGTTGCCTTCCTTGAAAAACATTTAAAACAAACAAGCCCCTTTCTCTTCCCATAGACAGTACAAGCAATATTAATGGTTATCTACCTGGGATAAGCACAAGAGTCTCATTTTTCCTGCCTTGAAAGGGTCATCTGTACTGTCAAGCCCAATTAACTTGTCTTACTCTCGCACAAAGAAGGAAGGTTACCGAAAGGCCACATCTTGCCCTATATCTTGGCTGCTCTGGTACAATGGCCTGATCAAAGGCCGTCAAAGCATCAAGCCAATAAAGGCAGACCCTGCTTTTTTTGGATCCTGGCATAGTGCCACACATGGAAGCCTGTGGGTTCTTATTGAAAGGCTCAGATGCCAAGACAGGATTTCATACATACATAGCCTCCTCCCAATTTTATAACTGGGTTATAAATAATTGTGGTATATTTTAAATGTGTATGGTTAATAAATTAATGCTTTTAATACAAACGCAATGCAATATAATTGGGTTTTTCATAAGATAATTATGGGATTTATAAAAAGGATTTCAAGTGCACTATAGGTGGGGTGCCTGTAATGGGGCAGAAGCTTAAATTTGAATGATGAACATCTCTGTCCATCAAAGACTTCCTTTAGGGAAACCAAAAGGGCACATTTGAAGCTCTGGGTAAATGGGAAATGTGAGTCAAGTACAAGTCAGTGGCCCCACTGGCACCCCCTCCACAGGTCCTACATGTGCATATTTGAAGCGGTCACAAAACTCAGATCACTCATCTGGTCATAGAGCCGACGGCAGTGCAACAGATCCACTGGACACTCAAAAATCTGTTGGTATATTTGGTTTTGTTTCATAGCGTCTAATGCTAGAAGGAAGTAAACAAAAAAGTCACTGATTTGTTCTCCTGTTTTTAGGAGAGCTTGACTCTAAGTCACCCTAGATGCTTAGCTACATATGTGTGTGCCGGTGTGGTTCATTTTGATGTTTATAAATTTGCGTTTTTGAAGCAAAATTAAATGGGACTGGGATTATTTGATCCGGAAAAAAAGGGAATTTGGCAGGGTTTCCAGATGTCCCATATGGATGGGGTTTGCTGGCGATTCTGTTTTTAAAAGAACATACCCGCACACACGCAGTCACTTACATGCACTTACACACAAAATGTTTGAGTCCAGATTAGCTACCACAGGGCATTATTATTAGCACAAGTCTTGCCAAAATACATACCATATTCTCCAGATTTCTTCCTAGCAAGGATGAACTTTGATAAGAGTCTTTAAGTAGCTAAACATCTTCTGTATAAAGCTGAAAACCAGATGTTTTATACTCCTAAGAATATAAAAGAATAAATGGATTTAAACTAGGTTGGACCAGAAGTACACTCCAGACAGAAAAACTGTTAAACTTCAGAATATATTATCAAGATAATTGGTGGAGTTGTATCCTCTGGTGGAATGAGGATCTTCAAAACAAAACAAGATAATTTTCTCTGATGTAAGTTGTTTGACCATTACTCTGACACAGAAGAGGAATGAATGAAAAGAAATCATTCAAGGTCTCTCAGAACTTTATTTTTTCTAAAGATTTTATTTATTTTTAGTTTAGAGAGAGAGAGAGAGCATGAGCAGAGGAAGTGACAGAGGGAGAGGGAGAAGCAGACTTCCCGCTGAGCAGGGAGCCCGATGCAGGACTCAATCCCAGGACCCTGGGATCATGACCTGAGCTGAAGGCAGACGCTTAACCATCTGAGCCACCCAGGTGCCCCATGGTCTCTCAGAACTTAAAAATTATAATGTACAACTTAAAAATTAAATTTAACTTTCCTAAATATCTATTTGTTGTTGTTGTTGTTACTCCTTTCTGATGATTCTAACTCAACTGGAGAGACTGAGTCATGCCTTGAAGTTTGACAGTACCTGAATTGTCTCTTTTCTCTTAATGAGATCAGAGTTGGAGTTCCGTCGTCCTGAGGCATTTTGGAAGTGAAAGTTCAACACTCAGGAAGGAGGAAAAGCCAGCAAGAAATGACCCCGAGATTATTACCAGCGTCTTGAGCTGCTGTACTGAGATGGCAAGTGGGCACAGGAGAGCTCTGGGGAACTTTGGGCAGAAGCTCTTGGTACTCCTCGGAGCGTGAGCTGATGGTCTTTTTGAGCATGGAAAGCCCTTACTGTACATGATAAAGACAAAGAACAGATTGTTGGGGGCAGAAGCTGAGCATAAAACGTATTGCCTGGGCTCTCTTCGTCTTCTTTCCTTGCCTCTCTCCAAGTTAGTAGGCAGAACCACTGTGCCAGATAAGTGCTGACACCGAGGTGTCCACATCTTAACAATTTTAGTCAATATTTTTGGGCAAAAGTGGGCCGTCTAACCTGGCTTATCAGTGGATCTGTTGAACAAATGATTTTGAGAATGCCTTTTGGCACCAGTGTCTACTCTGGTAGGTAGAATTATGGTCTCGCAAAGATGCTCACATCCTAATTTTCTGCAACCTGTGAATATGTTTCCCTATATGTAAAGGGAAATTAAGGTTGCAGGTGAAATTAAGGTTGCTAATCTGCGTACCTTAAAATAGAGAGATTACTAGATTATTCAGGTGAGCCCAATGTAATCACAAGGGACCTTACAAATGCAAGTGGGAGGCCGTAGAATAGGTTAGAGTGATGCCCTGTGAGAACGAACAGACCCACTTTTGCTGGCTTTGGAGAGAAAGGCAGAGGATCTGGAGCCAAAGAAGGTGGGTGGCTTCTAGAAGCTAGAAAAGGCAAGGAAACAGATTCTCTCCTATAGTCTTCAGGAGGGAATTCTGCCCTGTCAACATTTTGATTCTAGCCCAGTGAGACCCATGTTGGACTTCTACAGAACTGCAAAACAATGAAATTTGCACTGTTACGGGACATATGGGTGGCACAGTCGGTGAAGCTTCTGCCTTGGGCTCAGGTCGTGATCCTAGGCTCCTGGGATCGAGTCCCGCATCGGCCTCCTTTATCAGCAGGGAACCTGCCTCTCACCCTGCTTGTGCTCCCTCTCTCTCTCTCTGACAAGTAAATTAATAAAATCTTAAAAAAAATAAATTTGCATTGTTTCAAGCCACTAAGTTTGTGGTAATTTGTTACTACAACTCTAGAGAACAAATACACCTACCCTCCAATTCCAAATAACATTCCTTTCACCACACTAAGAAGTCCACTGGAGGAAGAAAACGAGACCCATGATTATTTAGTAGCCTGTACCCATGTGCCATTCACACATGGCAATGAAGACTATTTGCGATATTCCATTCTTCCATTTCAAAATAGAGACACTAATCACCCTTACAGCAAGATATACTTGCCTCTCCCAGTTCCACAACAAAAGTCCTCCTCATTGGCCCCTGAACTAGTGATTCCATTTTCCTTTTCGTCCAGGGCACACATGGTAGAAGGTTTTCACACACATGACATATTTTGTTGGGAGTACTCAGGGTCAGGCTCAAATACTTGTTAAGTGTGCCATGACTCCAGCTGTATTCCTTTATTTCTAATTCAGGATTGGGAATACAGTGAGAGGTGAATTTTATAGAACTAGCCATAGGAACTTAAAGTGCAAATCATGCACAACAAATACCTACAACCTGCATTCTAATCAGAAAGTAAATGACAGTTTAGGCCAATGAAGCCATTGATTTATTTTCTTACCCTTTTAGATTTTGTGGGTACCGTTTAGGTTCACTGAACTCACTAATATGTAACAGTGAGAACTGAACATTATCTTTGTGGAAGGGATAAGGAGTTCATCCACCAAATTACTCTTCAGTTTCCTTTCCTAGTAAATGAAAGGGGAAATTCTTAGGCTTTAGTGGAGGGCACTGGTGGCAAGGACAGAAAGGCTTTTGGATCATGTCATGTCCTTGGGAAATGAGATACTGAGAGATATGAAATAGGAATACCTCTATCTACCCTTTATTCCTACTACATGCTGCATATAATTAGTCTCTTTAGCGTTTTTTGTTCACTGATAGCTAATGTTTATTGTGTAGTTACATGAATTATTACATTTAATCCTCCCATGTTACAGATGAGAAAATGAAGCAAGAAGAGATGAAGGAAATTGCTCTGGACCATGAAGTTAGTACTTGGTGAAATCAAGATTTAAATCCAGGCCTCTGGGGCTTCCTAGCCCTTGTCCTTAACCATGGAACTTTATCCTATCTCGAAGCATGCCCTCTACTTAAGAAGAGATAAGCTTAAGACACAGTGATCTTGCACAACATACCTTCATATGGGGGGGGGTCCCCTCAACCCAAATGTTCCTAACTTTCTTCTCCACCGGTACAAACCCTACTTAACCCTCAGAACCCAACTCATTCCGTTTCCTTGCCAAGACCTTTTTCCTTACCTCTGCAAGCAGATCTGCGGGAATCAAGTACTCATGGTGGGATCCTTGGCAACAGCCAGCGCAGGCCTAGCCCATAGTAGGCAGCTGCTGGGTAGCAGAAATCCCCCTGGTCCTTGGCTCAAAAAAGCGAGACTGAATCTCGCTTTCCCACTCACTGGCAGTATGGTCTGAGATTCAGTGGCCTCATCTGTAAAGAAAAAGAAAAAAGAAAAGAAAAATAAGTAATATTCATCTCATAGATCTGTTATGGAGATAAAATGAGCTGTTGTTTATAAAAGCACTTAGTAAATTAAAGTACCATTCAAATATGAGGGATAATAGGATTAAGTCAAGTCAGTTTTGTGTTGCATTTCTTGAACTAGTCCTGAGATTGTTGAACTGTGTCCAATTTCGTACATGAGCACATTATCCTGAATGTGCTATTGAGGAAAGGCTGCCAGATCAGAATTGTTTACCCTGGTAAAGAGAAGACTGAAGTGAGTTTTCAAAACAAACTCCAAGTGTTTGTCTATTCAATAGACAATTGTGAGCAACTCCACAGAATCTCTGGCCTCAAATTAGAGCAAAAAGGGATTTGGTCCAGACATAAGGAAATGCTTCATGAACATAAAGACTGTGAAACCTACTATTAAGGGAAATTGTGGAAACAAATAACAGCCACAAATAAGTTACTTCGTGCTGCCAAATTGACCAAGGAGAAAAAGAAACATGTTTATTTTTCAAAATGTGGATGTTCTGAAGCAATTAAATATCTTCCCTCACTAAATTGACATATTTTTGGTCTTGATGGCACTATAAAATTAAATTCTTTCAAGGAGATTTTAAGTATAAGAGATGGCATCTCTTCTGGGGACCAAAACAAAATGAAGAAACTATTAAAAATAGAACTATTCAAGATGACATATTTGTGGACTACTCTCACAACTCGTGTGAAGAGAACCCTGTCTCCGTGAACTTAAAGACATCCCATATATATCCGTTCTCTTTCCTCCTCAGATTGCCTCCCCCACCCCTGCAACAATCACTGTCTCTATGTGAGCATCCACCACTGTTATGCTTAAGTTGGGGACCACAACGCCCTACTTGTCATAGCAAGTGGAAGGCAGAGTGGCCCTAAATACCAATATGGATATTACGCGCAACAGGTGAAAACCCTAATGCCATCCTAGGCACAGTTTCAGTTGAGCTCTACTTTGTATGAATATTTCAAAGGGTTGGGACTTTTCTGAGGCAACTGAATGCTGACAGCTAAAGTAACCTGAGTCCAGTTAAAGGTCACTGACCGTGCTCCATGCTCTACAATAAGCTTATCGGGGCCATCTCTTGAAATAATAGTCACTTCCAGGTCTCCTTCATCTTCTTCACTCTTTGCCTTCCTCCCTCCTCCCCCACCACAGCCCACCCTTCCCTCTCAGGCATGTATCCTTCAGCAAGGTTCTCTCTTTTCTTGGGCCTTTCCTGTTGCCATCACAAAGCCCTCAGTGTTCTGTAGGGAGCCTCTTCCTCTGACCTTGAGTTAAAGGCCATTCTTGCCTCAAGAAAAAAAAAATCTCCTAATTTAAATTGTCTTGCCTCAAAAAAGGAGAAGATACAGTTTTAAGATAAATACTAAATTAATATATATTGAGGAAAATTTCTAGACTAAGCAATGTCATTTCCTAATTTCCTCAGGGATTCTGGGAGTGAAAAGTGTTTCTGCTAATATGTGGAATCTGTCATGCAAGGCAGCGTTCCTTTGCATTTTCTGGGTAATTGACTCAGGGCTCAATTTTCCTAAAATAAAGAAGTAGATTAGATGACAAATGTTCCTGTTGACTCTGCCAAAAAGGATTACCAAAATGGACGTGCGCCATCCCTGCTCCAGGTTTTATGACATTTCAGACACTTCTTAATCTTGAGCAATCGCATTCCATGTTCCAAGATCAACAGTTATGTGGAAATAAAAATGATCAGCCTTCTATTATAGCATATGTAAGTAGCTGATTGTCAAAGACAAACTTATCTGTGCGGAGTACTGCCAAACTCTTCTTTTTTTTTTTTTAAAGATTTTATTTATTTATTTGAGAGAGAGAGAGAGAGAGAGAGCACATGAGAGGGGGAGGGCCAGAGGAAGAAGCAGACTCTCCGCTGAGCAGGGAGCCTGATGCGGGACTCGATCCTGGGACTCCAGGATCATGACCTGAGCCGAAGGCAGTCGCTTAACCAACTGAGCCACCCAGGCGCCCGCTGCCAAACTCTTTAAGGAAATATTTTATAGGTATTTGTCATGGCTGGGAGTACCTAATGTGACTGTTTAGAGTTTATTCCAGAGTGGTTTATTTGCCATTGTACTAAGCAGTGTCTTTGCAGGGTTTCGACAGTGCTAAAGCCCCACACTGGACTTGAGGTGAGCGAGACCCAGCCCCTAGGATCAGTGGTCAGGAGCCGTCCTGAGAACAGGGAAGCTGGGTTCTAAGAAGAAGAAGGGGCGGGGCGCCTGGGTCTGCTTCTCCCTCTCCCTCTGCGATCTCTCTCGCTCTCTCTCTCAAATAAATAAATAAAATCTTTACATGAAGAAGAAGAAGGGGAGAATCATTCCTGGAGGATGGCTGGTCGCCTTTTACCAAACTAGGTTATTAATTGGTTAACTTTTAGGCCTGAGGAATAAATCCTCTGGGGGTGATGTGATGGACATTTGCATGTTTTTGCCTGACTAGAACCTTTTACACAACTTTCCTGAGTTTGGAGAATTTCCCACTTTATGACCCCTGCTACCTCATGAGGAAAGGCGGGTAGCTTGTTTTTCCAGCACCTCTCGTAGGGAGAGCCCGAGCACGGAACCCAGGCTCCGCTCACCTGGTACTCTGCGCAAAGACCTCGATGCAGAGCGAGGAGCGAGCAGCATGAGGAGCTTTGCCGGATCCATTTTCTGGTGGGGGTGGCGGCGGAGGCATTTGATTTGGGGACAGCAGTGGTACCCTTTTGTCGTCAGTTACTTGAGCACCGTCAACTGAAGAGGAAGTTTGGTTGCTCATGGCCAATTAAAAGAGTTTCCTTGCCGACTTTTGACTTGGTTTGGGTTTCCTTTGCTTTGGACTTGGAAGTCAGAACACAAATAGAAACTGTTTGCCTATTTATTATTCCCTTCAGGCTCTTCCTAGAGGTAAGTGTTCTAACTTGGGATGGGGGTTTTGGTTAACTTTTTAATCAGCTGTGTCTTGGTAATTAATGGTTTTTGTGGGATAAAAGCTCTATTTGTATCTCAGTCATCATCGACGGTGAATCAATTTAGTGAAGTTTATTATCTTCAGAGATTCAGGCAGTAGTTTCTGAATAATTTTTTTTTTTTTTAAGATCTTGCTTAATTAAAGGCTTCACTGGATTGTGTTCTTCATTGTCAGAAAACCCCACTGCTAGCTGTTTTTTCCTGTGTCTAACTTCCTCTCACCCCTCAGGTTTGCACTTAAAAAGGGCTGTGTCAGCCATTGCCCCTCATGCCTCTTGCCAACTAGCAGGAGTTGGACAGAATGTTAAAGACAACTCGGAACACACACCCTGGGGGGGAAGACCTAAGAACTCTCATTATGTCCTGTCTTGTTTAATTGATTTATGCTTCATCATAATCGATGACTGCTATTCCCTTTGAATCTTTCATAGATTCCAGTCATAGGCCAGGCTCATAACTCGACCCAAATTATTGAGCATAAGAAGCATAACAGGCATTCAATTAAACATTGGTTAAATTGAATTAAATGAGATTGAAATATGCCCCCACTGAGACATAGGCCTCTAGGGAGTGTTTGATTGCAAAAGCCAGAAACCTACATGACTAGCTAAAGCCAAAAAGGGAAATTTACTGCAAGGATGCATTGATTTCTTTATGAGGGAGTGAATGACAAGTGGAAACCTACCAGGAATGAGGGAGAAGACTCTTAAGGGTGGTAAGTCATCTCATTTCTGAAAATTTGCTCTATTCTTCTCTTTCTCTCTCTCTCCCATTCTCTCTCTCTTTCCAAACTGGCTTTTTTGACTTCTCAGTGTAATGACAGAAAACAGCATTCCCAACCTCATGCAAATTCCTCTTTCAAGTGCTCAGTATATGTCAACCATAGCCATTCTGTTTCCATCACACACAACACCTGGGCACCGGCTTTCTTTCAAGCGTTGGACAGACATCGCTGTCAGGCAGAATTCTTTCTCACTGACCTTGGATGTTGTCTCGTGTTCTTTTTCATACAGAGCTCCAGATAGCCATGGTAACCACTGGTAATTGTTGTTTGAGAATGACCATCTCTGTTCTAATTCCTCTTTTACTGGGCAGTCCTCCAAATATTTTAAGGTAGCTATAGGTTCTTCCATGATTATGTTGCTCTAAGACTCAGTATTTCTAATTTTTTGAGTCATGTGACATGGTTTTGAGCCTGCCTTATTCTCCTGGGAACAGTGGAATTGCACCAAAAGCTCATTTAACTTAGAGAAATTCAATGATATCTATGTTGCACCTAACAACAACAAAAGTGTCGGGGGGCGGGGGGGCGGTGGTGATTCCTTTGTCTTCCCGTCCCTAATTTACACTTGCCATTTCCAAAGGATTCAGAGTGAACCAGGGAAAGGGAACCCATAGACAACATACCCAGGGCAACAAAAGGAGTTAATTTTTGGCCGTTGTCCTTTACATGACCTGGGTGCTGACAATATAAAATCGATTTAAGGAATTTCCAAAGACAAAGTTGACCGCACATGATTTGTAGTGACTTTAGAACTTGTACCCCACTCTCTTCTCTTCTGAAGGTGGTCCTATTTGCCTTTCACCTACAGAATAGTCTTTAGAATTCAAAGCAGGATTCCCAGTGTGGTCTTGGCAGAGAAGACAATGTGGTTCTCATCTTACCAGCTCTAGATGCCATCATTCTACATACGCAGCACCTCAGCAGTACAGGGCTCACTGAAACCCAAAAGTCCTACCATTCCTCACACTCACAAGAAAACCCCCAATAATGTGCCTACTCATAACGTGAATTCAAATATAATACATTTAGCCAGGCTCTGTGCTCCTTAACCTTGCATTACCTTATCCCACTAGGTAAAATCCATACTCCAAGGGTGTGAGTTTCCTATAATTTACAAGATGACTCAAGGAAAAGCACTTTGAAGGGGGCGCAGAACCAGGAAGATACTCAGTAAATGTTGGCCTCTTCCACCCTCGGCAGCTGCTTTACCGTGCATAGGTGCAGGTCTTTACTTGAATCACTCTTATTTTATTTCTTATTGTTTCTGGTCCGTAGTTCAAGCCTGTCATGGTCTTTCTGGTCCAGGTCCCACCATCTAATCTATTTGCTATTCCTCCCTGGTTTGCATGCTTCTGACTTGCCAACTGACTTTTTGACAGCATTTTTTTTTTTTTAACCTTTTCACATGTTCAAACTGGGTGGGAAAGGGAAAGGTGGCACACACGTGGAGCAAAATGCAATACTGGTAGGTATAAACGCCTCTCACACTGTTTTACAGAGTGCCACCTAGTTAAAGACATTATAGCATGTTATTTAATGATTTGTAAAAAATCACATGTGTTGAAACAACTTTCTAGGCTCAGGCTGGAGCCTAGAAGTGCCTGCCCAGGAACCTGGACTCCTGCCCAGGGTGCCATGTGAAAAGACTGAAATGTAGATAACTTTCCTGTCCCTGTAAGTGCTCAGCTTAACCAGAAACAAGGTATGGTCAGCCAATCCCCATGCATGGAGCCAACCCTGGGCCATCTCTCTCCAAACAAGGTTGACTGTATGACACCAGCCAATTCAATCTTTCTTATTCTCTCTTCCTTGTTCTTGATTCTTTATCCTATAAATGCTTCTGCCCCATTTTGCAGTTCTTGGAAAGGAGACTGTCTGCTTCATGGAGTGTAAATAAAGTTCATCTGTATCACCTAAATTGTCTTCTTTAATCATTTTTTAAAACACATATAGCAAGTTGAAACAACAGAACACAACCCCTGTAGCTCTCTTCTGAGAGTCTTCAGACTCTCAAGTAGCAGAAGAGAAATAAAAGATCAAGAGTTACCATTTTGTTGCCCTTCATCCACTTGTCTCAAGCTTGAGGTACACTGAGTTTCAGAATCTGCTTCACCACACCTCCACCTTTCGCTCTGCTTCCAGCTGCCTGGGGTTACCGTCACACCTCTACTAAGTCTGCAAATACAATAAAGCAGGAAGGTACCAAAAAAAATCACATAAGGCTCTACCAGAAGAGCCTCCTAATGATTAAGGATGACAATACTCTACAGAAAATGGAGCCCTTCAAGAGACTTGAGATAACGCAAAGGAAGAGAGAGTTTACTTGCACTATTTCAGGAAGGCTTTTAATACCAAAAAACAATGCCCCAGTGCAGAGTGAATACGAAGAGAAAGAGAAAAAACCGATTTTTCAAAAAGGGGAGAGAGCTATAAAGAGGACTATCAGGTGAGTTCGGGCTTAAAGTGACTCAATTTATATACAGATAATCTAAAAATAGAAAATATAATTGGTGGATTAAGCCCCAATATGCCCTTCTCTCCTTGCAGGTTCCAAAGGTGAAGATCAGTATTTGACAAAACCACAGAGTTAGGGGCGCCTGCGTGGCTCAGTCAGTTTAACATCTGCCTTCGGCTCAGGTCATGATCCCAGGGTCCTGGGATCAAGCCCCACATCGGGCTCCCTGCTCAGCGGGAAGCCTGCTTCTCCCTCTCCCGCTCCCCCTGCTTGTGTTCCCTCTCTCGCTGTCTCTCTCTCTGTCAAATAAATAAATAAAAATCTTTTAAAAACAAACAAAACCACAGAGGTTAATCAAGAAACACACACGCAAACACATGCAATGTTTTACATATGTATTTATTATATTTATATATATGCATATATATATATATATGTATATATACACACACACACACACACAAAATACCACCTACAATTTTTTTGGCCTGATCTCTAAAGTACACTAAAGAGAAGCAGTGTGGACAGAAAGCTGCTCTAGAATAGGGCATATTCTGGGACCAGAATATCCCAGGTTTGAGTCCTTACTTGACCTCTTGCTGTTTACCTTGACTCAAATTTTCGGAGTCTCAATTTTCTCATGTTTGAAACTAACAAGTAACAGAGAAGTGACAACATATTGTGTTCTGTAAAGTCCAGGCAAGTTATTCATTATCAGGAAACATCCGACCATTGACACTATAGCTCTTAGCTAAATACTTCCCCAATCCTACCAAGATTCATAAATATTATCTCCTTTCAATTATTTAGTAGACAAAAAAAATGAACATAAAGAAAAATTCCATTTTTAGAGCTAAGAATTTCTGACTGTGCTGTTTGTGTTTATCTCACTGATTTGTCAATACTTAGGAAAACAGGAATAATGGAAACATCACAAAAATAACTCCATTTAGGGGCGCCTGTGTGGCTCAGTCGGTTAAGTACCCCAACTCTTGATTTCAGCTCAGGTCATGATCTCTGGGTTGTGAGATCGAGCCCCTTGTCGGGCTCCATGGTTTGTGGGGAATTTGCTTGAGATTCTCTCTCTCCATCTCTCTCTGCCCCTCCCATGCTCTCTCTCTCAAATAAATAAATAAATCTTTTAAAAAACCTCAACTTAGAAGAAGTAAGGTGGCCTGATAACCAATTCCTATATGGATTTTTACACATCAGAAAAAGTAGTTCGTTGTGTAATGCTATGGTGGGACCATCCCCTGGGGTTCTCTGTCCTAGACGAGTTATATCAACTATCAGTTCAAGTTCAGAGTTGGAAATAGAAATATCTCTAGCTATTTTAAAAGAATACAAGAATTTTAGTACAGAGAAATGTGCACTTTTAAAATAACTGGAAGGGCTGGAGGCCACCATTGAAATTACTGAGCTCAAGAACAAAGTGCAGTGACTCTCCAACACCCACCCTCCTCTTGACACCTTTGCTTGTGAGCAGGAAAAAAAAAAATCAAAACTACAGATCATCTCTGCTAACATTAGTAGAGAAAAAAACAGCCAATAAAAAATTTCAGCATGTTACTAAGAGCAAGTGTTCAAAGGGGCATGCTCATGATGGCTGGGATTTAACTCCTGAGCTGATGGTGGTACTTTGTGTTCTAGATAATCAGAAGACACAAACACTGAATCACTCTTTTCATTTATCAAGCTTTTTAATGAGAGACACTAAGGTTTGATGTAACCACTTGGCCTATTCAGTATATAATTTTTAAGAACAATGAAAACATTTTATTTTATTTTTTATTATTTATTTATTTATTTATTATGTTAGTCACCATACAGTATATCATTAGTTTTTTTTAAAATTTTTTATTGTTATGTTAATCACCATACATTACATCATTAGTTTTAGATGTAGTGTTCCATGATTCATTGTTTGTGCATAACACCCAGTGCTCCATGCAGAACGTGCCCTCTTTAATACCCATCACCAGGCTAACCCATCCTCCCACCCCCGTCCCCTCTAGATCCCTCAGTTTGTTTTTCAGAGTCCATCGTCTCTCATGGTTCATCTCCCCCTCCGATTTCCCCCCCTTCATTCTTCCCCTCCTGCTATCTTCTTCTTTTTTTTTTTCCTTAACATATATTGCATTATTTGTTTCAGAGGTACAGATCTGAGATTCAACAGTCTTGCACAATTCACAGCCCTTACCAGAGCACATACCCTCCCCAGTGTCTATCACCCAGTCACCCCATTCCTCCACCCCACCCCCCACTCCAGCAACCCTCAGTTTGTTTCCTGAGATTAAGAATTCCTCATATCGGTGAGGTCATATGATACATGTCTTTCTCTGTTTGACCTATTTCGCTCAGCATAATACCCTCCAGTTCCATCCACATCATTGCAAATGGCAAGATCTCATTCCTTTTGATGGCTGCATAATATTCCATTGTATATATGTACCACCTCTTCTTTATCCATTCATCTGTCGATGGACATGTTGGCTCTTTCCACAGTTTGGCTATTGTGGACATTGCTGCTATAAACATCGGGGTGCACGTACCCCTTCGGATCCCTACATTTGTATCTTTGGGGTAAATACCCAGTAGTGCAATTGCTAGATCATATGGTAGCTCTATTTTCAACTTTTTGAGGAACCTCCATACTGTTTTCCAGAGTGGCTGCACCAGCTTGCATTCCTACCAACAGTGTAGGAGGGTTCCCCTTTCTCCTCATCCCCGCCAACATCTGTCATTTCCTGACTTGTTAATTTTAGCCATTCTGACTGGTGTGAGGTGGTATCTCGTTGAGGTTTTGATTTGGATTTCCCTGAGTACATCATTAGTTTTTAATGTAGTGTTCCATGATTCATTGTCTGTGTATAACACCCAGTGCTCCATGCAATATGTGCCCTCCTTAATACCTATCACCAGGCTAACCCATCCCCTCCCCCAAAACCCTCAGTTTGTTTCTCGGAGTCCATAGTCTCTCACAGTTTGTCTCTCTCTCTGATGTCCCCCCCTTCATTTTTCCCTTCCTTCTCCTAATGTCCTCCATGCTATTCCTTATGTTCCACAAATAAGTGAAACTGTATGATAATTGACTTCTCTGCTTGACTTATTTCACTTAGCATCATCTCCTCCAGTCCCATCCATGTTAATGCAGAAGTTGGGTATCCATCCTTTCTGATGGCTGAGTAATATTCCATTGTATATATGAACCACATCTTCTTTATCCATATTTCTGTTGAGAGGCATCTCGGCTCTTTCCACAGTTTGGCTATTGTGGACATTGCTGCTATGAACATTGGGGTGCACGTGCCCTTCTTTTCACTACATCTGTGTCTTTGGGGTAAATACCCAGTGGCACAATTGCTGGGTCATAGGGTAGCTCTATTTTTAAATTTTTGAGGCACCTCCACACTGTTTTCCAAAGTGGCTGTACCAACTTGCATTCCCACCAACAGTGTAAGAGGGTTCCCCTTTCTCCACAACCTCTCCAACATCTGTTGTTTCTTGCCCTGTCAATTTTTGCCATTCTAACTGATGTAAGGTGGCATCTCAATGTGGTTTTTAAGAAGCAGAGATAAAACAAAAATATTCTTTGCCACTAGAGAGGGAAACAAACAAACAAACAAAAACACCCAGAATTATTTAACTGCCATCTCTCCCTTTTATTACAGAAATTTCCAGACCAGCAATTTTGGTGGCCTTTAAAGTAAGGTTAAGGGAACTTCAAGATAATTAGCCTGAGTAGAGACTGGAAAGTACCCTTAGCACCGTTCTTCATGGAGCTTAGTGTGCCTGATGCACGCAGCCTCATTTAAGCTGAAATTGAAAGTTGGCCTTGCAATAACGAATTTTATAAAATTCAGTAGATCGAATCTTAAATAATAACAAAAATTTCCCTACATTTTTTTATATAGATGTGTTCTCTGATTTTAATATCAAGACATTTGTATTAAAAACACCGTTTCCTCTCTGGTACCTTCTCCTCCAAAGCTTGGCCCTCTTGTACTGGGTTTTCCTCCTGCAATCCTAGGCAAATAGTTACTATTTTTTTTTTTAGTTGACAAACATTATTTGACCTGTCACCCCTCTAATGAGATTCAGGTGAGGGCAGGCTTGGGCAGGGCAGGGAGGGAATCCACGTGCACTTATAAATTTGCATCTCTTCCTGTTCTTGCTTCGTGCACTTTTCAGCAAGTAGAGGCAATGGGGCCGAGGCCTGGCAGGTCAGCCGCACGCTCTCTCCACCTGGTGCGCGGGTATCCGTTGTTGTCAGAGTGGTTTGTTTCTGACGGTTACAGCTGCTGGATCAACACTTATTTTTTTTCAAAATGACTCAGATCTTTATGTTCTGTTGCTTTAGGGTAATACCTATGACAAATATTAGGACGTGATGGTTCAGGGCTAGAAAGAGTGGACGTGACAACTAGCACTCATTTTTAGGAAATAGGATCTGAAGCCTCTAACTCCTCAAGTCTCATGACTCAGCCACCCAAATCCTAGATACCTACGTGCCCTATTCCCGTAAACATCCAACCTTTCCCCCAATAACATATTTTTACGTTAGGTAACAAAAGTTGAATGCTCTGACAAAAGTTTTGGTGTCTCGAGAGTCCCTGTGCTGGGACCAGGAGGTGTAGTTGTGATCCGTTCTAAGTATGGATGGCCCTGCTATTATTTGCTCATACCTGTTGGGACTTAGAATGTGCCAGGCACTTCCCTACAGGTTTATGTGGGACAATCCTGAGAGATAGGCACTGTTCTTATTATTCCTGTTTTACAAAGGAAACTGACGCACAAGAGGGGTTAAGTAATTTGTTCAGGGTCATACAACAGTGGTATCGTCAGAATCTAAATCTGAGCCTTTGGGATCAGATTCTTCCCTGAAATGTCTGTTAAGGTTACTGTTATCATTCTGGTAACCCAGCTTCAAAATGTTAGATCTGGGAGAGATCCGAGAGGTTTCAGAGCAACCCATTCATTGCAGGCACACAGAAAACGAAGCCAAGAGAATGTTGTCTCTTAAAATGATTGTCCCGAGGCTCCATATCTGGGTCATGGCAAAACCAAGACTATCACCAGTGTTGTTTTTTTCTATTGCATCACACTTTGGCTTTTCGGTGCCCATTGTTCTTTATTGTTAATGAATCACCTAGCCTTACCCACTTCCTTCCTAGCTTTTCTGATCTCTGTCCCTTCCTTCCTATCCCCGGTGCTGTCACAAATCTAGGCACTGGTTACCCTTGCCTAGAAGACTGTGGTTGACTGACTGGCCTCAGGACAGCCTGTCTCTCTTCCTGCAACTGGGCAGCTATGAGAACAAAGGTAATTAGAATTACAAGCTCCACCCTTCAAGAAAGGTATGTCTCTTCCATTCAGTCATTTCTGTTGCTAAGTTTCTTCTTTGTAATTGGTACTTGTTATTTTTTTAAACACCTTTAAACATTATTAATACTCAACAATTCCTTGCAATTAGATGCAATTATTAAAACATAGTTTACGCTAAGCTGGGGTTTTTGTGTTGTGCTGTGCAAGCCATATACCCTTACTAAAGTGTTCCTTGTCCTTGACAAAAATTCCATGTTTTGTTACCATTGCCCAACCTCAAAAAAAATTTAAAGACGTAAAATATGTTCACTTCAGACAACCCACTGCATAGAAATAGTTACAGAAGAAAAATTAAAATACTTAGAATCATATTCATCCAAATCAGAGCTGACACATTGTTGTGCGTTTCTCTTTTATTTGTAGATTTTTCTTTTTTAATGTATAAATTTGGGAAAAACCTCATTTTTCTCTGGTCAAATAGTAAACCTCTCTTACAAGTTTGGATGGATGGATGCAGTGAGAATATATATAAATATGCCTGACACATAGTATTTGCTCAATAAATGGTAGCTATGAGCTGTTTTTATGTTTAACTCTTTATTCTGGAATTAGTTTCGATGTCAAAAATGAAATAGGGGAATAACTTGATTTTTTTCCACATGGTTAAGAAATTGATTCAATTTTTCAAAATTAAACTTTCAATTTTGAGGTAACTGTAGATGTGCATGCAGTTATAATAAATAAAACAAGTTTCCCCCAGTGGTGACATCTTGCAAAACTATAGTACAGTACCACCCAGGACACTGATGTTGATACAATCAAGATATAGAACATTTATTTTACCACCACCAGGCTCCCTCCTGTCGGCCTTCCATAGCCACACCCACTTCCCTTCAGTTCCCATCCACTTCCTTAACCCCTTTCAACCATTAATCTGTGCTCTGTCTCTATAATTTTGTCATTTCAAGAATGTTATATAAATGCAATCATACAGTATGTAACTTTCTTGGATTGGCTTTTTCACTTAGCGTAATTCTCTAGAGATTCATTTAGGCTGTTTGCTATAACAATTCTTTCCTGTATAGATTACGTTAGGAAGAATAGGCCCATTTATTTTTATAGATTTATTTATTTATTTGAGGGGGTGGGTGGGAGGGGCAGAAGGAGAAGGAGGGAGAGAATGTCAAGCAGACTCCCTGCCGAACACAGAGCCCCAGCAGGGCTCAATCTCACAACCCTAAGATCATTACCTGAGCTGAAATCCAGAGTTGCAAGAATCAAACACCTAAGTGACTGAGGCACCCAGGCACCCTGAGAATAGGCCCATTTAGAAGTCACATTGTTTCCATCAATTAGTTTCTTTTTAAGTCCCATGAAAATATTTTGTCATTTTCCTTAGTTACTGTATATTATTTGTTAAATTTACTTTTGTGTAATGTATACAAATATATGTATTTTGGATCTACCTAACAAAATTTATTATAAATGTATTTTTTTTAAAAAGATTTTATTTATTTATTTGACAGAGGGAGAGACAGTGAGAGAGGGAACACAAGCAAGGGGAGTGTGAGAGGGAGAAGCAGGCTTCCCCCTGAGCCCTCACCCCCACATGCGGGACTCCATCCCAGGACCCTGGGATCATGACCTGAGCTGAAGGCAGACGCTTAATGGTTGATCCACCCAGGTGCCCCTAGAAATGTACTTTTTGAGCATAGTCTGCAAAAATTCTTTATTTTAAAAGGAGCCATTTTCTCAAATACTCTGAAATAGTCAAGTTTACTGTTCTTACAGTGTTTGGCTTGCACTGGTATTCTGTGTTAAATTCCCATTGTGGAGGGAAGAGGGGAAAGATGGCAGAGGAGTAGGGGACCCTATTTCAACTGGTCCCCGGAATTGAGCTGGATATCCACCAGACCACTCTGAGCACCCACGAAACCAGCCTGAGATGTAAGAAGATCTGGATCTCTATAAACAGAATATCGCAGGCAGTTGGTTTTGAGGTATGAAGTGGAGAGCCGTGATCCTGTGGGCAGATATCGGAGGATAAACGGAGGTGGGAGGGTGCCTGGCCGTGGGGATCCTACACCACCGGTGAGTGACAGCCTCGCGACAGCCTCGCGCGCTGCGGTCGGGGCACAGACTCACAGACCGGTAGCGTCGGGAAAGAACTTTAGGGCAGCCCCCGGGGTGGAAAATCAGACCGGTGGGGTCGCGCACACGCGAACTGCAGCCCCCCCGGACAGAAACCCAGAGCGACGGGCGCGCGCACGCGAACTGCAGCCTCCGAGACGGAAACCCGGTGCGCCGAGTCCAGCCGGTGAACTGCAACCCCCGGGGTGGGAACCCCAAGCGGCGGAGTCGCGTGCGCGAACTGGGAGCGGCTGGCGGTTTTAGAAGCACAAAGGGCAGAGACGTGCCCCGACCTGGAGGCAGGACTGGGAGCGCTGCGGAGGGGCGCACAACCCAGGACGCTGCAGTTTATAGCAGCACGGACAGAAATGGAGACGGTGTGGCCTGGAGAGCTCACTGAAGAACAGACTGAGGTCTCTCTGCTCTGAGGCAGAGGGTTGGAAACGGTCTCTTCTGCTCTGACTCATGGAAGAGACGCGGAAAGCCGCCACGGAAAGGCGCCAGAGAACAAAAGCCCCAAAGACTGATTCCCACTGAGCCCATCCCCCACCACAGGGGGGCAGGGCAACTCTGCCCAAACAGGGTTGCCTGACTAACAGCGCAGCAGGCCCCTCCCCCAGAAGACAGGCTGGAAAACAAGAGGCCAGCAACACTAAGGTCCCAAGAAAACAGGTGCATCTTGCTTGGGTTCTGGTCAATAATTTGGACTCTATACATTCCCTCAAACACCCATCAACAGAATGACTAGGAGGAGGAGCCCCCCAAACAGAAAAGACTCAGAGATTATGACTTATGCTGCAGATTTACAAATGGATGCAGACATAACCAAGATGTCAGAGATGGAATTCAGGCTAGCAATTGTGAAGACAATGGCTAGAATGGAGAAATCAATTAATGGCAACATAGAGTCTCTAAGGGCAGAAATAAAAGGTGAATTGGCAGAACTTAAAAATGCTATCAATGAGATCCAATCCAATCTAGATAATCTAACAGCTAGGGTAACTGAGACAGAAGAGAGAATAAGTGATCTGGAAGACAGTATAATAGATAAAAAGGGAAAAGAGGAGGCCAGGGAAAAACAACTCAGAATCCATGAAAATAGAATCCGAGAAATAAGTGACACCATGAGGCGTTCCCATGTCAGAATCATTGGAATCCCGGAGGGAGTGGAGAGAGAGAGAGGGCTAGAAGATGTATTTGAGCAAATCGTAGCTGAGAACTTCCCTAATCTGGGGAATGAAACAAACATTCGAGTCCTAGAGGCAGAGAAGACCCCTCCTAAGATCAAGGAAAACAGGCCAACACTCCGGCATGTAATAGTAAAACTTGCAAATCTTAGAACCAAGGAAACCATCTTAAGGGCAGTTAGGGGAAGAGATTCCTTACATACAGAGGGAGGAACATCAGAATAACGTCAGACCTATCCACAGAGACCTGGCAAGCCAGAAAGGCCTGGCAAGACATATTCAGAGTACTAAATGAGAAGAACATGCAGCCAAGAATACTTTATCTGGCAAGGCTTTCATTTAGAATGGTTGGAGAGATGCAGAGCTTCCACGACCGGCAGAAGCTGAAAGAATATGTGACCACTAAGCCGGCCCTACAAGAAATATTAAGGGGGGGTTCTATAAAAGGAGAAAGACCCCAAGAGTGATCTACAACAGAAATTTATAGGGACAATCTATAAAAACAACGTCTTCACAGGCAACATGATGACAATTAATTCATATCTTTCAATAATCACTCTCAATGTGAATGGCCTAAACGCTCCCATAAAACGGCACAGGGTTGCAGATTGGATAAAAAGACAGGACCCATCCATATGCTGTCTACAAGAGACTCATTTTGAACCTAAAGATACATCCAGACTGAAAGTGAAGGGATGGAGATCTATCTTCCATGCCAGCGGACCTCAAAAGAAAGCTGGGGTAGCAATTCTTACATCAGACAAATTAGATTTTAAACTAAAGTCTGTAATAAGAGACACAGAAGGACACTATATCATTCTTAAAGGGTGTATCCAACAAGAAGATCTAACAATTGTAAATATCTATGCCCCCAACATGGGAGCAGCCATCTACATAAGCCAACTGTTAACCAAAATAAAGAGTCATATTGGTAACAATACGTTAATTGTAGGAGACTTCAATACTCCACTCTCAGCAATGGACAGATCATCTAAGCAGAAAATCAACAAGGAAACAAGAGCTTTGAATGATACATTGGACCAGATGGACCTCATAGATATTTACAGAACATTCCACCCTAAAACAACAGAATACTCATTCTTCTCGAGTGCACATGGAACTTTCTCCAGAATAGACCATATACTGGGTCACAAATCAGGTCTCAACTGAAACCAAAAGATTGAGATTATTCCCTGCATATTCTCAGACCACAATGCTCTAAAACTGGAACTCAATCACAAGAAAAAATTTGGCAGAAATTCAAACACTTGGAAGCTAAAGACCACTCTGCTCAAGAATGTTTGGGTCAACCAAGAAATCAAAGAAGAACTTAAACAATTCATGGAAATCAATGAGAACGAAAACACATCGGTCCAAAACCTATGGGATACTGCAAAGGTGGTCCTAAGGGGGAAATACAAAGCCATCCAAGCCTCACTCAAAAAAATAGAAAAATCCCGAATTCACCAACTAACTCTACACCTTAAAGAACTAGAGAGAAAGCAACAAATGACGCCTAAGCCATGCATTAGAAGAGAAATAATTAAAATTAGAGCAGAAATCAATGAATTAGAAACCAGAAACACAGTAGATCAGATCAACGAAACTAGAAGTTGGTTCTTTGAAAGAATTAATAAGATTGATAAACTACTGGCCAGACTTATCCAAAAGAAGAGAGAAAGGACCCAAATTAATAAAATTATGAACGAAAGGGGAGAGATCACAACTAACACCAAGGAAATAGAAACAATGATTAGAAATTATTATCAACAACTATATGCCAATAAACTGAGCAATCTGGATGAAATGGAGGCCTTCCTGGAAACCTATAAGCTGCCAAGACTGAAACAGGAAGAAATGGACAACCTGAATAGGCCAATAACCAGTAACGAGATTGAAGCAGTGATCAAAAACCTCCCCAAAAACAAGAGTCCAGGGCCTGATGGATTCCCTGGGGAATTCTACCAAACATTCAAAGAAGAAATAATACCTATTCTACTGAAGCTGTTTCAAAAAATAGAAACAGAAGGAAAACTTCCAAACTCATTCTATGAGGCCAGCATTACCTTAATCCCCAAACCAGGCAAAGACCCCATCAAAAAGGAGAATTTCAGACCGATATCCCTGATGAATATGGATTCCAAAATCCTCAACAAAATCCTAGCTAATAGGATCCAACAATACATTAAAAGGATCATCCACCACGACCAAGTGGGATTTATCCCCGGGATGCAAGGGTAGTTCAACATTCGCAAATCAATCAATGTGATAGAACACATTAATAAGAGGAGGGAGAAGAACCATATGGTCCTCTCAATTGATGCAGAAAAAGCATTTGACAAAATACAACATCCTTTCCTGATTAAAACTCTCCAGAGTATAGGGATAGAGGGAACATTCCTCAAGCTCATAAAATCCATCTATGAAAAACCCACAGCGAATATCATCCTCAATGGGGAAAAGCTGAGAGCCTTTCCCTTAAGATCAGGAACACGTCAAGGGTGCCCACTCTCACCACTGTTGTTCAACATAGTACTAGAAGTCCTAGCAACAGCAATCAGACAACAAAAAGAAATAAAAGGTATTCAAATTGGCAAAGAAGAAGTCAAACTCTCTCTTTTCACAGATGACATGATACTTTATGTGGAAAACCCAAAAGACTCCACCCCCAAATTACTAGAACTCATCCAGCAATTCAGTAATGTGGCAGGATACAAAATCAATGCACAGAAATCAGTTGCTTTCTTATACACTAACAACGCAACTGTACAAAGAGAAATTAGAGAAACGATTCCATTTACAATAGCACCAAAAACCATAAGATACCTCGGAATAAACCTAACCAAAGAGGTAAAGGATCTATACTCTAGGAACTACAAAACACTCATGAAAGAAATTGAAGAAGACACAAAAAGATGGAAAAATATTCCATGCTCATGGATCAGAAGAATAAACATTGTTAAAATGTCTATGCTACCCAGAGCAATCTATACCTTCAATGCCATCCCGATCAAAATTCCAATGACATTTTTCAAAGTGCCGGAACAAACAATCCTAAAATTTGTATGGAATCAGAAAAGACCCCGAATCGCCAAGGAGATGTTGAAAAAGAAAAACAAAGCTGGGGGCATCATGTTGCCCAATTTCAAGCTATATTACAAATCAGTGATCACCAAGAGAGCATGGTACTGGCACAAAAACAGACATACAGACCAATGGAACAGAATAGAGAACCCAGATATGGACCCTCAACTCTATGGTCAAATAATCTTTGACAAAGCAGGAAAAAACATGCAATGGAAAAAAGACAGTCTCTTCAATAAATGGTGCTGGGAAAATTGGACAGCCACATGCAGAAGAATGAAACTCGACCATTCTCTAACACCACTCACAAAGATAAACTCAAAGTGGATGAAAGACCTCAATGTGAGACAGGAATCCATCCAAATCCTAGAGGAGAACATAAGCAGTAACCTCTTTGACATCGGCCACAGCAACTTCTTTCAACATACATCTCCAAAAGCTAGTGAAACAAAAGCAAAAATGAACTTTTGGGACTTCATCAAGATAAAAAGCTTCTGCACAGCAAAGGAAACACTCAACAAAACAAAGAGGCAACCCACAGAATGGGAGAAGATATTTGCAAATGACACTACAGATAAAGGGCTGGTATCCAAAATCTATAAAGAACTTCTCAAACTCAACACCCAAAAAAACAAATAATCAAGTCAAAAAGTGGGCAGAAGATATGAACAGACACTTCTCTGAAGAAGACATACAAATGGCTAACAGACACATGAAAAAATATTCATCATCATTAGCCATCAGGGAAATCCAAATCAAAACCACACTGAGATACCACCTTACACCAGTTAGAATGGCCAAAATGGACAGGGAAAGAAACAACAAATGTTGGAGAGGTTGTGGAGAAAGGGGAACCCTCTTACACTGTTGGTGGGAATGCAAGTTGGTACAGCCACTTTGGAAAACAGTGTGGAGGTTCCTCAAAAATTTAAAAATAGAGCTACCCTATGACCCAACAATTGCACTACTGGGTATTTACCCCAAAGACACAGATGTAGTGAAAAGAAGGGCCATATGCACCCCAATGTTCATAACAGCAATGTCCACAATAGCCAAACTGTGGAAAGAGCCGAGATGCCCTTCAACAGATGAATGGATAAAGAAGATGTGGTCCATATATACAATGGAATATTACTCAGCCATCAGAAAGGATGAATACCCAACTTTTACATCAACATGGATGGGACTGGAGGAGATTATGCTAAGCAAAATAAGTCAAGCAGAGAAAGTCAATTATCATATGGTTTCACTTATTTGTGGAACATAAGGAATAACATGGAGGACATTAGGAGAAGGAAGGGAAAAATGGGCGGGGGGGGAATTGGAGGGAGAGATGAACCATGAGAGACTATGGACCTGAGAAACAAACAGGGTTCTAGAGGGGAGGGGGAAGGGGGGATTGGTTAGCCCGGTGATGGGTATTAAGGAGGGCACGTACTGCATGGAGCACTGGGTGTTATACTAAAACAATGGATCGTGGATCACCACATCAAAAACTAATGATGTATTGTATGGTGACTAACATAATATAATAAAATTAAAAACAAAACAAAACAAAATTCCCATTGTGAATTTCCTGTTAGGACATGGAGTGATCTACAGGGCACTGTACTGCCTCCTTGTCTTTAGAGATGCACCTCCTCCCATGCTGGCTTTATTTATTTATTTTTTTTTTTTTTAAAGATTTTATTTATTTATTTGAGACAGAGAGAATGAGAGAGAGAGAGCACATGAGAGGGGGGAGGGGCAGAGGGAGAAGCAGACCCACTGCCGAGCAGGGAGCCCGATGCGGGACTCGATCCCGGGACTCCAGGATCATGACCTGAGCCGAAGGCAGTCGCTTAACCAACTGAGCCACCCAGGCGCCCCCATGCTGGCTTTATATTAATAGACATTTAGTTACACATCCTATTAAGTAAGAAAGAGAAATGAATGAATCTTGCTGAAAGAAAAAAAAAATGTGAAGAACTACACCTGTGGCATGACACATTTGGCTAATACCTCCTAAAGATATAACACATTCCTTACATTGGCAATGAGGGAAAGATAATTTAGGTGGTGCTCTCTAAATACTGTGTTTGTTATACTTACCTATTGGTGAGGTTTATTTGTTTTTCATTTGAAATCACCTCAAAGACAAAAATAGACTCCATATTTCTGGCATTCTCTTACTCACCCTGATGACATATGGTCCTAACTACAGAATTTGTATTTTTATAAATACAAATATATAAAATCAAATTTACTGACATATAATTACATACAATAAAATGTGCCATTTTAAGTGTAAAATTCAAAAAGTTTTGACAAATATATATATCTGTGTAACCACCAGCACAGCCAAGATAAAAAACATTTTCAACAACCCCAAAAGTTCTCTTGTATCCATTCCCAGTCAATTTTCTCACCCACCCCTAGCCTTTGGCATCCACTAATTTGTTTTCTGTCATTATAGATTAGCTTTGTCTTTTCTAGTGCTTTATATAGATGGATTTATCCAGTGTGTACTCTTTTGCGTCTGGTTTCTGTAGCTCAGCATAATGTTTTTGATGTTCATCCATGTTATTGAGTGTGTCAGCTCTAGAATTTGTATTTTTATTAGCTACTCATGCATTCATTCAAGAAACATCTGCTATGTGCTAGGCACTGTTCTTGACAATGAAACGACTGTGAATAAAAAGGAGACAAATTCCTGCTCTTGTGGAGCTTGCATTTTAGCAGAGCTAGGAAACAAAAATTTCCTATATGTACACATAACTGGTATGATTGCTATAGACAAAAATAAAACGGGAAATGAGTATTAATGAATGCTTGGAGATTTTAGAAAATATTATCTGGGCTAACTTCACTGTAAGTATATTTTTGAATGTAGAAGGAGATGAAGGAGCAAGTATAAAGATATTTAGAAGAAGAGCATTCTATGCAGAAGCAAGTACAAATAAAATCTTTATAAAGAAAGAGAGAGAAAGTGTGGGGGTAAGGAGGGGCAGAGGGAAAGTCTTAGGCAGACTCTGCACGGGGCATGGAACCCAAGCTGGGGCTCAATCTCATGATCTGAGATCACTACCTGAGCCAAAACCAAGAGTTGGAAACTTAACTGACTGTGCCACCCAGGTGGTGCCCCCATTTTGAACATATTTTAAAGGTAGAGTCAATAGTATTTGACTGAATGTGTACTGTGAGAGAAAGAAAAGAGTTAAGGATGACTCTTAAGGTTTTTGGCCTGAGTGATTGGAAGTACACAGTTAAGATTAGGAAAAAAAAAAAGAGAGAGAGAGAGGGAGAAATTAGTGTGGTATGAGAAACAAAGACAGGAGGTCACTGTAGGCATGTACATTTGAGATGTCCACTGTTGAGTGGAACAGGTATGCATCTGGATTTTAAAGGAGAGATTAGGAGTAGAAATATACATTTGAGGTCAATAGCAGCATATAGATGGTTTATTGAAGTCATGAGACTGGATGATATAAACAAGTGTGTGGAGAAGAGTCTATGGATCAAGCTATGAAACAGTCCAACTCCAACTTCTGGATATTGTGAAATGAGGATGAGCCAGTAAAGGAGACTTAAAGGGGGGGCTAGGGTAATGATGATAATCCAAGAGAGCATGTGTCCCAGAAATCAAGTAAAGATGGTGAATAGAAGAAAAGGAAGTATCAACTATATCAAATAATGCTGATAGTTCAAATAAAATAAGGACTGAGAATTGGCTTTTGGACTTCTCCATTGACAGGGAGGTCATCAGTGACTCTACAGATGATTTAGTGAAGTGATTGGGAGTAAATTCCTTATTAGAGTGAATTTTGAAAAGAATAGGTGAAAAGAAATGAGACAACTTTTTGAGGGATTTTATAAAGGGAGCATTGACATGTCAATGGATTGGATGGGAAAGCGGGATCAAGAGAAGGATAGGCTTTAAGACGGGAGAATTTTTTTCCTAATGGGATTGATCCAGTAGAGAGGGAAAAATTGATGAAGCAGAGAAAAGAGGTGCTAAAATGTTAAAGAATGGAATCTAGTACAAAAGTGGAGGGCTTGGCACTAAACAGAAACATAGACCATTTATCCAGAAGGCAAGGCAGAGTAGATGGTCCCAAGTGTAGACAGGTGAAAGATGAAGAGTTTGTGGAAGCTTTGTATAGCTTCTATTTTAAGAGTTAAGGAAGGAGCAAAGGTCATAAATGGAGAGTGAGGATGGAGGATGAGACATGGACTATTTGAAAGAGGCAAGGGAAAAACATAAGAAAGAGAATGGTGTAGGCCAGTGAGTGCATGGACTAGGGACACATCGTATTATTACTCAGTTTCCCTAAGAGCCCACTTGAAATTTTGGTTATGATTTAAGTGAGGACCAGTCAATAGGGTTCTGTTGAGTGTACCTCTGCTATATTTGCATAATAAAAGAGTTGCATTCGATTAGAATTTGAGGTGTTTCTGTTATCTGTTGCTGTATAACAAATCCCCAGCCACAGTAATTTTAAAACAATTTGTGAATTTTTCACAAGTCTATGGTTTGACCTTTTGGTTCTTCTGTTTCACAAGGTATCAGGCAGGGCTATAATAATATGGTGGATTTGAATGGGCTGAAATGTCCACAATAGCTCACTCACATGTCTGTATCTTGGCAAGATGGCTGGCAGACTGGGCTGGGACGCCTGGACTTTTCTGTCTCTGTGTAGTCTCAGGGCCTTTTCTATTGCACCTGCCATCTCTAGCAGGTAGTCAGTCTTATTGCATGTCAGGTCAGGGCTCCAAAAGTGGAAAAGTAGAAGCTGCTAGTACTTTTTAAGTCTGAGGCCTGGAACTGGCAGAGTATAGAGTCACTGGTCCATAGCAATTCTGAAATCCAGCAGGGCACATACCACCAATTTTCTCTATTCCAGCGGCAAGGAAAAGATATTTACTGAGGCAGAAATTTGTTCTCTGGGACCAGTTCTCCTTGGGTCTTTATTGTCTTCTTTGAACTCTTGGCTACACAAAGACCATCTTTTCTTTTCCATAAGACATGGCCCATGTTTGCATCTCAGCCTGATTCTTGTCTGTTTTATAAGTTAGGGGCCAAAAGTGTGTTTTCCTTTTAAACTGTTTGTCCCTTTCATTTCAAGCTGATATAATTCTTTTAAAAACTTGGTGGGTTTTAAAATGATCACATTATAACCCACTTCACTGGACAAAAGCCTTATTCTGCTTGGAAATCTCCCTATCCAGATTAATCCTTCATTAACTACCCTTTCTAGTTTTTTGATAAAACAGGTGACAGTGTTTGCAGCTGATTGGCTAGTATGTAACCCAGGTCCCTGGTTTTCCAGTACCCAATAGCAATTTCTTCACTGCCCTTCCATTCTTCACTAATAGTCTTGCTAAGTCTCTTCTACCTTCTGTATGGTCCCACGGACAATGCCACAAATTTTAGGTTTTTATCATGTCAGCACAAAATGTGTAGGAACAAATTTCTATTTGTCTATTGCTTCATTGTAAATAGCCCCAAAACCTAATGGTTTAAAGCACCAGCAATGTATTCTTTCTCCTAATTATGCGGCTTGACCACGCTGTTCTTTTGCATCACACGGTGTTGGCCAAAGCTGCTATCATCTGGGCCTCAACCGAGCTGGTGCCTTGGCAGGGACAACTGCAAGGCTGGGCTCTGCCAGGAGTCTCTTCTCCATATGACCCCTTCATGTGGTGTCTCCATGGAGCACCAGCAAGGTGAAATTCAGCAGGGGAGATGAATTTCAATTGGTAGCTTAGGGCTCCCCAAAATGCAAGTAGGAAGCTGCCAGTCCTTCTTAAGTCTTAGGCCTGGTCCAGCACAGTATTACTTCCACTGTGTTCTGTTGTTTAAGGTGAGCCACATATCAGCCAGGTTCACTGTGGGAGGAGGGTACAGAACACTGGGAAGTATGTTTCACTGGGAGCTGTCTTTGAAGACTCAGATACCATACCAGATGGGGTGACTGAAATGAAGGAGGCCAAGGAAGCTGAGAAAATACATAAGTGAATAATTTTAATGATGAACCATGGAATTTAAGCTAAATAGGGAGAGAATAAAAGGTTGGTGGGATGGGGAGGATCAGTGTTAAGGTGATAGAATTACTGGGTCCTCATGGAGTTGAAAAATCTTTTATTGGGATATGAGAGTGAACTGGAAAGTAAGGAGGTATTGCATAGAGAATGAGAAGCTTAAAACTGGACTATGGAGGGGTTGTAGGTATTGATGATGCCAAAGACTAAGGTAGTGATTTTCATCCCTGGTTACACATTGCCATCACTTCAAGAGCTTTAAAAAATTACCAATGCCTGGGCCTCTTCCCCAACCAGCAAATCAATATATATATATAAAAGAGAGGGAGAGAGAAAGAAAGAGAGGAGGGGGAAGGGGCAGAGGGAGAGGGAGAGAGCATCTAAGCAGGCTCCACACCCAGTGCGGAGTTGGACAGGGCTCGATCTCACAACACTGAGATCATGACCTGAACCGAAATCAAGAGTCAGACGCTTAACTGACTGAGCCACCCAGGCGTCCCATCCCTCACCTCCTTTTTTAAAGATTTCCAGGTGAGTCTAGTATCCATTTAAGACTTCGGACCACTGATCGTAAGTAAGGTACTACAGAAGTCCCTACCAAGTATGTACCAAGCATTATCCTAAATCTTTACTCACATTTCCTCACTCAGTATTCACTGAACTCTATGAGATACATACTATTATTCCTATTTCACAGATGAGGAAACAGCCTCAGAGGTTAACCAGGTCTGCCTGGCACCAAAGCCATGCTCTTAACCTTCTAATTTCTTTCCAACAAACGTATGGGTGGGGTAGAATAAAAGCTACTAAAAAAGATCTTAGAAATATGTTTAATTTCCACTCTTAAGCAAGTATTTATGCATATTGATCATATATAATTTCTTTAGATAAAAATTGCTTTATGACCAGCTGATATCACTTTCTTCTTAGTTCAAACCTCATGAAATTTGAGCCTGATTAGACAGAAGGGACGCCAGGAGCATTCACACAAAGCACCCCCACCCCGTACACACACATAAAAGTTCTGCCCAAGTGCTACTAGAGAAAATCTGAAAAAACGATTTCGTACTTAGCATACATCTACCCTTTAAAAAATTAATCTTACCACAGAGATAAAATGAAAATACAACTTCTCCTTGTATTCCTTTAAACAATACACTTTTATTTGGATTTCCCTATAAAATTTTATTTGGATTTCTGGGGGCTCCTGACTGGCTCAGTCAGTGGAGCATGGGACTTTTGATCTCGGGGTCATGGGTTCAAGCCCCATGTTGGGTGTAGAGATTACTTAAAAAAAAAAAGATTCTCTTTGGCAATCTATTGCATCACTGTATTTCCTATTAGACCTTGGCTCAAATTCTACTTCCCCTAAAAACTTCCTTAACACATCATACCCCAAATTGGTCATTCCCTTATTTTGTATTGATTCGTATTTATGCGAAAACTTTCTTTCCAGTTTCATTGAGAAATAATTGGCATATATCACTGAATAAGTTTAAGGCACACAGCATGATGGGTTGATTTACATATATTGTGAAATGATTGCCACAATAGGTTCAGCAAACATCCTCTCATATAGATTCACTGAAACAAAAGAAAGAGAAAGAAGAAAAAGATTTCTCCAGTGACGAGAATTCTTAGAATCTACTATCTTAACAATTTTCCTATGTGACAGACAACAGTGTTAGTTATGGCATGTTGTACATCATCCCTAGTGCTTATTTATCTTATAACTGGAATTTTGCACGTTTTGACACCTTCCTCCAATTTTTCCTCCCCACATCGTCCACCTCTGGGAACTACAAGTCTGATCCCTTTTTCTATAAGTTTGTTTTTGTTTTTTAGATTCCACAAATCTAAAAAATTTAGATACATGAGATCATACAGTTTTTGTCTTTCTGTCTGACTTATTTAACTTAGCATAATGCCTTCAGGTTCCATCCATGTTGTCATAAATCATAGGATTTCCTCATTTTTTATGGTTGAATAATATTCCATTGTGTATATCTACCATATTTTCTTCCCCCCCACCTTATTTTCTTTATCCATTCACCCACTGATGGACACTTAGGTTGTTTCCATGTCTTGACTATTGTAAATAATATGCTGCTATGAATATAGGGGTGCAAGTATCATTTTGAGTTAGTTTTTTTTCCTTTGGATATATTCCCAGAAGTAAGATTGCTGGAGCATATGGAAGTTCTATTTTTAATTTTTTGAGGATCCTGAATACTGTTTTCCATAGCAGCTATTCCAATTTACAGTCCCGTTAAGAGTGTGCAAGTGTTCCCTTTTCTCCACATCCATGCTAGCAGTTGTTATCTCTTATCTTTTTGATGATGGCTATGCTAGCAGGTGTGAGATGGTATCTTATTGTGGTTTTAATTTGCATTTTCCTAATGACCAGTGATGTTGAGCATCTTTTCACATACCTATTGAACTTTTGTACATCTTCTTTGGAGAAATTTCTATTTAAGTCCTTTGTATATCTTTGAACTGGGTTATTTGGGGTTGTTGTTTTGTTTTGTTCTGTTTTTGCTATTGAGCTTATGAGTTTTTCATATTGTTTGGATATTAACACCTTATCAGATGTATGGTTTGCAATTTTTTATCCCTTTTCATAGGTTGTCTTCGTTTCTTTTTGTTGATGGTTTCTTTTGCTGTGAGGAACTTTTTAGTTTAATGTAGTCCCACTTGCTTATTTTTTATTTTGTTGCTTATACTTTAGGTGTCATATCCAAAAAATCATTACCAAGACCCTTGTCAAGGAGCTTTATTCCTTTCTTTGAAAAGTTTCATGGTTTCAGGATTTACGTTCAAGTCTTCAGTCCATATTGAGTTAATTTTTGTGAGGAGTGTAGGATATGGGTCCAATTTCTTTCTTCTACGTGGGACTATCCAATTATTCCAGCACCATTTATTGAAGAGACTGTCTTTTCTCCACTGAGTATTCTTGGCCCCTAAAATTAGTTGACTGTATATATCAGGGTTTATATTTGTGTTCTCAATTCTATTCTACTGGCCTCTTTGTCTGTGTTTAATGCCAGTACCATACTGTTTTGATGACTGTAGCTTTATATTATAGTTTGAAATCAGGAAGTGTGACTCTTGCTTTGTTCTTCTTTCTCAGGATTTCTTTGGCTAGTTGGGGTCTCTTGTGGTTCCATATAAATATTAGGAGGTTTTTCCTACTTCTGCAAAAAATGGCATTGGAATCTTCATAGGGATTGCACTGGCTTTTGGTAGTATTGACATTTTAACAATATTAATTCTTTCAATCCATGAATATAGGATACCTTTCCATTTATTTGTGTCTTTGATTTCTTTCATCGATGTCTTGATGCTTTCAGAGCAGAGATTTTTCACCTCCTTAGTTACATTTATACCTAAGTATTTTATTGTCTTTGATGTTATTGGAAGTGAGATAGATTTCTTTATTTCTTTTTCAGAAAATTCATTGTTACTGTGTAGAAATGTTACTGATTTTTGTATGGTAATTTTGTATCCTGCAACTTTACTGAATTCATTGATTAGATCTAGGAGTTTTTTGATTGAGTCTTTAGGATTTTCTCTATCTAAAATCATGTCATCTGTAAATAGAGACAATTTTACTTCTTCATTTCCAATTCTGATATCTTTTATTTTTTTCCTGATTGCTCTAGTTAGGACTTCTACACTATGTTGAATAGGAGTGGGGACCCTTATCCCCCTCCTGATTTTAAAGGAAAAACTTCCAATCTTTCAGCATTTGGTAGGATGTTAGCTGTGGGCTTGTTATATATGGCCTTTATTATGTTGAGATATGTTTTTTCTATGCCTAATTTATTAAGAATATTTGTCATAAATAAATGTTGAATTTTGTCAAATGCTTTTTCTGTGCTATTGATATGATCATGATTCTTTTCTTTCATTCTATTAATGTGATGTATTGGATTGATTGATTTGCAAATGTTGAACCATACTTGCATATAAGAGATAAGTCCCACTCTATCATGGTGAATGATCCTTTTGATGTGCTACTGAATTTGGTTTGCTAGTATTTTATTGAGAATATTTGCATCCATACTCATCAGGGATATTGGCCTGTAGTTTTCTTTTCTAGTAGTGTCTGTTTCTAATTTTGTTATCAGAAAGATAGTCTCATAAAATATGTCTGGGGATGTTCCTTTCTTTTCAATTTTTTTTTGTAAGAGTTTGAGAGGGATTGGTGCTAATTCTTCTTTAAATGTTTGGTAAAATTCACCAGTAAAACTATCTGGTCCTGGGCTTTCCTTTGTTGGGAGATTTTTTATTACTGACTTAATATCTTTACTAGTAATTGGCTTACTCAGATTTTCTATTTCCTTCTGATTCAGTCTTGGTAAGTTTATGTTTCTAAGAACTTTTCCATTTCTTCTAGGTTGTCCAGTTGGTTGGCATTAAGTTGTTCAGAGTAGCCTCTTATGATCCTTTTAATTTCTGTGGTGTCAGTTGTAATGTCTCCTTTTCCATTTATAATTTTGTCAATTTGATGTGCTCTCTTTTTTCCTTGGTTAGTCTAGCTAAGGGATTGTCAATTTTGTTTACCTTTTCAAAGAACTGACTCTTTGTTTTATTAATTTTTTCTAGGTCTTTGTGCTCTATTTCACTTATTTCTGCTCTAATCTTTATTATTTCCATTCTTCTCCTAACTTTGGGCTTAGTTTGTTCTTTTGCTGGTTCTTTAAGGCATAGAGATAGTTTGTTTACTTGGCATTTTTCTTGCTTCTTAATGTAGGCATTTATTGACACGAACTTCCCTTGTAGAATTGCTTTTGTTGCACCCCACAAGTTCTGGTATATTGTGCTTCCATTTTTGTTTGTCTCAAGAAACTTCTTAATTTTCCCTTAATTTCTTTTTTGATCCATTGGTTGTTCAGTATGGTGGTGTTTAATTTCCATGTGTTCATGAGTTTTCCAGTTTTCCTCTTGTTATTGATTTCTACTTTCATGTCACTGTGGTCAAAGAATGTACTTGGCATGATTTCAATCTTATTGAATTTGCTAAGACTCGTTTTGTGGCCTGACATATGTTCTATCCTAGAAAATGTTCCATGTGCACTTGAGAAAAATGTATATTCTGTTGCTGTTGGATAGAATGTTCTATCTATGTTTTGGTTAAGTCAATTTGGTCAGTGTTGTTCAAAGCTGCTGTTTCCTTATTGATTCTCTGTATGGATGATCTATCCATTATTGAGAGTGGGGTATTAAAGTCTCCAACTATTATTGTATTGCTGTACTCTATTTCTGCTTTTAGTTCTATTTGGTTTTTGCTTTATATATTTTGGCTTTCCAATGTTGGGTGCATAAATATTTGTAAATGTTATATCTTCTTGATGTATTGACCCCTTTATCATTATATAAGGGCCTTCTTGGTCTCTTTTTACCATTTTTAGTTCAAAATCTATTTTGTCTGATATAAGTTTAGCTACCCTTGTGTTTTTGTTTGTTTGTTTGTTTGTTTTGTTTTGTTTTGTTTTGTTACCATTTACCTGAAATGTCTTTTTTCACCCCCTCACTCTCGGTCTATGTGGGTCTTTGATGCCAAAGTGAATCTCTTGTAGGTAGCATATTGTTTGATCCTGGTTTTTTTTTTTTTTTTTTTAATCCATCCAGTCATTCTGTGTCTTTTAGTTTGAGAACTTAATCCATTTACATTTAAGGTAATTATTGATAAGTAAGGACTTACCATTGCTATTTTGTTGTTTTCTGGTGTTTTGTAGACCTATTTTTCCTTGTTTCTTATCATGCTGTCTTTTTTGTGTTTTGAAGTCTTTTGGTATTAGTACACTTTGACTTATTTATCATGTTCTATTTTGTAATTACTACAGGATGTTCCCTTGTGGTTTTGCTCTGCAAGCAGGGGAAATCACAGGCTGTGTTCTCTGTTCAAGTGCCACTCTGTGTAGGGCTATTGAATGGGTACACAGTTTCCTGTATGCTCTGGTTAGGTTTCCTAGTTGGATAGGCTAAAGGCTGTATTTAGTGATGGGTAGGGCTATGAATTAGATTCTCTGCCCTAGTGCATCAGAAGAAGCAGCTCTAAAACTGGTAAAGGTCTTTGTAGTCTCAACTCAAGCCGACCTGCATCCCAATTTCTCTGACCAAGCAGGGCCACTAGCTTTGCTCTGCAAATATTGGCTCTGACTGCCTGCCTCTCAGCTTGAGTGCTGCTGGGCTAAACAGGTTCCAGGAGTCATCACCAGCTTTTCTGCTCAAATGAGGCTGAAAGGCATTCTCTGCAGTGGGTGGGGCTATGATTCAGCTTCTTGCCTGGGTGTGGGCAAACTGGGCTCTCAGACTGCCAAATCTCCTGTTTAAGGATCCACATCAGGCAGATCTGCAGACCATTGAGTTCCTTGGCCAGAGTTTGCCCCTGACTTGGTTCTGCAGATGAGCAAAACTGCTGGTTGGAGTACTACTTGGGCACTTTAGGTATGAGCATGGTCTGCCAAGATCCATATGCTGGTGGTTGCAAGTCCCTGTTCCCTTCTCCATCATAGTCAGATTCCCAGTGACTGAGCCCCACAGAACCCCATCCTCGTGAAAAGAGACTCTCTCTGTGTGTTGGGGGAGAGAGGCATGAGGACCACCAGCAGCCCCAGACTCATACCTTTCCTCCTTCATGACTGGACAGGCCCCCGTGTATGTATTATCTCTTTTAAATCTAATTGACCCACTGATTTAATGCGCATCACAGAAAATTTCTCTTGAAGAAAGAAAGGCAAACTATTCAATGGCTTTGGAATACAACATGCTGAAGAGGCCCAGGACTGGCCTGAGTGATAAATGGTCAGCATAGTACCCTGAAAGAAGACAACAGTGAAGGTCTACCACATCCTCTTTGCCTTCATCCAGTATGACTCACATCTATTGCCAGATCTCTGTGTTCATCTAAATACCTATTTTGCTATTATTAATGGACAGGTGTCTAGAAGGTCCACTTATAGTTTAAAAATTATCTAATATGGTATTTTTAAAAAGATTTTATTTGAGAGAGAGAGTGTGTGTGTGTGCGCGCACACACGCGCACACGAGCAGAGGGAGGGGCAGAGGGTGAGGGAGAAGCAGACTCCCCACTGAGTGGACAACCCTACACGGGGCTCGATCCCAGGACCCTGAGATCATGACCTGAGCCGAAGTCAGACACTTAACTGACTGAACCACCCAGGTGCCTTCTCATATGCTAGTAACAGATAACTAGGTTCTTAATGCTCTAAGAATGACACTGATGATATTTTTGTTTGTTGTAATTGGCTTTTGTCTCTCAAATTGATTAAGTCCAGTTACTGGTACTAGAGAAACATGACTGAACTAACATTGTCACTGTGCCAGTATTTTCTAGTCCTTTTAAGGCAGTGCCGTACACAGGGCAACTGCAGTGGTTTGACACTTTTTTCTTTCTTTTTCTTGCCGTAAATCTTGTTCAAATAAAAATGTATCCAGTTTCTCGACACATAAAACAGATAAAAGCAAGACTGTTATTTTCTCTGAGGGAATTCAGAGTGGGGTGTGGCAGGCCTGCTGCTTTGCTTCCCTGTAACGTGTGACTTTTAGGTGGTCTCAGAGGAGGTTCCTCAGGATAGAACCTGTACCCCCTGGTGCAGTGGGCGGGCCCTGTCCCGGAAGCCAGAAGATCTGGTTCTGCTGGTAATTAGTTGCGCAACCTTTGGCAAGACATTTAACCTCTATCTTTTTCCATGGATATAATGGGGATAATAATATTGCCCGTTCCAATCTCTGCGGTTGTTGTTAGGATCAAATGACACAATGGATACAAAAGTGCTTGGCAGATGGTAAAAATTAGTATAAACATGGGAAAGACCTCTTTGCATTTACATATCAGTAAGTATTTGTTGATGGAGACAGAACTTTGTAATCCAGGACAGAACTTCTAAAAAGTGCCCATTTAAAACCTTTTTGTGTCCCTAGTAATTTTAACATAAGTTGCATATAGGAATATTGAAATAGGATATCTTTTCAGCATACATAAGCAGGCAATGTCAATTTTATGAACTATTGAACGTTAGCCAGGAGTTCTACATGTAGGTGCTTGGTCCTAGAAACACCTCAGGATAAGGCTATGGAAGAAAAGATGGAGAAAAGTCTGGAGCATAAAAGTAAATTGTGTGAGCAGTCATGGCAAATTCTATAAGCTCGTGGGAAAAGACCACTTGAATTAATTGGTACCGCCATCAATCACAGGCTGTTGATTGCTCTAGGAACAGGGTGTAAATTCCATGAAATGAAAAGTGGGGCTGCAAAATATAAATCCATTTCAACCCACTGTTCCGAAAGGAAATGAGTAGCACTGTTCAAATGTTGTATTTCCTCTTGCCAAATGCAACAATTAGACCCACACTTTCATGAATTAACCTGTGAAGTGAATAAATCTTCTCTTCAACAGTTTCATGTCATTGGTTCAAATGGTGTAGTGTTTCTTACATAAAGAACTTAAGAGAATAAATCCATTAGGGAAAGTGGGGGAATTTATTGTACTCCAAGGCTGTGTTTTTAAACAGACCTTGACTGTACTGAAACAAAAAATGGCCTTGTGTTGAAGGCTTGTCAATTCCAGGTTTGCAACAGGCATTGTAAGAAGCCAACAAACCATACGCGGATTTATTCCACATCTCTTTACACTAGAAACTGTGCTGCTTTGTGTCTGCACCCCACCTAATGCCTAGTAGCTTGTTCCCAGGAGATGAGTGGAAAAAGACGGTGTGCCCAGGTCAGCCACAGCCATTTAATTTGTATTTATTTTTCCAGTAAAATCTGTACTTTCTGAATTTCTACAACTGTGGTAAAAATAAAATCTGTGAGCTGACACATCATTTCTGTTGGCCCCCTCAGAAACTCCCTGAACACACCATTTATAAGTGATATCATTTCCTTCAAATGCACAGGTTTTTTTTTTTTTCTCCTTTCACTCTGGAGGCTAAAAAGAATCCCACTTCACCTTTTCCATAAATGTCACCAGTTCAGTGGAAAGCTGTTTATTTTTCTCCAGAAGCACATTAATGCTACCAACCAACAGCAGTGGCTTTTCAAAACTCAGAATGCAAGACTGGAAGGAGCCAGCCATTCCTCACCCTCCAGGAGAAAAACAAGTATTGTTTCACCTCGGGCTGTTTGTGAGAAAGGATTTTCCTTTTTATTTTTAGGGCCTCTTTTTTCCACTCATATTCACCCCAAACTCTACTTCAGAGAGAGTAAAAAGGGCTCAGAGACACTTTAAATTTAGGTTATTGGAAAGTTAACCACGTTGCACTATAGAATAGGCATCGCATACAGCGGGTTACTTTTCACATCAGAAGAGATCAAGATACATTTTTTCACAGCCCCTCTCCCCCATTGGGAGATTATTTTAAAAATAAATTTAAATACGTGAATTAAAATTAATTATTTTCCTTATCAATATTTGGGAATATTCAGGCTTTAGCCAGAAAATTTTGTACCCCATGCCAGGAAGTCCCAGCTTTCAGGCAGGAGTTAACTTTGATCCCCAGGGAACAAATGACCTCTTAAATTCTTCAGCTATCTCAACAATCAGGAGTGTGAAGTTTATAGAGTTAAGTCCACACACTGTGGATTATGGCCATAGCCAAGCAAAGCCAAACTGGACACGCTGGTCATTCCAGAAAAGCAAGCTCTATCATGGGTGGACAGGCAATGCTTTTGATAAGGCTCAATCTCTATGAATCCACCCTGTTCTTTACTACCTCAATATCTCAGTAACAATTCCTGTTGTCTTCCTTTATTTTTTATTTTTAGTTTTTGAATAATCTTGAATCCTTTCCTCTAGCTTCTCAATTCCTAGGGTTGTATTTTCCATCAATTTCAGGCCTGACAACAGTTTTTCATCAAAATTCTGAAAGGTATTCAGAAAATTCAGTCTAATAAAACCAGCAAGTTGCTAAACCCCAGAGCAAATCAGACAGGCAAATTGATCTTTCCAAGGATACACAGCTCATTTTTGCAAAGTCACTGGAAAAGCCCAGATTCTGGGACTATGCCAATCCACCGTTTTTTTTTTTTTTCCATCATACCAAGCCAACCTATAAGATAATTTGTGGGTGTAAAACCGCAGTCTTTCTCTGTAAATACAGACTTTTCTCCCCTGCATGTCTCTCTACTCTCTGGATTCAGGGTAGAGACCATAACTCATTCATCCTTTCATATCCAGCATCTTATATAGGGCCTGACACACGGTGGGTGCTCAATAACATTTGTGTATCACTCCCATTTATTATTAATACATCTCATGTAGGGGGGCTCAGTCCTGTGAGCGACTGACTCTCGATTTCAGTTCAGGTCATGATCTCAGGGTCGTGAGCTGGAGCCCCAGCTCATTGGACTCCGTGCTCAGCACCAAGTCTGCTTGTTCCTCTCCCTCTGCTCCTTGCCACACACCCCCCGAAATAAGTAAATCAATAAATAAAATCTTAAAAAAATACATCTCTAACTGGCTGATGAGTATGTCTCCTCAACTTGATTAAAGCTCTTCAAAGGCATAAACTATACCCTATTATTTTGAAGATATTACAGTTCCCAGCAGTATTTAGTGCACGTGGGCCTTTCTAAAGATTGAAAGCAAAGAACAATGTCATAGAATGACACGAATCCAGCTCTTTGAAGAACTGTGGCAGGCTGAAGAGTGGCACTCCAAATATGTCCATGTCCTAATCCTTGGAACCTGTGAATGCTGACTTACAAGGCAAAAAAAGCCTTTGTGGATATGATTATTTTTTTAAAGATGTAGGTGGCCACAAGAAGCTGAAAAAGGCAAGGAAGGAAACGGATTTTTCCTTCAGAGCCTCCAGAAAGCACCAGTCCCCCCAACATCTTGCCTTTGGGTTAGTAAAATGATTTTGTACTTCTGACCTCCAGAACTCTAAGGGAATAAATTCGTGTTGTCTTCAGCCACTAAATGTGTGGTACTTTGTTACAGCAGAATCACGAGAGACTGATAAAGTACCACGAAGGCAATTTCTGCAAGCTGAGAAAAGTAAAACATACTTGACAAACACATCGAATAGAATTGGAAGGGAATTTGAAAAATGATCCCTTCTGATCACCTGACTTAAGGCAAAGGACAGTCTGTAGGACCGATGGTGGATGTGTGTGCATTACTGTGTAGGAACAATGACTACATTAAAAAAAAAATTTATTTATTTGTCAGAGAGAGAGAACACAAGCAGGGGGAGCAGCACAGGCAGAGGGAGAAGCAGGCTCCCTGCTGAGCAAGGAGTCCAATGTGGGACTCGATCCCAGGACCCTGGGATCATGACCTGGCTGAAGGCAGACGCTTAACTGACTGAGCCACCCAGGCATCCCACAAAGACTACATTTTGTTTTGTTTTGTTTTCAGCCCTGCAGGAGATAGAATTCTGCTTGCCTTTCATTCATTTGAAACACACGTAATTTCTTTTTTTGGTTTTTGCCCAAAGAAGAAAAAAGCTGAGCTGTGTAACTGGTAGACAGGCAACTTCACCTGCAATCTTTCTAGTATAGATTGAATCTGGAGATGGCAAGTAGAGGCAATCAAGCAAAACAATCCTATAAACAGATGGTTTTGGAGACCAAATATCTAGTTTTCTTTAAGCCAATTCACTTCTGCTGTGGTCTCACCCTGACCTCAATTCTACTTTTTAATCCCACAATTCATGGTGTGTGTGTGTGTGTGTGTGTGTGTGTGTGTGTGTGTGTGGTGTGTGTTACTCATCTGAACTAAGTTTACCCTTGGCTTAGGAAACATGTGAATCGGAAAGCTGTTCTCAAAATGAGCTCCCTCCTGGAGGATTTCCCAAAGCTCGGCCTGCTTTAATTACTTCACCAAGAAGTTTTCAATGAACTGTTTTGAACCTGGCATTCACAATACACTTGCCTCGTACTGAGCGATAGGTTTATGACAGGAACCTTTGTTAGCTGGACCACCCGGGGAACAGGGCTTAAATAGAATATGGCTGCCTGTCGACTCAAGAATGTGGGTTCCTCTGGGCATGCCACACCTGTGTTCCCTCAGCTGCCCCCAACTCCTGTTCATTTCCCATGTAACTCAAGGTGTTGAACTTAGTCCATAGAGCTTTGCATCAATAGCCTCCTTTATGGGTTTTTTCAGAGGCTGACTATGCAAGAAACCTCTTTCCACGTAGTCTAAAGGTGCTTGAAGGCTGTGCATCTAAAGGATATCTGCGATATGATGGAACTGTGTGTATGCAACAGCTCCAAAATAGTTTGAGAGTGAGTGAAATCTTTAGGATTCACCGAATAGCACATTTCAGTGTTGATGGAATTCACCGTCTTCACAATCAAAAGTGAAATAGAAGTATCATTTAGGTTCAAAGAACCAAAGTGATTTGAACATAATTTCTCTTTCTGATAGAGATTCCTATGATTTCTACCCATTTGGTTAGTGTTTCAAACAAGTCAATAACCTTAGCTTGCCTTGCCCCACTCCATTCCTTCCGGCATCGCATCTTTTGGTTTAGAACCCACTCCTTCCCTAATTTTGTGGTAGGGTCCTAAGGGTACAGCACATTAGCCAGAATTTAACTTTTATTCCTGTGGTCATAGTGATTGGCTCAGGGGCAAATGCATGATTGAAGACAGACCAATCAGAGTAAATGTTGGACTTTTGCTGAGAATGCTGGGACAAAGATGTTTGCTCCTTTATATAGATTTAAACCTTTCCAAAGAATGGAGTCCTGGAGTCCTGTCAGTCCTCCGAAGCCATATGTGACCCAAGAATGGAGCCCAAACTGAGAAATGGAGCCTAGTGAAGGAAAAAACTGATTCCCGGTGACATTGTTCGAATCCTGAATCAAGTCTTTCCTGGACAGTTTAGTTACAGAAACCACTAAATTCCCTTTTTGCTTTAGTCGCTTTTGAGTTGGGTTTTCACCACTTTCAGCCGGAGGAATAATAATTGTTACAATGATAACATTATAATGATACTGAGAGTTCAGCTATTGTTCAAATCCAGTGGTTTAGTGATGTCTAGAAGAGTGTGGTACTTGTACTGAGTGCCAAGTCCTTGAATTTAAGCACTTTCTAGGACTCTCAGAAATCAGGGAAGTGAGAATTTTGCTATTGTTAGCATACCTAAAAATATAAAAAACCCATCTATTTATTCCTGAAAACCTTTTTTTAGAAAGAATTCATATGTAAGTACATAATTAGCCCCTGTGGGAAAATGCTTTAAATGTTTGATCCTGTTTGGTTGAGCTGGCCTCATTTCTTCATCAGGTATATTGGATATTGCAGTATTTAATGCACTCCTGCTGCAAAATTCAAGTAGGGAAAAAGTAAAAAGACATTTGTATCTACCTATGGGCATTCTCCTCAGGATTAACCTATAATAATTAGACCAATGGTGAGTTTTTAGAATACAGTTATACACAATTTTCAACTGTTCTCCTAATTGTTTCCTATTGAATATTAGATTTGCTTTTAGCAACAGAGATGAAAGTTTTTGCATTTCCTTTAAAGGATCTGAAATTTTGAACTTTTAAATGTATCTTCAGTTGACAGTTTATTTTGCCTTCCTTCAAAAGATGGGTAACAATGACTCTGTCAAACAAATCTGTAGTGTTGTTGTAATACCGTTTTTTTTTTTAAACAACTAGGTTTCTCAGATTAAAATTTTTTTTTAGTAGATAGGATGGTTTAAAAAACAAATGAGGGACACCTGGGTGGCTCAGCCGGTTAAGCGTCTACCTTTGGCTCAGGTCATGATCCCAGGGTCCTGGGATCGAGCCCTGCATTGGGCTCCCTGCTCCACGGGGAGTCTGCTTCTCCCTTTCTCCCTCTCCCTCTGCCTGCCGTTCCCCCTGCTTGTGTTCTCTCTCTCTCTCTGACAAATAAATAGATAAAATCTTAAAAAACAAACAGAAAACAAACAAGCAAAAAAACCCCACAAATGAATAAGAACCAGAAACAACATAACTGTGTTGTGATAACAAATTCTTTTAGACATTGATTGGCATATTTTGTTAACAAATTCTGAAAATCAAAATAATGTTAATGAGGAAATTGTCTTATTTAAAATTTTATTTTCTCTTTGTGTCTAGCTCCTATTTTTCCTTTGTTCCCTAGCTTCTTTGATACTTCTTTATTCTCTTTTCATTCTATTAACTTCTTAATTTGAAACATAATAACTTGACTTTTCATAGCTTAAAAAGTGGTTGAATTTTTCAGTGATTTCATATAGTTCATTTTAAAGGAAATTTCATAGTTTTTAATTTTGACTTCCAGGTTCTTCTTCCTGCCATAATCTTTATAAATGGATTCTATTTTTATCTGTATCAGGATGAGGCTCTGTCTTTCTAGGACAAAAAAACAAAACGAAACAAAAACCAAGAAGTTAGCTGTCTGGACTAAGATACACTAACCATTCTGGGCTGACTGGTGCTCCTCCCTCCCACAAAAATAAAGATATGTGGAAGTTCTAACCTTTAGTACCTTAGAATGTGAATTTGGAAAGAGGGTCTTTACAGAGGCCATCGAGTTAAAATGAGGTCATTAGGGTGGGCCCTAATCCAACAGGACTGGTATCCTTATGAAAAGGGGAAATTTGGACATGAGACAATCACAAGGGAAGACTCTGTGAGGGCACCTGGAGAGAGGATGGCCATGTGACTGGGGTGATGCATCTACCAACCGAAGGATGCCACCAATTGCTGGTAAATGCCAGAAGCTAGAAGAGGCAAGGAAAGATTCTCCCTTCTGGCTGTCAGAGAGGGCGTGACACAGATGACACCTCGATTTCAACTTTCAGAACTGTAAGACAATACATTTCTGTTGTTTTAGGGCATCTCATTTTTGGTACCTTGTTAGGGCAGCCAGGGACACTAACTACGGAAGCCTCAGGCACATGGCTTTGCAGGGGTTACCAGCTCTCACGAAAGACTGATATTGAGTAACAACTTTTTTTTTTTTTTTTTGTCTCCAGAAATTGGAGGAGAAAGAGTTAAATAAGAAAAGGTCCTCTTGGGGCACCTGGGTGGCTCAGTCATTAAGTCTCTGCCTTCATGATCCCAGGGTCCTGGGATCAAGCCCTGCATTGGGCTCCCTGCTCCGCGGGAAGCCTGCTTCTCCCTCTCCCACTCCCCCTGCTTGTGTTCCCTCTCTCGCTGTCTCTCTCTCTGTCAAATAAATAAATAAAATCATTTAAAGAAAAGAAAAGAAAAGAAAAGGCCCTCTTGTTCAGTCCCCCAAGAAAATGTCTTTTCAATACTATTTGACGGAATATGGAGTGGAGTTCTAACGACTATTGTTTTTTTCTAAATTCTATTCACAGTTAGGATGTATGACCTGGAAAAAAAAAAAAAAAGAGACTGCTTATTTAAGACCAATTTTAGCCCAATACATATTTAAATGTTCTCAATGTGTGAGAAAGATTTTACTAATAAAAAATCATTTTAAAGAACCCCTCACATCACAATAGACAATAGACACAGAGCCTAGTTTTATGGTTGCAGGAAAGTACCAAACTATGTTTTACTGAAAATTAAGAGAAGTTACATTATAACTATACTAATGGCCAAAAATTTCATATTAGACAAATGTCTGCAACGACTCAAAATTACATGTGCCTAGTCCAAACACCTCAGTAAGAAGCAATTTTAGGTGGGTTCAAAATAATAAATACCATGAAATTTAAAATTGACATTTGGCATGTTTTTGAAATAAGTATGACTGGATACACATGCAGGGCATTCTCTTCTCTCTTCTTATTTTTCCTGTAACTCTACTTTAATGATGACAATAATATGACTATGGACATGAAATAGTTTCTCTTCCTTCTTTTCTTCCACTCTTTTCTTGCAAGTGTTCACATTATTTTCTATTGATACCAATGTTAGCATTTTTGTATCTTTCCCAAGTATATTGAGAAAATACATCAATAAAAATTTAAATTAAAAAAACAAGTAGTCTGAGGGCCAGATAATAACAAAATATTCCTTCAAAAAGCAGTATAAGGAGTATAGAACAGGTGGCCAAAATTCTAGAATTGGAAACTTGACTTTAACAAAACATAATTTACATTTCTGTCTCTTGTGGGCTGGACACAGAGACTTACCAAGACCAACATAAATTTATTTATAGAAATGCAACTTGCCCTTCTATACTTGTACTTTTGTTGATAATTTGTTTCAACCAATTCTATATTTTCTTTGGATCTTTGAATTGATTTGCTAAAAGTTATCTACTGACCAAATAGCTAAAACTCAGAATTTTCAAGTCATGAGACTTGTTCAGAGTCAACTTTTATTTTCTTTCAAAATTTTGTGCAAGTTGCAAGAGAGGAGATGTAAATTATCTTATTAATTCTAATAAAACATGGGTATATGTTTTAAATACATGGAAAACAGTGTCATTGATATATCTGTATATTCTTTTTTGTATGTGATCTGACTATATTTTTCCTTGAAGGGAAGTCCCAAGAAAGTTTGTAATACATGAAAAGTCAATTTCTTTAAAAATTGTTAACAACTCAACCCTGGTTTAATATCAATTATTAAAAAAATAGTAATACTCCCAAGGTGTCTACTTTTGCTGCAAAGAAATTAAGAATATTTTACTTGGCACATTTAATCATTGTGGAAATTAAAAAAAAAAAAGCCCACCATAGTGGAAAGGTATTTGAAAAGGAAGGAATTAATTAAAGGTGAAAAAGACAATGAAAAGAAAATGTTTGCTTGGTCTCATGCCTCAGTATTGATCATCTGTCTTGTAGGTTTTCATGGTTACTTTCAATGTCTCTGGCAACTTCCTCAGTCCTTATCATTCATTATCATTCAGCTCTCTGATTCTGATTTCAGACTGTGCTAAAATAGTAATATGAGAGCAAGCTAAATGCATACCAGGTATGGTCATTTAAAATGCATTCTACAATCAATTAGAAATTAATTTGCATTATCAGCAGAGGTGGAAGCATAATTATGGGCAATTGAGAATTGGCTGTGCTCATATGCTTGTGTTTTTGTACATGTGTATATACTTTTGTGAAATGAGGGGAAAATCTCAAATTACTTGGCTGCTTCTGCCTTATTATATTGTTGCACATTGAACTGACATCACAAGTTACAATAGAGGGGAGATGAAAGTATTTAATGAAGCCTAGACCTGCTAGCTAAAGGGCAGCTCAGTGTTCACTCCACGGTGTTAGGACTCACCTCCAAAACCTTTCTCGGGAGATGACCTTGTCAATTTCACCTGCATGTCTCAACCAATACTGGGCTTAAAATATGGGTATCAACCAAACGGAAATACAGAGTTTCCCCCCTCACTTTTTTTTTCCCTTTCTGTCCCTCTGCCTCCTCTGCCTCCCCCCCCCCCTTTTTTTTTGGTTTGTTTTTTTGCATGCATGTAACATAATTCTTATTGGTCCAGGTTCCACACTGGACCTTGACAATGCCTGAGGAAATCTTAAATCATTAGAACATAGGGAACATAAGTGGCCTCTTTTTATTCCTGGGCTGCTTGCCTTCTCGAGAAAGTGTGAAAAACTTCTTTATTCGAGGGATTGCTCATCCTTTAAATTGCCCCGCAGGTTTGCTTTAATCTAGGACGTCTTGTAAGGTGTATGGACGTCTGACTCCCTGACATCCTAAATCAGATGAATAGCCTCATTTTCAATAACTTTCACTTTGATACACATATTTTTGAAAGCTTTCCCCCTTTTCTTCCTTTTGAAAATTGGATGTGTTCAACATGCCCTGACTGCTTTAGCATTGCCTATCTGTCCGGTGGAGTGCTGGAAAATTTACATTTAAACAGCACCTCCAACAGTTCTTAATGATGTGCTGAAAGGCGGCTGGCTCTAATCCAAGTCTGGGGTTTCACTGCTCAGGCAGGAAGGTCAGTTTAGTCCTAAGGGGAAGGAAAAAAAGTACTAGACTTTGTATATCCTGCAAGAGAAAAATTACAAATTCAGATGTAATATTTAAAATACTTCCTTCTTAATTTCAAAGTAATTGCTTTTAGTAGGCAGTGAACTCCCAATGGTTAAAATTATTAGCTTAAGACATTTTGCTTTAGTTTAGACAAAAACCTCTAAGTGGCCTACTTTCATTTTCGTTTGGTTGAACAGTTTGTGGTTATAATATTTAAAATAAACTTTTAAAATGGTCTTGTAAGGGGGTAAGGGAGTTAAAAAAAACCCCACCAAACCTCAATTTTTGAAAACTTTTTTCCTGAAGGCCTCTGCCTAATTGTTCCAATAAGGACATGAAAATTTTATCAATTATGTGAGTTTAGTAGAGTCGCAGAAGCAACAGAAAGCAAGAAAAAAAATGCAGGCAAGTTTTGTATTATTTCTTAGATTAGCTACTCGTTTTCCTTTTTGTGAAGTTTAAGAACATGGTTATGCCTACCTGAGGTGAAGAGAACAGATGGTGCGCCTTAATAGCTCAGAAGGAAAATCTTAGTGACATAGGACTATATGCCAACTGACAAGGAGATTACTTATGGATGATGTGTGCTCTTTAGTTATCCCTGAAACTCCCCCTGGTACAATTAACTGTCTGGTTGGGAGGTGAAGGCTAGGACAGACAGATTAATGTAACAACTTTTCTTCACAACTAAGTCATTTGTTAAATAAAATCTATGGGAAAGCTAATGCCATAAAAGACGTTAGATAGCATTGCCATAGTGTTATCACTCTTGTTATCCTTGAACTCTAGACACATAATGATCTTCAAATAAGTAGTATTTAAACAAACCTCTTTTCAAACGAAACAAGGGGCTGGAGCATTTATTTAATAACCACCACAAACATAAAATAAGTGGTACAAAATTCCTATTTCTTGATTTAATCTTGATAACAAAGCAATGTGCTGAGTAAGCCTTCAAATCCTAAAGTTAAACATTTTTTTTTCAATTTTCCACTGTTTAATCTACTGAAAAAAATGATTGCTACTGCTTTTGGATTTTTGAGCACAAACCATGTTGTTTAATGCACATTGGAGAAAGCTGGTTAATGGACAGCAATCAGTTCAGAAATTGCTCAAAGACAGCATGTGCATTATGTTGAGGTTTGAGGACAATACCCCTATGCCATTGCACAAACAAAATAGGAAACTTCTCGTGACTTTCTGTCCACAGAATCACTACATGGAAGACAAAAAGGCTGCAAACCGCTTTGTGATATACTGAAATATTTTGTTATCTCTACTTGGTTTCTCTAAGAACAGAATTTTATGAAGTCTGAGGTCACTCTGGAGGGCCTCCATTAAAATGTGAATGGTTTTTGTCTATGTGCAGATTTCTGTATGGTGATGTTTCTTATTCTTCTTTCGGGTTATAAACCCCTTTGAGAATCGGTAAAAGTTACAGAATCTAGAAAAAATGCATGCACACACACACACACACACACAGAAGTTGCGTGTCTGTGAGGGAGTTCCATGAAATCCCTGAGCACGTCTCTGCACACAGGCTATACTTTGTCTGATTGATGAATTCATCTTACATTTTTATAACCTTTCTAGGCCGCCTGCATTTTATTGGTACATTTGGGTAAGGGAGCCAAGATTCCTTTAAAAATCCACAAAAAGATGAGAAGCCTTGAAATGGAGAGGTAACAGACAAACAAAACTAAAAACCCAACAACCCCGAAGAGTCAATTCCTCTAGGAATTCCTTTCCCAGGTGTTGCTATTTCCTCCTACACTAGTGAGATTCTAGTCCTTCCTCTCCTCTTGTTGCTTTCACCTGCCCTTCTACCTCTCCTCTCAGGGACCCTAACATGGACACGTTCTTACCCGTTCCGTTCCGATAGAGTGTGACATCTTTGTAAGTGCATGCTCGTTTAATTTGTGAAACCGGGTCCCTTTCTTCCTGTGTATACAATTTTGTGTCGTAGAGTATCTTCCCCTTTCTTTTGAAAAGGCTTCTTCAAGAAAGATAAGTTCTGAACTGGGGAAATATTCTTTCTCAAATTAGCCAGTGAGTTGACTCATTTTAAATGAGAGACTGAACGTGTTTTTTTCACTACCCGCTTACTCTTTCCACCGCAATGAGCCAGGTTATCAACCAGTTTCACAGCTCCCTCCCCTTTAGCACCTTAGCCTTAACTCCACATTCCAAAAAGAGTGGCTTCTGTAAGATCCCACTGGGCTTTTACCTGTGGGAAGACTGGTGGTTGTCTCCCTGGCAAATGGTTTCTCTTCAAGTGCAGTTCTCCAGGTTTCCACTAGTTGGGGCTCTATACAAAGGAAAGAAAACGGAGGGGGCCGCTTCAGAATTATTTACTAACAAAACAGCATTTGACATGGTATCCCTAAACGATTTCCTCAGTCTCTGAAAGAAGCTCGCTAATTTTTATTCCAATATACCAGTCATGAGGTTGTATTGTTGGATCAGTTGTGTTTGCTTCGCTTACCTTTGTTAGAGTCTAAACCCAGGTGACTGTTTTGGTATGATTTGCAGGGATCCAGTTCACCCAATGCGTTGTTATTATAAAATATGAAAATAAAAAATGCACAAATGGAACATTCAGTACATAAGTAGTAAGACCATCTTCTTTGCCAGTTTTTTCTAGGACAGGGAGGTCTCTAGTCATCTTTTAAAGCCCATGGCAAAGTCCTACACAGATTGGACCCTTAATGAATGCAGTTTGGTTTCTGCCTCTAACTAAGGACCTGAGTTTGGACAAGATTATCCAGTACCAGTTCTCAGGAAAAACCACTGGGAAACCGTCTTGGTCCATGCTAACGCTTGGCTCTCTCTCTTGGCTTTACTTACTTTGCGTCAGTTTGAAAGATTACCTTGGGTAGTCACATATAATCAAGGTCTCCCAGTGCTTTGCTTACACTTGCGTTTTGTTTTAGGTTTGTTTATCCTGTCTCTCTCCACCTCCCCGGAGATCCTTTGGCAAATCTGATAAACAATGCCTTTTTCTTGCTCAAGGCAGAAAGTCCAATCGAATACAATGGGAGGCCAGACTTGGCTGAAACGCAGGCTGCAGGTGTTCTCCGCATTGTGGTCATCTAAACCAGATGCTGGGAGTCCGAGCACCTGCTTCCCTTCTCTGTCTACACTCTGGAGACTACCACTCCTGGGTAAGCGAGGCCAGAGAACCAGGCTGAAGAGAATAATGTACCCAGTGCAGCATCCTTCTGACAGATAAAATGAGTTGCCCTAGAAACAGTTTCACAGAGTTTCCCTTGAAGTTCTCCAATACATACAGTTTGATTTGTGCTCTCCCTCCCTTTCTTCATCTGACACCGCCACCCTCTCAACACATGTGCCCTGGACAATATAGTCTACTAGCAGCAGATACTCGGGGGGCAATTTTATTTTTCTCTGGATTATATTATCTGGAAAGACAAGACCGGCCATGGACAAGAGGGTGATGATTTTTATGGTTCTGATAAGAATGATACAGATGTTAAAAGCCTTGCACAGCCTCAGATTTTATGAACATGTCCACGGGTGCCATAAATCTCTGAACAATCCGGAAAGAACATTAAATCTTCTATCTTGAATGTTGAACATTAAATAAGAGATCAGGGAGAAACTGGTCCCTGTTGGAGGGTGACTCTGCTATCAGCACTGGCTACCAGACAGGTTGGTTCTGGTATTTTTATTAAGCTGATTCTAAGTTCTATTATTTCAGTTCTAAATATTAGTAATAAACTGACTGCATATGTATTCAAACCCTTAACAGCAAACCTGAATGGATTAAGTTCTGTCCTGCTGTTAATATTTTTATCTCCGATTTCAATGTTCCTTTTCCTCACAAACGTCTTTCTGGACAGAGCTAATATTTTGCATTCATAGAGGGGGGATATATTTTCTCTGTGTATCCCTGCACCGTGTTCCTAACACTCAATGGAGAAAGCTTTTGCCTTTGAGGATTGAGGTCCTGACCTCACTCCACTCTGGAGGCTTCCATGCAACCCCCCTCCCCCAGTGAGGGGGCTGGGGCCATGGCCTGGAGGAGAGGCATGTACTGGGCCTTCTCAACACCACCAGGAGAACCTGGTCTCTTGTTGGTGAGCTTCCACTGATGCCACGGCTTGAGGAAGCCCTTTAGAATTGTTCCCTGTAGCTCTGTAATACATGGATATATTTTTGTTCCTCCCCCTCAGACCAAGTCTACCCTGGAAAGAATACTTTGAGATGAAGGATCTGGGGTGGGTCCATGGGCAAGAGAGGGGGCAAGAGGTGGGGTGAGGTGGAGAGGAGGAGGGACAAATCAGAACTAGTGGAGTGGACGTGATATGAAAGATACGTGATATTTGCTGAAAATTCCTTGAAATAAACCAAAGGTTCACAACATATTTCCCCAGAAAGGGCGGACTTCCACTCCTACCCATATTCTTCTCAGCCAAAGCCTCATTAGAAGAGGCACCCAGACCGGACACAATTAGGAGAAGAGAGGGGGGGCTCTGGTAGGTGAGAAACTGTGGACACTCCGATCTGCAGATGGGTTGTGCCCAGAGCTTGGAATCCACTTGGGGCTGAGGAATGGATGTGGCGCAGGGGGCTGCTTAGGTGGAGATGAATATGGAAATGGAGATTACAACCAAAGATAAACAATGCATCTTTTATTTAATAGGATTGGAACTGTTTTCACTTATCTGCGTGACTCTTTTGTGCCTCTTAATTTGTCCTTGAAGTTCTGTATCTAATCATTAGCTGAGCAACCAATAATTCTCCCTCAGTCCCCCACCCCTTTTTACAACCAACTTTAATCTTTCGACTCAGTGAAAAACATGTTTCCCCTATCATAACTGGTTTAACAAAAATTCTCTTTCAAGTTTAGATTGCTCAGATACAATGCCTTCCTGCAGCTTCATGCTAGAGAAAGGAATTTACATTAGAAAAGAGAGATTTATGATAGCATTGAATTTCCATTTGAATATGGAGAGTTAATAACATGCATATGTTTTTTTATTATTATTATTTTAAGGTTTCAACGACGCCATAGGCAAGGGGAAAGCTGGAAACTGCGGGGCTGGCAGGGCTCAATGAATAATTTAATCTGGATTTCATTCACAAACGGCAGCGCACTCCTAGGGAAAGGACCGGGGCGCTTCCCCAGATCGGAACTGGAGTAAGTGCCAGGATTTCCTGATTTGTTTACATTTCGCAAAAAACTGTTTTCCCCCGGACTAGGACAGAATTAGACTTCCTTTTCCACTTTTGGCTCCTTCCAGGCTATTCTTGTTCAAGGTATTCTCTCCCCTTTCCCTGCATTCTTCTTTGTCCAAGTCTCAGCTGGGTTCTTTGGTCTCACAGAAACCAGCGAGGGGCAGCGAGAGAGGCTGGCAGGGGAGACCGGTCCCGCGGACAACAATGGGCCCGCGGTCCCGGCTTTTCCCGGACACGGCACAGTTTCCAGGCTTCGGTCCTGTCTCCCCACCAACCCCGCCAACGAGCCTGGCGCGGGGGGACGGCGGGGGGTCACAGGGGCCAGGGTGTGATGCGTGTCACGTGACCTTGCGGGATTCGGGAGGCTCCAAAGGGAGATACTGAATTCACTTCCATTCACACACGCTCCGCTGCTGAGACTGGTGGTCGTTCGGAGGACGCGGTTTCAGCCGGATCTAAGCGTGGGACGCCGAGGTTGCCTTTTTAGGGGCCAAGCTCCCGGGGCCCGTGGCTATCGGGGCTTCTAGTTCACCCTGTTATCCTTTCTGCTTGGGGTGGTTTCACTTTCACCATCTTGACCACCTCCAATTGTTACACAAGCTTGTTTTGACAAATTTACTCTACGTTCATCTGTTTATAAATGTTTGGCAGTCCGGGGATTAGTTCCTTTTCCTAACAAGGGAACTGCAGGCCATGGTTAATGGCCGATGTGCACGTATAAAAGGCAACCAGGTCTTGTTGGGGGCCCACAAATAAGAATAAGTCAGAGAAACGCAGAAGCTGCGGGAGGGAGAGGGGACAGGTTCATTGAAAGAGAGGTGTAACTCTCTTGTTTATTTGCGTTTCTGTTTCTTTTTTCCTTCTCTCTTGTTTCTGAGGCTAAAGGTCTCTTTGCGTTTCACTAGTTAAGGTCATGTCTGTTTTGAAACAGCTCTGCCTTTCTGGCCCTAGGGATCATTGTGAAAACTGTCTTGGAGCAACCCTATCCTCCCGCCTTGGATACCTTTCTTCCCCATCTTGGGTTCCCTGGGGCAGCCAGTGCCATCTGTCCTTTTTTGCTTTCCTAGAAATCAGACCTAATTCTCAGTAGAGAAGCAGAAAACTTTGTTTGTACTGGAGCATGGCTCTAAACATTAATTAGCACCATCCCAGTTGTTATTTGCATCATAACGGAAGAAACATAAAGTAAAGGAATGAGTCTCTAATTGTGGAATTTATGTTATCAGTGGAGGTCCACTTGGAGGTCTTCCAAGTGTTCCTGTAATCACATCATATTGAGGGTGGATTGTGTTTAAAGTAGGGGTCGAGTCAGGCACCCGTGTTTATTTATATCCTCATGCATACGTATGTAGATGTACATACAAAGAGACACAGCTGATCATGAAGATCCTGCCGGTGCTGCCGCGCAGACTGATGGATGACCATATACTCAAATAGGGACGCTGTGAACAAGACAATATTTAGCTATTGCAAAATGTCACTTCATAGCATTGTCTACTCACTCAAGTACCTGTGGGGACGCTGACCTTTTAGAAGGCCAAAATGGACTCCCTTCTGTGACCTCCTGCACAGGTAGGCAGAACAAATGGCTGTTGTCACTATAATCTAAACACACATTCAGATGCACCCAGCGGACTAATGTGCAAGAGGAGAGTTTCAATGGACACTAGCGTAGTTGGGGACATCGAAAGAATAACATTTTTCTTTTTTCTCCTGCTGGTTTCAGAGACAGTACTGTAGGTGAAAAGAAGTAAGGCTTAACCTTTTGATGATTTCCTTCAACTCCTGCTTTGGATTCTCTTCCACAACAAGCACCTAGGAAATGATCAGCTGACAAGTGTAAGTGAAGCACATACTCCAAAAATCACGTCATGTCCTCATCAGGGTCTAGAGAAAGATAGAAAATGAGTAATGACCTGAGGGCCAGTATGACATGTATCTTCTAAGGGGAAAAACCCCCACAATGAACATGTGCGAGGGGAAGAAAAGAAGCCAGATTTACAACAATGTTAATAGAAAACCTAAAGATCTCTGAAATCAGGTGAACGAGTATGCAAACTAGAAGGTAGAATATAATACACTGTATTTATTTTTTACTCTCTCAACTGCTTTACTGAGGCATGACTGACGTATAAGAAGCCGTACATAGGTGATGTCCAGAGCTGCACGAGCGTGGGGGAGAACGTGGTACATACAGCTGGGGCTGCGTCTACAGGGACCGCAGAGATCAGCGTTTTCCATTATGCTTCGTACAGTGTCAAATGTTCTTAATTCCAGGTCTTCATTTCGAGAGAAGATCAGATGCAGCCAGCTTACCTGAGAGAGCTTTCCCTATCTCTATGAATACAGCAAATATTCGGGAGGACCCTCAGATTTCTCTACTGTTGGTAAACAAGACCCACTGGCTCCTCTGAAGGGCTCCTTGGACCCTTAGGAATCCAGCTTGAGTGCTCTGTAGGCTAACCCAGTGATTCTTTTGGGCTCGTCTCCAATGCTAAGCTAGGCTCCTGCACAGAGGAAACACGCATTGGTTCAAAGACAGTCCCAGCGTGATGGGCACTGGAGGCGCTGAAAATGGGATGGTTTCCATGTAGCAAGTACACGTGCTGGTTTTGCCTTATGATTGTCGGAAGGCTGAGCAGTCTATTGTCCCAGGCACTCGAGAGTCGTCGAAGTCCTGGTAGTCCACATCACCTCCCTAGCCGGGAAGATTCTTCCTCTCACGCAAGCAGTGCACTGGCCTCTTTCTCTGTGAGCTGGCAATGAGGGGCTGCAAAGGTACACATTTTCTAGGCCTGATTTCTGTCTTCCTATACACCAGATTCTTAATTCAATAGCTACAAAACTGCTGTATGTTCAGTCAGATGTGCAAATACAGTGGTCTCCAATCCTGGAAACATTTTCTTTTAATAATTGCCACACTTACATGACTTCAGATATGTACATGGTGGGCGAGTGGTTGAGAGCAGATTCCGGGTCTATATAAATAACTTCATTTTTTTTTAAAGAGTTATTGTGTATTTGGTACCTGTCATGTCTCCACGATGGCTTATGTGTCTTCACGGAACGATCAGCTGGGTTCTCCCTGGTCTTTAGCCTTTCATTCTAGATTCCTGAAGATGCCTTCAAAGGCGTCACTGCCTGAAGCCGTGGTTTCTGGGTAGTTTTAGCCACTGAGAGATCAGCAGAGTTGTGGGTACGTGGGCAGCAGTCAGCTTGGGGTGAGGTGAGGGCTGCACAGAATAAGTCAGCAGATCTGAAAAACCATGCGGATATGACCAGCATGGAGACTTGGCCTTCCTCATAAATCCCCTATTCCCCTCTCGGCAGGTAGGTAAAGGCTCTGTTTCAGAGGAGGCAAAGCTGGGACACGTGGGGAGGGTGTGATCACTCAAGGCTACTTTGGGATCCATTGGCAAAACAAGATGAAAGCACCCAGTTTCTGACTGTGGGACCAGATGGGCCTGGGTACTTTTTGAGCCAACGGCAGGGTCGTCTCCTTTATTTCCTTTGCCCCACCCCACCCAGCTCTGATACCTCTTCCTATACCACTTACACTTGACACATTTACCCCCCCCCCCCCCCCAGGAGAGAAAGGGAGATTGGCTGGGACAAAGTCCACACCCACCACGCCCACCCCCCTTGGGCCATCTTGTTATCTCTTCTTGGAGTGTGATTTAGTACCACGTGACACTAAGATACGATAACCTGAACTCTCTATTACTTTAGGAACGACAACCAACTGAGCAAAAAAAAAAAAAAAAAAAATGCTTGTTGGAATAGCCCTGCTGATTATAGCTAGCAGGTGTTATCTTGGAAGAGGATGGAAAATAACACAGAGCCAAGAGTTGTTTTGGATGGCTAGAGTGAATTCAAAAATAGATGAAGATTTGCCCACACGTTAAGAAAATCCTCAAAGACATGACAACTGTCAAGGTTGCACTTCTTAGCAGTTATCACCTACTTTTTGTTTTTTGCTTCATCAGCTATATAAGCCTACAAGTTTCAGTATGAGGATTTCCTGCTACACTTTTAGTTTTCAGTTACAGATTGACTAGGCCTGCCAGTAGGTCTCGCTTGCTGATGTTTGCTGGTCGATTATCCTTGTAAAAGTTACTATTGTCAGGGTTCATTTTTTTTTTTTTTAAAGATAATGAGGAATGGCAATTCAAATAAATTCCATGGCCTCATTGCTAGTGATGGTCCAACAACTATGAACAAAACAGAAAGATGGCCTCATTTTAAATAAACCTTCTTTTTAAAAATTCAATAGCAAACTAAGCAAACACACGAGAAAACAGCCCACGGTGGAGTTTACCAACCTGAAAGAGTTCAGGTTTTGCCCAAGTTAGGGACCAACCTCTCGTACAGGGATTCATTTTCCCTTTTCTCAATATTGAATGGAACTCCCTTTTTAAAGGCTGATGATTTATTGTCTAAAACTGGAACTGGGACAAATTCAAGGCAGGATGAAAGGAAGTCTCCAAAACAATAGCATTGAAATTCTCCCAGGGCTTTTTCAATTGTGAGAATGTAGGGCTCTGGAGTTGCTACACTGTGTCGAGCACAGGACTCCACAGAGTGGCGGCATGCCTAAGTGGTGGAGTTTTGTTTTGTTTTGTTTTGTTTTTGAGAAAGAGAGAGCATGAGCCAGCACACAGAGGAAGAGGGAGAGGGAGAAGCCGACTCCCCGCCAAGCAGGGAGCCCGACGACATGGGGCTCGATCCCAGGACTCTGGGATCATGTCCTGAGACGAAGACAGACGCTCAACTTACTGAGCCACTCAGGCGCCCCCATGCTCTCCATCTTTTAATTTTTTATGGCGAACTCAGCATTTGAACCCGGGCCGGCTCACGCCATTGCCATATTTCACTTAGCAATCTTGCCTCCTAAGAAAAGTAAATTGCCTAGATTAAAAGATGTTAGGTATGGAGGGCCTAGGAGGAATTGACTTTTGTCCAAAGAAGCCCAGCACGTTTAGTTTTTGAGATGAGTCCTGCTATTTTGCCACTGAATAATGAGGCTGGATAGGTTGGGTCCTGCTATGTTTTACTACGCAGCTGATCTTCCCAATTCTATTTAATTCTATTCCCAGCCTGCCTGTTTCTGAAAATGACTGAAGTAGCTAATGTGCCTTTATATATTTTTAGTCCAGGCTTCTGCAGAGCTCCAGTCTCATTTCAACCACTTCCTAAACATCACTGCTGAATCCAGGCCTTCGTGTACCTCCAGTACACATTTTCACGGAACCTTCCAGCCCCACCCTAAACTTGCTCTTCATTTGGACTTCTCTAGCTCTGTAACTGTGTCACTTAGTCGCCCAGACTCTGAAGCTCAGGGTGAGATTTATTTCCCTCTTTCCTGTACCGTCCCTGCCTCCATCCCCTCCCCGAGCACACCATCAGTTAGTCATCAAGCTGTACCTGTCCCCACCCAGCTCTACTGTGAGGAACCAAATTGCTAAAACCAGATTTTGGAATAAATTTCCAACTAGTTTGCCCACATTCAGGCTCTCTGTCCTCGATACCACTATCCGACTAAAGTTGTGACTCAATGCCTTCAAGAGTTTTCTGTGCTCTCCGATGTGCCAGGCGCTGTTCTAAGCTGGCGATACATCACCTCTCTGCCTTGCTCTTGCTGTCGCTTCTGCTTGGAGTCTTCACTCTCCCTCTTGCCAATATTTCTGGTTTCAGGACGACTGAGTTCTCTGCCTCTCCCAGTGGATGAGGTCATGGTGTATACACATCCTTTCCTCGCTGACCTGAGGTTGGAAAGATTTAAAGAGCTCTAGCCTGACACCTGACTGTGGTAGAAAGTGTCTTTGCACTGATTTAGCCTGTTCACCCTCCTCAGTTTCTGCTTTGATTCTAATGCCTACCTTAGACCTTAGTCTTGGTATTTGAACTTATGCCACTTGTTCGTTTCTGAGTTCCTCATGGTGACCTCCTACTTCATACATCTTACACAGTGTCGCCTTAATACAAGCCTGTCCGTACACTCCATTGCTGTGAGACCCAACTTTCCAAAAGACTCTGCAGTTTCTGATACTCCACCTGCCTCTTTGGAAACTAGAGTATTGTGGTTCACTGGTTCAACAATCAATAAATGTTTTTGAAGCCCCTCTATGTGCCAGAGGCCAGTCACAAAACACATACTAGGAATGACAATTTCTTGTCTTCATGATGCTCACTCTCTCACTGGGGCAAGAGATTCCCTAAGGAAGATAATTTTGGAAAGTGAGAAAGACCATGGAGCAAATAAAATGGGCTGCTGAGATGGAGGAAGGGGAGGGCAGAGGCTCGCTTAGATAAGATGCTAAAGGAAAGCATCCCAGGTAGGACTTGTATGATGAGAATGAGTTGGCCAGGTGTAAAATGGGTCACTGTTCCAAGCAGAGGGAACCGCAGATGAATGATCCTACTGGCTCCACCAGTCTGCCATGTTCTAGAAACAGAAGAGAGGCCAACAGACGAGCAAAGAAGGGGAGAGTGGTAAGAAAGGTGGCCACGGGGGCCCGGGCATGGAGGCCTTGTTGCTGTGCTCCTGAGAGGTAGTTTTGTTGGATTCTCCCTAGTTGTTGGTTGCCTGGCCCTCCAGATCTTCTGCAGTGTTCATCAGACTGACCTTCCCCTTGATCCCTTCCAGTCTGATCTGTCCTCCCCCCCGGAATCCCTACACACACCTACTTTGGTGGCAGGATATGGTTACAGACTTTTGGATTCCACTCATTGCCCACCTCATGGTCATTACATGGGCAATGCCCAGTCAGCACATCCGAGATGAGATGGTGTCCATCTAAGTTCTACCTGTCTTCCAATGCCCAATTCCAATACCAGTTTCTTCAGGATGTTTTCCTAAATGATCCCAGCTAGAGAAAGACTTTTTCCCAGTAGCCTGCCTGGGTCTGAGTCATCACATGCTAGTTTATACTCTGGTGTCACCTTCCCTTCTAGATTATCTGTCTTTGATAGTAGGGACTCTGGTACAATTTTGTTCCGTGAGGATTAAACAGCATAGCGTCTGCTCTCAGTAGCCATATGACAATAACTGTGTTTTGGAGAATGAACTCTTTGTGACGGTTTCTGACTATTGTCATGGGGATTAAGAATATTTGTAAGAGCATAGTAGGTTCTAAATAAATCAGAAGAGTATGATCATTTTCATAGTCGTGTGACTTTAGGCATGTCTCTTTACGTTGAAATGATGCCGCTGGAAAAAATGATTTCTAAAATGTTCTCTGGTTCTGAAACTTGAGCATGACTTGGATGAACATCCTGAAGAAGCTCAGGAAAAGACAGTCTTTGGTGTTGGGTAACATTTCCCCTTCAAGTGGGAAGGCTTGAAAGCATTGCAGATTCTTTTATCGCCTCCGTGCTAATTCACAATAGGTTATTTTCAATAATAGAGCGAGGGGGTATCTTTTCTTAGTAATATTTCAAATGTTTTGCATGTAGAAACAGTGATAATACCTTTTTCAAATGTGCACTTAACGATAGCAAGCATTGTCAGAGAAGTGGATAAACAGAAATTCTCATACACTTCTGGTGGGTGTATATATCAGTACATTCTATTTGGAGGATGATTAGAGGACAGCTAGGAAAGTGAAAGATGTGCATATTATATAATTCAGCAATTCTGCCCCCGGAGAAACTCTAGCACTTTCATAAAGAGGCTTGTTTTAGCAATTCATAAGAGTTCTGCTTGTCATAGCAAACTTGGAAGCAACCCAAGTGTCTATGAACAGGAGGGCTAAAGAAATTGTGGTGCATTCCTATATGGCCATTAAGATGAGTGAGCTACATACACAAATATCAACACAGATGAATATCAAAAACACAATACTCGGTGAAAAAACAAATTGTGTAATCATAATACCTTTTAAATAAAGTTAAAACATGGAATATATAGTTATGGATATGAACATAAAATGTAAAAGTATAACAACATGCATGGGCAATACCAAATTCAGAATAACTCCAGGAGGGATGAAAGGAGGGAGTAGAATTAGGAGAGGGGTATGTAAGGGGCTTCAGCTGAATAAAGAATATGGTTTTTCCTTAGGGGCACCTGGGTGGCTCAGTCGGTTAAGCGTCTGACTCTTGATTTTGGCTCTGGTCATGATCTCAGGGTTGTGAGACTGAGCTCCATGTTGGGCTTCGTGCTGAACGTGGAGCCTACTTAAGTAAGATTCTCTCTCTCTCTCTCTCTCCTGCCTCTCTCCTCTCTCTCTCTAAAACAAAAAAATAATAAAATAAAGTGAAAGAAATAGGGCAAAATATTAAGATTTGATGAAGCTGGATGCATACATTAGTGCTTATTATTACTATATTCCTTTCGTAGACTTGTAATAATTAATGGAAAAGAAAATATAACTATTAAAATATACCTGTAAGTTGTTGAGTTTGAAAGAAAACAGGTAATTTAAGCTACTCTTGACGTGGCTATCTAAAACCTACATCTTGATGCTTGTCTTTGTGAACACGTAAGAAAAATACCTGGATTTGAGACTAAGTATCAACAATTACAATGAATTTAATGAAAATAATTAAGGTGACACATTTTTGAAAAGTTTCTTACTATTACATCTTGGAAGTATATAGTGTTATTTTCCTTTAGACAGATTTCATCTTACCAAATGCCCACTGAGGTACTTAATTGTGTATTGTCTTTTACATTCATTTAAATATTTCATGCACTTATCTCATCTTTCCAGCTGAACTGAACCAGAACCCCAATCATCCCGTTTTTAGTCTGGAGTTTTCCTTGTCAACAGCATGCTGTTTTCCTACTCAATAAACACTTTTTGAAGGGATGAGTAAATAATCATAATTTTAATGCACCAATGTCTCTCATAAAAGAAACCTTTGAGCACAGCAGAATCATTTACCCATGAAAGAACTTGATGTGTCTCTAGGACGTAGGACGTGACCGTGTTCTTTTCCCAATATGCAGGTGTCCCAGTTTGCAGCGTGCACAAACCAACCAACTGACCTGATTCTTTATTCCAGGGTTTATAACAATGCACACTTCACTCCTTTCTGGAGAAGGCCGCTGGCCTCCCATCACGCTCCCAGCACAGCGTGGAATGGGCCTCCCCTGCTGTCGGCATCACTCCTTCTCTTCCAGGAAACACACACCCGGCCCCGCCTCTGTTCTGTTTTGACACTTGCATTTCTGAAAGGCAAAAGTCAGATCTTAATATTCAGATCTGAATACTCATTGAATTCTCAGTGATGGCAGGAAGAATTAGAGGATACAGGCAAAATTTTTGCAGCAATGTGGATGAAAGCAATCTTTATTTTTCTCTAATACTTGGTCCGGCTTTGAGGTTCTCTAGTTCCACCAGATAAAATGCCAAGCCTTTGTAGTGTGTTTTGTTGTGTTTTTTTTTCTCCTTTTTTTTTTTTTTTTTGATGTGAGCTGGCATCTTTCATGAAAAGATAAAGGCATCAATTAACTATACTCCCAACCCCCAAGGATAAAAGCTATTGTTGTGAACAGGAGTTAAGCACGCACATGGTATCAAGTAAGGGCCTGGAAACAGACTGCTGCCAAGCAAAACAGATGTCTGTCTCCTTTAAGGAGCCCAAATTATGTGTATATTAGCGATTGCTAATCTCCTGATTGATTTAACAACGATGGTACTGATGAGCTAACTTGGTTGAGCACAATCATTGCCATTACCACTGTCACAGTAAAATTTAAAAATGATTCAATCAACCAGTAACGAACACGACTATAAAACAATAGCCAAGGAGCCATCCTAAACGAGACGAGGATGCATCGAACGCAGAAATGATAAAGGGTCAGACGACGTCTGCTTCTGTGCTCTGCTCTAACGGCAGAAGTCCAGATGTGGGTAGAAGAGGAATTCCCCCACACAACAATGAGTAATAACGACTAACTCACAATCATAGGATGCATGAGACAATGATGAATTGTATATTTCAAGCCTATGGAAGACAATCAGAATGGCTGCTTTCTTCCTAGTGGAACACACCAGCGAAATGGGGACTGAAAGAAAATTCCACTTGAGGTTTTGTACACTGTTTTTCCTGTTTTCCTGACATGGTTATAAATAAGAAAAAGTACAGATGTTCAGATTCTCTTTGCAGTCCCATGACCGTGTTTCATCCTTTTATTGGGTTGCTCTCATTGTTCCTTTCATGTTGTTTTTAAACTCGCCTGCACATGCTGTCCTCAGGACCTTTGGGGTCTCTTTCTCTCTTTCTTGCGCCTCTGTCTTTCTGTCTTTCTCCTTTCCTCCTTCCTACCTTTTTTTCCCTCCCTCCTTCCTTCCTTTCTTCTTCTCTTCTTCATTTCTTATTTGTCAGGATTATTGGGAGAAGAGAGGCAGGCATAGATCATGAGCCAGAATCAAGAAGAGCAGCATGAAATAGAGGGCTTGTCTAGAAAAGAGAAAGCAGTATGTCCTAGCAAAGCCCCGTTTACTCTCTCTGTCTCCACAGAGATCAGCTCATTCCTCGTTTACATTCATACTAAGGGGGCATATCCAGAAATAGGTCAGCTTGAAGGTTAAATAACTTCAGCATGACCAGGCTGGTCATGAGAACATGAAAACAGTTCTGAAGTGTGTCTAGAAGGTCAGCTTCACTTTTAGGAAGCAGAGGGTCCAGTTTAATAAGTAATGCCTGGTATCAATACAAGATTAGATTCAAACTTTTACTTGCTTCCGAGCTGAGCTCCCTGTTGTCCCTCCCCAGGGATTTGAAGGATGCACACAGAAAAGGGCTGGGAGAGAGACTGGGAAGTCACTTGAGCTGCAGTGGGCTTTGTTGTGTTTTTTATTTTCTTTCTTTCTTTTTTTTTTTAAAGATTTTATTTATTTGACAGAGAGACACAGCGAGAGCGGGAACACATGCAGGGAGAGTGGGAGAGGGAGGAGCAGGCTTCCCGCGGAGCAGGCAGCCCGATGTGGGGCTTGATCCCAGGACCCTGGGATCATGACCTGAGCAGAAGGCAGATGCTTAACCGACTGAGCCACCCAGGTGCCCCATGTTTTTCTTTTCTTTGTATCAGTTCCTCTGGCAAAGCCCTATTAACCTATGTGTTTAACTCCAAGCTCCTTTCACTTTTTAAATGCAATCACCTTACTCTCATGAAGATCTTATGAGATTCACAGTCACTAGAGTCAGGAAAAGTGACGTCCAAGTTCCTGGTCTTTGCTGCCCAGCGGTCCAAGGCTATCTCTACAAGATACAAACACCTAGGTGCTTCCAGATTTGGGATGCTGGTCTGCCCGATGCCAAACATCTGGATAGTTGAAAACATCAGGATGTTTGGCATCAAGCAGACAAAACATCTGGATGACTGCTTGAGTTTTTCACTTTTTAACTGGATGTTTGGTGTCATGTAGACACAAGCTGAGGTTCTGACTTCATCCTGTAACAGCTCCCAGGCTGCCAGGCTGGCTCCAGATTCCTTTTATTGCAACTGACATTTTTACAAGGAAGCATTGCGTTCCGTGTGATGCCTGCTGCTCTTATGTTCAGAAACAGATTCATTACGCAGAAAACAAAACAAAAAAACCCCAGCCCGAACCAACCCCCAAATGTAACAGGCACAAGCAAGGGTCTGAAGAAACTGGAGAATTTCAGAGTCACCAGAATCTTTGTGAGCAGAATCATGACACAACTTTTGTAAGAGGGGGCGGCTGGCGAGAGAAGATCTCCAGAGTGGGAAAAGCACCAGATCCATTCGGCCAGCCCTCAACTGGCCTCCCTCCCATTTCAGCCAAAAATAGGGTTTCCATGCTGGCCAAGGTGGCGCTTCCTACGTTGTTGGCTGTAGATTAATGACAAATGGCGCAACATTCCATAAAACACACCAGTGATTCCACAAAAGAAACCGTGGGGGTTGGTTAGAAAACCCCATTTTCTCCAGAATGTTGGCAAATAAGATGCTCAACTGTGCCCCGTTTGAGGTTTCACGATCGAATGAGGGCTCATGCATCTCCCTGCTTTGGAACAATGGTGCTAATGATGAAAGTAAATTATCAACAACGATTTATTGACCACCTTCCGTGCCTGGTTGTCATGAACTGTCTGACTTCACACCCTTTCTCATCTCTGCTCTTGCCAAGTGTACTTATTAGCTCCTCCGATGAGCTCATACCTGCCCACTCACCGTGAGCAGCCCTGCTCTGAGGCACAGAAGGATCCCTGGCCTTAGAAAGCTGTTGGAACAGGCTCAAGCTACACTCCTTCCTAATCTTATCCCTCTACACCTGATAGACAAGATCCCTTGCCTGGGACACCTCAATCTTCAGCCTGGGTTTTTGTTTTTGTTTTCGTTTTGTTTTGTTTTTTGTCTCCGTATGAGTCCCTCGTCATTTACTTTTTAGCCTTGGAGACTAGATTCTTTATCTCTGGGCTCCAATCTTCCCAGCTCTGGATGATGCTTATTAGCTATTGGAATGACAGGATTTGCTGCTTCCTGCCTGCCTCAACAATAACTTATTGAGTACAGGACCTCGCACTGAGCTGACCTTTTTTTTTATACTCCCTTATTAAATCCTCACTTGAGGTCGGGAGTGTAAACTGCTATTTCACAGAGCAGAAAGTGAGGTTCAGAGCAATTTAACAACTTTCCCGAGCTCACAAGGTAGAAACCAAGAGAAGTGGAGGCAGCATTCAAACCCAGGATGGACTCCAAAGCCTAGACGCGTAACTGCTGTTCACTGCCGCCTCGGTCTGTCTTCCAGACTTGACCTCTTGCTTGCCTAGCCCACAGGGTGAAGCCCACCTTCCACACTTTGACTTTTCCTTACTTGACTGAGTTTATTTGCCCTACGTCTGACACAGATTCACTCTTTCTCCCCAGAATAAGAATTTATTGGGCAATATATCTTGAATGCCCACTCAGCGGTAGGCACCGTGTTTTGTGCTAAGAATAACATGATAAGCAAGATAAGACCTAGGCTCTGCCCTTATGGCTTAGCGCCGAGTGGGGAGACAGACAAGGAAAAAGACAATTTTAATGCAGTGCAATAAATTTAGTGACACAGGAGCTATTTATAGTAACTGGTTAGGCCCAGTTCTGGGCCCTTCTGGTTTTCCCTGCTACCGGTCCCACTTGGTCCTCTTTTTCTCTCCCTGACTCAGCTGATGTTGGGAACTCCGAGTCCCCTACCAGTGAGCTCACTCTCACCCTGAACGTAGGCGGATGGAAGGTCAGCAGTCTCAGGGCCACCATCTGGGGGAACTTAGAATTGGGGTCTGTTCCCCAAATCTGATATTCACTGGCTCAGACACAACTCCCAGGCTCCTACAGCTCCCTCCAGCCTCCTTTGCAGCCTGGCAGGTCAGGTTCTAGAGTTCTAGGTATGAGATGTTTTGTTGCCAGCATTTTCATCAGAGGTTCATAAGGTCAAACTCCCAACCTGTTGGCTAAGTTATCTTCCTCAATATTTTCTAGGTGTTCTCTAGGATTGGGGCCACAGTATTCCCTCACCCCAGGGCTGGGATCAGTCCTATAACCTAAGGAATAGATGACTCTTGATGTGGACTGGTGTTTAGAATCCCTTTTTGCCATGTTTCACCCCCCTGGATGGGACCTTCTGATGCCAAGCTTATCTGAATCTCATGTGAATTTGTTTCCCTATATAAATCTACCTGGAACTTAGGACCAATGAGCTGCAACTTCCAGGATCACTCACAGTAGACTGGTCAATTTGCCCTTGACCTTGTACAGTACTGGTAAATTTTTTGAAAACATAGAAATCTAAAAAAAAAAAAAAAATGTAATCTCTCTCAGAAAGGTGATTATACACATAATTAAATGCTCAACAAATATATGGTGAATAAATTAATTAAAGTCAAAACAAGAACTGGTGCCAACACTCAAGGAGCACAGACCCACACACATGGGTGGTTCAGTCACCATTTCCTGATTTGAATTTGTTTGAATTGAATTGAACTACAATCTATCTGGGGAGATAAGATTTATGGGTATGAAACAATTAAGAACAATAAACGACAGCACACCTCGGTGTCTGTCTCATATTAACTGCCCTGTGGATAAAGGAGATAGCCTCAGGGATCAAAGTTGTCAGCAAAAAACTTATGGAAGATGAGGGATTCGAGATGGACTTTGGGCTGCTCATGCATTTCACATTTTTCCAAATGAGTTTTTCAAATGATTCCATTGTTGATGTACCACCCTCATTAAAAAAAAAAAAAAAAGTGAAAAAGGGTTGAGAGATTATTTAAAGGGTATTCACATATAAAGGGATATTTTGTTCTAATTTGGCAAATGTTGATGCCTACTATATGTCATCCTTTATTGCCAAGAATTAGGCACATGACATGGGCAGGAGAGACATAGTATCTCCTTTGGGGCACCACATTGTTGTGTTTGGGCTATAAAGAAGAAATTAAAAGAGTGCAATAAGCTCTAAAAAAGAATTATGTCATGTGTGCTAGAGGAACTCAACAAATGACTGATAATAATCTGCCTTTCTGGGCATGGCAAAAAATGGGAAGACATCTGTTAGGAAATATTGTGGGCTCCAAGTCTGAAAGATGACCTTTAGCTCATTGTGCTGGGGAGAGAAAAAGCATCAAAGAGGTGATGACTTGTACCGGGAAAGAACATGGTGCGCACCGATGTTGGACAGGGAGGTTAAGAGCAGGCGATAGAGTGCCTCCAGCACCTTGCTAAGATGGCTAAAGAGAGATTTCTGAACTTTGTGCTGGCTTAACCTTTTAGACTATGGCTTCCAGAGCATTTTCTCTCTACTTTTCTTCTTCTTTCTACCTCAGCATCCAGACCTGCTCTGTCTCTGCTTGGGTCTTACTGCCCAGATGCATTCATCTGCCGGGACCAGCTCCAGCAGAATCCAAAGTAGGACTGCGGTCCCTGTCAGCTCTACACAAGGTCTGAGACCTCAGGCCTTCTCCAAGAACCCTTCCCTGTAGTGGGATTCTGCCTTTGTTTTCATGGGGGAAATCTAAAAGAAGGATGCCCATGATTTTCTCAAAGGATCAGAGTAATTGGCTTTGCACATTCCTAATGATGTCTGGAAAAATTTAAAGCACTTTACCACACAGAAAGGGCAGAGCAGAATATGGTCTACCTCAACATGATGTTCATGTCTGGCCCGTGGCTACAGGAGTGCTTATTTTTAAAGATGGTAAAGGATCAGAGCCAAGCATGTCAGAGATACCTCATACTCTATAGAGCTGCAAATGTGATTCTTTTCTCCTAAATATTAGGCAATTCCACTTCCCATTCTGGCTAGGCACCAAATGTTTAAATTCTTTCTTTTAGAAGTCAGAGTGGCCAACAGGAAGCATCTCAAAATTCAGTAAACCATGGAGAGGATCATCCTTCTTTCTGGCCCCATGACAATGCACCCCAAGAATCCCAGGTGCTTGCTTCTGTTCTGGGAGTGGGCCCTAGTTTGGAGATTTGCACAGTCCATTAAATCATTTCTGTGTCCTGCTGAGTCTTCCTGCTATGAGCCCAAGTTCTCCACAGGAACATGAAGCTGATGGAATCCCCTGCCAGGCAAAAAACAGAGCCTGGACTAAGCTCAACCAGTCAGGGTTTCACCCCTTTCACAGTATTTTAAAGAACGTTGTACACATTAAGGGACCAAGTCAAGATTTTTGCATTACTCTCTGTGGGCCAGACTTAGGCTACGTGGTTCATGAAGCCTGTCCCAGTACTGACTGAGTTTACAAAATGGCGCTCTTCCCTCATGGATTTTTATTTAAAGGAAACATACTTTTCTCCTTCCACATTAACTTTGCCTTTTTTTTCATCTTTCCTAAAATATTTATTTTTAACTTTACATCTTCCAAATTTAACGTGGCCCAGCCAGATTTCTAGTCTCATTTGGTCTCTTACCCAGTGCTTCTCAGACTGAATTTTGGGGATTTTGTTAAAAATCAAGTTTTGAATGAGGAGATTGGGGTGGACCTGAGATTCTGCTTTTTTTTTTTTTTTTTTTTTTTTTAAGAGAGAGCGAGCACATGAGTAGGGTGGGAGAGGCTGAGGGAGAGGGAGAGAGAGAATCCCAAGCAGGCTCCACACCCAGCATGGAGCCCTATTCAGGGCTTGATATCATGACCCTGAGATTGTGACCTGAGCCGAAACCAAGAGTCAAACACTTAACAGACAGAGCCGCCCAGGTGCCCACTGAGAGTCTGCATTTCCAACAAGCTCTCCAGTGATGACAATGCTGTAGGTCCATCTATTGCATTAGGGGGTAGCATGAACCGTAGAATATTGAGCTCCGTCTATGGACCAGGCATTGGGAGAAGAGGACAGAGGACATTTTATATATTTATAACCAGTGTACAACCCCAATTAGCTAATTAGTAAAACCTGATTTTATTCTTGATGGAGATTTATAAGTGACCACAAGTTAGACTTGTTCATCTATTTTTATCTATAAATTATTGACTTATAAGCACAGTCTTCTAACTTTCCAGGAAATACAAAGTAGTCACCATGAACTCTGATTCCTTAAGATTTGTCCCCCCTTTTGGGTAAGTGAAACATATAATGATTTATTCTGAGAGGTGAGTGCTTCCAAATCTTTTTTTTTTTTTCATATAACAGAAAAATATAATGTTGGTATGTCACCCCAAGGGAAGCTGTTTATCTCTGGAGTAGCTACTGGGCACTGGAAAGCAAATGGCCCAGGGGCTGCCCAATGGAGATCAAAACTGTGGCATGAGAGTAACCCATACACTTAGCCACCTGATTGGCAAGCTCTGTTTTTTTGTACCTCAGCTTCAGAAATTCATCTTTAATATATAAATGCCAGTGCAAACAGTCATATCAAGGTCCCAGCAGCTAAGAGTCTAGTGGGGATTAATTGAGAGCTAACCCAAATAAAGGAGGAATCTAGGTATGACCTAGACCATGCCAAGGAAAAAGAGGAGAGACATAGGACAGGACAGGAGAAAGGGGATGGTGGAAAGGCACCAAAGGTGAGTTCACCTTTTGCAAATTTTGCCAAAGGCCTGCTTATTTCAGCATTGATCACACTTGCCACAAATGTTTCCCCCTCTCCAAAGCATAGATTGTGAATCTACATGAAGACTGAGTAATAAAAAGTAAAGTGATAAGAAACCCAAACAGGTATCTGTTTTTGTATTGAATATCTAATTTTTTCCCCTCGGTGAGTTGAAAGGCAATGACTTTAAATACAAACTGCTTTTGAAATGTTTCTATGATAAGGAATTAGCACCCAAACCCAAGTCAAAGGATAACCCCCTCCTACAATATGTTTTCTTCTTTGTAGAGCAGAGTCAGCACACATTTTCTATAAAGGGCCAGAAAGTAAATATTTTAAGCTCTGTGGTCCATACAATATCTGTAGCAACTATTCAAATGTTGTAGCATCCATAAACAGTACATAAATAAGTGAGCATGAATGTGATCCAGTATAACCTTCTTTTCAAAATCAGGCGGTGCGCTGGATTTGGCCTGCAGTCTGCAGTCTGTGACCCCCGTTATGAACAACACCTCATATATTAATTAACCACAAATAAAAGTTGACTATGGAAAAGAACAGAGCATCTCTACTTGCAGGGTAAGGTGGACAATCAGAGAAGCACGAGGACAGATCCTTTCTGAGCACCAGACACTGAACACAAATACCCACCCGAAGCTTCTGGAAAGTGGTAGTTTGCCTGGCAAATTGCCTAGGAGTAAGACGTAAGTGGGAAAAGTAAGACTTAGTTGAGGCTAATGTTCTATGAAATGATCCTTTGAGGTCAAGGTAGATAGATTTGAAACTTCACTATTTTGCCTAATTTTTTGCTTTTGTAAGTTTTCCAGCAGCCTTTTGCCATAGCAGTTGTCAAGCGTGAGCTGGCACCCAGAAACAGTCGTCTGCAGAAATACTGCACAGTGGGGTACAGGTTGCATTTGTATGTTTTATTAAAATTCTTCTTTGACCACATACCAATTAATCTCCAACTTCGAGCCTATGAGACTATGCTAATTTGGACGTCTGTTTTGTGCAGTGGGACCATCCAGCAGTTTAAGTTGTACTCTCTGAGTTTCTCCAAAGAGGCCAGATAGAGACTCTAAATATTATGATCTCGAAGTACAACAGACAGATAAGCGAACTTTTTGGGATTGTAAAATATATATGTACATTTACTGTCCATACTCTGCACATACGTACATTTTCAGAAGTCAAACTTTTCTTCCTGTGTGGCCCTTTCTACGTTAACAATTAAACTGCATTTTAAATGTAAATTAAAGGTATCTAAATGCAAGCACTTTTATGTTAATTGCACAAGTAACAATTTACTTCACTCAATTATGTTTCCATTTTTGTTTTGTTTTTACAGGAAGTGAAATCTCTGTCAGACAGAACAGTAGGTAAGACTGGGATTTCTTGTTTGTAGTAAGTGTGTTGTTCACATTATGCCTTTTAACATTTATCCTAAATCAACCCTTTAATCTAAGAGTCTTTGATCCTAGTTCCTTTCTAGAGTCTTCAATACCAGAACTTCCCCCGAGTTATTCTTGTGTAAATCGATATCATGGATGTTAGAAGGCAATAAATGAACAATGCCACATCTAGTATTTATAACAACAGGGATTATTAACTTAATTACCTTATCCTTTTGAAATATCTGAAGAAGAATTATGACCTCTGGGACACCAGCAACAGTCACCTAATCTATTTCTTACGTTATAGCCGCGGAGTCTCCAGCAGGCATCCCTACATGGTCTGGCTTATTGCAAGCACGAGCGAGCAGTTAGCAGAGTGCTCTGTCATGGGATTCTAAAGGCAGAGTGCTGACTTCAGGAGTCTTGAATTTCTTTAAAAAGTTAAATTACAAAATGAAGTTTGGGGACCAGTCTGGAAGTGTTAACTTTTTATTTTGTCAAGGAAGGACAATAGACAAAAATCTTCCACCTGTCCTATCCCTAACTCCAAAAAAGGAAGGGCGTTGGAACACCAAAATCCTAAATAGGAAATAGTCTCAAACGGAAGCGACAGATCTTTTTGAAAAGACGTGCTCTGTCGGTTTATGTTATTTTCCCCATTTTAATGTAGATTGGGAAACAAATGCATAAATGATAAAGAAGACAGAGGGAATTAGAAAATCTTAAATCTTAAATAGAATCAGAAGGGTTATTTTCTGTGATTAGATGAAATCATTTGGAACTATTCCTTTATAGCAAGTAAATTTGAAAGAGTGAAGGATTTAAGAGTATAAAACAGCCTTCCCCTCCAGCACCTCTAGCACTGTAATTCTATGGGACATGTTCCTTTTAACAGGCTAGGACCTTTCTTAGAATATCATCTCTGGAATTACAATGCAGGGAAATGTAACCCAATATTTGTTGAACTTTTCAGGTGGTCAAATGAAAGCCATTACTCAAGAGAGCTATTAATATGGTGATTTTAACTGGTAGTGATAATAACCATATACAAACACTAAAGAATGGACGTCCTTCTATATAAAGTAATATTTCCTGGTAAATCTATTTTAAAAGCTTTTTAAGTGGAAAATTACCATACCCCACACAACAAAAAATTTGCAGAAGATGTTTTCAGCTCCTTTCCTATCCGATTCTCATTTCCTGTCTACTGGCCTCGGGGGTATAAACCAAGCAAAATTTCAAAAGCTCTTGGAAAAACAGAAGCTGTGTGTGTGTGTGTGTGTGTGTGTGTGTGTGTGTGTGTGTGTCTTGGCGAGGTAGGAGGATGGTAAAATCAAAACAAATTAAAACTGTCCCTTTTTCTGTAATTTGCCTATCCCTTCCAAAGGCACAGACACACACATGCTCTGGGTTTGTGAATTTCCCTGTGATGGGCAGAGCCTGATTGATAATGTGCTGGGATGAGGGAATCCAGTGGAAGCATTCACTGATGGAACATACATGGTTTGGGATATACCAAAGTCATCTGATCATCAGGGTTGTCAATAAAGCTGCTATAAATATCAACACTTAATTCATTATATAGCAAAAAACATGGAGGATACTAACTGGGACCTGGACTGGGTATGTCCCCCTGATTCGATGCCCTTTGGAGTTGGACGGTCAGGCTGGGATAGCACCACAGAGTGGAGCTGGAGAGTAGAAGTGGGTGGGAGCAGCCGTGCCTGGAGTCATGAGTCAGTACGTGTTCAGACACAACAGGGAGCATGGCTGTGTGGATGGGCTTGCGCAAAGAAAGACGGGACCATTAAAAAGTGAAATCCTTGCATTGTGTGTTTCTACAGCAATACAGGAAATCGACATTAGGATCTGTGGTTTCCTGCAAACGGGGAACCCAAGAGAACATAAAAAAAAAAACAGAGCCACATGTTTCAATTATCAATGGAGATGTACCCAAAGATTTCTCACTCTGTTAGTGTTAGGGACAAACATGTGTGGGATAAAACAGGAAGTCAGAGAAGAGTCATGCTAGAAGATGGGAATGGGATGTGTGTAAAATATTCGCTCAGAACATTGCTGGTAGCTTATCGGGAGGAGCAGGGCTGGTTAGCGAGTTCATGAAAGAAGAATAACGAAAATCGCAGCTCATTATTTACTGAGGAATGATGCTGTTTCAGGCACTGTGAGAAGGGCTCTGTTCAGTTACTAAATCTGTATGTCTGAAAGAGGACAGGGTGGATTAATAAGGACATCAGCTATGGGTAGCTGCCTTTTTATCACCACTGGCAAATTTACTATCTTTATTATGCATTCCAGGTGACTAATATCAATAGCTTGTCTTTGGTTATTAGAAAGAATGAAGTCTAAATACTGAAAAAGGATAAACAACATACAGATAAATATTTTGAAAGAACCCAGATTTGGAAAGTCCTAATACATTGCCAAACTTTCAACATTTTCCTCACCACAGAATGACTCCTCTGAGAACAAAGTAATTGCTGACTTCAAAGAGCGCCAAGGAAGTTCAGTGGATGGAAAGAATTTAGCCAGGAACTGGGTGAATCAAATCTAGAGTTTTTCTTTCTATCACTGGTGCGTGTGCGTGTGCATGTGTGTGCGTGCGTGTACGTGCGTATGTAAAGCACATGAGTATTTCTACAAAATTTAACTCACTATCGAAGAAGTATTTCTCAAAGTCCAAAATTGGCTGGAGAATGGTAATGCTGCCTCTGGGTTGTTTCATACTTAGGCTACTCTCAGATAGGGTTAATTATGGACATCAGCAGTTCTCAAACCTAGCTGGAATCATACGGGGAGCTTTCAGTATATACATTCTTGAGTCCTACCACAGTCTTCCTCAGTCAAGCTCTCCAGGGCTGGAGCTGACCTATATGTGTATATATATTTATACAAGTGATGCTATACCAGTTTGGGTGTACTCTGACATTGAATTCAGGTTGGCAGGGAATCTTGTGAACCATCATCTAAACAGTTCCCTAGACACTCAGGTTAAGTGGCTGTTTCTATTAAGTTATTCCCTCAATAACAGCAGATCTGGGTAGACTCCTCAAGGGCTTTAACTTTAATGGATTGACCTGTCCACACTGCCAAATGAGATCCTGCTTTGCATTCCTGTCTTTCAAAGAACATGGTCTGTCATGAACTCCTGAGAGAACCTGGCCAACCTGGCTTTGAAATTGCCTGGCTGTTGGGACTGATGCCCCCCAAATGGATTTAGGAAAAAGGCCTTAATATCTGCCCTCAGCAAGATGCCAACGTGGATTCCAAACAAACAATTCAAATGGAAAATCTCCCAAATGCCACATTAGACATTATAAGTAAGCTCTTGGTTCCATTGTTTCTTCTTTTAGTTTTCTATGTTTAGATGGTCTCTTGGTTTCAGAATTTTCCCCACTAGAAATTTAGCTTATCAGGCTGTTAGAGCTCTCAGTGGACAGAATCACACACCAGGAACAAGGGCATCAAAGTGCCACCTTAAAATCCTAAGCCCACGAAAAACAAACAAACAAAATCCTAAGACCATGGCTGCTTGAATTTTTAGGCCACTAAGTCTCACTGGAGGACAGCCCACTTCAATTATTGATTTTCCTTTTTTGAAAATTATTTTGGTAAACCAACTTCCACCAGCATCTCATATGGTGTGTCTGTGAATTTGGCAAAATAGAGCAAGGCATTTTCAAGACCGCAGCATTCATTCCTTTCCTGGGGAGACAGGGACATGGACACCTGTTCTCATCCCTAGAGAAATGGCCCCTCCTGAGTCAAAATGCTTTGCCCTTGGCCAGGGCAGCTTCAGAGGCACATGCTTCCAACTCTAATCCTTTCTTTTCTTTTGGGTCTTAGCAGTTATGGAAGTTGGGAGGAATGAATACATTATTGCATGTATTCATTGAGCAATTCACCTTGACATTTATCTCTCATTGCTATGTGCCAAGCACTTTAAGGGATAAAAGGTGAACCATGGAGAGAATAAATTATCTCTAATTTCTCATGCAGAGTAGCAAGCGATTGGTAGCATGGAAGAAGAACATAAAAATTGCTATATGAGCTTTGTGGTTAGAGCTTATATATCATGTAACGGAAGAGAAGTTTATGGGGGAAGGTTTCCTCTCTTTCCCTCCCTATTTCCAGTCCCTGACTCTTTTTTTTTTTTAGAGAGAAGTTGGAGAGAGGTGCAGGAGGGGCAGAAGGAGAGGGAGAAAGAGAATCCCAAGCAGGCTCTACACCCAGCACGGAGCCCCATGTGGGGCTTGATCTCATTACCCAGAGATCATGACCTGAGCTGAAATCAAAGAGTCAGACACCTAACTGATTGACGCCCCTCCAGTCCCCAAATTTTAAGTATGTGGTATACCATAACTCCTAAAATGCCTCTGAGGTCTTATGTGGCAGGAGTCTCTGTTAAAATGTCAGCAGTCATGGGGTTGATGGGGGGACCAAGGCTAGCTTCTCAGTAGAACACCTCAGATCATCTGGGGAACTGGTGGAGCATGAAGATTCCTGATTGCACTACAGAGGTCCGGATCCACAGCATGGGGCTGGCTCCCTCACGTCAGCTCCAGGTGTATGTGCAAAATTCTCCTGGGGATTAGGCCGTATCTTCCCACTGATACAGTCAACCTTTCAGGGTCAGATCCCTGATTTAAACTGATTCTGTTTCCCACAACCCCTGACCCACAAGGAGACAGGAAGGAAAGGAAAGTTGAACACCTACCAGCAGTCATTTTAATGGCATTTAATTCCCACTGCCACCTATTTCACAGCTGTGAAGCACACTGAGAAAAAAGATTAAATGACCTGAGATCATAGGAGGAGGTAAGTGGTAGAGCCTGGCTCTGGCCTTAGACCTCCTCCCTCCAAGTCTGGTACTACTCCCATGCTGCCTCTTAGGACACAGAGTTAGTATCTGCCAAAATTGAATTGAGACAGAAACAAAGTAGTGCTTCCAGAGTACTGGTGAAGTCTCCAATCATGATAGTGGATTCATCTATTTCTTTTGCAATTCTCTTAGTTTGTGCCATGTGTGCCAGTGAAGAAAGCTGCACGCTGGTGCCTCTCCCTGGGGCCGGCCCCCAGAGCCTGCTGATGAGGTGCACAGGCGATTCAGACAGAGCTCCACGAGGTGGTGGGGGAGGCAGCCCCGCCCAGCCCTGCCAGCACATCTTTTCCCTTCGCCACTCGGTAACTGTAACAATGGCGGAGAAGACGCACAGCCGGCTCTTGGCAAAAGACCTTTTTCTGGCCCTACCCTTAGAGACTGAGAAAGGAAAAGGCACCTTATAAGGTTCCACTGCTTTTTCCTCAAAGTTGCCTTTATTTGCCATGGTTGCACGAGCAGAGCTCATACCCTACCAGAACCATCCAGAAAAGGCACCATCATTCCATCAGTCATCAAGGTAACTGAGAAGTTTGGACCTCTAGCCATGGATGAGTTTTCTGCAGTGTATATCTACCATGTGCTTATCCTTCAAGATATTAAAAAATCACTTTTGCCTTTCATTTTATGGAACATCCATTAGTTAAAGTGTGTATTTACAATAGTCTACAAACTAACTGCCGTAGAAAGAATACGAACTGAATACGAGACAGCCAAGTTGACTAACGTCTTCACGGAAAGTTGTGGTTTGAGGTATTCAGATGAGAACTCTTGTATCAATCTGAACTATTATTAGTCTTCTCATCAAATATTTTCTGTGCTCTGAGATAAAAATGTTTATAAACTTTATTTCCCCCTCATGGCTTCAGGCCTTTATCTTGATTATTCGGACCTTTTGGCTTTCTTCTTCCACGCTGTGATTCATTGGTTTCCTGTCACGTCACTCAGCAGGGTCTGGTTTTCCCATTGACAGCCTGCCATATACTCTCAGCCACCAGAGTCAGCCTGAAGTGCTCGGGGGCTGGGGCAGTGGCTCCCTGGCTGGTTTGGGTCTACGGGGAGATGCAACCGCGACCAAACAGAACAACCACCAAAAGGAAAAGCTAGCAGGCCCTCCTGTATTTGGACAGCCCAGATGTTATTTACAGCCTTGTTTATGAAGTATTTTCTTGACCCTGCTGGCTAGGATCCACACACTTTGTCATTTCAGAGCACACACGTCCTGTCACGTGGTAATGATGTGCCCTGAACAAGTAAACAGGCTGGAAGACTATTAGAAGGATAGAAAAGTCTTTGAACATAACATCGTGCTTCCCCACTCCACTCCCAAAAAAGGGACAAAGGGAAGCAAAGAGGAAGAAAACGGAAAACTGGGTTTATTTTTAGATTTTTAATTAGCCACAGGCAATGCGACCATTTTGAAACTCCTACTATGTGCAAGGTGCTCCAAACGAAGAAGTGGAATAGTTCATGAGCCCAACTCTCAAGGCCCTCAAGTCCCCAGGCTAGTGAGAAGCAGATATTAATAAACACAGTGAGCCACATTCAAACTGAAGTGCAGTTGTTGTAACACTTGGGAGGGGTACAAACATTCATTTGAGAATTATTTATAATACTGAGAATGTAGGGAATATCACATCCCCCAAATTAAGAGAAGGATTAACTAAATTAAAGTTTCCCTACAGTGGAGGGCTGGGCTGCTCTGTTTACTTCCATCACCATCAGAAGTCTCCCTGGCCAAACTTCCACCTCACTCCTCCCCCAGCCTCTGTCTCCCCTACGGTGTATGTTCTGTAGTCTGTTCCAGTCTCCCCCTGCGCTGATCACTTCCCAAACTTCTCCACTGCTGTTGTCAGCAGAATCCTCTGCACAGCTTTTTCAGATCGTATGCTATGAACATTTTCATTTTACCTGGAACTTGAATGTTCCCTGAGGATAGTGCAGCCCATTTGGTCACTCTTAAGGGGACCTCTCATGTTCTCTGCCCCAGCTCCCACAGCACCTGGATGTGGGTGGGTATCCTTCTTGCTCCTCCCTCAAAATCTCCACTTCTTTTCATGCTTACCTGCTATAGGGAGCCAACAGCTATTTGTCCTTACTGAAGTCATTAACTGACAGTATGGTCATTCTTTCTTGGTCACTAAGGAGTGTAGCCCAAGACTTACTACCTTTGCATCTGGCACCATCCTTGGGGACTTCACCACCCCCATAGATGATTTAGCTTATCGGCTGTCCTCACAGTTCCTCACTCTAAGTTCCGATGTTCTTTTCCTTCATAACACCTCCACCAACCTCTTCCATGGTTATGCCCTAGAATTTGATCCAAATTCAAAGCTTTTCACTCTGTTTACCATCTCTACTTTTCCAACTCACTTACTGAAGAAGTCTTACTCCATTTCTTTGACCACATAGGGTCCACCAGTCCATCAACCTTACCATTTTTCAGTGCCCTTTATCTGCCCCACTATGTGTCCCAATATCTCTTTCCCTACTAGATTCTGTGGCTTATTGCTATAATCACTTCCTTGCCTATGCCCCCAATTTCTGTAGGGAGTTGAATAGCATCTCCACAAAATTCACATCCACTCAGAGCCTTAGAGTGGGACTGTGTTTGGAAATAGGGTCTTTATAGATGTAATTAGTTAAGATAAGGACATACCAGATTAGGATGGGCCCTAAATCCAATGACTGGTACCCTCATAATAAGAGAAGCACAGGAAACAATGCCAGGGAAGATGGAGGTAGAGAATGGAGTTATGCTGCCATAAGGCAAGGAATGACAAGGACTGCTGGAAACCACCAGAAGCTAGAAGTATTGGGATCATTGTTTTTTTGAAGCCTCCAGAAGGACCCAATCCTACTGACACCTTGATTTCAGACTTTTGACCTCATGAACTGTGAAAGAATATATTTTTGTTGTTTTCAGCCACCAAGTTTGTGGTAACTTTTTTCAGCAGCCCTTGGAAACTAACGTAACCCTTTCTCCCTTTGTTATACTCACAGCAAAATACCAACACTGATTAAACCCAGTTCTCCACTTCTCCTGCGCCTGCACCTAACTGGCAGATTTCAGTTGAAAGAAAACATACAAATTTACTAACTGGTTTCACTTGACAATTTGACCACAGAACTTATAGACCGTTGATATTTCCTGGTAATTGAACTACATTTTGCATTTATTCCTTCTTCTGTTCTCTGGGGCAAATATTTCGTACTTTTTTCCCCCTTCTGTGCTGGTGGTGACTCTGCCTCTTATTACACTGAAAAAATGGAAGTAATGAGAAGAGAAATAATTATTCTTCCTTCCACCAAATTTACGAACCTGCCTGCATTTGTATACATATTTATCTATTTTTCTTCCTGTTGCATTCATTTAATGCACAAGTACTTATTAAATGGGTACTCATACCAGGCAATCTTCTAAGTTGGAAGGATGGCAAACAAAGTCCTCTCTCTTTGGTGATTATATTCTTGGGTGAAATACAAACTGTATCGATAAACACATGTTCAATATTAGACACTGCATGTGTTATGAAGGGAACCACAGGAGACTAAAAGCTTAGCTGTGATCAAGAGATAGGGTACAGTTTTAGGGAAGGTGCTCAGAGAAGACATCTGATTAGGTCTGAGCAGAGTTCTGAATAAAGTGAAGGAGGGATGAGCTCTCTGTGCTTCTTTCTAAGGCATCATAACACCTTGTGCTCTGGATCCCATCTGACTTGTCCTACTTGGAACCTTCGGTCCTACAATTTTCACTCACATTCCTCTTGTGTTACTAATACCTCCTTCTTTACTGGATCATGTCCATCGACACACAAACATGGTATAGTATCTGTCATCTTGTAAAAAATGCTCCTAAAATCCACATCACCATTACTATTCTCCCCTTTATTATAAAACTCCCTCAAAGAGTTTCAATATTAACTGTCTCACCTCAAATCACTCCAATTATGCTTTCATTCCTACCAATAACTTCCATCTTGCAAAGTGCAAAGTCAATTTTTAGCCTTCATCTTATTTGATTTCTAAGCAAAATAGAAGCAGATGATCACGAACCCTCTTTTAAAAATCATTTTCTTCCACTGACTTCCCAGTTAACCTAAACTCCATATCTTCCTCTACTCTCACTGAACTCTGATCCTCAATTTCTAAGTGTCTAAATGTTGGAGCATCCCAGGGTTTAGTGCCCAGAGCTCTTTGCCTCTACATCGGCACACATGTGTTAGGTAACCTCACCCTGTCCCACTGCTTTAAAAACCATCCACATGCTGCTGATGCAGATTTTATCTGCAGGGCCTCAGAGCTCCAGACTCATGAGTATCCAATTTCCTATTCACCATTTCCACTAATAGACATATCAAATTTAAATGTGTACAAAACCAAACTTGATTTCCTTGCCTAACGAGTTCAATGCTCTCCCTCTCCTCCCCATCTCATTGACTCCTGGTTGCCCAGCCCCAAATGTTAGATAGCCATTATCCTGAGCTCCTTTATGTCTTTCTGTATCCAGATCTAGCACCAAATCCCGTGAACACTACTTTCAGATGACATCTTCCTTTCAGCTCCTCCACAGCGGCTGCCCTTGCCCAAACCCCTGCTGTCTCTCTCTGGGCTGGTAATAGGCTTCCCCAGTGGCTAGCGGGCTGACCTGCCAACTTCCATTATTTATACACCATACGTTACCCAGAATGGTCTTATTAATAGATGAGCCAGACCACATCATTCCCCTCTACAAAATGCTCTAGTGACTTTCCATTATATTCAGAATAAAATCCAAAGTCCATACCATGACTCATGAGGCCTTACATGATTTGGTTCCTGCCCGTGTCTCCAACCTCAGTTCTGAATGCTCTGCTCCAGCCATCTCCCCTTCCCAGTGGCCCCCACTGGGACACATGTGGTTGTTGGATTTTTTTTTTTTTTTAAGATTTTAGTTGTTTATTAGAGAGGGAGAAAGAGTACAAGCAGGGGGAGAAGCAGAGGGAGAGTGAGAAGCAGGCTCCTTGCTGGGCAGGGAGCCTGATGTGGGGCTCGATCCCAGGACCCTGAGATCTCAACCTGAGCCGAAGGCAGATGCTCAACCGACTGAGCCACCCAGGTGCCCTGGGACACACATGTTTCTAACTCAAGGTCATGCTTGTACTTCTCTGCCTGGGAGGTTTTTCTCCTCTGTTTTCAACTATATGGCTTGCTCGCTCATTTCACTCAGGATTTCGTTCAAATGATTTCCTCTTTAGAAAGGCTTTATCTGATTACATTATTTAAAATAGTACTGCATCTATATCCTATTCAATCATTTTGTATCTCCTAACCTGCTTTATTTTTCTTTGTGATATTTATTAGTATTTGATATATATTAGAATAGAATATATATCTTTATATTTGCTTACTTGATGGTTTATTTCTTTCTTACTAGAATATAAATATCAAAGGGAAGGGAGTTTGTCTGTCATTCACTATTTTAACTCTAAAATTTAGGAGGTGGTAGTCACTAGATAAATACTGGCTTGAGTAATTGAGTAAAAATTGCTTTATGAAAAATTTAAGTGCATGGAGAAAATGTATAACATAAGGTTAATAATCAAAACAGCTATTAATTACCCAATAGATTCCAGGCAGTTTGCTAAGTGCTTTACAAGTATGATCTCTTTAATCCTTATATGAGCCTGAGAGATACGGGTATTATAGTTTCCATTTAACAGATGAAGAAAGTAGAGCTTAAAAAGTCTAAGAAACCTGCTCAAGGTCATACACTAGTAGGTCAAAGTGCTGGAATTCTAACTGAAATTTGTCCGGTTCCAAAGTCCTAGGATACCAAATCATAATTATATAAACATTTATTCTTATTTATGACAGAGAAAGGGCTGGTGCTATTTCAATAGTATCCTGGAACAGATACCCTAGATGACATTCCAGATTACAACAAATTCTTGGATAGAATAAAAATGTTTCATTGAGCTGGCACAAAAGTAAGTAATTCACCAAGCACATAAAAGAAGAGAGATAAACAAATGCTAAAAGCGGGTTCCAGACTGAGGAATTCTCACTACACCTGGGAACTTGGAGCTGCTCTGACTACTGCTTATGAGAGAGAAACCTCGGCCTCACCAAGGTCCCTAGCCTCCCATGAAGTGGGGAAACGTCTCACATGGCTGCACCCCCTAGAAGAGGGTGAATACGAAATGAAGCCTACGGTACAGCAGATGCACAAAATAACTTGTACAATCTCTGGTTCTGGAAAGGAGGAAAAATAGTCTCAGTGAGAATTCAGAATCATGTTATGGAAAGATGAACTTGGAATTCGTACTTTCAAGTTGAGAATTTAATTTGTATACTTTCCAGGTCATTGGCAGAAGGAGACACAAATCTTCTCCAGAGAACTGGAAGTTCAATGCAAGCCTCAAAGGATTCTTATGGGAAAATTAGCAACTCACAGTCACAAATCACAAAACACACTAAAGAAGAGCATACAAAAATAATTTCAAAAAGCAGATATTGGCAACAGACTCTAAAATATTTAACCACATTGATTTGTCTAATGCTGAATATAAACTATACTTAATATATTTGAAGAAATAAAAGAGAAGTTGAAAATACGAATAGAGAACAAGCAGACATTTTTTAAAAACCCAACAGGATGTCTAGAAATTAAAAAGGAAATAACCGAAAATAAATTTTGGTTGGTCACTTCATCAGTGGACTGAATACAGTTGAATAGAGAATTGCTGAGCTGAGAGATGCAACTCTAGTCCAGAAGGCTATGGGGCGAACTGCTGAGTCAGCAGGCTCATTAGTGCAGGTGTTGGAGAAGTAGAGGACAGCCACCCAGGGCATTCTAGCAGGCTCTGTGGAAGCTGAGAACATCAGATCTCAAGTTGCCCCAGCATGGAAGCCATCAGAACAATGCTTCCAGATGCTAATAGGCAGCTCTGAAAAACAGTCGATACCATTGGGATTCACCAAAGGACTAGCATGAGACCAGGATGTCCTTTCCCCCTAATTCCACAAGGACACATAAGCCACATCTTTCCCTCTATACACTTGAGCACCCTATTAAGGGACAGTGGTCTCTCTGAAGATTCAAGGATTTTATCAAAATCAGATACTATTATCCAATTTTTTAAAAACTAGCAAATGATATTAATATGAAATTATAGTGAAAATTTAGTTAATTTTTATCCACAAAGTGGTTGGGGTTGTGAATAAAACTACATTAGCTGTAGACAGAATTCTAGAGCTACATTTACTTAGCACATCTAAATACATGACATTAATCCATTTGTATAATCTTTTATTTAAACTGGTTAAAATCCCATCTAATTCCTTTCCAGTCTAGTTAGTCTTATTCCTTCTCCATTTATAGTACTGTCTGGAAGATAAAATTAAAGATATAAAGAAAAAATGGTTTGATCACAAATGTCCTTGTTTCAATGCCCATGTCTCTAACCAAGTTTTATGCAGCACTTAGATCATTTGTTAAGCAATAAATTGTTTGATTCCTTGAGCCCGGTCTAAAGACTTGGCTTCAGTAAACCTTTTACACAATTCTACAAGTTTAGTAGGGGGAGGACAGAGCCAGAACTAAGTAACGTTTCTCATGTCTGCTTACGTGAAAAATTTCTGGCATCTAGATATCAGAGAGCAGAGCTCATTTGGAATGGGCCTGGGGTAAGAGTTCAGACACTAGGGCAGCCTCAAAAATGCCCTGGGTCATTCTATCCTCTGTCTCAGGGCAGTGATTTTGTATGAATATAAAGGACAACCAACTGGGTAGTGAAAAGATGGGCCTTTGTACCCCAAATATGCACCCATACTAGATGGTGGAAGTCCAGCAAATGTCTAAAGACAGATGGTGACACAGAGGTGCCAGGTCATGATCTGATGAGTGTGATGTCATTGTCCATTTTGCTGACTCACTGAGGCTACCAGTCCTGCAGTCATGACTGGCTCAGCGGCTGAGAGCTGGTTAAGATATGACTTGATCCAAAAGAGTACAAAAATTATTTCCAGCAGCAGAGAGTTATTATGGGAGGAAAAAAGGTTTTCTTTCTGGCATGAATTCAGTGGTTGTATGTTGAGCTGGGAGGAGAAATCAGGCAAGAATCTTATCAAGTTAGCTCATATATTTCATATTGCTCTCATTCCTGAGTTAAGAAGAATAACCCACAGAGGAATTCAAGCAGGTCGGACTCTTAGACCCATACTGAGAGGCATGGTGGATATTGTTTAATCCAGCCTCTCTCCTGCAATAGAAACCTACTCCTGGCTCCTCGCCTTCTGCTTCATACTGGACATTCTCTCCACCAGCCCTGCCATGACTGGGAGCCCACTACTTCAGGAGGGGACATGTTTGTTTTCTGGACCAAGATCTGTCTTTGTTACAAGGGAGCCTGATGCTTAATTCACGTGACTTGTGTCCAATTTGACTACTGGGATCTCCCACAGCAAGTTTTCCCCTCACCTAAATAGCATTCTTGTCTTCACCTGTATTCTCTTCTCTATGTTCAATTGTTATCTCTGTTGACTTTGAATATAACCTATCCAAATTTGGCTAATGTCCTAGTAGAATGATCTTTCTTGACTTGTCATTTTGTTGCCTTGAAATTTCATCGTTACTGTTAAAGTCTATTTTAAATGCCACCTCTAAAAAGAAAACTATCTCTAAAAATGATACTAAGCAGCAATTACATTAATAGGTATCTACCCAAAGAACACAAAAATACTAATTCAAAGGGATACATGCACCCCAATGTTTATAGCTGCATTGTATACAACAGCCAAACTATGGAAGTAGCCCAAGTATCCGTTGATAGATGACTGGATAAAGAGGTGGTGATATAGACTATTACTCCGCCATAAAAAAGAATGAAATCTTGCCATTTGCAACAACATGGATGGAGCTAGACAGTGAGATAAGTCCGTCAGAGAAAGACAAATACCATATGAATTCACTCATATGTGGAATTTAAGAAAGAAAACGAATGAGCGAAGAGGAAAAAAAACAAGAGAGACAAAGCAAGAAACAGACTCTTAACTGTAGAGAACAAACTGATGGTTACCAGAAGGGGAGGTCGTTGGGGGGATGGGTGAAACAGGTGATGGGGATTAAGGACTACACTTGTGATGAGCACCGGGTGACGTTTGGAAGTGTCGAATCACTATATTGTACACCTGAAACTAATATAACACTGTATGCTAACTGGAATTTAAATAGAAACTTTTAAAAAATTTAAAAATGATACTAAGACATTGAAAATGTGTCAAAAATACATATAATAAATTTAATCTGATTTACTGCAAACTTAATGTTGGATTCACCGCAAGCTATAAGGAATAAACAAACAAAATAATTAAAATCCCCAACAAATGAAACTACATATCACTGAAGACAAGGAAGATGAGCTCCTTCTTCCTTTCTTCCTTTAGGAAGAAATTTCTTACCTCTTTTTGGTTAATGACTAAGTCTATTCAACTTCTTAAATAGTTCTAAAAATTTATTTCTACCTCTTCATTCCTACCATCACTCTTCACTAAGATTTTATTATCTCTTGCCTATAGTCCTATGAAATAAAAAAGAAACCAAAGGGAAAGAGATCAGTTATTGGAGGCAAACTATGTGCCAGGCAGCTTGTCATATGGGGGATATAGAAATGAATAAGATACAGTTCTTGTCCTAAAGGAGCTCATAGTCTAAATGGGGGACAGACATGCAAACAAGTAGTTATATTAAAATTTTATTAGGACAACAAAAGCAACAACATGAGACACAGCATTTGCGGTGAGGAAGGAATGACTAACTTCCGTGTAGAGGTATTAGAAAATGCTTTCCAGAAGTTACTCTGAGCTGCCAGTTAAGGGAGCAGGGCAAGGCATTCCAGGAAGCGGGAACTGCAGCAGATACTGGCATGCTGTGGATGAGCTGGCCCCCGCCTACTTTTCCATCCTGTCCCTCACACGCATGGGCTCAGGCGCTATCAAAATGCTTATGGTTCCTCCATACGTCCCATGTGGTTTTATGACTTTCCACTTTTGTGTTGTTCCCTTCATCTCCTGCCTTTATCCTGTAAGTGATAACAGCTAGGGAAGATTTTTGAGCAAGGGAGAAACATGGTCAAACTTTGTTTTAGAAATATTCTTATGGCGCTATTGAGGCTGAATTGAAGGAGAAAAAAATTGTAGTTAGAGAGGTCAGTTACATTAGTGGTACAAGAATTAACAAGACCCTAATTTAAGGCAGTTGCAGTGGGAAGGAGGACAGAATGGATATGAAAGGTATTTAAAAGGTACACTCAAAAGTACCTGATTTTCTGAATGGGATGAGTAGGGAGAAGAAGAAATAGGATGGGGTGAGAGGAATCTGTGATGCCCTGTAGGTTTCTGCCTTCAGATATTGGGAGTTTAGCATTGCCACCAGCCAAGGTAGGAAACAGGAGGGACAGCACATTTGAGGGGAAGATTAATTCCATTCTGGGGAGTCTTTTGGGGTAGAGATGATAGTAAGTAGCTGGATTTCAGGCAAGAGGTCTGGGTTAGGGATTTACATTAAGAGGCATCATCAAATAGGGGCTAGTTAAAATAAAGAGAATGCATTGTAGATTTTATTTATTTATTTAATTACTTAAAAAATTTTTTTTATTTATTTGAGAGAGAGCGAGCGAGGGAGCATGAACAGGGTGAAGGGCAGAGGGAGAAGCAGGCTCCCCACTGAGTAGGGAGCCTAACACGGGGCTCGATCCCAGGACCCTGGGATCATGACCCAAGCCAAAGGTAGACGCTTAACTGACTAAGCCACCCAGGTGCCCCTAAAAGATTTTTGTATTTACTGACAGAGAGAGAGAGAGAGTGTGAGAGAGCACAAGCAGAGGGAACGACAGAGGGAGAGGGAGAAGCAGGCTCCTCACTCAGCAGGGAGCCCAACATGGGGGCTCGAACCCACGACCCTGAGATCATGACCTGAGCCAAAGGCAGCTGCTTAACGGACTGAGCCAGCCATGCACCGCAAGAGAATGCATTTAACAGACAGAGAAAATATGGGTAAAACTCGTGGTTGACTTGGAAGGGGAAAGATTCACTGGGGTCACTTCTATGGTAGAATCTTTTCTCAGTCGCCCAAATGGACAGAATGCTACAGTTCCCAAAATAAGTGTCAATTTCTCCAACTTCAGGTGACTAAAAATGACCACCCAGGATAGGAAAGGACTCAGACTGAGGCCCTTAAACACTTGTCACCTTCAAAATAGGATTGTCTTACTGGATGTGCCATCTGACAATATGACTTACAGTTTAATGAATAAGGTGCTTTCCTCTCTAATTACAGTAAGACCTGCAAACTTAAGAAAGATAACAAATTGTGAAATTATTTTGAAATAAAGGACATGGTGTAGTAACAAATGTGAAAAAAGGAGTAATGGTCTTTACAGTCTGATGGAAGAGGCATAGCAGAATGCCCATATTTTCCCAGTTATTATCCTAGCTAGGGCTACACTGACTTGCCAACACAATGCATTGGTAGAGTTGGTGAGTAGAGAGTATCTTACAATAGTAAAGAGAGACACATCTAGCAACTGCTGTGAAATAAAGTCTCTCTTAACATCACTCAGTGACATTTATTCTGATGAGCACATAGTAAAGACTTAAATTCTTATTAATCAATGACTTAATTGTTTACCAAGCAATCTTCTTTTATTTGCCTTTCCAATTAAATTGGCCTTTTGGAAAGAGAAAATGTCTATAATTGACTTGGGTATGTAAGTGTTGTCGGGTATATTCCTCCTCTGTATCTGGCACACAGTAAGTGCTCAATGAATATTTTTTAATGTATTTTTTATTTTAAATTCAATTAATTAACATATAATGTATTATTCGTTTCAGGGGTACAGGTCTGTGCTTCATCAGTCTTATATAATACCCGGTGCTTATTATAACACATATTGAGGGAGGTAAGAAAGGATGGAAAAGGGTGGGTAGGAGAAGGAAGGAAAGGTTAAATTAATATCCTTGTACGCATTTGCACTCAAGAGCAATGTGGCTCAACACTGGGCAGTGTAAGTAGTGTGTTCTAGGACAGTGATTTCTAACTTTGACTGTGTCTGATCACTTGAAAAGCTTAAAAGTAGAAACTCAGTAAGGCTCCACCCAGGGCCATTGATTCAGAAGTTTAGGAGGTGACCTCAGGCTATCTATACATTCGTAAACCTGTTGATGATTGATTGATTCTGTGGCACCATCTGGGTTGAGAATCGCCGTCCTCAAATCTGGCAGATGCTGGATACATTAATTCATGAAGTTCTAGGTCTATGGAATTGAGAGGTCAGATCTTGAAACCAGAGTATCCTTACCAACATAGAGGATACCATGAGGCTCCCCTAATGAATCTGCTGGATCTTGTTGTCTTAGCTGTGGCAAAGTCCTGATTATCTGCACCCTACTCACAATAAATAACTTTAAGCTACCTAGCAAATGGGAGTAGAAACCTGAATTGATTCTTGACTAATTCTGTTTGGGGAATTACTGATTGTACCAAGCTTGACTATCCTTCTCTAGCAATGCTAATCTAGAAAGGGTTCTTAGGTTCTTGCTGTTTTTTTTCCTCAAACTTCCAGCTCCTCTGCAACTATTAGGAAAAATTAAATGGTGAAACACTTTTCATATAAAACATTAGACACCTAATAATTGTTCATAAAGTTGTAAGTACTTAAATGTATTTTAACTGTTCATCTTTACAGTTTATCCTGTAGCTTTGAGTACCAAACATTCTCTAAATGACTGAGACTAGTTTGAAGCACGTATTTTTTTCCTTTCTGAAAATTTTTATTTTTACTTTCCAATGAATTCATAAAAATAGATTTGCCTAGAATTAAAAAAAAATAAGGTTTCGCTGCCACAAATCTCAGAAAATGTTTTTCTTTTCAGATTCGCTTTCTTTGTATGGTAATAGTCCTGTCTAGATACAAGAATGCAATCAATGCTTTTATGATAGAAAATCAGCCAAGTGGAAATCCTTCCTTAATTCCAAAGATAAACATTGCATTCATTTACTGCCCTTGTTGATTTTTCCAAATTCAGGTTATCTTTTTGATGGAAAAAAGTTGGGCTTAGTTTGAACAGACTGCTCATAAATGTCACTGGAATTGGAGTTGGAAGGGGAGAGGCTTCTTAGATCATCGTAAGAAGCAGAAAGTTGCACCTGACAGGAAGGACAGCTCAACAATAACCAGCCCTGAGAACAATCTTCCAGAGAAGGGTTGTTCATAACCCCAAGGGAAAGCACCCCCTGACAAGAGACACAGCTCAGAATCATACACACATTGATGCTTGGGGACAAACTTTGCCTTGTTCAGTGGCAGAATAGTCCATGCATAAAAAATATACATTTTATCCATACAGGAAGCATTCCATATCATTAAGTAACCTAGAAGGAAAAAAGGCAGTTTTCAGGAAAAACATTTGTAAAATGCCAAATTAAAACTTCCTAAGGATTTTCTACACATTCCTCCTTTATGATGACTTGCTGTTTACAAGTGATTAAGATTTCTCGGCATAGTTGATAATGACTCATAAGACAAATTCAGAAGAAGATAGTCATCACTATGGATTCACATTCACAAGTTTATTGCATTATATACACATACATATGCATATCCCTTTACTAATAAGACGGGTGATCAATATTTTTTGAATAGCTCCTATATTTAAGACTTTCTTTCACAAGTGGAGGTGGTGGTAGATCCATCAGGGTTCCAGTAAGAAATGTGATGGTATATTTAAAAAAATATTTAACTGAAATTAGTTTAAAGAAAGGGTTATTTATACTGGCATGATCAAGATTAAGGAAACCAACAAGGAATGGTGAAACACCAAGGGACTGGAAACCAGTAGGAAAATATTACCGTCAATGGGCCTGAGTGAACAAGGAGAGCAGTGTAACCAGAACGTGGGGGCCCTGGAGACGCAGGAGAACGCCTCCAATAGTAGCTGTGGTTGTAAAGAAACTTGGTGAGGCAGGGAAGGAGGAGCGATGGGAGTAGGAGGGTGTCTCCATCTCTTCATTCCTAACTATTGAATCTACTGCTCATGCTTTCCTTTGGCCCAACCCATGAGGAAGTGGAGGGCAAGAAGTGGATGATGCAGCCCAAACAGTTAATCCTTAAGACCCAGAGTAAAGCAGAGAATAGATTTGGGGAGGTAAATGGAGAATAACCATCTTAACTGGAGAGAGAACATACGTAAGAGTTAACTAATGATGCAAAGCTATAAATGGCAAACATCAAATCTAGGGAGCACAGGGTGAACAACAGGGCAGAGCACAGCCTAGTTGTTAAGAACATGGACTTTGGAGGCTGATAGGCATTCCTTCAAATCCAAGCCCTACCACCCACTACAGTACCTGTGACTGTGGCAAGTTACTGAACCTCTCTGTGCCTCAGCTTCATTCAGATGTAAATAATAGTGCTTATCAAATATACTAGTCACATCCTAGAACTAAAATGGGATAACATACATCAATCTTTGGGTTTGGTACCTGGCACATAGTAAATACGCCATCAAAATTAATTACTCTCATCATCATCGATAGAGTAGTTTAGCAGAATTTTCATCTTGAGCTACAGGGCATATCCTCTGTGTATCTTATCATCTGTTATATTTTTAAAGTCCTTTACTATTTACAAATGCAACATCCATGCTCATACCTGATTGTTACCATGAATAAATAAATCTGAAGTGGTTAGCTAATTTGTTCAAAGTCTCCAACAAGTAGACAGCACGGCTGGGACTTAAATGCAGATCTTCAGACTCTGAACTCTGGATTGTTCTCACCAGGAAAGAAAGGTTCAATTGAGAGCAGAAAATTTAAAAGGGGCATCTGGTTATTTACGTATTGGTAATATACAAAGCACGGGTGTCTCTCTGAGCATATCCTGGATACTAATATAAAGGAAAAAATAATCTCTGCCCTTAAGGTACTCATGGCTTGGAGGAGGGGCAGAAAAACTGATGTAGAATGAGTGGGGCTGTCATCCTGTGAGTACAGAGACTAGGTGAACACTAGGAAGGGCACTGCTCAGCCTGGAGTGGGAGGAGATAGCAGTTTGGGTGGCTCATGACGGGTGTGTGGGAAAGATTCACTACAGAAGTGACAGGAGCTGAATTTCAAATAACATATGTGTGGAGGTGGCAAAAGCAGAAAGCTCGTGCAAGCATTTGGAGGCTTGGAGCACAGAGCATGGGGTTGGTGCACGGAGCCTGGCCTGGTGGGAGCATGCGGTAAAATGATGAGGTTAAAGACTAAATCCAGGACCTTATGCTCCAGGGTAAGGAACTGGGACTTCAGCCTATATAGTAGGAGAGTGATGTGCTCAGATGTGCATTTTTAACAGCCTCGCTCTGGAGGCAATCTGGGGGACGAACTGAGGTTGGAGGAGGTCGTGGGGAGGACGTGACTGACAGTTGAACTGCAGGCTGGACCTGGGCAGTCAGAGGCTCCTCACCCCCTTCCCTGTCCTTGGAGTGTATGTTCTCCCCAGCATCCCCACAGTGGGAGCCATTTTCAAGGATGCAGCCTTGACAGAGTAAGGTGTTTTTGAAACCATCTGGAGCGTATACATGACTGCACCCACTTAAAACCTCTTAAGATTATTAAGATAAACTTTTAAGATTCTGGTGGGCAGGGGCAGAAATCTATTTGTCTTGCAGCTGCCTAAGACAAGCCTCTCAAGTAAGTCCCCTCAAGTACTAAACCTACTACCTACTAACCCGAAGCAGTCTGCATCTTTCTTTGGTCTCTCCTTGTCCTCCTCCTACCAGGGCCAGTTTGCAAACCAACAACTGGAGGCTCAGCCACCAGGTAAGTGGCTTCTGGCAACAGTCCTGAGAGAAAGCCTAGCACGGAGATGTACAGGATGCATGGAAGGACAGACAGATTTAAGAGTGAGCGGAAGGTGAAATTATCAGGGCTGTGAGACCCTGGATGCAGGAGGAAGGGAAGGAGAAGGATGTTTAGAATGGTTTTGAAGTTTCTGACGTGAGCAACTGTAGAATTTAGTGGAAGTTGAAAATGCAGTGATGACAAAGGGGGAGGGGTCATGTGGGAATGTGGAGATGCATTCCGCATATTCTATGGTTGAGCTGGCTGTTGACAATCCAAGTGGAGATGTCTCATAGACACATGTGTTTAGAGGCAGAAAGTAGTACTGGCAAGTGGTAAAGGTTTAGAAGTCAGCAATATATAATCAGTGCTTAACAATAATAATAGTTCCAAATATTAGTTGATGACCATATGTTAGGCATTAATCTTTCCGGGCATGCCAAATATTTTACTGTCTCCCTTAATCATCACAAAAAATTTTTATGAAGGACATTTTTTCCCCCATTTTATGGGAGAGCAAACTGAGGCTCAAAGAATTTATGATATTAGTATGGAAATCAAGAGGATGAATGAATTAGGGAGATTATGTAGAAAAGAAAAGAAGGTACAGAGAATAGATTGATGGTTGGCAGAGGCAGGTGGAACAGACTGGGCAAAATGGGTGAAGATGTCAAAGGTCAAAATTTCCAGTTATAAAATAGACAAGTCCTGGGGATGTAACGCACAGCACGGTGACTAGAGTTAACAACACCTTATCGTATAGTTGGAAGTTTCTAAGAGAGTAGATCTTAAAAGTTCTCGTCACAAGAAAAATACATTGGTAAGCTATGTAGGGTGGTGGATGTTAACTAGACTTCTTGTGGTAATCATTTTATGATATACACATATATCAAATCATTATGTTGTATACCTAAAATTAATGCAATATTACATATCAATTATATTTCACTTAAAAAAAGAAGAGAAGAGTACATACAGCTTAGAAGGCTAAGGAATAACTGGAACAAATACTTACTGAATGTGTGTTACATGCCAGGCACGATTCTAAGTGTTAGAAATTTTTCCTAGAGTTGAAGCAAACAGTTTCTTAACTTAGAAAAAAAAAAATGCCCCTACTTCTGAAAAATCTCCAAAGATTCCTTTAATTACAATATTTAAAAATGCACCTGGTCAGAATTCACAGTAGAAGTTTGTTTCCCTATCCCAAGTTATTGGTAGAACTTTGAAGAGCAAGAAAATGTTAGAGTTAATGCCGAGTTATTTATTAGGAAAAGAAAGATTTTTGGGGCGCCTGGGTGGCTCAGTCAGTTTAGAATCCGCCTTCGGCTCAGGTCATGATCTGGGGTCCTGGGATCGAGCCCCATGTGGGGCTCCCGGCTCAGTGGAGAGTCTGCTTCTCCTTCCCCGCCCCTCCGCTTGTGCTCTCTCTGTCTCTCTCTCAAATGAATAAATAAAAAAAATCTTTAAAAAATTTTTTAAAAAAAAGGAAAGGAAAGATTTTTAGATTTCAGTCAGATGTGAACGTTCTTTGGGGGCAAGTCAGCAGAGGGTAATAATGTAGAACCCAGCATTTGAGCTTGGTCTCTACTCTTCACTAACTTTTTCACTTACTAAGTAATCCACTTAGTAAATGCTCAATAGAGTGTTAGTGTAGACTGTAATAATACCTACCATAATACATCATTTGGCACAAGGTAAACACAAAACTGAAGGTAGATATCATTAGAACCTAACTCTGAATCATACATAGTCTTGTATGGCATTCAATATAGATTTCGTGATTCCCAACTGCTGTAGAGATCACTTATTGAGGGCTAACCATATGCCAGGACCAGTACCAAGAATGTTATAAACAGTATTTTATTTATCTGTCATTATCCATGGTTCTTATGGAACCTCCTATCAAGCTTAAAAGATTGTTATTATGTAACATGAGGCTCTGAAGTCTAAGGTGAAAGGTTAAATAACTTGCCCCAAGTCATATAGCTAATAAATGGAATCCAAAGAAATTATGATCCAATTCCATTCTATGTCTTCTCAGAGACCGAAACCATCGGTAGGCAGCTCAAAGAAAGTCCTTCACAACTTCATCCAAAATCATGTGCCTGTTTTGCCCATACCTTATGCTTTTCAGCAAAAGGACTCTGCATGTGTGCCGTATTATTTTCATCCCTGTCCACAGAGCTTTTTGTCATCTTCCTCACCATCATCCTCATCATTCTCAAAATATGAATGACCACAGGCAAGGCAAGGCTGAATCAAAAACAGGACATAAACAGACATGGCTGTGTTTCTTACCAGCTTATAGCCTAAGAGGATAAAAAAATTACTCAGACTGTCCATTTGTCTCTGTGTAGTTAACAAGTCAAACATTGTGCAACAACACAGGAAGAAAGGATGTCCTAACACACAAATTGGGGGAAAAGTGAATTTAGAGGAAATGACGGAGCTGACTTAGCCAGGGATACTGTCACCTCTTCTAAGTAGTTAATATAAAAGATTTCATGGAAGACGTGGAATTTCAGGAAATGTATGTTAATTTCATATTTCACTGTATGAATCATTGTGCCTGGCTTCCACAGGATTTGTATGCAAATAATATGCTAGCTTTTAAATGAAAGAAAAAAACAATGACGGCTATCTGTGGTTTCCTCAGGGTAGTAAGTTGACTACTCTGTGGTTTCCATAATGTTCACTCACATAAATTATCTGGATTATAATATTACAGAAAAATATTGGATAAAATATTTCTGGTCAAATATAAAACACTGAAATTTCAGTATTTGCTAAGTTTCTATTGAATTTTGTCCCTTATTTAGTAGAGAAAACACAGTTTAGATGGAATATATTATCATGGGAATATTATCCTTTATGATGATTAAGATGGTTAGCTTTTCTTGAAGCCAGGGCCTTTCCTCGGAATTGCTAAAGGAACTCTGCAAATATTTATGATCTAGAAAACAATGTATGTTACGCATTTTAGCTTTACTACTACAAATAAAATTAATTTTAAATGTTCATACAGAGTCAAAGCTAGTTATGTTTACTTTTTACCACAAAAGCTTGATGTTTTCTCTTTTAATACTCAGATACTTGTTTTGGAATTAATTTGCACAGATTAGTGAGTTTTCTATATTAGATTAGGAAGAGAAAACAGAACCCAAAATACAACCCAAACCAGTAAAGCCATTAAATGTCTTCTTGGACTCACACTTGACTATTGTGTGATTATAAAACTGTTTCTAATATTACATATATGTATATATATTATATATGATATACATGTTTCTAATTCATATATATAAATGTAGCTATAGATATAGTCATATACTTTCTTCATATAGATACATAAAATTACTGAGAATTAAATGTTATAAAATATTAAGCATGACAATAGCAGCAATTATTATTATTTTTATCATTATATATGTATATTTTTAAAGATTTTATTTATTTACTTGAGAGAGAGCAAGAGTGAGTGGGAGAGCAAGAGAGAGAGACAGAGAGAGAGCACAGAAGGAGAGGGAGAAGCAGACTCCCCACCGAGCAGAGAGCCCATGGTGGGGCTCCATCCCAGGACCCCAAGATCATGACCTGAGCTGAAGGCAGATGCTTAACTGACTGAGCCACCCAGAAGCCCCATCATTATTATATTTTCTTATCTGAAGACTGATTTTCAGCAAATGCCTCTTACAGATGAGAAATCTGCAAAGTCGCTTATTAGGATAATGCTTATACTTCTTGGTTCATTACAATCATCTGTTGGTTTTAACTGAAATGTTAAATTCATTACCATCTTCAATAATGTGCTTACATTTCACAAGTATGAGTGAATTTCATTCTTTGGCAGCTCCCAACAGAAATTCACTCAATATGTTCATACTTAATTGTAATCATGGCAAAGGATCTTCTTAAAATTAAGGAATTATTATCCTGCATAATGCATCTATAGCAGAACACGAATTATGAACAATTCTTTTTTTTTTTTTAACAATTCTCGATCTTTTATGACATTCATCCTTATTGGTCATTGGCCTCAAACAACAGATTCAAATATAATAACAGATTCGCTAGTCATTTGTACTAGGATTGATAATGCAAAATCATTTAAGCATTATAAGTCTTTTTACATTTTTTATGTCTGAATCTCTAAGATTACTTTTCTACTTTAGTTGATTGTACTATATAATTTCTCAGCGAGTGAGTGACAGGTATCATGAACTGAATTAACTATAGGTCTTAGTTTCCTGGGAAATTTTTCTACTGAGATACATTGGCTGACACATTAAGTGAGAATGACTTGAAGAGTTTCTCAAGGAGTTAAGATTCTCACAAAATATGACCATCTAAAGGCCCTTGAGATTACATTTCAAGGCGGTATCTATAGCAAAATGTTCTCTCCAGGATGATGTGGGTGATTACCCAGATATTGTTTCAGACTACAGTAAAGTGGGGATAAAATCATTCCCATTCCTTCAAAACATTCAACCCCAGAGGGCTGTTCTGAAGAATTGCAATGACTGAGCCCATTCTGTACCAGGAGCAGGGAATGGTGCTATAGATGGAATACATGCCAGTTCTTCCTGGGAAAGCTGCCTGGAGGTAAAAGGAAAGGCAATAAACCGTGTCACAACTTGAACGCACTATCATCAGAGTTTCCAAGTAAGAAATGCTTGGCTACCAGACAACTGAATGCGACCAAAACTTGCAGCAGCCTACCTGAATGGTTTCTCTGAAGAGCTATACACCTACACTCTTGTCAATACTTCGTAAAAAATATTAGTGGCAACATGCTTTGGGAAAAAATATTCTCAACCATTTGCTCCCATCAATTTCTCTTAAGAAACTGTAAAAAGATTGAATATCTCCATATTTGGTAATATTAAATGGTGGCAGAAATAACATTACATTATTGTTCATTAATGATTTGATGTTATTCTGAACTAATTTTAGCAGACTGGAGCAGTAATGAGGAAAGAGAAGAACATTATACAGTTATACAAAGTTGAACACTTTGAATTCATAAATTGTCACATTTGAATACTCTACTACAGCGACTTCTCTATTAAAATGGCAGGGCAATACAGAAAAAGTTTTTTTCTTAAAAAAAACCGAAATATGTGGTGCAAGGGCATGTTCTCAATAGAAAAATGGGCAGGTAAATTCAATATCATGCAAACACATGAGAGGAGAATATAGTGGAAGTTCAAAATCTTGTGATCCAAAAAGGCTATCAGTCGGAATCCATAAATGGTGCTGTTCCTGCTTGAATGTTTGGAGTTGTATGTGTGCTGATGTGACAGATGTGATCATCCAAATAAAATTCCAGGAAAATATCTTATTCCGTCAGCTATTTAACTACCTCCACAACCCACCCTGCTCTCCTTAAATGCACGATTTTCTCCCTTTTTAACCTAGAAAAGTCTCTGAGAATGGTGGGGCTCACTGGAATACTGAAGTGTTGCCTCCAAATCTGCAACTGATAAAATTATTTACATTTGACAGAAATATATCTCAGGTAATACAGGGTCTTTTCCATTCATCCCACGTGATCACACATAGATCAAATTAATGCTTGACTCATTCTTATGTATCTGCCTAAGCCACAGGCAGCCATCTTTGAAAATGTAGCTTAAGATATCAACCCCTTGGGTAATTCTTTTCCTAATAACTCTGATTTGGGGGCACCTGGGTGGCTCAGTCGGTTAAGCATCTGCCTTCGGCTCAGGTCATGATCCCAGGGTCCTGGGATCAAGCCCCACATCAGGCTCCGTGCTCAGCAGTGAGTCTGCTTCTCCCTCTCCCTCTGCCTCTGTGTTCTTTCTCTCTCAAATAAATAAATAAAATCTTAAAAAAAAATAACTCCAATTTGGTTAACTGCACCTTCTGCTTACCTTCACACATGCTCTTGTTCTGTCTGTATTGTAGTTACAGTTTATTTGCTTGGCTCTGTTCTAGACTGCAAGTTTACTGAGGACAGTGATTCCCACTATTCATCACTTCCTCTCTAACACTGGAGCAAGCCTGGCACAGGGAGGGTCCTTAAAACATACAGATAGAAGAATTCTGAAAACCATAAAGTTGGGTGCTATCATTTGTATTAAGGCTATTTTTTTCAGGTTAATAACATTAAAAATGATTTGCATACTGAAAAGTCAGAACAAAAAAAATCATTTGATGTTGTTTTTTAAAACCTTGGAAAATCAGCAAGGAAAGCAAAGTCTTATCCATCTACTTCATAAGGTACTTTTTATACCAGAAGTTTATGTCATAGCGTGAACTCATGTTCTTAGAAAAAACAGACTTGCCATGGGTGCCTAATAGGGAGGTGTGCTTTGAATGGCTGTTTTAAGTCCATGAAGTGAGAAGAACTTTGTCATGAAAAGAGTAAGTGTCCAATTAGATGACACTAGTCTGGGCAAAATATTTCCTGGGGGGGTAGGTTCAGATCTGACTCCTGAAAAATCTGCCATTTTATTTTCTGATAACCAAAGCTTGTGAAACATAAGCCTTTTAAAAGGCAAATATGCTATGACATGAGGCAGAATTACACCTGATGCGATGTGGAGAGGCAGCATTATTCACTGAAAAATGGTCTCAGTCGCAGAAGCAAACCGTTCTGGGTTCAAATCCGAGCTCCATCCTATAACTGCTTGAACTTTTTAAAAGATACTAGATTTTTCTTTAATTCCTAAATTTCTTCATCTGTAAAGTAGGAAAAATAGTACCAATTTTGCAGGGCCAAACTAAACAAAACAAAAACAAAAACAACCCCCACAAAAACAAAAGCCAGAAAACCATTAAACAGGGCTTGACATACTCTATCTTTAACAAATATTACTTATTATCATTTTACTTCAGCTCATTTGTCCTGTTCATTACCACTAAGGATTCAGGCACAAATCTTAAATACTCTCTTTTGGATCTCAGCGTGAGAAGCAGAGTTAAAATGATATACATCTGATTAGAAGGATGATTATAAGACTTTTTAGGATGCCATATCAGTATGAAGCCGTTAAGTATAAAGTATTATTAAATCCAAACATGGAAAAATATTTTTCAAATTCGAAGATTAGAGAATGAAAATTGGTGACGACAGAGGTCCAGGGAAGGGAGCAAATTGTCATTATGAGTTTATTTGCTATACATTCCTTTTCTGGGAACATGGATAACTTATCATTACAAATTAAAGGAAAGCCACATTTAACAGTGCTTTTCAAAATAATTTGGAAGACAGACTTTAGTCTGCACACCACATAACCAAAATAATATATATCAGAAACTCCCTAGACATCAAAGTTTCTGTTTAGTAACTAGTTATCTTGTCTGTCCTGTTGGGAATCCTGCCTGTTTTGCTTTAACCAGTGATCCCTGGATTTTGTTCTTCTTTCTTCTTTTAGCCAATGGATAGGGGTATTGTACCTCCTGTGTTTCTGGTGGTTCCGAACCTTGGCTCAAAAGCATACTAAGGTATGAAACAAAAACTTCGGGTTCTGTCTCAGACACACTATGAGAAACACGGAGACCATGTCCAAATGTTACCTTGAGAACTCTAGGGAGATAAAGTCCAGGATTGTAAAATTTGATGTCAGAGGAGCTCCTCTCCTGACTTGTGAACCCATTGTGCCACAACAAAAAAGTCACCTAATTTTTTTCTTATAATTCCTTTAAAAAAAAAAACAAACAATGAAAATAGCAACTAATTCACATGCAAGTGTACTGTTTAAGAGATACTTTCACACCCATGATTTCATCTCTTTCTCCCCATCTCCCTGAGACAGAACAAGGATTATTCCCACCCCATATTTTCTTGTTGAGGTCTCATGATTTGTCCAAGTGACACCTATAAAATTCAAGAGACAAAAAATTAGCCTGAATCCCTTCTGAGTTAGATATTAAGCCCTTTCCCCAATGATTGGATGTTTCCAAAGTGTGTTCCACTGAATATTAGCTTTACGTGATGCTATAGGATAAGGAGTTCCATTGCCAAAGATAGAGACCATTGTATTAAAGAAAATTCAGTAGTTTACTGCATTCTCTTCACATGGCAATGTGTATTGTCGATAGGAAGGAAGGAAAATGTACCTTACTTTCTAAACTTACTTGACCAGGACCGATTACAACTAGTCCGACAAGATGAATACATGTAGGGAAAACTGCTTGATACCAGGCCTATTGAAAAGCATAGACGTTTTAGCAATGTTTAAAAGCTCAAAATTCTGACTTAGCCCCTGGCTTTCTGCTCAGCAGCCAGCCGCCATATTGTACCCCAAGTCCCCCTAACAATGAAGAGTCCTGATGAGTTCACACTTTCACAAAGACCCAAGAAATTAGAGAAATTTATTTTAATTTTAAAAATATTATAATTTGGGAAAATAAACTACAGTTTTGCGCCTGTGCATCATTTAAAAAGTTGTCTTGCTTTAGACTTTAGTACAGAAGTCAAAATAAGCCATCCCTTATGTTTCTGAGTTGTATTGAATCTGTTTGGGGAGCTTTTTGGGACATTTTGGAAAAGGGAGATGGATGTCACCATGTGGAAATAATAGTGTTTTTGGAAAATTAATTAAAGGAATATTATTTTGTGTTATGTGTCCTCATTCCCAGGGGACCTATTCAGGAAAATAAAAAAGAAAACCTTCCCACCATTGGTGAAACAAATGAAAGATTCTGTTTTCACTGGCTTACAAAATAATCCCCCAAACATTTAGCAACAGTATTTTTATTTCTCTCATTTCAAATGCTTCATAGAGATAAAAGACTGAATTTACAAGTGGAAAATAGCCATATATACAATTTCAACCATCCAAATTGAAAACTGGTAGCATCCCACATTCTTAATTAATAACATTGATGCCATTCACATTCACTCATATGGGATTAATGCTGGTGAATGCGCTATAATTTCATTCCAACAGGACTGCCAAGCAGAGAAAAAGCTGTAGAGACAGATGTAATAGATATGTTTCTGTGATTATAATTTTATCCTTAGATAATAAAAATGCATAGCTGGTGTAAAGGAACTGTGAATGTAAGGGTATACCCATATCCTAAAAGATGATGACCAGCCTGAAGGAATAACAACTCCCCCAATGGCAGGGCTGAGAATAATTTCAGCTACTTAACTGGGTATCCAGATGGTCCTGGGTTTGAATCCCAGTCCTGCCACTTACTAGCTTTATGACCTTTGGCGTGTGCCTTAAGCCTTTTCTCAGCCTCTCTTGCTTATTTGTAAAATGTAGATAATCATGTCCATTTCTCAGAGGTGTGATGAAGTTGGAAGAAGATCCTGCATGTAAAGAATAAATGTTCTGACATGGTTTAATAACTCAATAACTTTTCTCTTTAATGGCAACAAAAATGGGGTGGGGGGGAGGGAGGCTGATAATTTAAGAAACTTTTTGTAAAACCGAGGAATCTGCCCTGTGTGGTAGAGAAACAAGCCATGATCCCTGGAAATGCTTGTCAGAAACAGTGCAGTGTATTTTCTTTCTCTCTAGACTCTTATCCCCATGTTCACCATAAGGATTATCTACCAAGAAGTGAGCAAAAAAGGTCTGTGCCCTACTTCTGAGACTTTGACATTTGTAGGTTTACTCAATGATGCCAGTGAAATGTCTGAAAAACAAAACAAAACAGAACAAGAAAGTACTCTTTAGTCTGAAAAAGCAGAGGTTGAGGAGGGGATCTGTGAAATCATCCAAACTGGGGTGGAGGGTGGAGAGGAAGATTATAGACTTGTTTTATAAAATCTGACTTAATAGGAGGGGGGAAATAACTGATAAACCTCAAGAGACAGAAACTGAGCTCAAACAAGAACAAACTCTTTAACAGTGAGTAGTATATATATATATATATACTTGTTATCCTCAAAAAATAGTTTACACTGAAACATAAATCACTTTATAAACAATTAGCTAAATTCATGGATGACAGGTCCATAATGTGCTTCTGAGTGAAATCAGAATGCTTGTGGTTTATCTAGAATCTTTTGAGGTCAGGATGATAGTGGGAAAGCACCTCCCACATGACATCCCTGGCCCAGCATGGTATTAATTTTGTTATTTTTAAATTTTAATGCTTTTACCTAGAGGAGAGTTTTTGACCCATTTTCAATTGTAGTTTGGCTATTGTATAAGATGAACAGGTTATCAGGAAGACAGTCTTGTGTTTGGCTACCTACGGCCCTTCTACTCTCTGTACACACACTGGGTTAGAGACAGTTACTCAAGTTCCTGGAGACAGCTGATCTCAGCCAAGAAACTGTAACTCAGCTTCTACTCATCGAGCTCGGACTAAAGTGAACAATGCATGACGGATAGATAATGTTCTTCATCCACGCTCAATGTATCATGACCAGAGCTTGGGGTAGCAATTCGCTGGACATTAGCCTGTTTATTTACTCATTTTAGTCTAATTTTCAAGACATTTCCTAGTGATGAGAGACACCTGAAGCTTGGAAGTGAGACAATGGGCTCCTATAAGAACAAAGAGGCAAGATAAGTGACTTTACTCTTGAAGACATAGAGTATCTGTTTTCCCAAAAAAAGTTGGCATTTGCCTTGGACTAACTTTATCACGATGAAGAACAATCATTCTTTTTTTCAGTTATGTTACACTCTTGACTAAATGGTAAATACCAGCTTTTAAGATGGAAACCACCGTGGTAATCCACAAGTGACATTTCTCATGCGATTGGTTCTGTGGTCTGATGGCCCTGAAGGTTGGCCTGGAAAAGCGGGAAGGTGATTGTTTACTCCCCCACTCTATTTATATACAGCTATTGAAAGTTAGAGCATTTCTCCAGGGCTTGGCCTCTTTAATTGGAGTGTAAAACACAATTCCCATTAAGATACCACTTGAAGCAAGGAAACCGTATTCATATCCTGTGAGCCAATGTGGATTTTTCCACCGATGCCCATTTAAATGTCTCAGTTCCTGAACGCAAGAATGGGGGTGTCAGAAGCTTAACGTTTCCAGGATTTGGGATAGGGGAATCCTGTGAGCACTGTCTCATGACTTGAGAAAAATTTATCTATTCTGAGAAACTCATAGTTATTTATCCTTATAATAATTACTCATTTCTAATTTGAGAAAGAGTCATTTGGGAGGCAAGAGTCTTGCTGCAGTGATTCATTTCTTTCTTTCATGGGGATTAATTGCACTATTGGACAAAGCACAATGTGAGTTGCATCATTTTACACTACAAATGAGAGCAATATGAGATATTAAGGAATGGACATTTTCCAAAGTCTAATTCTGCTTTCTGTCAACAGCAGGACTAACTTTAAGGGTGTTCTTTTTTTGCTCTCCTTTTTTTTTTCCCCTTAAGTATCTCCAATTCTAATGTCATGTGCAAGGGGCTCTCAGAAATAGAACTAGTACAGAAAACATGTGGTGAAAGCTCCTGTTTCCAATCTACAGAGGACCCTTAAATGGTGGTCCTTTGAGGTTGGCCTTGGTATGAATTGTGGGAACAAGGCTTAGGGACAGGGACTATCCCTAAGTAAAGAAGCTCAGGCCATCTGTGTGCAGAGCACACATGACACATGGTGACCAGGTAGAACCCAAACCCTGACCTGGCCGAAATGAAGACAGCTGTTATGAAAAGGGGAGTAGGCTCATGAGACAAAGGTGTGCATGTATATGTGTGTGTGTGTGTGTGTGTGTGTGTGTATAAAATTAGGGACCAAAACATTGGAAACTAGATGATAGACGTAGAATAATAATACAGAGAAGAACCAAGGAAATATGAAGAGGCAAATGTAAACACAAAGGGGTAGAATTAGTAGAAGACAAATGCCTTCAAGGAGTACAGTTTATTTTTCTGGAGGTCAATGCACTTTGTATGCCTTTTTGGTCATTGCAAGAGACCTCTGGGAGTTAAATGGACAGAATTATGATATTCCTTTCATAACCAATAGCGACTTGCATTGGTTTAGGAAGAGGAAATCTTTTGGGGGTGGTAATGGTTGGATAGATATGAAGAGATAAAGGTTTTTATCCTGGTCCTATCATTAGATAGGTCATTTGACTTGCTGGGTCTCATTTTGCTCTTCTGTAAAATGGGTTAATGAATTCTAAAGTTCCTTCTATTGCTGAGATAATGAACCCGAAAATGACTATTTTTAAAGAGCATTTTTGATCTTTGTTCACATAAAAATGAATGTCTACTCATTCTTCTGATTCACTTTCACTCCTGTACATTTCCTTCAGAACATAACTGCAAAAGATTTCTATTTGTTTTCAAAAAAGCAAGCCTCCATTTAAAAGATGAGGGCTTCTCAAAATGAAGCATGCAGCAGTGGATTTGGGATTACAAATTGGCATTATTTCTGTTATCTGATGCTTTTGTTATTTGTTTCCAAAATGTCACATTTGTATCTGATTCCTTTGCATTACTGTATTTCTTCCTGCTCATGAAAGATAATTTGTTCTCTCCTCTTGAGTCACAAAAGGAATGATGGAAGGAAGGGAAGGAAGAACTATTGAAAACTTTAGGATGTTTATTGTTAGAATTTTCCATGTCAGTATCATTCTATCACTCTTAAGCTAGAGCAATAAAACAAATGACAGTGTTTCTTCTGAGGTGTGTGCGTGGGTGGGCATTACTTTACCCCCAAACATGAACACATAGCTCTGTAGATCTACTAACCTCTCTCTCCTTTCCTAAAGGCCGAGCCTCATACAAGTCACACTTCTTGTTTCTACTTCTTCACCTCCAATGAACTCCACACCCTGCCTGCAAGCTGACTACTGCCCATCCCCACTACCGAAACGGTCCCTAGTGAAGTACCCAATGACCCACCTCACTCACTCTCTACGGCAGTTAACACTATCGACCATATTTCCCTTCTGAAATTCTCTCCACCCTAAGATCCCACGACCCCCATCTTTCCTGATGACTTCTTGCTCATCTATTAGAATTCCTCTTTGTCTGCCCAGCCCTGCTGTGTCTGTGTTTACCAGGTCTGTTTCCCTGACTCTCGTTTTTCCCTCACTTGCTCTTGCTGGGGGATTTCCCTCCCACATTTTTTTTTAAATCCAAGTCTAGATCTCTTCTCCGAAGCTTCAGGACAATGTGCCCAGCTTCCAGAATTCTCTACCCACAGGCATCTTACATGCAAATGTTCAAATTCCAACTCTTTATCTTTTACCAAAACCTACTTCTCTTCCTGTACTTTGTCTTAGTCCATGCCCCACCATCGACCCCATCATCCAGCTTAATCTGGAAGCATCCTCTCAACCCTCATTTCTGATCAATTACCCAGCCCATCCTTTCCTCTCCGTTTGCATTGTCAAGGTTCAGGACTGAGCCATTTCTCACTTACTGTGAAGGCCTCCTATTTGTCTCTCTGATTCTAGTCTTTTCTGCAACCCATTCTCCACCATGCCACCAGAAAGATTTTTCTAAAACAAATTGGCTAATGGTGTCACCCCACTGCTTCATTCCCATGGCTTGAAAGCTTTGTTTCACTTCACGTTAAAAATCTAAACTCTTTGTCCTGACTTTCTAGTACTTTATTACTTCCCTCTTGTCTGTCTCTTCAGTTTGTCTTCTACACAAACTCTCGGCTCTGCCAATCTGTATTAATCATGAAGCAGGCATGCGCTTTCAAGAGCTATGTTTTACAAATGTTCTTTACTGATAGTGGAGTGTCTTTTGTTCCCAATGTGGTGGGTGTATTGCCTACTCTCTGCTACCGGCCTGACAATGAACTACTTGGGGGGAGGTCTGGTCTTGCCCCTCCCACTCCAATGCTCCAAGCAGTTCCCAATAAAAAAAAAAAAAACCTCAATACACGAGTTGAAACCTAGCTTTTAAATTTCAACTGGCTTGTAGAAGTTATTTCAAAATTGCTATATGATTAAAGCATGCTCTATTTCCTCTTCTGCTCTTAGTTTTATTAAATTATATAGTTACAGCTTTGCTTTTCTGATAAAAACTAAATTTTCATTTATTCCCATGTCAAATTCCTAACAGGCATACTCACATCATCTCCTCTGAGGATCATCTATAAATTCTTTTAAAAGATCCTAACCAGTAATCATGCATCATTTAGTACATTTTTCTTTACTGTTCTTATCATAGTATAAAAACTTAGCCACTTGCTATTAAACTAAGGAAAAGGCAAATTATAAACTGTCACATAAAAAGTCTGTGTGTAGGGTTTCTTTGAGGAGAATTAGATATTTAAAATTCTTTGGCCTTGTTTGGTAACTAACATTGCTTCCCAGTTTATTTTATGGATAATGAACAAAACCCACCACACCTGATTGTTTCTGCTCATTTATTAGCACGTCTCTTCCCTTCCCTGCAAGCTCTGCAAGGGAGGGACCATGCCCATATTTTTGACACTGTATCTCTAGCACCAAGACTTATCCAGAGTTGGCCCTCAATAAGCATTTTTAAATGAATGTCGAAATAGTTATTTTTTGTTTTATGTGCTGTCTTATAAAAGTCAAAGTTAAGCTGCCAAAGATGAGAGAAAATGTGAGACGAGATCACAAAAATTACACTGGGCCAACTCTTCATCATGAAATGGCAAAAGAGGTTTGTTTCCACCCCCAATCCGACCCCCATTTCTTGTCATTCTAAGCTTAACTCTCATACACAACTAGTTGAAAGGTTTGCGATCAGAGTAACCTTTTGGTCAGTCAAAGGCAGTCCATTAAATGAATCTGGGATGAGTTTAGTAATGATTAAACTTGGCAAGTATCTCTGTGGGAAACAAGGCACGACAAAGTAGAACACTATGTCTAAGTCAGAGAAGCAAAGAAAACCTCTTCAAGGATCACTCCACCTATAACAACATGAACATTGGGTTCAGAAGAAATATCCATTAATTCAAATGGATTTTTCAACAATAAACTCTCCCAGTATCACAAAATAAGTTTTCCTTCTGCAGTTTCTTAATTAGTGACCATTCATCAGGAAGTTGTACCACATCAAGGGATGCCCATAATAGACTCAATATTCTCCATATAATATCATTTAAGCAAGCCATTGTTTTCACATTTTTGGTTGATAAAAAAGAAGAGAGTCTTTTCAAAGTATGTGCATCTGGTTAGGAGAGAATAGGATAAATCCAGAGTTATAAAAAGTGACATTTTTGTTTCCTGATTCAGCACAAAGAAAGCCAGAGTCTGCAAGTTCTGAGTCTTCCTTGGTGTGGGACCCTAGACTCCTAGCCCTGATCCAGACATGGGTATTGCAAAAACACTGTGAGATATCCTGCTAAGGTGGCAATGCTAGGAATGGTCAAAACAGATTCCATCTTTCTGGGAAATGTCACTCCATTTTGTAATAAATCTGGAATGACTTCCCAACCAAGATGCTGTCAATGAAGAAAAGCATGGACTTTCCAGTTTTCCAAATGCAGGGGAAAACAAGTTAGATGACTGTTTACAAAAATGAGTCCACTGAAAAGGGGGCTGCTGGCGACAAACATTTATTTCATTCTGTCTGTTTAGTGTGGGAAAAGAACACACTTAAAAGTTGACCAAACATGTTAAGTATTAGTCTCTGCAGAGTCCCTGCATCTTGTGTTGAGATTTCTCTAAGTAAAATTTTTCTCTTCTATTCCCAAATGGATTAACAGTAGGCAGACAGAGAAAAAAGGGAGGGTGAACTAAAATAGCATAAAAACTAGCACACTTGCTGTGCATCTTATATGACGCTGTCCCCCTTTTCTAATTCTGTTGTCTAAATTCTATCTAATCTCAAAAGCCAATTCCTCTACAACTCAATTTGACGTCACCTCCAGCACTTTGTACTTTCAGAAACATACACACATTCTGCCTTATGGGACTATCACATGTGCATTTACCTTCTCAGCTCCAGGCAGATAGCCTTGCTTATCTCTGCAATAGCCAGTGTGTGGCTCCTTATCAGTGGAATCAAAGATAACTTTGAGCAATCATCCCTTTAATTTTTTAAATTTGATATTATAACTGCTATAAGCCATACTAAATTGCTACAATGAAACATATATAATATAGAAACATTTAATGCTATCTTTAAAGTGATCTACATAGATGATGATAATTAACATGAAAATGGCATAATTATCCTTTTTCTCTTATTGGTTCCTAGTGTCCATAATAAGCATTTCTGTTAATGATCTTTCCCTGCTACTATGCGCTGTTGAACTATAATGGTCACTAGTGCCCTCACATAAGTCTCGTATTTTCCTTGCACATTTGGGGTTCTCTTGATTTCAAAGCCCTCTGCTGTCACTCCCCTAGGCATTCATTCACATGTTTCATTCACATCCATGCTTTTTATTTGGTTTGTTCTCTGATTCCAAATACACAAGGACTCCTGCCCCTTAATTGAGTGGCAAATATTTGGGTTCTGGGGCTCTTACATGATAATAGGGTTGGATAATGCGTGTTTACCATTCTGAAACAGGAGACCCAGGTTAGTGGCGATGTTACAAGGAAAGAAAAACAGATAGGATTCAAGAGAATGAACCCTGGACCCCTGGACCCTCAGGATCTGATAGAAGAAGAGCTAAAATTACAAGAGGCTTGTTGGAAGCCATGTCATAATCCGTATAGCTATGACACTTGCTGGAGTTCTCGCTGGAGAAGGGACTAAAGCAGAACTACTGTCCCGGGGCAGGGCCATCCTCTAAGAAGGGTAGCCAGCGGAACTCCACTTCAGTGGCTATGGGCTAAACTCAGATGGGAGGCAGGCTAGAATCCATGGTTAAAAGTCAATTTAGTAATTAGGAAGGGCAAGGCTGTAGGAATCTCTGGGTGGGGGTGGTGCTTGTTTTCCAGCAGTTGATGGAGTCAGATTCAGGGAGGTCTTTCAGTGCTAAGACAGAGCCCCTGAACAGCAACTGGCTCAGGGTTCTGGGATCTTTCAATACAACAGAAGGCTGGAGTGGACATTAGGACCCAGGATACAAATCCAACCACATGAACTAAGGGACTAGTGCTGGAAGATGAGGGAGGGAACCGTGACTCAGTGCACACAGATGAGCAGCCAGGGTACATCATAAAGCCCGCCGGGAAGAGGAAATTGGTGCTAGCCCCACCCCCCTCAGGGCAGATGGATTTCCGAATTCTTTTGTTTCTTTTGTTTCAGTGAATGGGCAAGGCTACGATTACAGGACCGTTTGTACAACTGTGTTGCATGACTCAGAGAACAGGCAGGTATGAACACAGGTTAGGAAGAGAGGAGTTTGGTCCAGGTTTTGGACAGTCCTACTGTCCCGAAGAGCCAAAGTGCCTGGCAAACTACAGTGTACAGTTCAAGTCCCAGGTGTGATGTTTCTGCTTCACAGAAGCTTTCCTCAAATTGCCTCCACACAGTGGGCACGTGAGAAGTGATAGCCGTGACCACCGTCAACATTATTATTTCCTTCTGGGTCAATACCATCATCGCAGGAGTTAAATGATAACCCCTCTGCTCACTTAAAATGGCCTGTTCATGACTGATTGACATTGTTTTTGAAGTGTTTTCATTCCAAAATTAGATACATGATATTTTAAGCAGCACGTAACTTAGAGGCATATGAAAATTCTGTGAATGATATGTAAACTACAAATGGGGCGTGTCAGTTCAGATGCTTTTGGATGGAGACGCCAGAAAATTGGTCTCAAAATGGCTTAAATAATAAAGGGAACTAATTGTCTCTCCAAAGGGAGAACTGACTTCAGGTGTGGCCTGGTCCTGTGGGTCAATGATACCGCCAAGGAATGGGGTTTATTTCTTTCCTTCTTTCTTGCCTCTCATGGTTGGCTCTCCTCTGAGGTAAGCTTGCCAGAATTGCTAGGCTACAGACATCTTTATTTGTGCACAGCAGGAAACAGAATATCTTCGCCTCAGCATTCCTAGAAAATGTCTGGCACGTCACCATGATTAGATCATCTTCTGGGACTTACCCACTCAGGAACCCATCACTTTGTTGATTGGCTAAGCAGAGGTCATGTGCTCTACCCTGGTTCCTGGGGTGATGCGTGTTTCCCCAGAATCATATGAATCCTCAGGTGGAAACTGGAGCTGCTGGGAAGGTGGAAGGAAAGAACGGATCCTGAAAGAGATATCAGTTAGGGCCCGAAGGTACAAACAAGAAACTAATTCTAGTTAAAAAAAAAAAAAAGGAATTGATCAGAAGGGCATTAATATAACAAACCAACAAAAAGGCTGGAAAACCAGGTTGGGTAAAAGTGCATGCATTTTTTCCTAGGGCAGCTGTAATGAAGTACCACAAACTGGGGAACTTCAGCAAAAAAAATTCTCCCTAAGTTCTTGAGGCAAGAAGTGTGAGATCAAGGTGTCTGCTGGGCGAGAGGGAGAATCTGCTCCACACTCCTCTCCTAGTTTCTGGTGATTTGCTGGCAATCTTTGGAGGTTCTTGGTTTGTAGATGCATCACCCTGATTGCTGCTTTTATCTTCATGTGGTGTTCTTCCTGTGTGCATGTCTGTCCAAATTTCCTCTTTTTATAAGGACACGGTCATATTAAATTAGGGTCCACTCCGGTGATCTTAACTTGATCACAAAGACCCCATTTGTAGATAAGTTCTCCTTCACAGGTAGTGTGGGTTAGGACTTCAGCATATTTGGGGGGGTGGACGAAATTCAACCCGTAATGATGTAAGAACCAACTCAGACCATGGCAACTGCATGGCCATGCATGGCCTTGGCACCTTAGCCACTGGATGTTTGATGTTGCTTCTGCTGGTTCTAGTAACCCGGGAAGCTGTCTCAGCTTCACAGTTATGGTCTCATGCCGGCTCCTTGGCTTCAGGGTGTGTGGAGGGAGAAATTCTGGCTCCTCCTTCCCTCTTCCCCCCCAAGATTCACAAAACTGGGTATTCCCCCAACATAGGAAAGTCTTTCATTGTTCGGCAGCCAAAAATGAAAACTATCCACTACAGATAGCAACCTACAAACTACCATGTAGCAAAGGTGGATTCCTTCCTCTTTTTGTATAAGGAGAGGGTTGGGGAAAAGCTATGCACGGTGTCCTGAAGGAGCCAGGAGATCTGATTCTGATCAAAAGTAAAAAGGAGCAGAAATGGCAGGATGGAAAAGCCAAAGACGAACTTCCGTTCTGCATTTTGTCCTTGGGGTGACTCAGTGTATCTTCCTCTACTTGTGGATGAAAAGAAGCTGTGTTCGGGGGTTGTGTTATCATGGCCAAGGGCATGTGAGCAGAGCTCAGCTGAGCTATGCTCAGGAACGAGGGCCTCTGTTGATGGTGCCACAGAAGAGGAGGAGAGCCCACAGTCCGTTGTCCTGCTATCTGCACACTGGGCAAAGCCATGGGACATCTTGATTGGCCCCAATCCAACGCTGACCCATTTGCTTTTGAAATAGCACAAAGATGCCTATGTATCTGAGATAAGCCTGCCCAATGATAGGCTATGTTTATGTTCTAATAAGGCTATGATTCATTCCCTTGTGGTAACACTTATAATGTTGTAACCTTCTGGAGATTAAAGATGCCTCATCTCCTGTAGTATTTTCAGGGCCTAGGATAGTACCTGACAGGCACACTTTTGATGCCCAGCAAATGTCAGGTGAAATAGTGAATGGATGGATGGAAAACACTGTTATGTTGTTCACAGTGATTTTGAGGGTGAGGCAGGGACAGGAGAAATTATTAGACAACTTGAAAAGGTTCCGATTTGGGAAAAAAATTTACTCAGAGCAGTTCTACTATGATGCATGACCTTGCCTGACGTGTATCACAGCCGTGGTCCACAGTTAAACACGAGGAGATGCACAGGATGTATATTTAATATATATTGTTATATATACTGTAAATATATATAATGTATATATATAATGTAAATATAACGTATATTTAATGTATTAAATTAATTAATTAATTAATTAAATTTTATAATTTATAACATAATAATAAATATATAAATATAAATAATAAATAAATATAATTAATTAAATAAAATAATTACATAAATAAAATATACATTAAATATAATGTATATTTAATATCCTAGCATTCAGGGCTTGCTTGGTCTTGGGCTTGGATCTCAGCAGAGGGTTGTAATGCAGGAGCATTAGGTTAATTCTGCTCCTTCCCCAGCGAGAAATCCTGGAAACTAAGCAGAGATTTTGCCAACTTACACTTTCCTAAAGTGACCTTACACTAGGTTTTCATTACACCTGTTCCAGACTGATATGCATTGGTATTTTTTTTAATTCATCTCCTGGAAATCAAATACAGAAGGTCCCCGATTTAGATAATCCAACCTGGGATTTTTCGACTTTATGATGGTGCAAAAGTGATATGTACTCAGGAGAAACTATATTTTGAATTTTGACTTTGATCTTTTCCTGGGCTAGAGATATGCAACTCGATGCTCTCTCACGATGCCAGGACGGCAACAGCAACAGCCCCCTCCGCCATACCATCACGATGGGGAACAACTGAGAGCTTAAGACTGTATCCATACAGCCATTCACTTTCAGCACAGCAGTCAGTAAATTGTATGAGATATTCAACATTTATTATAAAACAGGCTTTGTGTTAGATGATTTTGTCCAATTGTAGGCTGACGTTAGTGTTGGAGCAAAGGTAGGCTAGGTTAAGCTATGATATTTGGTAGGTTAGGTGTATTCAATGCATTTTTGACTTACAATATTTCAGTGTACAATGGGTTTATTGAGACATAACCCCATTGGAGGTCAAGGAAGACCTGTAAACAATAATAAATAAATAAATAAAATGCTTTAAAATCTGGCCGGAGAACAGAATTTGAAATGTTTTAGCCTATGTTCTATTCACCTCTGAAAATGCACTAGCTCAGCCTTTTGAATTGGAGATCCTTCATAGTTCTAGAAGCAAACAAGAATTAATTTCAAACAAAAATCTGTCTTTATTCATATAATACAAGTTTAAACTCAGTTAGAAAAAACATGTTTTTTAAATTAAATTTCCTTTGTAAAACAAAGGCTTAAGTTAAGGGGGAAAATGTTTTGGAAACTTGAAGTTTCAAAAAACAAAACTTGAAGGAAAATCAAAATGGTTTTAGGGCTTTCTGAAAAAGTCCCTAATACTGCTGAATCCTCTTCCTTCATTTGTAATAGGAACTGGTCTAGACGCTCTTGCCTCTCCAACGTGAAAATGGAACCACTTTAGAGGTACCAATAATACAGTGTTAACTATTTTTTCATTATTACATTGATAACTCTTTTCTACCCTTGTTTATAATTTTCAATTAAAATGGAAATGATTGGATATAGCAAATTTAAAATTTTCAGACATTTACTTCTCAGTACAGAACAAGTACGTTTGAATGGCCAGTACCGATCAGAAGGATGCCAGCTAAACGCGTCCATCACCACGGATCCTAATGACTCATTTGCAATTTTCTCAAATTTGAAACACAATACCTGATACACAATTTCTTAAAGAATCATATCTTAAAGGTTTATTTAAAAAAATAAAATGTTTACTTAACAAGCACGTTACTGAGTGCTAACTTTGTTTCTTTTTTTAAATTTTATTTTATTATGTTACATTAGTGACCATACAATACATCATTAGTTTTTGATGTCGTGATCCACGGTTCACTGTTTTCCTATAACCCCCAGTGCTCCATGCAGTACGTGCCCTCCTTAATACCCATCACCGGGCTAACCCATCCCCTCACCCCCAGTCTCTCATGGTTCATCTCTCCCTCCGATTTCCTCTCCTTCATTTTTCCCTTCCTTTTCCTAATGTCCTCCATGCTATTCCTAACTTTGTATATGCTATCCCGCTAGGTGCATGCCCAATAAGAGAGACTATGGACTCTGAGAAACAAACTGAGGGTTCTAGAGGGGAGGGGGGTGGGAGGATGGGTTAGCCCGGTGATGGGTATTAAAGAGGGCACGTTCTGCATGGAGCACTGGGTGTTATGCACAAACAATGAATCATGCAACACTACATCAAAAACTAATGATGTGATGTATGGTGATAAACATAACATGATAAAATAAAAAAAAATGTCAATTCCAAAAAAAGAAAGATTCTTAAGAGATATTCCTCTTCATCCCTTTATTCATACCTTACTTCAGACCCAGCCCCTAGACATCTAGAATAATTTTCTATTGCATTTTTATGAAGTTGTTTGTTTCCCCTGTGTAGCATCTGTGATTATTCTATTCTAAAAACCTTCCATGCATCAGTCTCATTGCATGCATGTTCTGCCTGTTACTACAGCAGCCCTTAATCAACGAGACATAAATAACCTTACTAGTTTATAGTGATAATAAGAATTATATTCTTACTCTTAAGTCTCATGATAGTCTGGGGAGAGGTAAACTCAAATGCATTTATTGGCCAAAAGGGCAAGAGAAAATGTGAATAAAAAAAATAATGAGGAGTGGTGGGCCTTTGGCAAACTGGGGATATACGTTCTACCTAAAGGCATTCGAATTCATTTAAGAACATGATGCTAGCCCAGTAGAACATTGCTGTTGAGTACTTTTTTTTTTGTCCGTTGATTTTGATTTTCTTTCTTAACATTTTGAACAATGGTAAGACAATATAGACCTCCCCTCTTTTAAAACACAAAGACAAAAATTTATGGTCTGTGGTCTGTTGCTTACTCCTGACGATGATAAACATAAGCACCTTCAAGTGTTTTCTGATGAGAGTGCTGTTAACCGAAATAATAAAAATCCTAATAGTGGAAAACAAATTTTCATTTCTAGATTGATCTATCAGAACCATATGGCATTTTGAATTTGCAGTACCTTGTAGGCTTGTATTGCTCTTTTTTTTATTATTATGAATTAATTGTTGGAGACCTCTTGTCGGCAATTTTTTGGCTCTGTGTATTTACTAGGAATCATTAGACATGGTCTTTGTTTTCTGTAGTGTTGACTCTAAATTCAACCCGGCACTCTTCAAATCATTATCCCCAAATTCAGCCCAAATTCAGTGGGAATGCTCAATTTACCACCACAGAGAGGGAACCCATCTCCAAAGAATGATGGGAAAGCACATCAGCTGCTTTAAACAAATCTTACAAACACAATTTAGCACAGATACAGAACAGGAAGAGAAAATAAAGACTGACTAATTGCCATTGGATGAGGGTGTGCCCTGAAGCCTCGAATCTGGAAATTATTAATTCCTATTTTTTTCTCTCACCTCCCCAAAAGTTCAGCGCGTACATTGATGTCTGGAGTAAAATCTACACAAGATGCATTTTCACCACAGCATCTGGTTCTCTGGGAACTCCACTGCCTGCTTTCGTGCTGCCTTTAACCTTTTTGTCTGAAGTAGGTTCTGGCAGCCAAAGATGTGTCTGAATTACTTTGTGTTTTCAGGAATCCCACTTTCCCTTCACTCATAAAATCTGCAACCTGGTGTAGGGATGTTTGAAATTGGTTTCCTGAGTCCATACGTTTTGGGGAGGGTAATAGAACTATTTGCTTCATATCCAACCACATTTCAGTCCTCATCCTACCCAGAGATTGAGGTTTCCTTTTGTCAATGGTCTGTACTTAAAACCACAAACCCTGTGGTGATCAGTGAAACCATGTCTTGCCTGATAAATGAGGTAGCTATTAGATCTCTGTTCTTTTGTGAAAAGAATATAAAATGAAGTGAATATAGAAAGGAAAACCCATACAATTTTTAACAGCAAAAGTACTCAAGTTTGAAAAAGACGCTAGATTTATTACACGATTGTTGGCATCAGACCTAGACGCTTTGTTATATTAAAAACATCTTCTAAAAAAGCAACCATTTTAAGAAGAGTACGAAGAGCCTAAAATACTATCTCTCAAGCATCTTCCCTTACAGAACAAGAACCAAATGCTATATAATGTGAACAAGATAAAACCACAATCACTGGCCTTCCTCCTCCAAATGGAGGGGACTTCTCAAAATGACACAGCCTAGTCACACTATTTTCAGTATCAAGGATCATGCTAGATTACAGTCACAATGATTAAAGTTTCCCATAGAGTGTTTTATAAATCCTGGTAATGACATCTTCTCTATTTCAATTCCAGGCTGTGGGAGGTTACTGATGGTTCAGTATCTCTTTTCTCATTCTCAAGTGGTACATTCCATTTTTTTCAAACATGGGGTATTCAGGAAATGATCCTACGGCAATTTGATTAAAATAGGTAGGCCCATCAACTTCACACTGATTAGTATGTAAACTTGGATATTTAATTAGCTTTTATGACTCTTGAAATTACAAAGTACTTTTCTAATTATTTGAGAGAACCCTATATAGAGGCATATGTTCTTAGAGGGAAAAGCTGATCTGCATAATACTATGCAAATCCATTCTCCCAATAAAACATGATGAATAGTGGGGCTATGCAGATACTCGTGAGTGGGGTTGGTTATCACATATAAGTTTTAAGTTAAAATCTATCTTTGCAAGGTTTGTGTGTGAACCACCTATTCGAGGTAAACGACTGTATTTACTCTAAAAGAAAGACTTTATATCTCTCAAAGCACTTGAGCAAACCAGGAAATAATACTCTTAAAATTTTTAAAAATTCATTCCATATTTGATGGTAGGATTGAAAATCCTCAAGTATCAATTTTACTTTAGTCATTTGTATGAAATTATGAATAAAGCATCAGTTTAGGCATAACTTCATTATGACTGTTATCTACCACTTTCACTTATCCCATTTGAACCTCATGTATAGGAAGAAACTTGGGCTCAAAAAATTTAAGTGTTGCACTTTCAGTTAGTCATTGAGAGTAATGGACAGAAATAGGATTGAAATCTCAATATCTGACTCCAGAACCCATGGGCCTGCCCTTAGGACAGTGGTTTCAATGACCCACAGAAAGAAATAGACATGTAGATATTCATATTTGAATTACAAGTTTTATAAAATAATGCTTATCCTTATTATAAATAAATCACTATTATTTTAAAATTGCCTGTGTGTGTAGTGTGTGTGTCTATTAAAGCTGGTTATGACCCATGTCTAAACTGATTTCACAACCAATGGGTCACAATTCACAAAGGGGCTATTACCACACTTTGAAAACCTAGGTCACAGGGTCCCTCACTGCAGGGCTGTCTCATGCAACCTTTATAGTGGCACAGGGTCCCATGCTCAGAGGGGCCCTGGGTTTAATTCTTGAAATTCTTAATAATTTTATCTCTGAACTTGTGTTTTGGAAGTGAAGTCAAATGGGACCATGGCATGTGAACTTGAGCAGAGGTACATGAACTCTCTCTGTCTGCACTTTCTTGCCGCCTGTCCACATACAGCATTCAGGATGCCCTGCGAGCACAGAATTCCAGTGGCCCCACAAAGCCTGAGCATTCAGCAAGACTCAAAGTGAGGTCAAGGTAAGTGTGCTCTACCTATGACTGAGAAAGTAGCGGTGCTGACAGCCTCGAGAGACCATGCTTTCAATTCAAACCTGAATTTGCTTCAGATGAGAAACAAGGCAATGACTAAGAAACACAAATTACCAAGTAGCCTTATCACATCCTTTCTAGCGTATATTACTTCCCTGTCTTGACCAACCACTTGGGCTGAAAAGGATGATATAGAAAGAAAGGGAAAGATCTGGCAACCCAGAGTTCCTTTTCCTTTCTGTCCCTCCTTAATCATCAGTGAGGCAAAGAGAGAGAGTGTCGGTAGACAGTGTACACGGCAAGAAATGTAATAAAAACAGTTGATTTAGTTTTGTGCAGCATTCTGATATCCTAGCAAGAATGAAACATACATGCATGCATTAGTATGAAATACAAATTGTGTAATCTGGTGATTCTGTGTATGAGTTAGTTGCTATTATATTTGCATTTAAAACTCACTGCACAGAATAAAGATGATTGAAAAATTCATGCACATAATTTACATTTTCTTAAAATGACATTACATAGCAAATAAAAAACCATGACAAGTCAGGAGAGAGAGACCACCAAAGAAAAAAGCTTTTTAGTACCTTCAAAGGCATGGTTTCCCTGGTTTTCAAATATGGGCCCAGCATTTTCATTTTGCTCTGGCCACTGCAAATTATGTATGGCTATGGTGGGTGAGTGGTGGCCCCCAAAATGGTATGTCTATTCCTAATCTCTGGAACCTGTGAATATTACCTTATGCGGCCAAAGAGTGAATATTATTTTGTATGGCAAAGGATGTGATTAAATTAAGGATCTGGAGAGGAGGAGCTTACGTGGGATTATCCAGGTGGGTCTTAAATGCAATATGTATCCTTATAAGACAGACACACAGAGAAGAGGAAGAGGCAGTATGACCTAAGAGGCAGAGGTTGGAATGATGCTGCCACAAGTCAAGGAATACCCAGGGCCACCAGAAGCTGAAGACATATGGAGTAGAATCTCCTCTAGAGCCTCAGCATGGAGCACAGCCCTGCAGACACCATGATTTCAGACTTCTTGCCTCTAGAACTGTGAGAGAAAAACATCCTATTGTTTTAAGGCACCCCATTTATGGTGATTTATTACAGGGCCCTAGGAAACTAAAACCCTGGCTCTGTTTCACTGAACCCCTTTCTCACACAAGACCTGTGGGCCCTGCTCTAGAAAAGCTCATTCATGACGCCCACCCATGGAGAGCTCTTCCTTCTCTAGATGAGGTTGCATTGCATCATCCCTTACCAGGAAGATGGTGGCGTCTGATTATTTCACACACTAGTTTTGCTCCTGTAAGAGCATATCTTAATGCCCATACCCTCTAGACAGTCTTGAACAATGCTAGTTTCATAGAAAATTCTCAATGGATTCCTGTTGATTGACAACTGGCTGGAAATACTGATGAGGTTTGTTTGTTTGTTTATTTTCTATTTAACATTTAGAGAACTCATACTGGGGAACTAATCTCTCATCCTCATTTGAAATGAACAGAGAAACCTTTAGTATTGAATCTCAGGCAAATATATTTTATTTTAACAAGGGACTGTTACAAAGAAACCTAAGAGTGATTTAAATCTGAAAGGTCTAATAGCTTTACTTCTGTTATTGAAGAAGGCCAGTCTCAAGTGGCATGTGTACTGGAGGCCTTTCTTCTACGTCTGATATTGGTGCTCTAATGACAGCTGGCACAATTTAAGGCTAAGAGGGGAGACACTGGGGACACGGATTTTCTATACTTTTGGATTAAAACTTGGAATAGAGCAGTCTACATAGCAGACACGGTACACCAGTCTTGTTTATAGGATATGCGGACCTTAATTTAAACTTTATTTTAATTTGTGGAATTTAATTTCTTTTAAATTTAGAAGATGGTCTAAATTAAATTTAGTTCACCAAATATTTACTATCTTCCCTGGAAGAAGCCCTTACTAGTCAGCTGTGGGGTATACAAAAATGAGTAAGACACAGTTCCTGTCCTGAAGTGACTGACTCTCTAGTAGAGTCAAGCAATTATATAAATAACTTCAATCTGGTAACTGAGTCTATTAAAATATGTGCACACACACATACATACACACATACACACATACGCACATGCCAAAGGCATGCCAAGGAAGGGAGTAATTAGTTCTGAGAGGCATGGTTGGGGATGGGTACACTAGAGATTATGATATTTGGACTACATCTCAAAGAACAGAAATTTCATCACGAGCCAAACAATTTTGAAGGAAGAATATTCTAGAACGAGACTTTGCACAAGCCAGGAGAATACAAGTGCTGTGGTTGCTACAGGGCTCTGCTAATATATTGATAATGTTTCTGGAGGCAGTTGTGTGGGGGAAGATGTGGTAGGAGAAGTGACTTGAAAAGGTGTTTGAACTCTTTCACTAAGAGCCTTAAACATCAGGCTAAGATCACACTTTATCCTGTAGGATGTGAGAAACTTTGCAGGCTTTTGAGCCAAGGAAATCTAACCCAAACTTGTGCCATGTTAATGAGGTGTGGACTGAAGAGATACGAGTTCAGCTGTAGAGGGGGTTATTACAAAGGTATAAGGAAGAGATCATAATGGCATGGATTTGGGAAGTAGCTTAAGAAATAGAAGGGAAGAGATAGAGTTGTTTAAGAGATAATTAAAAAGTAGAATTAACAGGATTTAGTGACTGATGGGATATGAGTATCAAAAAAAAAAAAAAAAAAAGTTAAAAATGAGTCCAATAACTGTGGCCTGCGAGCCGGGAGGTTTAAGGAAGTACGTGGGAAACACAGGAGAAGGTACAATTCTGGAAGGAAAATCTCCAGAAGAATTGTAGGTTTAGGACACAGTAATTTTGAATCACCAGCAAATATTTTGAATTGGTGCTCAGGAGATGTAAAATTTAGAGTCACCAGTGTGGAGACTGTGCTTGAAGCCACAGAGGGGATGAGAGCACAGAAAGAAAGTACCAAGTGAGAGGAACAAAAGGAAAAAAAGGAATTTTGTGGTAGAAAATTTACCCTGGCATCCCTGAACCACAATACTCCTGAAACTCAGAGGGAAAAGTGGGTGGTTTTTTTTTTTTTAAGGTCAGGTTTATTGAAGTATAAATTTATGTAGTAAAATTCACCCCCAAAACTTGGCATATACCATGAGTTTTAACAAATACATCCAGTTGTCTAATCACCACCAGAATGAAGATCTAGAGCATTTCCGTTCCTATCCAAATTCCTGCATTCCTTTTAGAAGTTACTCTCTCGCCACACCCACCCTCCTGGGCAACAGCGACTCAGTTTTCTAATCCTGTATTTTAGTTATTCCAGAATGAGCTATAGATAGACTCATAACAGTATATAGCCATTTGAGTTTGGCTTCCTTTACTAAGTGTAACATACTTGAGATTCATCCAAGTTATGATGAGTATGATAGGTATTTTTTTATTGATAAGCAGTATTCCATTGTATGGCTATCCTACAGTTTGTTTATTCATTCACCAGTTGGGTTATACACTTGGGTCAGTTCCAGGTTTTGTTGATTATGAAAAAAAAAAAAAGCCGCTATAAACATTTGCATACAGATTTTTGTGGAAACATGAATTTTCATTTCTCTTGGGTAAATAGTTGAGAGTGGGATTGCTGGGTAGTGCAGCAGGTGTATATTTAACTTTATAAGAAACTGCCAGACTGTTTCTAAATTGGCTATGCTATTTTGCATTCCCATCTGCAGTGAGCGAGAATTCTATTCCTCTGCACTCCTGCCAGGACTTGGTAGTGTTGTTGCTGTTATCCATTAGGTGTGGGGGGTATCTCATTGCCGTCAAGTTTTTGTGCATGTTGGAACATGTGCATGCATGTGGGCAAAGGGTCCATAACTCATCAGGTTCTCAAGGGTCCATGAACTTGAACCTGAAGGTAAAGCATCATTGACTTACAAACTTGGAGAATGAAGAGGAGTCAGAAAAGCATGCTGAGAAGAATGGAGAAAAGTTTTAGAACGTAGGGCTTGCAATGTCCTTTTAGAAGAAAGCCTATGAGCGAAATAAGTCAAACAGAGAAAGACATGTATCATATGACCTCACTGATATGAGGAATTCTTAATCTCAGGAAACAAACTGAGGGTTGCTGGAGTGGGGGGTGGGGTGGGAGAGATGGGGTGACTGGGTGATAGACACTGGGGAGGGTATGTGCTCTGGTAAGCACTGTGAATTGTGCAAGACTGTTGAATCTCAGATCTGTATCTCTGAAACAAATAATGCAATATATGTTAAGAAAAAAAAAAAAAGAAGAAGATAGCAGGAGGGGAAGAATGAAGGGGGAGAAATCGGAGGGGGAGATGAACCATGAGAGACGATGGACTCTGAAAAACAAACTGAGGGTTCTAGAGGGGAGGGGTGTGGGAGGATGGGTTAGCCTGGTGATGGGTATTAAAGAGGGCACGTTCTGCATGGAGCACTGGGTGTTATGCACAAACAATGAATCATGGAACACTACATCTAAAACTAATGATGTAATGTATGGTGATTAACATAACAATAAAAAATTTTTTAAAAAAATCACCATTAAAAAAAAAAAAGAAGAAAGCCTAAAAGGTGAACTAAGGAAAGGATGCTGTCCTCAGTAAGGGAAGGTTCCTGGTGATCTTGGAGAAGCCAATTTAGTGGAGTGGTAGGAAGGACAGGTGAAAAATAAGAATGTGCTAGTTTGAAGCACAAATGAAAAGTAAGGAAATGGAGGGAGCACATACAGATCATTCCTCTAAGTATCATAATAAAGTAAAATCCCAACCAATCCCTGTTACCAGAAAAATCATTTATAGGGAGCCCTAGGGGAAGTAATTTTGATACCAGTGAGCAATGTTACCGGCATCAAAATTACCTACTTTTTAAGAAATGTGATTCTTTAATGTGCATTGGATTTTACTGGCATTTCCTTCACGTTTCCCTGAGTAGCAAATTCAGTTTACCACGGATGACACTGATTTGGCTGAAAAGAACTTCGGGCACATAGAGTGTTGTTGTGGCTGTAAGAGCTTTCCCCAAGCACATGTGTGATGGTTTTACAACATGCAATAAGTGTGCTGTCAGGAACTTTTACAAGTCAGCTGACGCGCGCTGAGCGCCACAATCATTCCTGTTTCCCGGCCTGCATGCTGCTGGCCACAGCCTCAGCCAATCTCTCTGGGCATCTGCCCCCAGCACAGAAAAGATGAATATGCTGAAATAAGGAGGAAACCAGCCTGTGGTCAGTTAGGATTCACCACTCCACTTTGTCTCTGCTCAGATTACGAGAACAGTTGTGGAAGGAGAGGAGACAAGGCTTTAGTAAAACCCAAACATGTGCAGACAGAGAACAGTTTTCTTTGTCATGAGGGAAAATTTGAATGTAAGAATGAGCCATTCCTGAGTCTCTCTTTCTCTCTCTGTCCTTTGAACACATTGAAGAAATGAGGAAGCAGAAAGCATCTAAGTTGCACTGTCCCCTACCATTTCTCATCTGTCTGTCTCTCTCTCTCCCTCTCTCTCTCTCACACACATACACACCACACACCTTGCCTCTATATTTTGACGCACGCTAGCTCAATATCCAATCCTCCAGTGTTGTTGTTTGGTAGATACGTGGTATTGGGGCTGTGAGGAGTTTGTCTCCACTAGTTTGTCTTGAGGGGGCTCGAATGAGGGTATCACATTAAAGCCATTAGAGGACTGGAAATCTCATCTAACGTCAGCCACCTCCCCTTGGCTTAGATGCTAGATTCACAATTCCACTCGAATCCTTTACATGCCAATGCTACGCCCTAGAATAGACCGTTAAATAGGCTGCTGTAGCAACTGAGATCCTGTAAAAAGAGCCCAGGATGTGGAATCAAAGAGATGAGTTTGAGACATAGTTTTGCCACATCCTCGCCATGTGACTGTGAGCAAGTTACTAATTCTTTCTCTGTCTCAGGATCTTCATCCACAACTTGGAAACAAACAGCTCCTAATTTATGCTTTATCTTATATATTGGGCGTCCAAATAATGTGAAAACTCAAATGAACTCTAGAGGGTCTGACAGGTACTGGGCATGGCTATTATCACTCTCTACAAACTGGAGGCCACTGCGTGCGTGCAGCATGCTAGGAGACTTGGCGGGCTCTGACCTCTGAGGTCTTGGTCTTTCGTTCCAGGTCTTTTGTTCCAGCTTTCCTCCCTGGGAGTGGCCATCAGAGTGAGTGATCCGTGCCAGGAAGTCTGTCCCTCTTTCCTCTCTGCGGTGCCTTCCTTCCATCTTCTGGAAATAGACTAACTCAAATTGAAAGCTGTATCATAAAACAGTGAGTTATCATATATTCTGGGCTCTATGGCTCTCTCTTTTCTTTCCTTCACTTTCTTATTGTGAGTAAGGATATCTTTTCAAAGGAACCTCTTCCCCTATACCATGTACTACTCCTTTCCCCACAGCATCAACTTTAGTCAACTGGTGGGATACCCTTGAATAGGAAATTTAGGGAAGCACTGGTGCAAACTAAATACCCCCAGCCTAGGAGGAGGTGAACTGTGGCTGATATGTTTGAGGGCAGATAGTTATTCTCTCAAAATAGGTTGTCTTTGTCTGACAGCATTATTCCATCAATATACCCAGGCTCTGCTCTGATCATATTCCATCTGGATTTACTTGATATCAAATAGGGCTTAAAAAAAAAAAAGCTTATGCAAACGAAAGCCCTTCTCATCTCAGAGTCTTAGACAAAGCACTGTGTAGTCAGACTGGTAGAAACAGAAAATTTGTCAAGGTGCGTGATAGATAAGATAAGTTAGCTTATGAGAAGCCAGGACCTAAGATAATGTCAATGTGAATCATGTTTTTTTCTTGCAGAACTGGGGCAACAAACTGCCCTTTGCCTGTCAGAATACATCCCACTCATACTAATGTGAATGGTATGCTTGGGCCAAGGACAGATGTGGCCCTTTAGGATTTCAAAACTGGGTGAAGACTTTGAAATAATGGTTGAACAGCTGGTCAATATGTTGCTCATCACATGACTGAGTTGGAGACTATGATCTCTTCTTGCTTCAAAGTTCCCTTGAGGAATGATGTGTTTTTTGTTTGTGTTCTCTGATCTGCACTATGTCAAAAAATCACGTTAAAAAAAAAAGGAAAGTAGATAGAATGATTATATACAAAGAAATTGTATTATCTTTGCCTTTTATGAGACAAAATTGGGTAAGTTCTCTTTCTTTTAAACCCTGCTTTGATAAGCCTTATGTCTGTGCCCAGAGTCTAGTAGATAAAAGGCACTGGTAAATATTACTTGTGAAATAATATAGGATATTGGCTTTTATAAGTGACAGGAAGGTCAGCTGTGTGATAACTCATTGTTAACTTGGCCTTCTCCCCAGCTCTTTATTTATAAAATGATTCTTGTGCCATTCCAAATCCCAGTTGGAGAGAAAAGAATGAACAGGCCCCCGAAGGAAGGTCCAGAGAGATGTGGATTCTAACTTCTCTCAAATCTTTAACAATTATCTTTTCCTGTTTTATCTGCTTGTAAAGTCTCCAAACTGTTCTGGGATTAGATTACTCTGAGGTCAGCCCATAGCCCTGGCAGAATCAACACCAGCACTCTTTGAGATGGGGCCTCTTAGAAATAGGTTGTTCCAGTCACTTTTACAGAAGGCCTCAGACCCCAAAGAGGTGAGTGAGTTGGCCTTTCTTTGGTTACCTAGGTTTGGAAGATTTTTATTTTGGATATTCAGTTACTATTTAGTTAAAGTAGTGATTTACGGGACGCCTGAGTGGCTCAGTTGGTTAAGCGGCTGCCTTCAGCTCAGGTCATGATCCCAGTGTCAGGGAGCCTGCTTCTTCCTCTGCCCCTACCTGCCGCTCCCCTGCTTGTGCTCTCTCTCTCTCTGACAAATAAATGAATAAAATCTTAAAGAAAAAAAAAAAAGTAGTGATTTACTAGATCTACTCATACTCACTTCCCAGGAGAAAGGTCCCAGGGTTTTCAGCTCCACAGCTGAACTGTTCTGTGGCAACTTCATTCGCTAGTTGAGCTTTCTCTGAAGGCTATTTGCCAACATGGTGGTCATCGTAGAAGCTGACCTGTGGGTGCCCTCACTGATGTGCATCCCTCCCACCCCGAAGAGCAAACCCTCTTTGGGGCTGCCAGAAAACAACAGGCTATTAACTAGATGAAAAATGAATAAATGTTATTATAGAAACTACTTTCTTAGGAGCAAAATATCTTCAATAGAGAATTTAGATCAGAAAACACTATGTATCAGCGATGAAGATAAATACTGTAGGCCATGCATTTTCATCTGTGCTTGACTTTATGGGATTAGCTCTATTGGCTGAACTCAAGAAACTTTTCAAAGCTCAGCTGAATTTTATTTTATAGTCAGCAGGGAGTACATAACATGGAAAATTAGTTTCTGAGAAGAGATGATTCATGAATAAACATAGACACAGAGCTATGAAATGGTTAATACCCATGCTGACTACAGTCCAGGGCACTCACTTATGGTATGATTCATGAATGCCAAATAGAAGGAAAAAGTTCACTTTTAAAACCATTAGCCCAATGATAAGATTTTTGAGAATCTCATCCAAAGCACCATTCCCTGACTATTGAGAGTCTCTTAATGTTTGTTGGAGATAACCTCTTGACTTTCTTTTTCTGCAGTAAGCCTTGTCTGGTGAACCTGGAGCTCCGCAGAAAAAGATAACACCTTCCCTCCTGTGGACTTTGACAAATGACAAGTTCTGAGCCTACGGGAACCACTTTATTCTTACCCAGAGAAATCTAAGAGTCAGCATGTTCTTTTTAGTTAAAATCACTCACTTTCTAATTTTTGCTTAACCTTTGACATAACATTGTGTTATGTGGCCACAGTCTGAGCAAAGATTATAGTATTATTAATAAGGTTAAATTTAATAATGATTTTAACCTCATGCATGTTTGTGAAATTCAGAGATAATGAAGATCAGCTACTTTGTGCTCTAGGGGCAGGGGAGGCAGTTTTCACACGTGAAGCTGATATCCTACAGCTACCTTTAGCAGCACATTTAACACAACAGGTAACCAGGGTGGTGTATGTGACCAAACATGGGTCCTGCAGTTGCACTGACCAGCATTCAAATCCCAACGCTACGCCCTTTCTGGCTGTGTTTTCTCTTTGACAAATTACTCAATTTTGTTAAATTCCATTTTCTCATTTATTAAAATGGAGCCACAATTCCTACTTCATAGAGCTGTCATATCAGTGAGATAATATATTAAAAAAAGAAACTACACATAACACTTGATACGTAGTAAGTGCTCAATGCATGCTGATTTTCCAGTCTCTCCACCTTGAGTCTACAGTGGCTTGAATTATCAGAAGGTCATAATTATTATATGGTTTCAACTATACACTGACCCTGGAATATAAGCCTCAGGAATAGCAGAAGAATAAAGCTCACATATCCATAGCTTTAAAATGGGTTAATTATTTATGTTAGCATAATTGTGAAAACCTACAATGCCTTAGAAACAAAAGTTTCATACCACCTTAGAAGGGGACTCTGTGGAAGAACATCTTTCCACTGCTGAGAGATTCAGCCCTTCTTAACCACTTTTTTTCTGTCTCTCCAAGTAGCTTGGGAAGTTAGCTTCATTACCTCCTCTACTAGAACAGACCTATAATCGACAGGAGAAATTTCCCTGCTACATCAATCCCTGAACCCTTCCTTCCCTCACTGAAGTGGTATTCTTTCAGGGCATGAAGACTTAAGAGGGAAGGAAGACACATAGAGAAAGTAGTGGTATTAGCATTAGTCGTGATAAAGATGGCTAATGTTTATGAAGCTAGGCCAACTCACTATTTTGCAAACATGTCTTTTAATACCCACAACATTTCTATGAAGAGAGTAATATTATCAACTTCATTTACAGTTTGAGGAAACTAAGGTACAGACAGGTTAACTAACTTATCCAAGGCCATCTCTCTAGGAGTGTGAAGGTGGGAATTCAAACACAGGTCATCTGAATGCAGAGCCATGGTCTATAAGCCACACCACTTTTGGGAGCCTGATAGCAGCGAATCAACAAAAGGGAGAGCTACAGTGGGAGCTCACCAACACGTTAGCCTAGTGAGCTATTCCCCAGCCATGATGTCCCCAGGAGACAGCATGAGGACACCCCAGCAGGTTCCCAGGAGATCCTTACAATTCTTTAAGGAAAGTGAAGATGGGATCACATCTACATCTACTGTTACACAAATAAAGAGTAGAGTTTGGGAAGGTGATATTTGTCAATATCAATTTATCCTGGTAAGACTGAAAGGCACTTGGGGATCTCCAATACCTGGCTCATGACTTAATAAACAATAGTTGAATTTCTAACAGTTGAAAAAATGGTATGTGTAGAATCCCTAGTGCTTTCCTAGTTAGGTGGGGAATCTGCCTTACTCTGCATCTATCATTTCTTTCCATCACATGTAAAAACAACAATCTAATTTAAAAATGGGCAGACAATATACTGTGCTCATGGACTGGAAGAATATTGTTAAAATGTACATGCTACTCAAAGCTATCTATAGATTCAATGCAATCCCTATCAAAATACCAATGGCACTTTCCACAGAACTAGAACAAAGAATCCAAAAGTTTGTGTGGAGCCACAAAGCCCTGAAAAGCCAAAGCAATCTTGAGAAAGAAGAACAAAGGTGGAGGTATCACACTCCCTGATTTCAAATTATACTACAAAACTATTGTAATCAAAACAGTATGGTACTGGCACAAAAACAGACACATAGATCAATGGAACAGAACCAAGAGTCTAGAAATAAACCCATGCTGATACAGCCAATTAATGTTCAACAAAGGAGGCAAGAACATTCAATAAGGAAAAAACAGTCTCTTCAATAAATGGTGTTGGGAAAACTGGGCAGCTACATGCAAAAAATGAAACTGGACCACTTTCTTACACCACATACAAATATAAATTCAAAATGGAGTGAAGACGTAAATGTAATACTGGAAACCATAAAAATCTTAGAAGAAAACATAGGCAGTAGCTCTTGGACATTGGTCTGAGCAATATTTTTTGGATCTGTCTCTTCAGGCAAGGGCAACAAAAGCAAAAATAAGAGAGCTATCTCTCTCTCTGTCAATTAAATAAATAAAATCTTTAAAAAAAAAATGGGCAAAGGACCCAAATACACTTTTCTCCAAAGAAGACATACACATGAAAAGATGTTCAACATCACTAATCATCAGAGAAATGCAAATCAAAACCGCAATAAAATACCACCTCACATCTGTTAGAATGGTTATTATCAAAAAGACAAGAAATAACAAGTGTTGGTGAGGATGTGGAGAAAAGGGAATCCTCATCACTGTTGGTGGGAATGCAAAATGGTGCAGTCACTGTGGAAAACAGTATGAAGGTTCCTCAAAAAATTAAAAATAGAATTAGCATCTGATCCAGGTAATGGAGCAGATGCTCAAATACCTCTGAGTATTTATCCAAAGAAAATCAAAACACTAACTTGAAAAGATATTTGTACACACATGTTCACTGCAGCATTATTTACAATAGCCATGATATGGAAACAACCTAAGTGTCCATCAATAAATGAATGGATAAAGAAAATGTACACACACACACACACACACACTAGAATATTATTCAGTCATAAAAATGAAGGAAATCTTGCCATTTGCAACATGGATGGATCTTGAGGGTATTACGATGAGTGAAGTAAGTAAGACAGAAAAAGACAAATACTAAATGATCTCATATGTAGAATCCTAAAAAAAAAATTGAGCTCATGGATACAGAGAACAGACTGGTGGTTACCAGTGGTGGGGGGTAGGGGAGGGGCAAAAGAGGTGAAGGGGGTCAAAAGATACCAACTTCCAATTGTAAAATAAGTAAGTCGTGGGTGGACCTACTAGAGGGTATAACGCTAACTAAAATAAGTCAGTCAGAGAAAGACAAATACCACATAGTTTCATTCAAATGTGGAATTTACTCAAAGAAAGAAAACGAGATGAACAACAACAACAAAAAAAACACCAGACTTTTAAATACAGGGAACAAATTGGTGGTTGCCAGAGGTAGGGTAGGTAGGGGGACAGGTGAAATAGACAAAGGAGATTAAGAGTACACTTATCATGATGAGCACTGAAAAATGTATAGAATTGTTGAATCATTATATTGTACATCTGAAACTAATATAATATTGTATGTTAATTATACTTCAATAAACATACATACATATGTCACAGGGATGTAATGTACATCATGGTAACTATAGTTAATAATACCATATTGTATATTTGAAAGTTGCTAAAAGAGTAGATCTTCAAAGTTCTCATCACAAGAAAATTCTGCAACTATGGTGACAGATATTAACTAGATTTACTGTGGTGAACATTTTGCCATATTTACAAATATCAAATCATTACACTGTACACCTGAAACTAATACAATGTTCTATGATAGCTTTACCTCAATTAAAAAAAAGCAATGAAAGCTCAAATAGATGGATAAATATAGTAGCCTGAATTTCTTTGGCAATAACCCGGCATACTTCAAGTTGAAATATGAAATAACCCTCTATTTCAAGCTGAAAATTGGTTAGGACATAGAGGAATGGGATAGATATCTAGATTAGAAACTGCATGGAGACAGAAGGGAGGAAGAGAAATATAAACAGAAGTAGGGAGAGAAGGCAGAAGTCACCATTTGAGTAAGAAGTAAATTTTAGGGGCTACAACCTTGTGACACCTGTGGGTGCCAGGCTGCCCGTCTGGGGCTCTTTTTCCTCTCTGACAGCTCCCTCTCTGGGTCTCTGAGGCTTTCCCCACCTCAGAGCCCTGGCTGGTGCCCAGGGCCCACTCTCCTTACTATTGAAAGTCTTCTTGACCAATTTTAAGCTTATGATTGCCATGGACAACATTCATACTAGGTGCCTTTTGGCATGGGAAGCATTTTCAGGTTCACACAAATATTACTGGATGATCATCAGTATTTTGACTACTATGATCTCTGCTGGTCACTGAAAATTTCCAAAGGCTGTGTACGTCCTGGGTAAGAACATGGGCTTTGGAGCCAGATTCGTTGTGAAACCTGGTTGTGCTGTTAGCTGTGTACCCTCAGCAAATGACTCCACCTCCTCTTTCTGCACATCGGGGGGTGATAATACTACCCACTGTGCAGGGTGGCTACAAGGATCAGATGGTACTAGGGGTTCTTACCTTTCTGTGCCAGAGACCCATCTGACAGTCTGGGGAAGCCCTTGGAAACTTTCCTCACAATAATCTATTTTAAAAACATAAAAGATATATAACACTCTATTATAAAGCAAACTAATCAAAATTCAGTTATCCAAATATTTTAAAAAACAAATTTGTGATTAGTAATAAATGCATTAAATAATAAGACCTAAAGGTAGGTTTAATATCAATAGGGAATTTCAAGTTTGTGATAACTATCAAGGCTATTTTGAGATAGCTGGGACACCTGTAATGTACTATGAAAACAGCTGATTGCCACTGGTGACAAAAACAAGGGTACTGGTAATGCTATCAAAGTTTACTGCTCATGTCTGTATTTGAAAGAAATGCGAAGATCCAGTTAAAGATAGCGAAAATCAACATGTAATTTTTTTCATCTAAGTTCAAAGATCCTCCTTAATTCCAGTCTCATGCTTTTTGGGGGGAAATCCATGGGCCCCAGGGAAAGCCTTGGATTGATGTCGGGTAGGGCTTAGCGCAGTGTGGTTCATAGGGCGAGCTCTATAAATTACTCATGATGCAAAGATTTCTTCTTAGGAATTGAAATGATGTCATTCTATTAGAGTGAGCCACATGAAATTGCAAATTTTGTAGGTAAAAAAAGAAATCAAATTTTGGCAATTTCATATGGTTCAATCTAATATAATTTAGGAACCATATAAAGAAACTTGTGAAACTAATTCTTTAGCATATGAAGTTGTTTTTTTTTTTCCCCCTAAGGAAGTATATATTAGCTTAATGGTTTTTTGAAAGTATAGACTATTTGAGTTACATGTTTGACTGTTTCTTTGGGTTCGTTCCAGTATTTGTTGACAAAGACAGATGGACAACATTTTGGGCTATTCTGAGATTTATGATACTTCTTAACATACATCTTTATCTTCTTAATTATAGAGCATTTGTTATATCTATGATTTACTCATTCTTAATGATTCATTTAGACCTGAAAAATCTCTCCTTTGTTGCCAAAAAGTTTAGCCTTATTAATCTGGAGGAAGTCTATGACCTAGCTGCATTTAGGTTTGACGTATTATTTGGAAAGATACTTTAAGGTGTTTCAATCACCCACAAATGACTATCTAGTATAGTCACAGAAGTAACGTGTTACCCTGGGCAGCCCTACAGCATCTCTGGATTGAAAGAATGGAGGCAAGGGGAGATTTCAGTTACTCAATACAAATTCAAGTTCTTACGACAATGTTCCATTGCAGGTTTCCTTCCCTATAGGCCCAGTTAGATGGTGCAGTCTGAGGGTAGAGATCCTCTTTCCCTTGTGTATTATAGTATCCCCAGTGCCTAGCTCTGTGCCTGGCACACAGTAGACATTCAATAAATTTTGTTGAATGAAAGAAGGAAGAGATGAAGAAAGACGAGCCCCACTAACTGCTCTTCTCACCTCTGGCGGATAAAATAGAAGAATCAGTGGGCTGTGACTTTGATTTGGTTTGTCATTAATGTTCCAATGTTAACTTTCTGCTCTCAGAAATATTGTCAATTCAATAAAATACAATCAAACGGGAGGGAAAAAATGAGCTTTGTGAGCATATAAAAAAACACTTTTAAAGATGAATACATTCTTTTTCATAGAATGCACAATCAAATTGAGCATATCAACAAGACTGCTGAGTCTGACTTAAGAAAAAAACTCCACCTTTCAAGCATTATCAAGCTCTTTAGAGATATCTATGTCCATTCAAACTCCTGATCATATTATTAAAAAGTTGGTAGTTTATTATGGAAAAATATGATCACAGGAATATTATAGAAAATATTTGGATAAGAAAATACTAAAAACACATGGCACATAGTAGGTAGTCATAAATAATATGTTAATTGGATTGTCTAATCTGATAAAAAAATACCACTTTAATTTTTGTGTTTTAAAATTTTTGACAGAACCAGCATCATTTTACATGATTATTAATCATTTCTTTTACTCTGAGCTGTTTCCCTTGCCCTTCTTACTAAAACTGGGCTCCTCATATTTTTAATTGATCTACAAGAGCTCAATCTTTCATCCTAAAAATTGACAACATTTTCCCTATTTTAACAATTGTCTTTTGGCACCGTTTGTGTGTGTGCGTGTGTGTGCATGCCACATCAAGGATGAATATTATCCTATATTTCAAAAGGTCTTTTCAACACAATATTATAAAAATATTTATAATTTTATTTAATTCTTTCATAATTTAAGTTTTTACATTCACATTTTTGATCTATCTGATTTGGGGATAAGGAATCATGCAGGGATCTAGCTTTAGTATTTTCCAAATGGATATCTAGGCATCCCCAATTTTTTCATTGTGAACTTATTTTTTTCCCCACTGTCTGGAAAACCCAGCATTATTGAAGTCACCCTGCCATAAACTTGTGGTTATTTCTGAGTTTTTTCCATTGAGCTTTCTATTGTTGCAAACCACAATTACAGTTGGTTAATCCACACTTGCTATTTTCTTTCCCAGAATTTTCTTTGCTATTCTTGCATGTTTATTTTTCAGACAAACTTTACAGTCATTTTGCAAATTCCCCTGAACTTGTGACTTTGATTAGGGTTTTATGAGCATTTAACCCAGTGCCTGACACATAGTAAGCCCTCTGTAAGTGTGCGCTATCATAGTAATTTTAATAAGATTATGATTACCACATCAAATATAATGATCGTTATGAAAAGGATTAACATCTTTGAAATACTGAGTCTTTTTATCCAAGAGAAAATTTGGATAATTTCCATTTATTTAAACTTTAAAAAATCTACTTCAGTGGTTGAAATGTTTTTCTAGTCTACTCACTATTTACTCTAGTCCTTTTCTCTTGCAACAATTATTTTACACCTTCCTCATTCTCCTTAAATCTCCTTTCTCAGTGTCTATACTTTTGTAGAGAAAGTCGATATGATCTGGATAGAGTTCTTTTGTCTTCCTCCAAATTAGCAAGCCTACCTCCATTTGCATTCCTTCTCCCCTTTCTTCACCCCAGTTACAAGCGATCTTCATGTTGCTAAATCCAATGGTTATTTCTAGGTCTCATTTGACTTGACTTCTCAGCAGAGCATTTAACAGATTTACTATTTCTTTCTTGAAATACTCTCTTCCTTCTGCTTCCCTAAAATCATTCTTAGATTTCTAATCCCTCTTGACTGCTACTTCTAAGTCTCCCTGACCTTTGAATGTTCATGTTCATCAGAAATTTCCTCTGGGCCACTTTTCTTTCTCTTCCCATTCTCCCTTAATGACTGTAACTACCCCGCTTGACTTTAAATATCATCTGTATGCCAAAGACTTAAAAACCTTATCTCTGGCCCATATCTCTACTTCTGTGCTCCTGTTGGAGATACCTACTTGCCTACTTGAAATCTCCACTTGGAAGTCTTCCTGGCATCTTATTTTTTTAAAAAGATTTTATTTATTTATTTGAGAGCAAGAGAGCAAGCACGAGGCGGTGGGTAGGGGCAGAGGGAGAGGGAGAAGCAGACTCCCACCTGACGCAGGGCTCAGTCCCAGGACCCTGGGATCATGACCTGAGCCGAAGGCAGATGCTTAACCAACTGAGCCACCCAGGCTCCTGCTGGCATCTTATCTTAGATTTAAAATTGAACCAAACCATCCCCTACCCCACTTCAGATCTGTACTTCCTCTAATCCTCCCCACCTGAGAATATGGCTTCTCCATGCACTCCATTGTCCATGCCAAAATCTGGGTATAATCTAAACCATCAACAGCTCACATTCAAATCATTACCAAACCTATCCAGTAACTCTTGAATCCATTCACTGATTCCCATCTTCACCACCCCCACCCAATTCCAAGGACCCCATCCCTAACCTGGACTCTAGGACAGCTTCCTTTTTTCTGCATATTTGCAGGTATCCTTTCCAACCAAGCAGTTCTCTACCTGAAAGTCAAAGTAATAGTTCAAAAATATAAGCCTGAAATTTTTACTGCTTTGCTTAAAGCTTTTTAGTGGCTCCTTATTATTCCCTTAAGAAAGTTACTATCATCCCAAGGTCCAATATGACCTGTTCCCAAATTCTTCCTCAGCATTTTCTTCTGTCAACCTTCCTTAGGATTCTCTGCTGAGACTCCACTCCCTGAAAGATGATAATCTATCTTTCTCCTCTTTTTTGTTTGGCCAATTCCTACTCATTCTTAGACTTCACTTTAAATGTTACGTTTTGGGATGCCTGGGTGGCTCATTTGGTTAAACATCTGCCTTCGGCTCAGGTCATGATCTCGGGGTCCTGGGATCAGGCCCCACATCAGGCTCCCTGCTCAAAGGGGAGTTTGCTTCTCCCTCTGCCCCTCCCCTCCACTTGTGCGAACTCTCTTTCTGTCTCAAATAAATAAAATCTTTAAGAAAAATAAATGTTACATCTTTAGGGAGACATTTCTTGACCCTTAAGTACAGGCTCCAATACTGTATGCACTTATGGCACCCATTACTTTTCATCTATATTATAGTAGTTATCATATAATTTTTTTAATGATCTATGTTAATTATTAGATTGTATTCTACATGATATCAGGGACTATATAATTTTAAAAAACTTTTGATTTTGAGATAATAGTAGAGTCACATGCAGTTGTAAGACACGGTACAGAGAGTTCTTGATTTCCTCCAATGGCAACAACTTGAACAACCACAGTACAAGATCACAACCAGGAAATTGACATCAAGAACCTGATTCAGAATTCACCAATTTTACATGTGCTTATCTGTGTGTGTGTGTCTGTCTGTCTGTCTGTCTGTTGTTCCTTGCAATTTTATCACATGGAGATTTGTGTAACTACCACAGTGGTCATGATACAGAACAAACAGTTCGATTAAAAGGATACCCCTTTATAGCCATCCCTCCCTACGAGTTCTTAAATTGCAACCTGTCTAGGACTTAAGACAGAACTTTGTATATAGTAGGTAGAGAACATCTGTTAAATGAATGAAATTAATAAATTACATAATTTATTAAAGCTGAAATTCATTAAAAGAACAACTAACCACAACCAAAAAGGATTTATCCTAGGAACTCATGGGAGAAAAATCTATCAAAATAATGTCCCATTACAATATTTAAAAAAGAAGAGTTAAGAGACAAAAAATATTTAAAATTTGTGTCAATTTCAAAATAAATATTTTTTTCAAAATATAGAACCATTCTTACTTAATATGATAAAGGAACCCACTTTAAAAGGAAAGCAAGTATTAATACCATGGATAGTCTCTTTGAACAGGAATGTTTGCTGTCACTATTATTATTCTTTGTTATTTTAGAATCTGGCCAATGTAATAAGATATGAAAATGAAATAAGAAAAAAGGTTGATATGAAGAAACTGTCAATGTCCTCCAGATAAAGACCACCAGGAACACACCTGTTGTTAAACAATTTGGGCTGATCAATCCTTTCAGGGAAAGAGAAGGCTAGCTGGAGAATAAAATGAATGGTGAATTGTGGGGTATCTCACTAACAAAATATTGGAAAGGACTTGAATAATTTGGCTTGTGTCAAGTGACTTTGGGGTGGGTTTAAGGAAGTAGGACTCACCTCTGGATAGGATGTGGTCATGAAATGGAGATAACTCTATGAGTGACTATCTTAATAAATCTTTTCTAGAGGTATGGGAGACTGGGCCAAGGCTAAAGCTGTAACTGGTGAAAATGAACAATCACACATATTAGTCAAAATAGGGATATATTTGGTATTTTGTGGCTTGGGCATAGTTCATGTTTTGTCTGTGCCCAGACATGATTACAAAGTGGTCTTGTTTTTGTCTGGATTCATCATGGTCACAGTGTGGCCTTGTCTGATGCTAATGTTCTGTGAAATTGTATATATTTAATGGAAGAACATCAAGGCCTGACTAATAGTACCAGACCAGCCCTGGATATTAGTTTGATTGCTTTTATTTTTCTCAAGACAATTATCATTATTTGCAAACCATATTAATATATTTACATAACCACTGTAATAGGAAAATAATATTTATCAAAAGAGCATATTATTCAGTAGTATTTGTATAAAAGATAAAGACAAGCTATCCATAGCATCTATATCAGCAATAGGTCACTTTAAAATAAAAAATAGACTTTTTTTCATAATAGAAAACAAATATATAAACTAAGATTAAACTTAGTAAGGTATGTTAAGGAATTTAGATAGAAAAAAACAAAAATTTGTACTCACACATAGAAGACAACTCATTTAGAAATGTTCTTAATAAATATGGTACACTTCTTTTTGTATATTTTCTAACACTCACCTACTTCAGGCAGCTACCTTCCCATGTATCAGAATGCCTTATTATGAAGGGAAAGCTATAATACCAAGAGTTCTTTCCTAAGTGTATTTGAGGGGCTAGTCTACCAAATGAAAGGAACAGGAAAAAGCAGGTGAGATACTGTAAATCTTTGCAAGTATTTTCTAAGAAAATCAATTCTAAGGGTAACTCAAGAATTTACCTTCTAAACATTTATAGCTTATCAATGGGAACTGGCATGGGTTACAAACAAAGCTACTCATTATCTTATCAAATCATAGTATCTTAATGATAGAGGAAAATTTTTTTATTAACCAAGATATTAATGGGGCACCTGGGTGGCTTGGTTAAGCGTCTGCCTTCGGCTCAGGTCACGATCCCAGGGTCCTGGGATAGAGCCCCACATTGGGCTCCCTGCTCGGCGGGAAGCCTGCTTCTCCCTCTCCCACTCCCCCTGCTTGTGTTCCCTCTCTCACTGTGTCTCTCTCTGTCAAATAAATAAATAAAATCTTTATAAAAAAATATTAATAAAAGAAAGAAAAGTGAGAAATGACCCCAAAACCCGAAATTATTTTGTCATGTGATGACATAAGATTCTTCCCTTGTTCTATGAGAGGTAGCAGTTGTGGAGGAAAGAGCAGGATTATGGAAATTAGAGATCTGACTACATATTCCTTCTCTTCAATTTACTAGGCTATGAAAACTTGAGCATGTTATTTAAATTCTCTGAATTTCAGTTTCTTCATCTGGAAATGGGGCATATTCCCGAACATTTGGCACTCTATAATGATCACATGAGACAATATGTTAAAAATAAAAACTACCTTACTGCTTGATACAGAGCAGCTCTCAGAGAAGAAAATGCTGATATCCTACATATACCTTCCCCTTCTCTGTTTTCTCCTGAGATTGACTTAGAAGAGGAATTTAGATTACGGTTCTGAACAGATATCTGCCATACCTGACATCGTGAACCTAATGCTTTGCTCTGAACTCAGTGTTTTCAGAGTAACTCTGAACTCAGTTACTCAGTTCAGTAACTGTGCCTTACAGTGATAAATTTAAAAGAATTTAAAAAGACATTCAGACAATCACTTCAATGGGGTTCTGATCACCAATCCAATGTGTGTGGGGGGGGTGGGGGGCTCCCAATACAACACCAAGCAATTCTCTGGCACCAGATGGGTGTCTTACAAATCAACTCAATTCTGACACTATCTACCTGATGATAGCATCAGATTCCACAAGGGCTCCCTCCCACAAGCCTGCCCCACCCCCCTCAGATGCTAATCACAAGCCCAGGTGGTCACCCGTATGTCTCACTGATTGGTTATACATCAGAGGTTCCCACAACCCCCTCATTGGGTTTAATTAATTTGTGGGAGCAGCTCACAGAACTCAGGAAAACATTTTACTTACTAGATCCAGGGCTTTCTAATAGAAGGATGTAACTGAGGAACAGCCTGATGGAAGAGATGCATGGGGGAAAAATATGAGGAAAGGGCTCAGAGCTCCTACGCCCCCTTCAGGCACGTCACTCTCTTCATATCTTCTTGTGTTCTTTCACCCAGAAACTCTTTGAAACCCCTCCTCTTCCGGGTTTTTATAGAGGCTTCATTACACAGCCAATATTGATCAAATCACTGGCCATTGGTGAATTGATTCAACCTCCAGCCTTTCTCCCCTCTCCGGGAGTCAAGGGAGGTAGGACTGAAAGTTCCAACCCTCTAATCATGGTTGGTTCTCCTGCAACCAGACCTCATCCTTAGGTGCTTTCCAAAAGTCACCTCATTAACATAAACTCAGCTGTGGTAGAACGGGGGTTGTTAGGAACAACAAGACACCCATTTCACCTTTATGGCTCTGAAGCGTTTTCAGGAACTGAGACCCTATGTTATAATAAAAGATGCTCCCATTGCTCTTATTGCTCAGAAATTTGCAAAAGGAAGCTGAGCCAGGATCTGTGGATGAAAATCAAATATATACGAGAAATATATTTTGGTCACCTGAATAACCAAATATATAGTTCTTATAGATCACAATACCGCACACCTTTTCCAAAGTTCTTTAATGTTAGGCCATTCTAAGACTTTCTGCTCCTCCTGGTGAAAAGATTATCTTCCTTCCTACCTCTGGCCCACTACCAGTACAATGAAAATGCCAGTTGACAATCACAGGTGTTGGAAATGAACCCCCTGATGTTTCTTCATTGAAATGCTAGAACAGAAATGTGACTCTTAAGACCTTCTACCTGGCTTTCATTGGAGACCTGATGAAACACCACCAGAGAATTCTCTCTCTTGATTATCTTGTGAAACTCCTTGGGATCTTCCATCAAAACCTGGATTTTGCCTCAGAGAGGAAAGGGTTTCCTCAGAGTCCGAGAGGATTTCAAAGCATTCTTCCTTAAGGGGTGGCTTCTAAAGCACCACTCTCCTCCCACCAACAGGTTAGGATTTGCCTGTGGCTATGAAACAGAGAGTTAAAGGCAGACTTGAAGTTGTTACTTAAGCCTTCTGACTCTAGTGCCCTTTTCTATCTGGTGACTTGGCTGCCTCCACTTGAGATTGCTATTTCCTCCCGGGTAACCTGGTCTGGTGCTGACTTAGTGGAGCCTTTGCTTATCTCTGCACTTCTCTAAAGCTGAAGACCAGAGACACTTACAAACCTGACTGGGAAGGAACTTGGAACCACCAAGCTCAAGTCTCATGTGAGCCAAATCATTATTTAATCAAGTTGGTGGCTGTGGACGAAAAGAGCAGAACCACTTAAGTATGGATGATAATAGTTCCTGACTTCACCTCTGCTTGTGAGAAATAATCACTCTTTTCAGGGACACATACAGTAAGTCAGAAGATTGCCATTTACCGCTCTTACTTTTAGCCTATTCCTCAACATTACATATGGCGTCCCATCTATCAGCAAAATCTTGGATTTCATTGACATATAGGTTATAAATTCATCTTGGAAAAAAGAAGACTCCTTTTCTGGCATGGAACTAGAATATATGAGTATATACAACTTAGTTCTGTCTTAATTTAATTATAATATGCAGTATCTCATAACTCACTTGTGTTTTCATCTTATCGACACTTTTTCTAATGTCCAAAAAGTCTTGGATGCATAACTTTCTTTCTATTCGATATTTTTTAGTTGAGGTGTTTTTTTTTTTAATTAAGGAACTATTTTTATCCATTTCTTCTTAAATATTACTAAATTTTCCTTGGAAATATTAATTGCTTGCTGAAAGAGAAATATACAGGAGGAAAAGGATTTTTTTATTGTCAATATTTGAATATTGTACAATCATTACTAATTGGCCTACATGATTATTAAGTTCCTCAGTCCTAAAAAAACCTATACTGTTAATATATGATAGCTATCATTGCAGTTTCTTTGCTAAGCACTTTATAGATATTTCAGTTATCCTCACATCACCCTCAGCAAGGTAGATAATATATTTTAGCTATTTTTAAAATATATGATGCACTTCAGACTTTTAAAAAGTGAAGTAAATTTCTCAAAGTTACACAGCTAATTAGTGACAGAGCTAGGATCCAAAATTACATAATAATTCACTTTTAACATAATGAGGTAAACTTTTTTTCCCTTCTAGGATGTGATAGACAGTAATTTTACCAAGTTTACACAATTAACAAATTAATTAACTCAACAAATGTAGCAGATATAAACTCCCACATACTCAGGTGTGCAAGAACAGCATGTTCCCTATTGATTAAAGCAGCTTAATTTCTGATTGTTAGCCCTGTTATTCTCAATCTTTCTAGCATCCTCACCTACTCCCAAGAACACATCCCACACTGTCCAGGGACCTAACATGATGCTATGAGTGGTGGGGCTTTTTGTAAGCCTGTCTCTAGTCAGCCAGCCTAGATGCACCTTGTATCCGTTCTTCTTTGAGGGTTTGCTACGAGGAAACCTTGGAATTGCTGCCTTCCAGGCAGGACCTGAGTTCATTCTACTCCTGGACACTCAGAAATCTCTCCGTACTCTCCACATTCTCTGCCCCATCTTTTTTTTTTTTTTTTTTAAGCTGGGGCAGTGAAAGAGGGACCTGGCAATCATCTGCTTTCCCCACTTCTCCAATTGTTTTGTCTAGACCTGGGAATCCCATTCTTCATTTACTACACCAGACTTTCTCTATTCACTAAGGGTTTAGACCTTTGTAAAATAAAACCACAGTGACTGATGCTCTCTACTTTGCTTCATTCCTGGCCTCAACCTTTCCCTGAGGCAATGAAGTTTGAAGCCAGCTGCCATCTTGATGGGAGAAAATGAAGGGTGGGGGAAATACAGGAGAAGATATAAGTTAATATTTCAAAATATAATCAAACCCTGCAAATATTTAGAAAGTATGAGAATTGTCTTAAGTTTGAAGGAGCATGGGCGTGGGGTGGATGATGCCAAATAAGTAAAAGAAATTGTCCCAATCCCTAGAAACTCTCAATCTATTAATAATTGGAATAAAAGAAAAAACAAAACAAACTATTATCTATAAGCCATCAGAGAACAACAATGCCAAACTTTGCATTAGGAAATCAGAGAGGAGAGAACTGAGAAGGAGCTGAAATACAGTAATATCAAAGTATTTTAATAATACCCACTGCCAAATTAGATATTACCAATGGAACTCAAAAATACTTACTAAGCATCTACTATGTACCAAGCACTCTTCTAGGCACCAGGAATACAAAAACGGAACATAAGTTTATCTTCTAAGTCAGGGCTGGGGTGCTGAAGATGGGGAGGAAAAGAGGGAGAGGCACTGGAAAATACTTTTTAAAGGATGTGATTTTGAGCTGGGTATTAAAGAAAGAGTAGAATTTTACAATGGAATTATGATTAGAGAAAACACTGTGTGAAAAGGCAATGATAGAATTGATCCCCTCCCGGCTCCAGGGGAAAGCGCGACCGCAGTCCCCCACTGCTTTAAGCTCTTCCTTTCCCCCAAGCTTGGGAGTGAGTTTTGTTAGGAAAAGCAAACAGCATGAGTAAAAGGGAGGGGGGGGGGAGTTTTTCATCAGATACACCTTGGTTATAGAGACTTCCTTATAGGACATGAAGGAGAGGGAAGGAGTTAGAGTCTTATATATAGAATTATATAGATCTTATATAGATTGAGGATGAGAGCTGAAGAAAACTATAGCTTAAAAAATGGTCTGCACTATGACTAGTAAAATAAGCAAATGGCCTAAGGTGAAAATTATATAATACCTCTTTGCTCAGGTCCATATAGTTCCAAGATAGGACCATTGACAGAACGATGTAATAGTAACTCTGCAAAGGTTGTATGTTCTAAAAATTACAGCACTTGACTATTCCAGCAACTTGCCTGGTTTACAAATTCTGAACAATCCAGGCCAAGACCATCTTACGACTAACTCCAGCCCCCAAGTACTATAAGTGCCATACCCTAAGTGAGGAGGTTTTCTCTCCTGTTGAGGTTTTATACATAATCAATTTTATAGGGATTCAGTCACTAATTATCCTGGGAGTAAAGATGTATTATGTATAATGAGAACATTGAAAAATCATTAGTTTAATTCATAAAGTATATTATAAATGTCACCATTTGACAAGGACATTTAAACCTATAGGAAAAACGTCTCTTTCCTCTCCATATTCTGTTGACAGTTATATCATACTAGTCTTTGTGCATGAGCACGAGTATAACTCTTTCTAACCTGGATCATATTTATAGTAACATTTTGCCAAACTTCTTATTTGATTTGTCGAGTTTTTGTTTCCTTTATCATACATTTGATACAAGAACTACTATAATCATTTTGAAATAATTAAAATTTGGAGAATCACAAGCAAATTTAATTTTTGTCATCATCTTTCATTTTATAAAGCAAAGAAGCAAACATTTCTATATAGACATCATTAACTGTTATTGTTCGGAGTTCAAATTTGGTAAAGACAGAGTCAAGAAGAGCTGTTGTCTAAAAACAAAATGTGTTATTAAAGAGTTATCTCTCAAAAGACGCAGCGTTCAATTTGCCTTCCAAGAGATTCTTTCCAATATTTAAGAAACAGATTTGTGTTATTTAAACTCTTGGGGAATGTAGAAAAAGAGAGAGTGTGCTTCCTATATAAACTTATGAAGTGAGAATAACTGAGAGCAAACTGAACGGATGAATGAGCACCTTGATGGCAACAGAAATGCAGGGTTCAGAGAGCAGGGCAAGAGATTCTCTGAAAGCAAGAGAATGAAGGAGGACCTCCAGAAAATTTTTACTTGAGGATCCTAATTCTAATCAATGGTCTGCTCCACAGGATTTTGTGCTTGCTGAATACAGTAACTGGCAAATTGAACCAGTTCTGATGCTCCTGAAAATTAGATGTATACTGTTTCCACTTGAGATCCACCTGCCTTCCCATTTGTGTTCTTTAAAATCAGATGTTAAATTCCGACATCAGTTACAGAAGCTGAGGTTCTAGCTCTTCATTACAGAACAAAATAAAGGGGGAGAAATTTCCCTATAGTCATCTTTTCTTCTCATAGCTACTCCCTTGGCTTGCAACCTCTAATGGGCAGTTGATGGCTTCCATGGAAACTCGATGGAAACCAGCTAAATAACAAGAGAGCCATGTAAAGTTTTTTCTATATGAGAGTTATTTTCATTTAGAAAACAATCAGCTGCTGTCACACCTTTGTGTCTGCCTTTAAAAAGTTCCCAGAGTCTCTGTGTGTGCCATGACTAACCTAAAGGAGAAAACATACACACAAAACTGAGCACCGGGGGGAGAGAGAGAGAGAGAGAGAGAGGAGAGTTTAGACAGCACATGAATAATCATTTCAAAGGATTGCCGGGTACTGGGAAAGTGGATTCTAAGGGATGACTTGGCAGATAAATAAAAGCTTATTTCTGGTTGTTTGGTTTTTAATATATAATCGTCAATATCCAGCTGACTTGGGAAAAATTCACAAGAAATGATGCGTATCAGGTACCAAATTCAATGACACGCCCCAAACTCAGCTGTGGTCTTTCCTTTCTTCTCTTTCTTCCTGCCCCTAAAACCCCAAGGCAAGGAATCAAGGCTTCTAGACAGTGCCGGATGAGTCAAGGTACCGCGGCCCAGACAAGCTAAGCCCCAGCTCTGTCACCACACAGACACGAAGGCATTCGAAAAACCACAGCCCTCTGGTTTTGTGGCTCCTGCCTTCTTAATCAAATCGACGCACAGCATGTATGCAGAGTTCACCCACAACACACACAAACACCGTGAAACACCTTGGGGGAGGTCGGCCGGCAGCACTGTCCACGAAGCTGTGATTCACTGGGCCCGAGGAAGGCCTCCGAGGGCAGCCAATCAGAGTCCGGTCCAGGGAAAAATCACTTGGCTCTTCCAGGAAGCCATCTAATTATGTTACTGTAATCCTCAGGCTTGAATTTTTCAGCCTCCTCAACACGAACTCACAGACTTCACTGATTATGTAATTACGGAAAACTTCACAACAAACATGAAGATTCCTTCTGGAGGCCACATTGAGGACCGGGATGTGCATTTGAGCGTGGGAGGGAAGCACACGGCTCACAAAGGGAAGAGCAAAGAGATTTATTGAACTTAAAAGGCTGCAGTTTGAAAGAGGCCTCTACCAGACCTCCCTTTTCGTGTGCACATTTTTTGCACCTGCAACTGTTTGTGGGCTGGGAAGCAATAGCCCTCCCCCTTCTCCCGAGAGACCATGCTTTAATGCCTTGGCCCCAAATGTGTCATTTTCCTGCCGGGGGGCAAAAATCAAAAGAAACTAAGTTTTTAGAACTTTGCCGTAAAGAAACTAATAGTTCTGTAAAGGATTGGAGCCACATTTTCAGGTTAGGCACAGTTGTTAGAGATATGTCAGAAGGGAAAACATTCCTCTTCACTTTCTTTCCTAACTTGCTCAAGTTCTTCATCTCACTGGGTTCTGTGTGACATCTGGAGCCCCCATTCCAGCAGGGGCAGCAGCAAGCTTCCCACTCTGCAGCGTGGGACTGCGCTCAGACCACAGTGTTCAGAATTCTAGATTCCAAATGGATCTTCCTGATTCTTCACAGAGAAGATGCTAGCTACGTTATTTCCACCAAAACGAACCTTTGATACCAGAAGTGAATTGTGCCATTCTTAATTATGATGCTCATGAATGAAGTGCTGAAAAATGATCTTGCTTTAGATGGTATTTAGGTGGTGGGTGGAGCTTGGGTTAGAGCTAGGATCAAAACTTGATGTTGGCCATTGATCCACTTCCTCCTTCCCCCGCCACCCACCTCATGTGTGGAGATGAAAGTTAAGAGTCGAAAGCCTCTTTTAAACCATTATGAACTGTTTTATTCAAAGCGGCATCTGTGGATTTTTATAAGACTGGCCAAGATTTGCCAAATTATTCCTCCCAGGGAATCGAAAGCTTAAAATCAAGGGTCATAATTGAAGGAAAAGTGTTTTCTGTTCATATGAGGTAGAATGCATTGCTAAATGAGGGAAGATACAACAAAGCCCCTCACTCAGCATTTATAATAATAGCACGAGGATGAACTTGAATGAACACAACAGAGTAGCAGACACAGATCAAATAAGCCTAGTTCTCTTTGGTTTAACTTGAAAGACATTAGGGATTTTCTTCTTCTTTTTTTAAAGATTTTATTTATTTATTTGACAGGGAGGGACACAGCGAGAGAGGGAACACAAGCAGGGGGAGTGGGAGAGGGAGAAGCAGGCTTCCCGCGGAGCAGGGAGCCCGATGCGGGGCTCGATCCCAGGACCCTGGGATCATGACCTGAGCCGAAGGCAGACGCTTAACGACTGAGCCACCCAGGTGCCCCGACATTAGGGATTTTCTACATGGTATAAACCTTGATGAATATTGACGATACGGGGGGGTTCTCATATATTTTAAAAAGATGATAGTGTGTCGTGTGGCCAGGTAGCTGGAGATTTTTTAAAAGTAGATATATTTAACTGCCTCAATGAGTGGGAAATAATCGTCTCAGGTACAGAGTGATCATTTTTCCTCTCATTCTATTGTCCAATCAAATATTAACATTTTTGAAGTAGGTAGGTTTGGGATTCCTATAAAGCAAAACCCATGATGGTCTCAGTTCAGTTGTCTCAAGGGGAAAATATGAGAAAAGGCTTGAGTGGTTCACTGTCACTGAGATACATTTCTATCATATTTATATTTATATTACCGAGTTACATTTATACAGACAAAATGAGGGTGGTTAAAGGGGAAACATGGGAATCGCAGGGTATCAAGACAAGAGTACAGGTTAAGGGATAAGGGATAACAGAAGAAGGAAGAAAGAATCCAAGAAGGAAGAAAGTAAACTCAGGAGCAAATAGTAAATAACCTTGGGCTACTTGGTGGAAAAAAATGGGAGGTTTGACTCAAAGACATGCTGGCCTGCCCTCACTGGCATCAAAAGGGACAGTCAGAAAGCCTGCCCAGAAAATGTTAGGGAGGAGCTTTAGAGCCAAAATGAGCAAGGGTCAGGATACTAGAGGCTTCCTATCCACACAAATGGGTTCCCCAAGAAAGTCTTACTTTAGGCTTCTGCTCTCAAGTAAAACAATGCCTCCTTTGATGGGCTCATTTGCATGGGAGGGAAAGGATCAGGTGAAAATTCTATGCCAAGGGCAGAATAGGGTCCATGGAGACAATTAACCTGGGAGGAAATTTTTGGAGGACCTGATACACTTAAGAGCTCAAAATTCTTGTTCAAAGATCTCTGCATTTCATCCCCATTTAGATTCCAAATACGCAGGTTTCGGTGTCTGTGGGGAATTTTATCTGATCGTGGGATCTGAACACATGTCCTAACTTTGCAAAGCTTGTTCTAAGGATGAATTTCTTCCTCCTTGACTTGTACAAATGATACAGATTCGGAAAAAGGGCAGTGGAATGAAACCCCGATGTCTCCAAAACAGTTTTAATTTCGGTTTCATTTGGAAGAGAAAAAGAATTTTTTTTCTATTTTATTTTTCTTCACTCCTTGAGAAAGTGCATCATTGAGTTTCGTCTTCTTCAGCATTTTGGTATTTTAAGTACCTCTCCCTGCCCATGCGGGGTGGGGAAGGCCTTTCTTCCCCCCAGTGAGAGGGCACTCCCTGGGTTCTCCAGAGGAGCAGTGGGGCCTGGGGCTGCCACTGCATGCAGAGGCCCTGGAAAGCTCTGCCCCTGATGTGGGGGACACTGGGGCCCCCCGCCCCGAGCATTAGCAGCAGGTTCTCCAAATAGGGCTCCTTCTCCAAGTCTGTAAAACAGAAAAAGAACTTAAAGCCTGACTGCTTTACTGCCCATTCAACAAATAAAGTATAGCATGGGCTTATATTTGCTCACCTTCACTACAAAGCATGAGAAGGAAGGACAAAAAAAAAAAAAAAAGATGGTGATAAAGATATACTAGAAAGAGTGATCTCTTCCTTCCATTATTGCAGAGACCACTGACCTAATTGTTTTTTAATTTTTAAACTTTGATAGTTGACACACAATGTTACGTTAATTTCAGGTGCACAACATAGTGATTCAGCTTTTCTACAAGTGACACTATGCTCCCCACAGTGTAGTTACCACCTGTCACCATACAACACGGTTACATTATCCATTGACTGTATTCCTACGCGGTGCCTTTTATTCCCATGACTTACTCATTCCATAACTAGAAGCTTGTACCTCCCACTCCCTTCACCCATTTTGCCCATTCCCCACCCCCTTCCTTCTGGCACCCATCAGTTTGGTTTGTATTTATAGGACCACTGACCTGTTCTTGAATTGTACCCCTTTGGTTTGGGGTCATTTCTTTCTCTTTTTATTCCAGTACTTGAGGGCTGTGGTTTTGTTTTGTTTTGGTTTGGTTTTTTTAACAATTAAGTTTCTTTTGGAAGCATTACTGGGCTTCCTCTAGTCTTGATCAGGAAAGTGGAATCCCTCACCATGGTGTGCCCCTTCTGAAGACTGGCCTGACTTACAGACACTCTCTGTCCTAACCCAGAGGTGATTAGCAACTCTCCACTTGCCCCACCTAGTAGATTATCTGTCTGCAGTTGGGAAATTCCACTAGCCACTTCCTGAAAACAAACTTTCTACTCGATGGTTATAGACAATAGCTATAGATAGAGTGCTCAGACACCTCAATAAGCACAATTGTGGAGAAACACCTAAGCCTCTTTGCCCGGCATAACCCCTGACTCCTTCTCTGTCCTAATCCCACCCCTGCCTACTTCATGGATTCCCCAATGTTTCCCCTGATTTACAAGTAACAGCTGTTTCCCCTTCATTGGAGAAAGTCAACTCAAGATGTCCTCAAGTATTGCCAGTAAGTAATTACAAAATAAAAAGTAAATCATTGTGGCTATATATACAGTTCAGATTTTGTCTGTTCACAGTATTTATTGAGCAACCAATGTATACAGGGAGAACCTGGCAGGAAATACGTTTTGGGGATTATAACACAGCAGCAACGACCACTAACAGATTAGGTGCCCTGCTGCAACACCCAGGAAAAGAAAATTTATGTAGGTTTCAGAAAGTTCTCCTTTATAGTTTAATACATACATACATACGGATCTACAGTCTAATACATATAGTCTAATGTTATAGTCTAACACAACATCTATATAACAAAAGAAATCTTCTCTAAAACATGCCATATTTTAACTTACCACAAGTCAGTGGATATCCCAGGGTGTCATAGTTCAATGAAATGTTCTTTTGTTTTACCTATACATATATCAACATAAAAAGAAAAAGAAACACCTAAGATTTGGTATTCATATATTTGTCACCAAAGCTAAGCTCTTAAAAACTTGGTATATTAAATACATGAATTTTTAAAATATGAAGCTTCTCTGTCACACTAATAAAAATACACTCAAGGGGATATTTAAATTATATCAGTTTGTCATCTGTATGTGTCTGAATCAGAAAGAATGTTAATGAACGAAACCTAAAGAGCAGACTAAAACTCTTTGGGGCCGGGGGTGGGCAGCAGACAGATGGAGCAGGATGATTTGCAGAATAATTGTTCAGGCAGGCAACCAAGATAAAGGAGAGAAAGTTCTGGAGGTTGTTGGGTAGAACGGAATATTGAAACCTAAGAACTTCCCTGTGAGGAAAGAGTCTTTTTAAACACATCTGTCTTGGAGAAAATTCAAACTGCCTTCTCTCAATGATTCATTTTCCCGTAATTTTATGTTTGCGACTTTGCCATGTGAGGAGAAGAAAGAAACAGTCTGTCAGACTTCTAAGAAAAGGTGCTGCTCAGGTGACTCCTGGGCCCCAGCAGCCCACTCTGGTCTCGAAATTAATCCTGGTCTGAGGCAGGAAGGACCCAGGGAGCTGGCAGGGAACTCTGCACTGAGGCATTGGTAAGGCCATCCAGCCAGCTCTTGACTCCTTGTCCGATGTACGGGCTTCTGCCTTGTGAGGCCCCTGCCTGGCCATCCCTGACCTCAGGTGCTGAGCCTGAACCGCTCCCAGCACCACACCATTCCCACAGCTTCTCTGGGCTGGGTTGTTGCCTTTCCAGAGGGTGGAGAACCACCTCCATCTGTCTCTCATGCCTGCTACTTTGTGTTGGATTGCGTGTCGCCGCGTCCCCAAACATCTACATACCATCCAGATGCCCCTTTTGGCATCTAACAATCTTGGTTCTCATTTATTTGAACATCCACCTTATAGCGGGCACCATGCTGAGCAACTCACATGCATTCTCTCACTTAAACCTCACGGCAAAGCCATGAGTCAGATTATTATTCCCATTTCATAGAAGAGGAGCCTGAGGCTTTGAGACATTAACTTGTTAGTAAGTGATGAAGCTGGGATTCAAACCTGGACCTGTCTTATTTCTGTCTTCCCTCCTTGGAGGCCCAGTCTACGCAGGTCTCGCCTCAGTGGAAGACAGCTCTAGTCTAGATCTTTCTCACTGCGTGTGCATTCTGAAATATGATGGGCTCCTTTTGACTTTTCAATGCATTTTATAAATAAATGTGCTTTTGCTCATCGACTATATTTTCATTTTGTCCTCCTATGCTACTGCCTTCATATCCTAAGTGACATTCCAGAATCTAACAAGCATGTTAAGAAGTGCACAAAGCAAACTCCCACAGCATCCCTGCCTCTTGGACTTATAATAGTCCCTAAAAGACATCATAAAAGGAAAAGGATGGAAGATCTCTGAAAGGAAGTTTTCTGAGAGTGTTTACGTGACAAAGAAGTCAGGAAAATAGGGTATTGTTGTGATTCTCTTCATCATTTCAGGATCTGAAGTAGTTTAGAAAGAAAGACACTCCAGAAGGAAGATGGACTTCCAGGGGATGTGACTCATAAGGAGGAATATGAAAGAGAGAAAAGCGACTTGTCAGATGGACAATGGGCTTTTATTTGAAGCATATGGGGCCATATGGGAGAATACAGAGAGGTGGAAGTTAGAAAGGGACCGGAGAAGACAGAAGAAGATGTTCCTGGCTTGGGCAGGGTGAGGGGGTGGGGCCCGGAGGCAGAGAGCAAAGGAAATGCGTGCAGGAGGACACAAATGCAGGAGATCTTTGTGTATACAGTGGAGAAACAAATGCCCTACTTTTAGCATCTTGAGAAACGTTGGCTATTTATTAACAGGAATGAAATAAATTTCTCTAATGCTTTCTTCCAAATTACTCAAAGATCCTCGAAAGCTTTCTATTTATGCCGTTTATTAGCCAAGAGAAAATCTTCATCTTCTCTTCTCTGAGAGGGCAGAATGATAAAAGGAAGAGTTCCAGTGTCATAAAAGGATGGTTTCCAGAAAGAGACACGAAAAGTGTGTTTCCTAAAAGAGGTACCAAAAGTTTATTTTTTCGAGCTTGGCTACTACCAGGAAGCCTCAAGAAAACCAAAGAAAACAAATGTAGGCAGAAGCGAATGGGCTTCCTTGTCTGGCTCACGTCTCCACCAGGAATGGTCATGCGTATGTGGCTTCCTCTGGTGCCACTTATCAGTCCTCAAATAAAATTCTGCAGACGACTTTTCTTCTGTCTCCGAGGAAATGCCTGTATCAGAAATATCTGTTTATAATACCAAGTACCTCAGAAAAATGCCATCTGGTGCTCTTGAACTTAACATTCTTGTACAAGTTTATCCTGATGAAATCCCTGGCATTTTCCTGAGGCTTTTTTTGCCTTCCTGCCAAATGGTAATTGGTACCTGTTCCCGTAAGTCTTGAATTCTCCTTTCCCAGCTGTAGAGATCAGCCTTAAGGGCACTTTTTTACTTCAAAATCTTTTCCCTGAAACTGGGTCCTGGTTTCCAGCCCTGACTGCAGCCCCCTCCCCAGGCTCTGCACTGTCCTGTCTCCTAGGCGCCCCTACACGGTATTCTTTCACTCTTCCTCTGGTGACCTCCACTTTACAGAACTGACGGGCTCTAGTGTTATTTCAAGTTTTACAAAATATACTAGGACGTGCTGTATTAAACATCACGCGTGTTTGTCAGTCACCTTCTGTGCCTAAACCTTCCAGAGCATCTCAAATTGTCATCCAGCTCCTCCCACAGAAAGAGCCCGTACATACTCTTCCTTAAGTATTCTTTCCATGATTTCTATCGTTCTTGATGTAACAGCCTCGGCCTACGAGACAGTACGATGGAGGAGAAAAGGCATTGACTGGGATGCCAGAGACATCTAATTTTAAATCCTGGTTTCTTCCTTTTTTTTTTTAAATTTCTTTCACTGAACTTGGGCAAGTGGGCTTAATTTCTTATTTCTTTATCTTTAAAGTGGGAATGCCGGTGGAGCTGCAAAGATTAAACAAGATAATGCATTTGGGTGGCTGGCACATAGTAGGAGCTTAAAATATTTGTTGGATAAAAGAATGGATGAAATTAATGTAACAAAAGGGCAAAAGAAGAGAAAAGGGGACTGTCCAGTTTTTGTACATCTACCGAGTGCTGGTTTGGTTTAGTAAAGAAAACAGATACCCATCCACAAAACTACCATGCAGTGCAGGAAGCGCGATGAGGGAGGGGAGCAGAGGAAAGGTGCCTCACCCAGCCTTAGGAAGGAGGAGAGTCGGGGAAGAATCGAGGTCTTGTATCTTCTATCAGATCTGTCTCTTTTGGGCAGAAGCTTTGCCTGCCTCTTGTACATTGACTGCTTCCGAAGTATTAATATTTGATGCAACACAGGATACAATGATTCCATGTTATATATCACACTATAGAAATTCAACCACCTTGAGTGGTGACTTGGTGTGGTGATGGAGTTGGGGTATATTAAGTGTGTCTCAGGAAATAGTCACACTTTCTTTTCCAGATCTACAGAATATGCTTTTTGGAGACCTGATAGGAAATACCCATACAACCCTGGGACACAGGAAAATGGAATTGGTTCTATTGGAACCAATGAAATTGGAAATGGTCTTGGTTCTATTTCCTGTACTGGGTATCATCTACGAAGGCAAAGCCCACAAACTTCCACATTCCTAGTTTTGTAGGTACCAAACGTCACCAGAATTATCTGTGTGCTCTTGAGACAGTGTTAATGATGAGCGGTACAAAGAATCTTGGACATGTCTCCAAAGTCTGCCATGTTCTACAGGTAGATTGATTCCTAATCCTGATGGAGTTGTTGGTTACATTCGTACAATCAAAAAGCTTGCTTTTATGAATTTTAAAATGACACATTTTTCCCATTTTAAGTAAAGATTTTCTTCTAAATGAAAGTTTCAAAACACTAGGGTCAAATATTTTTATTTAATAATCTGGTAGTACTTTCTACTGATAGTACTTTTCCCCCCTGCAGTTAGAGAATAGCCTTGTGCTGTAGATCAGTACTTTTCTCCCACTTTACAGATGAGAACATTTACAGGCAGGAGAACAGCGTATGTTTTGCCTAAACTTTCTCAGCACCTTGAGGAAGGCCCGGAAATCTAGTCCACAGTGCCTACATTTTTAAGTCTGTTCTTAATCATGAGACATAAGTCATCTCGAGAACTACCAAGGTCATTAAAAATGTTCTCTTCGTGGAGGTTAGTGGTTCTGTTCCCAGGATATAAAATGTGACGAATGGCAGGGAGGAAAACAAACCACCTCAGAACAGAAAACCACATTGGAGAGTGGTAGAATCTCAACCTCAGCTTAGAATATTATTATTCAAGAGTTGGAAAATTATGTGACATGACTGCACTGGATTTGGCCACTCTTCAGTAATGTCTGTGCTATTCAAACACTCTTGTGTAAACGCAATTTCTAAAAGTTATGAAGGGAATTTTTGTGCAACAAAATGTTCTTGTAAAAGTCGTCTGCTATTAAACTCTAGACACAACTCCAAGGAATCTTTTACTAGAAAGCAATGCATTATTCCAACATGAATCACAGGCTAATTGACTATGTTCCCAGGATGTTATAACTGACTGCTGCACTCAACTGGGAACCAGGATACTCTATTACATCTATGATTGAGAGGCCCACTGAAAAAGGGTCTCACCAAACCAGATTTAGTGTGAATTTGTTATATGTAAAAGGGAACCTAGTGGAATGTAGCTAGGGCAACTTTCAACTCAAATGACTACAAATCAGAAAAAAATGTGCACAGGGACCATTAATCACCACAGGCTTAAACTAAATTTAAAGTGGATCTATCAACCACTTCTGGAACATTCTGCCTTTTTCCATCTGGATGTCAGGTGCAATAAAATTCCAACATGGAAAGAGGAAGTCACTCTAGAATCAAGCCTTGAGAGAATGAATCTCTTTGTGTACAAAGGTGGATCATGACCACTAGCTAAGACACAGTAAGTGCCCAGATGCCCATGGCACCGTAATTGGCAGTGCGTGGATCAGGAATGTACTTTTATTTTTTAAGATTTTATTTTATTTTTTATTTAGTTATTTGAGAGAGAAAGAGCAAGCACAAGAAGGGGTAGGGTCAGAGGGAGAAGCAGACTCCCTGTCGAGCAGGGAGCCCAATGTGGGACTCGATCCTGGGACTCGAGGATCATGACCTGAGCTGAAGGCAGTTGCTTAACCAACTGAGCCACCCAGGCGCCCCAGGAATGTACTTTTAATGCCAGTCTCACTCTCACCATAATTTTTATTAATGGCATTTGTGAGAGGAGGAAATCAGAAGAAGGTACTATATTTTTCATGAAACTATCTAACATTCAAACAGCGCTTGTTCTTTGAAAGTTTTATACATCCCTTCCTTACAAAAGCCAAGCGCATTAGTTTGAAAGGTGTTATCATCTCCACTTTTAAAATAAGAAAACTGAGACCCAGGTGAACTTAAGACATTTGTCAGAGTTCAAATTGTAAGTTAGCAGCAGAACTTAGACTAAAATCCAGATTTCTTTCTTTTCTCATGTCGATAGTTTTTTTAAGTTTTTAATCCTACTGCACAATGTTCTCTATGAACTTTTAAAAAAAGTTTATTTAGTTATTTATTTAGGTAATCTATACACCCAACGAGGGACTTGAACCCACGACATCAAGATCAAGAGTCTCATGCTCCTCCAACTGAGATAGCCAGGCACCCCTCTATGAACTTTTAAATAGACTTTAATATTTCCTGATCTCAAACAGCAAATATTTGGCCCATTCTCTACACAAAAAAAACTTCTACCTTGGTTCTAGGAATGGAATACTTGTGGCAAACTTTTCCTTATGAAACAAACATTAGAAGAATATTTATTTCATTGATTTACAGGACATATATTTCATTGATTTATGAAGTAAAAGAATGTTTTTTTCTGTAGAAACATGAAGCTCCTTTAATTGATTTATTTGACTTTGTTTTAAAAGTTAAAAAATACATAGAAAGTTTACAGTAACTAATATAACAAATATGAGTGTATCCATTACATGGCATTGACCAATATTGACATGTTCTGATTTTGCTTCATGTATAAATATGAAGCTGATCTATCCCCTCACTTATTCATCTTTTGTGTACTTTAATAACATAAAATCCAGATTTTTTTGACCCAGGAGCTGGAGAGTGTGAGGTCACAGAGACCATGTGAAGACAGAAAGCCCCTCTCTACTCCTTGGGGGAAAAGCCCTGACAGAAAGCTTAAATTATCAACAAGTCCTTCCCCCAAGGAAAAACAGCCAGCAGCCCCAAATATAAGGCTGCTGGTCTTTGCCAGGGGTGACTGGTGAATTATTATTATTTGTTGCATATTTCTAGAACCTTTCTTTTAAAGTCTTAGGTAGCACCATGGTCCATACTCAGCTCTACAAGGGCTTTTGAGTAATTATTCCTTGAAAGTTATTGATGGATTGACTGGTTTGTTTAGTAGCTCCCAGCAGAAGGAAAAATGGCTTTGGACACGAAGAGTGGCTGTGACTATTCTCTGTGCAAAGTAGAAAAATAATTGGTTGTTTTACTGTGTCGATTCAAGTTTCTCAGATCAGCTCTTCTGAAGGGTAATGGACGAGTTGAGCGTGTTGAGAAATTTAGGGGAAACCTGAGGTAACGCGAGACCGTAGGGGCTTTTTTGGTTGTTGTCGAAAGGTAAATACCACTTTAGATTCAAGTTCTGTAATATATGTGACATATAGACTGATGAATGACTCATTTGTTGTTGGAAAGTGAACGAACTTGCCTGATTATACAGTTTTCTTTTCTGTGTGTGTGTGTGTGTGTGTGTGTGTGTTTTCTTTCTGGGCAATGCCTCCCTTTGACTCATCTCATATTTTGAATTATGGCATTTTTTTTAAACTAGCAAATTCATTTTCAAATTGTTTCCGCTCATTCACTGGTTTCTTGTCATTTTAGATATGTGGCTGAAGCAACAGAACTACAAATGGAACACAGACGTTTATTAGGAACTTTGGAGGATAGATGACAAATCAGAATTATGCAAAAAGGGATATTACTAAAAACCTGTACTTCAGGATAGATTGATACTTAAAAGAGTACTAAAAGTTAAGAGATATTGATAAAAGTGCTATGCTTCATTAACATAAAATATTATTAACACAAAACAACACAATTATATCCAATTTATGATGATAATTCTAATAGGACTTTTTTTTACTTCTTACACAACTCTTACTTCTTTTTCTTCTATTTGGGCTCCACTTTTTTTCTTGCTTGTGGAAGTCACTTGAATCCTCTGAGATTAAATCAGAGATAAATTTATAAGTTCTGGAATGCGAAATCCTCAGTTTCAGTGCCTTCTTGACTTCTGGGTAGAAAACACGAACCCTGTAACTGACATCCTTATCAAAGCACCGGGGTATCTTTTTGTTGCTGTTGTTTTTAGTCTTACTTACATTTCTTCTCACCAGCCTTTTCCTGGGGCTCCTGGACTTCCATGTCTTTCGAAGCTTTTCGGAATTCCATCCTGTGTTCCACTCTGCCAACGTATGTCCTTATCCCTGTCTGTGCTTCTCTCCACCCTTTCGAGATGATATCTATCCACTCATCATCAGGGGAAGCGCTGCGAGCTGCCGACAGGTGAAAAGCTTTAAGTACATCTTCGATTATAGTTTTCAAGCCTCGTAGTGCAGAGGAGCGGAAAGACTATTCTATAGATAAATATTTGGAAAGGCTCGGGAGAAGACTGGCTCTGCTAAAAGCAAATAATGGTTAACATGCCCAGATAGTTTTTTCTGCATCTTTGCGTGGAAAAGCGAATCTATGACATTTTCCAAAATACCACCTAGTCTTAAATGGATCATGTTGCTGGTGTTGGTATCAACTATAAAGACGTTTAAGACGTCACTGTTTACAGACTGCAACATATCCCCAAAGTCCGATTTTTTTTTTTTTTCACATGAATTAAAAGGTCTATCTGATGCGTGTGTTCTAAATACTTCATTAATAACATAAATGATGTCCCTGGTACTCTTAGACGTTGGCTATTGCTTTTTGTCTCTTTAGCGATACTTGATTTTATTCATACACTTGTGATTTGCCCTGTTATAAGCACTCACATGATTTTGTCAGTAATTCGGCACTGGATAACTGACTTCTTGTTTTTCAGGATACCAGTTACCCTTCCCAGCTTCCATCTTGTGTGGGCTTGGCCAACATCAGCTCCCAGCACCTAGAAGGCCCTTCCTTCTCCAGAGTAACTTCATGGAAACAGTGTCTCTGTTGCAACTGGCTGAGGTTGGAATTAACTCCTCCTCTGTCTGCATTACAAAACAAGCGAGGACTAACTGGCCCAGGCAGGTTTTCTGTATCCTCGGACTGATCTCTTTGCATTCTCTGCCTCTTTTGGCGAGCTCCTTCTGTAACGAAGCCAGACTGCATCTAAAGTTAACAATGCGATAGGGTACAAACAGGCTTTCATGCCTGCTGTGTCATCAAGGGGATTTCAGGATTGTCTAATTGGTCTGCCTTGGCGAATCTGACGCAATCTCCCATTGGTCTGTACTCAGGAATCTGGGTGGGAAGTGAAAGTACAGACAGACCTGCCTGGGCCATTTCCACCAGGCCAGAGCTTGCCACCGCGTGTGGGTCTGATACCCGGACTCAGGCCAATTCAGAATGAAAACCTTCAAATGAGTGCTCCGAAAGTAAAATGAAAACTGAATCTGCTTGCTACCTCTCCATGAGGCCCAGAAGATAGCAAAGGTTTTGGGGTCCAAGGTCACGCTGAAGGGCTAAAGACAAAAGGGGCCTTCTGCCCCTCAGACTAAGGACCCTTTCCCAGTGGGATGGCTGCGGAGAGGTGGCACAGAGGAAGGGCGGGTGACCCGCACGGGATCTCAATTTCCGCTGCTGGGCTGCAGCTCATTCAGGCCTTTCCCTGCGACATCCCCACAGAGGGACTGGCTCCAAACCGAACCTGAAGAGTTATGTGAAATCCTTTCTGATTTAGGACTTACAAGGGGAAAGGAGAATTATAAGGATTTGGAAAAGCTAGTTCTGGGTAAATGTTTATCCTTCAAATATCTACTCTTTGCTCTAATATTCTCTAAGTTATTTTTATTACAGAGACAAAAAGGGATTAGCTGAAGTGGTTTGGCATAAAACATACCACAACATTTTTTATGTAAAAAAATCATTTTCTTCTGATGGTCCATTCACACTCACTGAAAAATAGTCAAATGTTACAGAAATATGCAACACAGAAAATGAGAGGCCTCTCCCTTCACTACATCCCCTGGAGGTAACTTTCCATACCAATTTGTTTTATATCCTCAGTTGTTTACCCCCCGATTATCTATATCTATCTATCATCTATCTATCTATCTATCTATCTATCTATCTATCTATCTATCATCTATCTCTAGTTTTTACAAGAATGGAATCTTCCTTGCTACTTATAAATTGCTTTTTATACCGTTCAACAATATACCTTTCCATGTTTGTTTATAAAGATATACCTTGATACTGTATGTGGTTTCAAAGACTAAATTTCTTTAAAATTATTGTACACAGGGGCGCCTGGGTGGCTCAGTCATTAAGCATCTGCCTTCGGCTCAGGTCATGGTCCCAGGGTCCTGGGATCGAGCCCCGCATCAGGCTTCCTGCTCAGCAGGAGGCCCGCTTCTCCCTCTCCCTCTGCCCCTGCTTGTGTTCCTGCTCTCGATATCTCTGTCAAATAAATAAATAAAATATTTTTTAAAAAATTATTGTACACAGAATAAAAGCCAAAAATAGAGAGAGAGGCATTGAAAATAAAAACGCTTCTCTTCTCTCCTCCATTCCACAGCATTACTCTGGTCTTTGGAACGTTTTTAAAGCATATACAAGTGTGTGCATATATACTTGTTTACTCCTGTGTATTTGTTTTCACACCAATGGAATTGCACTACAGAGTTCTGGGTCTCCATTTTTAAATTTGGTACCAAACACTGTTTAACTTGAAGAGTTTAACTACAAGAGCTCACTTCCAGAGGGAAGAGACCAGGTCTGGCTGGCTCACTGCTAGATGGACTTCACCTGGCATGCTGTCGACACATGATCCATACATGGAAGCCCTGAGGCTCTTCTGCTCTGGTCAGAAAAATGTCTGAGAGAAAAACTGTCCTTCAGCCCCAAATGCTCAACAGATCCCACAGGAATTTTCTTCGATGGACTCCAAGACAGGATCTGCATGTGGGCTTCTCCTTACAGGCTCCAGGCTGTAGTGAGACCCATTTCTGGGTGGAGGAACCACCACCCAAGTGGTGTTCCCAAGTTAGTAGGGGGAGTGTGTGTACCTCGCTGGACAGGGAATAAGGAGGCCAAAGAGGTCAGCAGACCTTGACTGTGCTCTAGTTTTCCCTCATGTCCAGCAATCTGTAAAATATACCCAGTCCTTTTGGGAGCAGAAAATCCAACTTTGATAGCAGGAAGTGGATTCTGCATAAACAGTAAGATTATTAATAAAGAATCTCAAAAAAAAAATTCTTAGTGGATATTGTTTTAGTAAGTTTCACAATTATTCGTGTGTGTGTGTGTGTGTGTGTGTGTGTATGCTGAAATAGCTATGTAACAATATTAAATACTGTGTGTATTTGAACTCTTATGCACATTCCAATTTCTCCAGCACATTCACTCTGTGATATGTCCCTCCCCAAATGTGATTTTGATTTTTAATTCTTCAGTGCTACAAAAATAAAGTGATTCTAGTCACCAAAGTTGAGCATCATCTCAGCTATAAAAAAAAAAAAGCCAAATAATTCCTCTATTTCAGAAGAATTTCAACCGTAATTTTATGGTTAATAGAAGTTAAAACCAATGGATGATAGCCTTGAATAAGAGAGAAGCTTATCTATTGGAGAGACTTCAAAGGTCAACACATCCCAGAAAGGCTCTAACTTATAACAGGAGACATTTATTATGCACTGACTTTGGGACATTAAAATGTCACTGCCGGAATTTACGGCTTTCGCAAAATGTGTACAATTTCTGTGGGGAATTTTCCTCATCCCAAAGGACAGGGATAATAGAAAGGAAGCCTTTTATTAGGGCTTACTTTTAAAACGTTCTAAAAGTGGTAAGGAGTCAGGATGACTGTTGTCCAGCTGGTTACAGGCAGTTGGTACATAAATCAGAAGGAATTGGCCTTAGTGAGCCTCTGTATGGAAAAGCTCACATAAACTGGCAACTGATCATTCCCCCTCCTTTATTTCTGTATAAACTGTTTACAGAAAACTATGTGGCAGAGTGTTTGAGAATAGTGACATTCTAATCCCTAGTAATTCTTAGGAAATGTAATTGTAGGAGCAGATTTCATAAAGTGCCTTCAATCTTGTATAAATCGGTGTAAATCACAGAGCCCTGTAAATGCCATTTGGACTTCAGAGCTCTAGCTGGGACCAGAGACTTACTTCCCTCTGGAGCTTCCCCAGGGCAACTGCTGGTTCCCTGGGCTGGTCAAATCTTATCAACCACCTTCGGTGGTTTCCAGGGAATTTGGGGACAATCTTACCCCATTTACTGTCCTCAGAATCTGCCCCCTGAGTTTCAAAGGCATCTGCCTTTCATAAGGAAAAGCCAACCTTCTGCTTCTGACTCACTTGCACAGAGAGTTGCAGATGCCTAAATTGAATGGACTGCTTGCTGTCCCTGGCTGTGAACAGGCTCTCTGTTGAAAACTGGAAACCAATGCGGTGAATGACATGAGTCCTGTTCAATGGTGCTAACCTCCCCTCCACAAAAGCCCTCTTAGCATGAATAAAGGATGACCAAGTGAGACTGGAAATGTTTTGCTCACAGTTTCTAAAAGTTGATGATGATCAATGCATGAGCCTCTTGGAACGCAGGGAGTCCATGTCCCTCTTTCAACTTCCCTAATGTGAAATAAGTGGCAAGTACAACTTTAAAGATGCAAATCTGAGAACGTGGAGCAGGTAACATTTTTCTCCTGCTGTTCACATTGGGAGAATCAAATGGACCGATGTAGGCAGGGACTTGGTTGTTACCTAAATAGACCCACATCCTTCTCCAAAATATGATGTCAATCCTGCCCCCCCACTTCCCCACTTGTCCACTTGTACCATCATTGTCCCGCCCAGGCCTTGAGAATCTCTCACCTGGATTATGTCTGCAGCCCCCAACTTGTTCCTCTGATTTTAATCTGGCCTCCACTAATTCATTTTTCCTCCAGACCACTGTCAAAATGTGATCCACCTATCACCTAAATCTATTATGTCATCCCCCTATTTCTAATCTTTTGGCATTTTTCTATCACCTACAGAATGAAGCCTCTCGAAGACTCCCCGCACCTTCCTGCTGCTGCAGGCTCTGCCCCACATGGCCATGCCCCACACAGGACACCCTGCCGACACGTCTGCCCTCCTCACACTCCACATTCCCTCGGGCCCCTGTGCCTTGTCGTGCTGTCCTCTCTACCTGAGGTGTTCTTCCCATTCTCTGGGCTGGCGTGACTACTGTTCATTCATTAAGATTCAACTCACACCCTACCTCCTCCAGAGATCCTTCTCAGCCCTCAGGGCAGAGAAGGGACCCACCGTTCTGTGGGCTGCCTCCTTCTGCAGGCCCAGCCCTCACTATATGGACTTGATCGCAGTCTACTAGTCTCGTTATGTGTCTTCTGGCCCGTGAGATGCTTGAACACATCAACTGTGACTTAGTTGTTGCTATGTTCTCACTCAAAGTATAGCACCATGTCTGTCCTATATTTGGTACCCTATAAATGCCTGATGAATGAATGAATGAGGCTGGAAAGACAAAATGAGCAAGAAGAAGGGCTTAGATTTTTATACAAGCTTTGTAAGGGTTATAGCAGATCATATAAAGTTTATAGTAGGTTTTTTATAAGGCTGTTCAAGTTTTGTTAGAAGCATATATATTTATAAATAGGCAGAATAATTTTAAAAAAACAATTTTTAGAGTTGAAAGAGACTTTAGAGAGCATCTAGTCCAACACTTTTCTTTTACAAACTGGGGAAACAGAAACTCAGAGAAGTTACGACCTGCCCAAGGCTCCATGGTAAGGTAATAATAACCTGTGAACAGGTCTACATATAGTATTTATGGGGTCTACTGTATGACTCGAGGCCTGTATTATATATGCTTTAATATTTATGTTCAAGTAAAGAATCAGTATCATGATTCACAAGTGGTATATTGAGCCCTCTAAAAGTACAATTTTTTTTTAGATTTTATTTATTTATTAGAGAGAGAGAGAGACAGGGAACACAAGCAGGGGGAGTGGGAGAGGGAGAAACAGACTTCCCACTGAGCAGCGAGCCCGATGCGGGGCTCGATCCCAGGACCCTGGGATCATGACCTGAGCCGAAGGCAGATGCTTAACGACCAAGCCACCCAGCCACCCTAGATGTACAATTTAAGAGTAATATCAAAGTGTCTCGTATTGTAAAATGTTCCTCAACCACCATCTGCAACTACAGTGAACACCACACTAACTCCTGAGTATCTCTGGAACCACCAGTTGGAACCCAAAGAGGAGGAAGAAAATGGGAGCTCAGCACTACCAGGAAGTGATACTTGATTCTGCAATCTGAAAGGAGGGACCTGACCAATTAATTAATTTGTCTTTGTCTTTTTTTCTACCTAAGTGCTTCTGCTACCTATACCTTCCACATTCCATCTCTGACATCAGCAGAGGCACAGCCCACCAGCCTGGATGGCATTTGGTCAGTTCTTTTGTCCTGAGGGACACAGAGCAAGAGAAGTGCAACAGTGTTTCTGTGGGGCCTGGGACCAGTGCTAATCATCAGGGTAGGCATAGTGGCTGTGTTGTACCAGCACCGAGCACCCATATGGTGCTTAATAAATATGTGTTTGTGGTACCAGGGCAAGAGTCCGTATGTGCTACTGTCTAAGGGTCCAGGGCAAGAGTCCTGCTTTTAAGGACTCCCTTTACAGCAGTACTAAATTTGAAAGAAAATCATATACAGGAACTAACAAGCTTACCTATCAAGCTCCCCATCAAAATATCCTGTGACAGTAATAAGGCAATAGTCTACTGGGGTCCTTAATACAGCATTTCTTCCATTCTTATAGCATTGCATTTAGGATCTAAGGTATAAAGGTCTAAGGGGGAAAGGCCAAGAAACTGGGAATTTGCAGTCTTGGATTGTTTTCTTAAATCTACTAATTACCTACTGGGTAACTTTGAGAAAACACAACCTGTTAATGGTTAGCCATTTCAGTTTCTCTACCCATAAAATAAGCCATAAATTATCTACACCCTTACAGAAGTACTGGGAGAATAAGTGCTCAAATGAAAGATATTGTATAAGGATAACATGGTCTTACAAATTTGAAAGCTGTTCTGACCTCCACTTAAATAGCATGATGTCAGGTTCACACAGAAAGAGTCTCCAACATAACTAGTCTTAGATGCAATAGTTTTCTTTGAGCTATTCAAAAGAAAAGTGTTCTCTAAATCCAATCTATTTTCTTGGGCAAAAAGTTTGTGTGTAACTTATAACTATCCTGTGAAAAGACTCCATTATGAAAACAAGACTGTTGCCTGGGAGTCTCCTCCCTTCCGTTTATATCCCATCTGTCATTACCTGCCCCTTTCTGAGCTGCCGGACACTCCTGTTCCTCTTTGGTTTGTTATAAACTGGACAAATAGAGTCTTTTGCCTTCCAGCGCCTCATTTAAGCTATTTTGAATCATTCAGTCTCCTAGAACAATCTGTGATTTGGATTATGGATATATCAAGTAAGAGAGACAAATGTGGTTAAAAGCAGGTATTTTCCTGATTTAGATTAGGGACCAACTTCATCAGCTTGATTAAGGAGGCATTCAGAAACCCAAACCATCTAATCCTGTCTTGAAGCACGATGGGATCGCTGCTGCATGGCTGGAGTCATCTTAGAGAGAGTGCAAGTGGGGGCGAGGGGCAGAGGGAGAGGGAGAGGATCTCGAGCAGACTCCGAACGGAGCATGGAGCCCGACGTGGGGCTCGATCCCACAACCCTGAGACCACAACCTAAGCCAAAACCAAGAGTCAGACACTTAACCGACTCAGCCACCCAGGTGCCCTCCCTCACAAGGAATTTTATGCTTCAGAAGCAGAGAGAATATCCCCTCCCACCTATAAACAGCACTGAGCTGGTATCTGGGGACTCAAGGACTCTGGAATCACCAGGCAGAGCACGGATGGGATGTGGGCTTTGATGACCTGTAACTTCTTGAGGTCCTAATTGGAAAAACTATTCTAAGAAATAGGAGATTCCTGGGAGGTGGATGGTTCATTTGTGTTTCCCTTTACACACAGTAAGGAGGTTCTTCACCTTAAGAGAACCATCATGCCAGTGGTATGTGTTTTCCATTCTTTTTTTTTTTAAAGATTTTATTTATTTATTTGAGAGAGAGAATGAGATAGAGAGAGCATGAGGGGGGGGAGGGTCAGAGGGAGAAGCAGACTCCCTGCTGAGCAGGGAGCCCGATGCGGGGCTCGATCCCGGGACTCCAGGATCATGACCTGAGCCGAAGGCAGTCGCTTAACCAACTGAGCCACCCAGGCGCCCTGTGTTTTCCATTCTTGATCAGCCCACTGAACCATACCCTTCCTGTTCATGGTCATCTCTTCAGAACCTGTCTGGGCCTTGGCCATGAGAGTTGCTCAAAAAAATATTTGTTGAACAAATAAACAAATAGAATATAATTTCATCACTTCATCCAATTAAAAAAGTGATACCCTACTTAGAAGACCTTCAGAAGAATTTTCCCACCCTAAATTTCCCAGAAATCCAAATGGACAAAATATTTCCATTTTGATTTTCAAATATCAGAAGAATGCAGTGACCACAGTTTATATTCTCCCTCCTATTTTCCTCAGGGCCTGCGTTGCTCATTTAAATGCAATTTGCTGCCTGTTTGGGTCAGTGACTTAAGTTGGGAGGCTCTTACAGTAACTCAGCGCTGTGGAAATTCCAGACCTCTGGCTGGGGTCTGGGGGAGAAGCCCGGGTTTGGCGGCTCTGAGGGCCACTGTAGGTAAGCACCAGGCAAGAGGGCTGGTCTACCTGGGCCAGCAGGTCTCCAGCCTCACCAGTTTGGTTTAGCATGGAATCAGTCAGCAATGCCTGAGAAAGCCAGGAGACCAGTCAGGATGATTAGGGAGGTTATAAACCAGAAAACTTCCGCCTTGGTATTTGAAAACCACACGGTATTTTACAACATTCCTGTCGATTAACTGCTGGGAAGGGCACTACCTTATTGCCTTTTGCATAATGGAACCAATCTTTCCCCTCAGAGGCCCTCGTGTTGCTTTGATCAAGTTCAAAAGATGAGGGAAATGATGACTAAGGACCTTGGGAATCAGACCGAAGAATCTCACAGACATACTCAAGGGTTTTGCGGAGATCGCTGTTTGTTTGTTTGTTTGTTTGTTTTTTACTGATGCATCATTTTGGTAAATAATTTCTATGGTCAGGGCACTTATCAAACTCCTTACCCAAATATTTGTTATTTAGAAAAAAATCAAGGAAACAGACTTGTGTTTATTATTCTGAGATCAGCAGCAGTTTGATGAATTAAAAACAGTCTTACTTTTTCCTCTTTCCTCTCCCTTTACCAGCCTCTTGTAAAAGTGCCAACATTATACACCCAACTCTCTACACAGTGAAAACGAAAAATAAAAGTGACCTTGGTGATCCGTTGGCTGCCTCTGCCCACGTTAGACTTTGGGCCAAGAGCCCACTCCCCTTTAGCATCAGAGGTAGATATTTGGAACCAACTGAGTTGGAAAGGGATACTGTAAATGTCTGTTTCCGGTTCACAGGGCCCTCAGCGTCACTGCATAGTTTGGACGTCTGACTAGTTTCCTGACTTTGAGAGTCTCCCACTTTAAACATGAGGGGTCGACCCTGGAAAGGAAAGGAAAGACACGCACGAGTTTGCCACTGACTCCACCAGCCTTTACTCTCAGGCCGGGTTTCTCCCGGCGGGATTTAAATAGAACTATTGTGACACGGACCGCGACTTCAGTTGCCGTCCCGAGGCAGGGTGATGGTGAGGTCGTGGGTCTGCTCACATGGTCTGAGTGGGGAAGGCCATGTCTGGGCCAGCTGGCCACAAAAGAGCTTCCAGGAAAGCCCCACCTCCCCTCATCGTGACCGAAGAACGGAGCAAAACCAGACACTTCAAACTCAGACAACCATGGTGAGGCTGGCTCTCCTCGACACCGTCCTTCAGGGGTTCTACTGATATTTTACACGTGTGAAAGAAAGGCTTTGTTAGGGGCACAGATCTAAACTCTTTCCAAAAGAGACAACCTTGCTACGTCATCACGAGGAGGGAACCAACGCATCCCAATGAATCCCTCTATTTTAAAATAAAAGGATTTTATTAACCTATACCGAACGAAAACTCTAGGGCTACAGTAACTTCAACTTTGCACAGTTGCCACAGAGCTTAACATATATATTGAAACACTCACGCTGTCTTTAAAGCCACTCTATTCTTGAACGTCCTCAATGTTAACAAATGCAACAGCAATTCTCACCTACCTGTAGAGGTCCTGCACCGATTGCTTCTATTCCTTTTATAGTAAACTGAGCTGGCTGACAAACTGATTCTGCTCCGTCAAGGTAGGACGGGTGGTTGCTAATTCCTGAGGGGAATGGGCTCCTGTTGGTCTGATCTGAAAGAGAGAGGCCAAAGAACCAAGTTTCCCAGAGGAAACACAGGAGTGGGGGCAGGTACCATGGTGGGGGGGGGGGGAGAGGGCAAGCGTTGGTTGGGGGAGGGTGGAACACTAGCCATGAATGACTGCCGGCATTTGCAGTTCATAAGTGAACATTTCATATTCATGAATAAAAAGTTTCATTGACCATTATGAAAGTTAGAATTCTGTGTTCATAAGTAAAAATTTCAGCAAATAATTTCACTATACCTAGTGGGATCCTAGAGGCAGGAGCCCCCTCACCCCCCAAAATAGGAGAAGCCAAGCATTGCGGCCTTCTGCTGTCAGTCACAGGCGTCCCGCCAATGGAAGTCCAGAGGAGAGTGGGAGGAGAAAAGGCTTTTGTTTTCCTTTTCTTCAAGCATTATGAAACAACCAGTCCCTTAGGATTCCATTTAAGTCTCGCTCGAACTACTTTCTCTCAGGAACTTTTGCCTTGAACCACTTTTAGGCACTGAACTAGTTCCTTCTTGCTGGAAGAACGTTATTGTATTGTCTGAAATAGTGCATGCTTCCTTCCAGAATGCCGGCGGAAAACCCCAATGATGCCCTTTCCCACTAAACTATTAGGATATCTCCTTCCAGTAAATGCAAAAAAGAAGAACACGCAACCATTACTAACTGGCAGGCTAGGAATGTTTTTTAAGTTGAAAAGTTACTTTTTTTTAACTTAAAATTTCTACTACTCTAAGCTTTACGAATGCAGAGACCATGCCATACATCTTTGTATCTCCACAATTTCCACTTTAACGCACATAGTTGGAGATGAATCATGATTTTTTATGTGAAGGAAATTGACCTGCAAATTAAAAACCTTTTTCATACAGAACTTTGGCCAAGCAAAGGCCCATAATATCTGTAAATGTGATGGAGAAGCAATGAGGGTAGTTCTTGTCCCACAGTCTAGTATGAAAATCTAGATTGAAGGTCTGTTTTACTTTTCACGTTCTGTTTTAATGAAAAGAAGGAGGAATGTGAATAACAATTAACAATTCAAACAAAACTCATCTGAATTTGGCTTTGATTTGTGATAAATCCCGCACCTCAATAGTGACCATGATCCCCTTCTATTCATCTTCAACTTCAATCGTTGTCCACTTGATCAGATCCTGGCTGGAAAGAGGACCCAGAAGGTTCCAGACATCCAGGGAAGAGAATCTTCTGGAAAAAGAGGAGAGGTGGGAGAAGGTGCTAGAAGAGAGGACCCAGGAGTCATAGTTGAGGTTCATCTCTGCCACTGAATCACTTTGTGTCACTGAGAAATGTTTTTTCCCTTTTCATGCCTGAGGTTTCTTCTTGACAACTGAGATGAATGGATTAGATAATGTAAAAATTTCCTGCTGGGACTGGGATTGAACTTCACATGTAAATAAGAATTCATTGAACTTTGCATTGTTGTGGTATTATACTGAATATGGAGAGAGCTTATGAATTTAATAATAAAAACTAAAAATGGATAAATGGAGTCAAACAAAGAATTATCAAAAGCTCAAAGACATTTAGGGACAAAAATGGAAACAAAGTAAAACGTTTACATACTTTTAATTCTAGTGCTTACCACTGTTTCCTTCTGCAGCTTATTTAAATGCACATTTCAAAGTTATAATAATTTTGAGTAAATCCCCTAGTTGGCTTGAATGTATATAAATTTGATCTTGGTCATTTAAACTTTACACAATTCAGCAATTTTTGAAATCTGTATTATTCAAGTAAATGAGTAGTGTCATTTGCTTATTTGATGCGATTTTTAAAAAATGAGTCCTTTGAGAAACTGCTACTGGGTATCAATACTAAAATGAAAACACTGGCTAAAATCATAAAAGCAGGAAAATTAATTTCAGGGCATTTTAAACTCCCCCTGTTTCCTGGGCTCACAGGGCTTCAGAAGTTGAGAATTGCTCTCTGATGTCACTGTTCTCTGAAAGCTGATCCATTCAAATCCAGATGGTGGACATCTTTGAATCACATACTGCTTACATTTTTCAGTGCCTCTGAAAAAGAATTTCCCCCTTTTAATCCTCAAAACCAAACTCAAATGAATTGTTTTACCCACCTGCAGCTTCCTCTGAGGAATATAACTCTTTGATTCAATCCATAATTTCCTCTATTCTCCAACCCCCAAATTATCCAATTTTAGTTTTAAATTCAAATCATTATTACTGTCACTGATTCTGAGCTGGGAAAACGGAGGGTGGTTTTTTGGGGATGCAGCACGGAGATGTTACACAAATATAAGCCAGAAAATTTCTCATTTCTTTAATTCTCTACCACAAACTACAATTGTATTAATCTGACAGACTTTCAGTGTGGTTCTGGGGACTGCAAGTCCAGAAACTTTTGGCTCCTAAAAGCCTCTTTCAAAGGGAAAACTATCTGCTGAACAATAAAGTCCATACAGAGGAATGGAGTGTGGACCTCATTTGTTTGTGTCTCAGATAGAGGTTACTGGTGGCAGGAGCCTAGAAGAAGACTCTGTGTAATACAGACTTGCTGCCGGCTGAAGAAGTACACACACACAGAGCCCAAGAGCAAGTAAGGAACAACTGGTTGATATGTAGGCCTCTCCTGGCCTCTGGCTCTTCCCTTGCACCCAGTTTACACCCCCACATTCTATCATTGCACTGCTTCAACTAAACTTCAAGCTAAGCTTCCGTCCCATGCCAACACTCATTCCTGTTTCTAAATATCTTTCCTACTTGTACACATCCCTATTTCGTGTCTTTGTATTGTAAGGACATATACCATTGTGGAATTTTTAGACTGAAAATAAGACATGGTTCTAACATACATAATGTCACCATGTACTTATGAGTTATTAATTCAGACCCTGTTCCTTCTGTGGGAAGAACGCACCATTGGCACCTCAGGCCAATTGCTATATATCCTATAAGACCTGGTTACTCTTCAGATGCTCTGTGAAGCCTCTCTGACGGTCCCCCTCTTCTGCGCTTCCCAAGCATCCTGAGTGACCTCTATCATAGTTTAGAATAGACTGTTATGGGCTTAATTGTGTCCTTCCCCCCTCCCCCACAAATTCATATGTTGAAGTCCCAATCTCCAGTACCTTGAAAACAAGGTCTTTAAAGAGGTGGTTAAGTTAAAATGTGGACATTGAGGGGAGGCCCTAATCCAACATGACTGGTGTCTACATGAGAAGAGGAGAAAAACCAGAAATACATGTACACAGAGGAGGGGCCATGTGAGGACACAGCAAGAAGGTGCCATCTGCAAACCAAGGAGGGAGGCCTCAGGAAAAGGCAAGCCTGCTGACAACTTGATCTTGGACATCTAGCCCCTGGAACTGTGAAAGATAAATTTTTGTTGTGTAAACCACCCAATCTGGGGTATTACAGCAGCCCTAGCAAGATAATACACTGTCCTACAAATTATTGCCTTATCCATCTCTACTTCTGGATTGTGAATACTCTTAAAAGGGACTGTATTTCATCTGCCTAGTCACAGAACCTAGCAGAGTACCTGACATATATAAAAAAATATTTGTGGATTGAAGGAAGGAAGGATTTTCCTGACTCAATTTGATCATCAGCCTCTAGTCACTTAGTGTCTTATTTTCCTCCCTATTTTTATTCATCTTCTCCCATCCTAATCCTAATGGCTTGAGTATGTGTCTCTATTTTGCACCTAAGTCTTTAACACAAGCAGATTGATTCCCAGTTTTCAGAGGTATCATGCAGGACATGAGCGATATCCAGAACCACTCCTCCCTCACTGGATGTACACACAGCAGTCGCGTGCTGTGGTTTCTCATCATGACAATATGCTGGGCCCAAAGATGCCAATTTACATGAGTCGGACAGTGAAACAATGGCATACATGCCCCTTTTCTAGAGTTAGGCTAGCAACTCCATCTCATAGAGGCTGAAACGGCTCCTAAGAAGAGCCGCTTCTGACTGCCAGTTCTGAGGTGATCAAAATAAGAGAGGAGATCGCTGGTACAGTGAGTGACCCAGGAAATGTTAAAAGGGTGGGAAGTTGGCTCAGCAGGGTTGGGAGCTGCCTCACATCCTGAAGTAATTATTCCAATAAAACACTCTTATGTCCAGATATATTTTTTTTTCTCAAATTATGGGATAACTACACATAACAACTCAGAAAGATCACATTTGTGTGAATAAACCTGATTGTGCTTTGAAAGCACTTCCTTTCAGCGTCACGCTGCTCCAATCTCCTGGGCTCCAGTGAATTTTGAGGGAAGAATGGCAGGGCCAGAGTATTTACACGTCTATAAAGGCTGTATTTGTTTTTATATGTTCTTGCTGCTTGGCTCTGCAGTCTTGTTTAGAAACATTATGTTGAAAAAAAAAACAAACAAACAAATGTTAAATGGTATTTTATTTGAGTGAGGGTGCCCGATAAGTCCTCTTGTAAAAGAGTGGCCTGTCATGCAAGGGGACTCGGGCGGCCTTATTGCTCAGGACACTGGGTAGCCACATTTGTAGTGGATGCTGTTTGAACCTGATGCTTGGAGGAATGTTTTCTCCTATAACAAGGTTTGTAATGGCAAATCATTTTATCCCCAGGTTATGTTTTGTTTTGTGCATGTGTATTATTTTTTTAAAGATTTATTTCTTATTTATTTGAAAGAGAGAGAGAGCACCAAGCGTGAGGGGCAAAGGGAGAAGGAGAAAGAATCTCAAGCAGATTCCACACTGAGCGGATCCTACGGCTGGGCTCCATTTCATGACTCTGAGATCATGAGCTGAGCCGAAACCAAGAGTCAGCTGCTTAACCGACTGCCCACCCCCAGGTGCCGCGTGCATGTTTTTTAATTCCCAGTTTAAATGGTAAGTCTAGCAATTCTGTTCTTTTCTGTAAATAGGATGTTTCATTGTAACTGAGTACCTTGAAGTTCTAGCTATACTGAAAAACTTTGGGCCAGTTTATTTTACTTTCCAAGGAAGTGTTGTAAGGTGAACCCACATTTAAAAGAAGAAATCCTCTAAGATTTAGCCAAACCTGCCTTGAGGTGAGAAATCAAGAGCAAGGAGCTCATTTGTGACTTGAGATAATGATGAAGATCCTTCAGCAAATTCCCAGGACTGCCTTTTCTAGACACTCAACTAAGTAAACTCCATATTAAAAATGTCCATTGTAAAAAATAAATAAATGTCCATTGTGTGCAGGGTACAAGGTAAATGCCTTGAGAGCCATTAAGGATTAAAATCTTTTAAATGTTTCTGGTCCTCAAGATATTCACAGCAAAATTGGGGACAAAAATTTTAATCAGGATCAGGCTAAATAGAAATAAAACATTTCAGTAACAGATCTAAATTAAAAGAGATGGCAACTTCCAGAAGGCTGTCCATGATTAATTACATGGTAATTATAAGCAAGTAGTGCTCTGAGACCCCAGTGCTCTCTCTAGGGTCTCATCTTCCCCTTAAATGGGAAGGCTTCTTCAGGACAGGCAGATGTAGGTAGGTCCAGGGGAGGCCAACAAAGTTACCTCGTTGTCTCCAGATTATGAGGCCAGGCAGACCTGAGCTCAGCTCTACCTAGGACGACCTGGGACAAGTTCTTTTCTGCTCTGAATAGAGATGATAAACTTACCCTTTGAGTTGCTGTGAGGAGTAGATGAGCTCTGCGTAAGTAAATTCTTGGTGTAGACTCTCACACATATTAGCATTTATGAGAGCAGATATCATGTTATTTATCAATTTGTCTTTTAGTTTATTTTCTGTTTGCCCCACTCAAAAGTAAGCTCCTTGAGGGCAGGGACTTAGCATTGTTCTGTCCTTGGATCCACAGTATCTATATTACTATGCAACACATAATAGGTGCCTAGTACATATTTGTTGAATGAATAAATCAATGAATAATTAATAGAACTTCAAAAAAGTGGATTAGCTAATATTATTATTCAACCTTGTCTTTTTCATATTTCTTCTTGTCCTTCTTCATTGTCTTTAAACTTAGGAGCAACAAGAGATGTTGCAAGCAATAGGCTAAGTTCCATTTGAGTAGGATCGTTTGGAGTTTTAAAGTCCCTATGGGTTCAGGCTATTGGAACTTGCATTGTTCACTTCGAGAGGAGTAGACGATGCAGTGGGGAAAATAAAGCTTTTCTTCCTGTGTCTCCTTCCTCCATCAGCTCCTCCTCACTGGATCCTTATTATGTCTGTGCCCCTTGTGCCCTTCTCACCCATTAATATCCAAAAATAAAGAACAGAGACAAATTGTGGGGAGGAAACAAATATTTTTTCACATAGACCTTCCAACTCCCATGGAGAGAGAGTTGGAATGTAACTTCCCCTTTCTCCAGCCCACCTCAGTGCCCATTTTTAAGTCCAGGAAGACTTAGTTAGCCGAAGCCTACCAAATGAAGCATGACTGTTAGAAAAATGTTGCGTTTGCCGTGACACTAAGCAGGAATGGGCTTCTAGTGTGAGATCACTTGGCTTTGTGCAAAAGTCCCTGTCACTGCCACCAGAGACAGACTTATTTTGACCTAATTTTCAGTTCTGTTATGATTTTGTAGGCTAAAATTAAATTTGGTTTAAGAACACTGACCAGGGTTTATATCACTAGCGGGAGGGAAGGAATCAACATTTTATCATCTTGTGTTGGTGTGGGACCAACTGGAGCGTCTCATTAAAATCTTATTTGCAGGAAATGGACTCATTTACAGCTCCCCACTCGGTAGTATGTTTGTTAATAGTGCAGAAGGGAGGTAAAATGAGTCACAAAAGGTCAGCTCTGGATCGAGTAAATTTCCTCCCCGACTGCAGATTGCTGACACCCCATTGTGTTTTCTGTGTGTGACACAAAACTTCAATCCATGTACAGTGTAACCTCTTAGATAAAATCCAATCCCCAGACCTGCAAGACCCATTATTGCCTAAGAAAAGCCAAAATTACTGAATGTTTTCCTTTCTTCTGACTTAAAATGCACGTCATCAACCACGTAAAGGAAAAAGAACAACGTGCAAAGTATTCTCTGGGGTTTCTCACCCATTCTAAGATATTCTCACAATGAGGTCTCAGCTTAAAAATGGTCTCATCAGAGGATTTTAATGCTCCTGTGTGAGCATTTCAAGAAATTCAAAGAAATGAAATCTAAACATCTCAGAGGTTGTGGAGAGGTTGATTCAAACACTTAGGTATTTTGGTTTTCATATGAAAAATATCTTAGATCTACATATGGGTCTCCATGGACTTTATAAAAAAAAAATTTTATAACATGTATATATTAGTCAGGGGCCTGGTAAGAAGAAGAATTCACCCCAGAAGTTTCCAGTAAAGACAGCTTAATAAACAACTACTGACAATGGTATGGGCAGGCAAAAGAACAAATAAGAGACTTTGAAGCACCCAGAGACCAGCAACAGTGGGAAGCTGTTACCACTGTTAGGTGTAAAGGGCAAGGGGAGGAAATGATGGTACATGTTCCCCATGGAAGCTAGTGGAGACTACAGTCCCTGCCAAAGACCCACCTGAAGAAGACAGGGAGCCAGGAGGAAACACCCTGATCACCATCTCTGTCCCACCTCTGATCTCCTGCTGGTGCTTCCTGTTGGCCAAACTGAACTGGAAGGCAGTGGCAGGGGAGACTGGGTGACAGAGTCCCTAGGGGTCAGTTGCCCAGCGCATACAGTAGGGTGGAGAAAGGCAGAGGATTAATCTGCTAGGGCAACTGGAGCATAAAAAGCATAGTGTTCTTCATAGGCAATGATTTTGCTCAATATTTATTTATTTACTGCCAGTGTATTTATGATAAATTTGCAGCTATTTATCCAGGCTTGCTCTCTACCCTAGTCCCCTTGGAGATCCTGTAGTCTGTACTTATATTCCAAGAGCTTGTCTCTGTGCAGTGCTAACTCTTCTGTATGGAGATTAATCCTTATCTCCATGTCAACTAAATAGATTGAAGATTATGAAAACTGTGATGACCATCTTCACCTTTATGAATCTTTAAATTCAGAATCTCTTGGTCTGGCACAGCTTCATTCTTTCAAGGATATTAAAACATTTTAGTTTTGTTATCTCATTGATCTTTGCCATATCTCTGATGGGCAGGCATCTTGGTAGTACCTAGTACAGTGGCGCACGGAAATAGATGCTCAATAAATGCTTGTTGACAAGATAATCATCATCAAATGCCTCTTGTGCAGATAGGAAAGCTTACACTGAGACGTTAAACAACTTAGCCAATATCTCACGGGGTGCCAGTAGGAACAGAAGCCAAGTCAGAGGGTTTACCCTGAATATGCTTCCTCCAAAAGGAGATTTTGCTAAGCCTGGCAAGAATTTGAACAAGAGTTTATTTTCTTCCCGTACTTTGACCCAATCTTAAGAATAGTTGAGAAATTCAGGGCATAGTTTTTCAACTGATTTGTTTCCTAGATTGCCAGTGAAATGTGTGCCCCATAATTTATTCTTAATCATTAGACATGAAACATTATTGCCCCAGGAACAAAAAGCCAAGTTATTCTCTTAGAGGAATTGAACTAAACTATTATGGTTTCTATATATTATTTCTGGGATGGGGAAAAGAAAATATAAAGGGGAGATGAAATCTGAGAACTGCATGTGAAATCAGTTACAGCCAACCCTTATCAATGAAAAACAAGGATAGGAATGACTTGAGAAACATAAATGTACATGGTTTTAGAAATTCTACAGTTATTATAAACCCATCTTCATCCAAACTTTCTACTATATTCCAAAGTTTTAAATGCTAATTTTTCTTGGATGGCACTGTTTTCCTGAATATCCCATGAAGGATTCATATACAGAAGGAGAAACAGAGGGGCCTGGATTCACTGCAAGCAAGATAAACTCTTTGTGAAATAATACTAAATCAGGTAGATCAAATTTTGTACATAAGGCAAATCATTTATCAACATGAAAACACATGGGCACAAGGAAGTTCTGTAATCTTGGAAGCCTGTGTCACGCCTTCTTCCAGAGAGGGTATCGCCAGCCTGCTTGATTTATAGGTGGCTCGTGTACACAGCCTCACTGTGGGCGCATGTGACATGACCTAGGAGACTAACAAAGGGCTTGGGTCTTCTCAAAATCACAGTTATTTATTTTAAACTTTATTTATTTATTTGAGAGAGGGACAGAGTGTGCAAGGAGGGAGGGGCAGAGAGAGAATCTTAAGCAGACTCTGTGCTGAGTGCGAAGCCGGTTGTGGGGCTCGATCCCACGACCCTGAGATCATGACCTGAGCCAAAACCAAGAGTTGGATGCTTAGCTAACTGAGCCACCCAGGCGCCCCTCTTCCTTGCCATCTCATCCAGGTGTACATTGCCTGGTGAGTACTTTATCTCTCAAGACTGAGCTCCAATGACACTTCTCCTGACTTGACTAGTGACACCACCCTCTTCTGTCATGCTAGCACAATACACATATCTAAATTATTGCATGCACCACATTGTATAGTGCTCACTGTTTATATGTCTGTCTCCTCAGTGAACTATGAGGTAACAATCTGCAGCCTATTCAGGATCTTAGTTCCTTATCTAGCATATGCACTGCTCTTAAACCCTGAAAACGGAGGGTTGTGCTTCAGAGACCCTACCTTGGCCCTCCTCCAGCAGTGTCCCTATCCCTGAGGTGAGAAGTCAGCAGGACCAGGGATGTGACTTCCTGGATTCCATGTCTACCCAGATCCCACGCTCCCTGTTTCTAGACCATGCTTTGCTTACCTAGAGCCCAAGAATTCTCCATCTAAATGGTCCAATCCTCCCTTTGGGGCCTTGACAAGCCCTTTCCCAAGATCTGTCCTCTAAGAAGGGACCAACAACGTGTGTGCTCACTCCTAGATCCGAGGACTGGCCAAGGCAGCTATTCGTGAAGCATATGGACAGAACTTGTATAAACAGGCTAGACTGTCCACATGTGTGCATGCGAGGTGTCCAGGGATGAGGTTAGAGCAGGACTAGGAGGAGCAGGCAGTTAGGCAGAGAGCTGGAGCCTGAAGCCTCAAGGAACCTGAGGGTTCTAAAGTTGAACCTGGCCTCCTAGGTGGTTATGAAGGTATATTTATCATGGTGGGAGGATGGATCATATCTTGTCATTTGCAACCTTGAAATATTTAGGCATATGTCACGTGAGCTTCCATGTGTACTCTAGCCTGGATCTCTACACATGTTAGGGCGCTGGTGTCTTGGCTAATATGGTGCACAGCACATGGGAGACGCTTCATGCATGACTGAGGACTGGCTCACAGCAAAAAGATGTGGAATAATTGAGACTCAAGGGAAATAATTCTGTAGTGTTTGAGTAAGAGAAAATAATAGAAGATATTAATTATAATTGAATTAACAAACTAGTTAATATACTTCCTAAAAATGTTTATATTCCAAGGGTCAAACAAACATTCTTGCTAGGACGATGTTATTTACCAAATTAATGATCAATTTTTAAAAGCCTCACTTGAATTCTCCAGCATTCTTTGTATTTCCAAAACACAACACCAATCTACAAAGCACTCATAGATGGGTTAAGAATGAAGTCAAATAAAACATGAGTCAGGTAGCAAACTCCATTGTGGGGGTTAGTTATACTCCAGCCAGAGAGGAAGAATTAACCAAAACTAGCAACAGTATTTCTTGGAGGCAGCATTTCAGGCCTCTGTCACTTCAAATGACCCCTTATCCTTCACTGGCAGATAAAATCATTCTTGTAAGGAAAAGGAACATTCATCTTCCAGGTGGAACCCTGAGAACTAAGGTCCTGCTTGCCACAGATATGATAATTTCAATGAATGTAGGCATTTTAACTTTTTCTCATGTATAAGAATCAATGGCTCACCATGTTGAGTAACCAAGACTTCTTACCTCTTTTCTAAAGATAATACTTTTATTGTCACATAAGTGCATGTTACTAACAAATGTAAGGAAATTTCAGGCTAAAATATGTATATACATATGGTTGTATGTGTATGCATGTATATATGTGTGGAAATTGAGAGGGGCAGGGAGAGGGAGAGAAAGAGAGAATCTACTTAACTTGGAAAATCAACTAAGAAACATCTATTGAGGGACTTCTCCATACTCAGCATTTGTCACATTATGCTAAGCATAAGGGATAAAAAGTCAAGGCCTTAAAACAATAACGAGATACTACTGTACACCTATTAGAATGGACAAAATTTGGAACACTGACACCAAATATTGGACAGGATGTGGAGCAAGAAGAACTCTCATTCACTGCTGCTGGGAATGCAAAGCTACTTTGGAAGACAGTTTGGTCGTTTGTTAGAAAACTAATATACTCTTATCATATGATCCATTGATTGTGCTCCTTGGTATTCATCCAAAGGAGTTGAAAACATGTCCACACAAAAACCTGCATGTGAATGTTTATATCAGCTTTATTCATAGTTCAAAACTTGGAAGCAACCAAGATATCTTTCAGTAGGTGAATGGATAAACTGTGGTATATCTAGACAATGGAATATTACTCAGTGCTAAAAAGAAATGAGATATCAAGCCATGAAAAGAAATGGAGGAAACTTAATGCATATTACTAAATGAAAGAAGCCAATCTGAAAAGGCTACCTATTCTATGATCCCAACTATATGACATTCTGGAAAAGGTAAAACTACGGAGATAGTAAAAATATTAATGGTTTTTATGGTTGGGGGAAGGAGAGGAGGAATGGATAGGCAGAGCACAAAAGATTTTTTAAGGTGGTAAAAATATAATATCATTATGTCATTATATATTTGTCTGAACCCATGGGATGTACAACCCCAAGAATGAACTGAAATGTAAAATAAGGACTTTGGGTGAATATGATGTGTCGACATAGGTTAATCAATTGCACCACTCTGGTGAGGGACACTGATAATGGAGGAGGCTGTGCATGTATGGGGACAGGAGTGTCTGAGAAATCGCTGTAATTTTGCAATTTTGTGGTGAGCCTGAAACTACTCTAAAAAATTGTCTTTTTTTTTTAGATATATATTTTTTTAATTTTCCCCACAGAAAGATAGCACAAGTTGGCAGAGCTGCAGACAGAGGGAGAGGGAGAAGCAGGCTCTCTGCTGAGCAAGGAGCCCGACACAGGCTCGATCCCAGGACCCTGGGATCATGACCTGGCTGAATGCAGCTGCTTAACCAACTGAGCCACCCAGGCACCCCTAAATAATTAAGTCTTGAGAAGAAGAAGAAGAGGGGCATCTGAGAAGGAGGAGAAGGAGGAGGAGAAGAAGAAAGACAAGGTCCTGTCCCCAGGAAAGTTGACAATTTTTTTTTTTAAGATTTTATTTTTTTATTTATTTGAGAGAGAGAGAGAGCACAAGAGGGGGTAGGGTCAGAGGGAGGAAGAGACTCCCTGCCAGGGAGCCCGATGCGGGACTCGATCCCGGGACTCCGGGGTTATGACCTGAGCTGAAGGCAGCTGCTTAACCAACTGAGCCACCCAGGCGCCCAAGTTGACGATATTTGATGGGAGTTTGGTCTGGAGTGATGGGAGAAGCACTGTGGGCATATGTGGGTAAGGGTGAGGACACAGATTTGCCTATTACCTCCCATGAACAGACACTGTGATTAGGTGTGTTATATTAGAGCATCTCATTTAATTCTCATCAAACCAGTGCACGTAAATACTATCCTCATTTTCCAGATGAGGAAACCAATGTTTAGAAGATGACCCCAATGAAAGAGCGAAACAACTGAGCAGTTGCAGAAAAAACTATTTAAAAGGAACTTATGGGAATGTAAATGGGTACCATCACTATGGAAAACAGTACAAAAATTCCACAAAAAATTAAAGAGAACTACCATACGATCCAGCAATCCCACTTCTGGGTATATATCCGAAGGAAATGAAAACAGGTTATTGAAGAGATATCTGCATTCCAGTGTTTATTACAGGCAAGGTATGGAAACAACCTAAATGTGCATCAGTGGATGAGTGGAAAAAGAAGATGTGGTTCATACATACAAAGGAAAATTATTCAGCTATGAGAAAGAATAAAATCCTGCCATCTATGATAACATGGATAGATCTCAATGCTAAGTGAAATAAGCCAGATGGAGAGAAAGACAAATACTAAATGGTGTCTCTTAAATCTTGGAAAATCTTAAAAATCTTAAATAAAAAAAAATCTTAATTAAAAAAAGTTAAACTTTTAGAGATCATCCGGTAGCGGCGGCCAGCAAGGAGACGAGGGCACCGCCACGCGATGCCATGCCTTTCTTTGATGTGCAGAAAAGGCTGGGCCTTAACTTAGATCATTGGATGACAATCCAAAGTGCTGAGCAACCTCACAAGATTCCAGGTCGATGCCATGCTTTTGAAAAAGAATGGATAGAATGTGCGCATGGAATCGGTGGTACCTGTGCAGAGAAAGAGTGCAAGATAGAGTTTGATGATTTTGTAGAATGTCTGCTTCGGCAGAAAACGATGAAACGTCTGAGTGACATCACGAGGCAGCGAGATAAACTAATAAAGGAAGGGAAGTACACACCTCCACCTCACCACTTGGGCAAGGAGGATCCTAGGCCCTGAGCAGAGCTGCTGCTGATGGCTGGAGGCTGATTTTCATGTTCTCTCTTCTCCACTAGAAAGTTCATTTACTGAAAACCTCTTTGTGAAAGTGTCTAAAAATAAAGGATTGCTCTATCCTAAAAAAAAAAAAAAAGTCAAACATTTAGAAGGAGTAGAAAAGTGGTTGCCAGGGGTTAGGGAGTAGAGAAAATAGGGAGAGGTTAATAAAAGGGTACACACTTTCAGTTATAAGCTGCATAAGGTTTGGGGATCTAATGTACAGCATGGTGACTATAGTTGATAACACTGTATTGTATAATTGAAATTTGTTAAGAGAATAGAATTTAAATGTTCTCACCAAAAATAAAATAAAGCAAATATGTGAGGTAATGGCTACGTTAATTAACTCGACTGTGAGATCCTTTTACAATGTGTATGTATATCAAATTATCACAATGTACACTTTAAATATCTTACTATTTTATTTGTCAGTTATACCACAGTAAAGCTGAAAAAAAGAAACATGAACAGCTGAGTCAGATTGCTCATACAATTTAATTATGTTGTCAAAGATGCAAGCAGTTCCCTCTCAATTCATGGCAGGGTCTGCAAATGGAAAAAAAATGATGGGTTTCACAAGGGTGATCATGGCTTCAGGAACAATGATTATAAGGATTATGCTCACTTAGTGCTAGTAATGTTCAAAATCAAGAAAAAAATTTAAAAAGAGAATCAAGTTAATGCTTATCTGTATCACAGAATCTCTTCCTTCTCAGTTGTTTCACATTAATTTTTTTGGTTTTTTTTTTTGAAAAATGTTTTGGTGTGCTTGAGAAGGATGTACATTCTCTAACTGTTGGGTGCAGGATCTGTAGACATGCCTATTAGATCACGTATATTAGTTATGTTACTCAATGCTCTACATTTTAGTGATTTTTTGACCTTCAAATAACTAAGATGTATTGAAATCTAGTAGGTTATTGTATTTTTGCATTTCTACCTATAGTGCTATAAATTTTACTTCATATATTTTGAGGCTATTTTAGAATTACTAAATCTTCTAAAAGAGTTGAAAAAACACAATGAAAGGAATTTAAATATTTTGAAATTGATTGGGAATATGGCATCAACTCAGAATGGTTTTATCCCATGGTTTCTTATAAAACTGGTGAAACGTAAATTGGCCCCACTTCTGCTTAGCACGTGTATTAATCCCTCCTTTGAATTTAATCAAATAGCAAGACAAAATTTACATACGTATTTTAACAATGTCCTTACTGCCTTACTCCTCATCAGATAGAGTCTGCTGCTTAGCCCTGGTTCTTTGGTTTGTTGAGTTCAAGGAAGTCTTTACTCCCAGTGAAATGATCTTTGACATACTTGAAGATTTCTATTATTCTGTAGAGGGAGGGTGCAAGTTTAGAGGGAGAGCAGCTGAGACGAAGTTAAGTTACTCTGCCAAGAAAGGGAGAGAGATTTCAGGAGGCATAAGACCTGTGAACAGGATGTCAGAGCTGGGGAGGAGGGACACTGAAAGAGAAAGGGAGAGAGAGGAGAGACCTGGGAGAGGGGTGTATCCGAAGGGGGCATTCTCAAGTAACGTACCGTGTGGAGCTTCTCCTCATGCTGCTCTAGGTCTTTAATGCAGTGTATATGGGCCATTAACACTTTTGACTTAAAGGAGCTGGAGCTATAAGACAAGGGGATGGACATATTGTTTAAAACAAAGATACGATGAATTTTTGTTATTAGAAAATCAGTTTATCTATACCCTCGCTAAATAAAGATAAACATTCAGAGATGATCAATTTGAGGAGCAGCTGGTCATCGTCATGCCTGGGCCACTGACTTCTCTGAAAGGTCTTATCTTTGCTGAAATAATCAAGTCAGGCAGCCGGCGGTTGGCAGGGTGGGGATTTACACCCAGCCCACAATTTCTTTGACCGTATCGCCTCCTGTGTGGTGGGAACAATTCTGAGCCTGCAGAGGGGAAACTTAGTTGTAAGCCTTAACTCTGCTACTTATTAAGGCTGAAATTAGTATAATTGGGTCTAAATTAGCCTCCCTGGGTCTGCTTTCCCCATCTGTGGAAGGTGAATAATCAAACCTTTTCAGTCTACCTCATAGGTCAGTTTTAAGGATCAAATAAGAAAACAAATGAGAAAATATTGTGTTGACCATACAGAGTTTTAAGTGATTGGGCCAGCTAACCTCACAAAAATACCTGAATAATCATGAGCATACTTGGCCCGAATGAAAGGTCCTGGGTTCAGCATAAACTGATATTGCCAAGGAGTATTAGTCACTTGGTAAATGCCAAAATGACTGGAATGCAAAACAACAAAAAACACCGCCCCCAAACAAATGAATCCAAGACATTAGGCCTCTTGTTTTTAGAGTCAGCATCAAAGTTTAAGCACGTGACTTCTTAAATAGTTTAATATTTTCTTGTGAACTCAATTTGGTTCCTGGGAATACAGTGGGAAGGAAAAAAACAACAATTAGAATTCAAGAGTGTTTAGCTGGAAGTTCATTGGGCGGTCCCCTTCCTCCCAGTGATGCGGAGAATTCTGGAAGCCAGTTTGAACATTTTCAATGGCAAGAGCCGCAGCGAAAGCCTTCTGGGTTTATTGTATGTTTAATGTGAGAAGGATCTGGGTTTGGTGTTCTGAGCGGGTGGCAGAGGTCCTCAGTATCCCTTCTATCCTGGTACTTACGGACCCAGTGTAATCGCTCTTGCCCTCAGTTGCCTTGGCCTCACCTTTTCCTTTCTGTTTTATAAGATTTTAAAGTTATACAAAATATAAACACTTAAAAGAACAAGATCTAGTTTTTATTCCTCAGAGGAGAGTGGTGAATGCCAGCATGAGTTTATTTTGGGGTTGTTACCATTCATATCACTTTTTTTTTTTCCTCAGACAAGGGGGTCTATTGAGTCAAACTAATAACTAGGTTAGCATTTCCCTTCCTTGATCTGCCAATAAAACAAAAGAGGTGTGGGAAAAAATTCACACAACATTGTAGGTTTTTTAAGATAAGATCTTAGAGATCCTTATCCTTATAACTCAGGAGATGTTAGTGCCAGGAATATCTTCATTTATATTGCCCTTAGGCATACATTCCTATGATAGACAATTTCAGATTTTGGAAAAATTGTGCTTGTCCCAAAACATATGAAAGATAAATGAATCAGCCTGTGGTCTCACTCCTGGGGATTGGATTTGTCATAAGACAGGATTTATATTGCACCATCTTCAGCTTCAGTTACAGTTTACATCAGAAACATCAACATCCATGCCTAGCATATTTTGTGACATTTTCACTAACCTCCCAATTGAGACTAGGCTGAGTTGTCAACTGTCCATTTGGATGGCTTTTAAGGATTAGAAGATAATTTTTATCAACCTGTTTCCAAAGCACTTTAATGAGGACATGAAAGCCAAGCCCACCCAAGCCTTAGAGAACGGGACCTCTTGTGTCTCCCACAGGGCTGATATAGAGCTGAAAATTATAAGATGTCAATAAACGCCAAATTGAATTGAATCAAGATTGCCAAAGGAGATGAGGTATAAGAGAGAAGTCAAAGCAACAAATGAGAAGCAGCTTGTCACAGAAATAAAGACAGAAACCAAACTATTCTTTAAATAGGAGATACAGAGTATGCCAATCAAAAGTCTATCCTGAGCCCATTTGGACAAGTTATTTTCTTGCTGATCTCATTACCTCTCTCCCTGCCTATTGGTGCTGGTGACTTTGATGGACTACCTAACTCCAACCCATCCTTTAAGACCTGCCTGAAAATCACCTCCCCTGAGAAGGCTTTCTTGATCTCCCCAGACAACTCACAAAGTGAATTGCTTCCTTCCCTGTGGAGTTCGAACCCACCCAGCGCTTGTCCTTAACTTTGTTCCACCACTTATCTCCTTATATGTTTATGGTCTGTTTACATTATCTGTCTCTTCCCTCCTCCTTCCCTCCAAAACCAGACTGTAACCTTCTTGAAGATGTTACATTGTTTTTCCTGTTATCTCTATCATCTCTGTATCCAGTCCTGAACCCGTTCCCTCACCACAGGAAATGCTCAGTAAATGTTTAGTGAACAATGACCAGGGTAGCTTCCATTTGTGGTTTTCATTAGAAACATCAAAATGCAAAAGGAGCTTCTTGAAGGCCTGCTTGAACCCCAGGAAATTTACAGCTATTTCTCAACAGGCAAGAAGGAAAGCACGTTCGACACAGAAGCAGTGCCCTACATAAATAGCATTCCGACATAAATGTGTAAGCCACAGCCTCGTACCCTTCATGGTTTATATCCTTCTAGAACAAATGCAATCAACAGACATTTGTGATAGGCAAGTTCTTTCAAAAGATCCACCGTCCCTGCTTCACAACAGGAGCCCACGTGGAATTACTTTCTATTCCGCTTTCTCAAGGGCCCGCTCTAATCTGGTTTCAAAATAACCACTACAGAGAGGGTCCCATTAATTCCCTAAAATGGCTGTCTCCTGGATTAGTAGACTTCTAGGGATCTCTTGTACAAATAAACAGTTTGTGACACTGAACCAAGGCTGGACTGCTTTGGTATTTCTGTGTGCAGCTTAACTGAAACATAGCTGGACTCGGAACATGTTTATACAAACTAACTAATCCTTCTAGATCATCATGACCTGCAATTACCCTGCTATTCCCAGCATGTGCTCAGCTTGTGCCAAATTAGGCAGTAGTTTCATAATGAAAGAAAGAGTTTCCATTAAAGAGACAGGTCGGACCCCTGCACTGCTTTCCTGTTCACTCTAGTGTCTCATGTCTCTGCATATCCAGCACTCCTAAGGAAACAACATTAAGGGCACCAACCTCCACAGGGCTGCTGTACAGAACGTGAAAGGAAGCTTCTCTGTGTTACCAGTTGGATCAGAGATCAAAACCCTGAGTTCGAGGCCTGCCTCACCGTCTGGTAGCAGCCATTTTGTTCAAATAGGACCTTATGGCCTAAGTAGTTTCACTCCACTCATGATAACTCCACTTACTAAATAGTTCGCTTACATACATACTAATTCCTACGGGCTGGCAGAGTCAGACTTTGAGCTCACAGAATATCTTAAAATATTTTACATTTGGTATATGATGAAACCTCAACTATATTTTTCCTCAAATATCTCCTATAATTAGCCTGAAGATTCTAGGGGGATATTAATCCATGTGTTTCTAATTCATTTACACCCATACCATTAAAATCCTGGATTATAAGAGCTAGCTGATGTTCAAGAAACCAGTTAAACTTTTAAATAATCTTTGTAAAGTCTTTCTTCTTAACAACAGGAAGATGTGTTTGCCAAAAGAAAATGAACTGAAACACTAGAAAATCTGGGTTTGATTCAAAACTAACCCGGGAGGTTTAAAAGGGCTGTAAACTTGGTGAGTGAAACGAGTTTAGTTTCCATATACTACATATCCACATGCCGTGTTGATACTTGGTGTGCACATACTTAGCTCACACGTGCTGATGTGTAGTGTTAACATTTGGAAAGTCAGAGCCAGTTGGCAGGTTAGGTTGGAACAGGGTGCTAATGAGGTCAAGATTCCAGGCCCAGTCTTCCCGAGGATGGGGTGCCACTTCTCTTAAGCCAACCACTTGCCACTAATGAGCTCAGTGGCCTTGGGCTACTCTGATTCAATCTAATTTAACAAGTTTATTGAGGCCTACAAAGCGCTGACCCTGTACTTGGCACTGGGATACTCCCAGGGCTACCATGTAGTCCCTACGCTAAAAGAGCTCATGGGCTACCAGGTGAAACAAGTAAGTCAACGTACTGCGGCAGCAGTGTGATACCGGAAATAAGTAGGACTTAAAATCCTTGGAGGTCAAGGAAGCCTTCATGGAAAAGGCTTTCCCTTACCTTTAAAGCTCAGCACAAGCATTATACTTTTCTGTGCAGATTTCCTGAGGCAAACGTAGGTGCTCTTTTTTCTACAGTCCCAATGTCCTTGGAATAGACCTCTGTTAGGGACACTCAGGAATACTTGTTGAATAGATGGCGGAGATTACACAGGATTATAGACAGAATTTGAAAAAAAGAAGAGCATACCAGATAAAGGAATGGGGGCAGGGGGAGATTGGTAGGAAGAGTTGATGGATGGAAGAATAACAGGGAATGAGGTAGAAAAATAGGATGCTGCTCTTAAAAAGTTTGCATGCCCTACAGAGAAGCTTTGATTTCATTTTGTAGCCTTTGGGGACTTATTAAGGGTTTTAAGAAGAACTGGACTTGTGTTTTAGCAAGACCAATTTGTTAGGCTGCTTGGATGGAAAAGAAATGAGCCCAGAGGCACTGGGAGCAATTGGGAAACTATTGCTACTCTCTAGGCAGGAGCCAAGGATGGTCTGAACTTAAGCTGTAGTGGGGAGGATGATGAGGAGATGGTGGATCCCAGAGATGGCTAGAAGGCAAAATCAGTAAGACATGAAGAATGACTGGGTGTGGGGTCAGCAAAGGAAGGAGTCCTGCCTGATCCTAGCCTTCTCCTTGGGGAAATTTGATGGATAGTGGTGTCACCAGTTAGCATGAGCAATGTGGGAAGATGTCTAGGACTGAGTAGGGGAAAATGTAAGAAGTTCAGTTTCAGAAGTACTGAATTTCAGTTGTTTATAGATATTGGTAGGGAAAATGTCCTTTGTCCAATAAAAGATAAGCTATTTCTTCAGGAGCCTGGGGAATGGAGATATAGATATAAGACGAGATAAAGATGGAGATAGAGATGGAGACAGGTATTCAGGTAGAGCAGGTAGAGTGAGAAAATAGGAATGAAACAGAAAAACACTCAGGGATCCTAATATTTGAGAGATGGACAGAGAAGTTTAATTCAACAAGAATTCTGAGGAAGAATGTTCCAAGAGATAGAAGGTGAACCAAGAGTGGGTGGTGTCACGGAAGACAAAAGAGAAGAGAGGGAGTGGCTGGTCCTGTCAAATGCCCCAGAAAGATCAAGAAAGGAAGAAGCTGAGAAGAGTCCATGGACTTTGGCATCGGGAGATAATTAACCACTTTACTGAGAATGGGTGTCACAAGCAAAGACCTGTTTTCAGGCAAATGCGTGAATAGATGTGAGGTGTGAATGGTGCCTATTGATGAAAAGCTTGAGAACAAAAGAAAGGAGAGCACTGAGGTAAAAGTTAGGGGCAATGCTGGGAGGGCTCCCCTTCATGTGGTATGGGCCAGATTTAGAAATGTGAAAGGCTGAAGGTAAGAATGAAGGTAAGGTACAATGTCCCCAAGGAGGAGGGAACATGAACGAGGGGGGACTGGCCTAACCAGGGGGCCTAACACCTCAGCCACCATGAAAAATTCTTACTCAGCTTTTGGAGTATTTATGATGTTTTCATGGTGAAACCTTTTATTCCATTATTTATCTAAAAATGTTCCCATATCCCCACTTAAAAGCATCCTTAACCTTTGTTTTTAGATATGAGACCAACTCTTTATGAAATGACATTGGATTGGGAGGCATGGTTGTGGCATAGCGAGATGAGTTTGGTGGGTGGGGGGGGCAGATATAGGTTGGAGTCTCAGCTCTGCCGCTGACATCTTCCCTGGCCTCTTTGGACCTTGTTGCTTTACCTTTATCCAGCCTACTCAACAGTGGTCCTACAGGGTCAAATGAGACCAGCTCAGTGAAAGCTCTTGGTAAGCAAGTACAAGACAATGTTAGCAGTTGTATTCAGTTTCCTGACACACTACATCTGTCTTCCCCTGTGTGATTTCCAGGGCTCTCTTGTTTTAAATGAGGTAATATATGCATGTAAAGCCCTTAAAAGTTCCTTGGCATAGGTAAGGACACAACAAAAGTTAACGATTATCAAGCTCCTCCTCCACCTCCCTCTACTCCTCTGCCCCAGTGTGCCTCAACAAGCCATCCAGAGATGGTGAGGCTTCCTGTAGTGTCCACTTTACATCCTTCCAGGAGCTTCTCTCCATGCCCAAGATGAAGGCTCACAGGTATTGCATTACATTTCCTTAGACCCATCCCTTCTAAGAGGTATTACAATTAAACGTGTTTAGCTAATTCTCACTACGGCGGTGATGACTGATATTACTACTTTAAATGATTACTTCTAATAGTATTTATAGTTTAGTACGGTATAACTCTTTAGCCAAGGAATGAAACCTTAGTAATGGTGTAATATCGGGTAATATGTTAGGCAGGTCATCACACTGCAAGTTAAATGGAGTTCAGTCTTGGTATATTTTAGATAACAAACATTTTCTAAAGTAAATGAGAAGATGAGGCTGAATGTTACTTGAGGGTGTCCCATGTTAGAATTTGTATTATTCATATTCACATTTATAGTTTGTTTATACCACAGCCCTTTCTGAAAAAGACTTGAGTCACCTTACACTAAAGTATGTATATCTAAAAAGTTTAATGAAATCAAAATATAAAATCAAAACTATACAGAGGAAAAACATAGAATGTTTTAAATACAGTAACTTTGTGTATGTGTATTTATTTATATATGTAAGTGCTACAAATTTGACTTTGGGCTTCTTGATTGCCTGGACATTAAAAGAAACAAAAACCAAAAATAAGATAATTCAATTCTGTAGTGGGAATTATAGCTGCTCACTCATGTGTACTCCTTTCTTAAAATGATATTTCACATTTTTCTTACAGCTAACCCAGCTATAAGAGTAACTTCTAGCCAATGGGCTATAAGTGGAATTGATATGTGTAATTCACAGTTTTAGTGCGATGGACATAAAGATGGGATACAGATGAAATGGCAGGAGTTGGGGCAGCTATTTAGAACTCAGAAAGGCTGCGTGTTCAGGATGGCAGAATCTCTGTACCTGGACTGCTGACGTTTAGGCTATTACTTTGCTGAAGTTACTGCAGTTTTGGATTTTTTTGTTTCATTAGTTTAGATTATATTTTACCAATACAAAAGTAGATATCTAGAAGTCGAATCCTGTAGTAAAAATAGAAACCCTGAAATAGATGACAGTGCCTTAATGGTCAGGCAACAGGCATTGAGGACAAAGATACTGAAATCTGTAAAGCTGTTGACCATTGTTGTGTCATGGTAAACATTTGCTAAATCTACCATCAGTGATAGATTTGGCAACCTTAGCAAAGTCTTACAACAGACCTTAACTCAGGTGAGTGCTCATCAGCTTGCAAGCAGATCTCTGCTCAAGGCAGTTCTCTCTTACGTGCAGCCTGCAATCTAAATGGAATGAAAGTCTGGTAATTCAAAGGGCTGCAAATACAGCTGCTTTTGTACCACCAAATACATTCAAGCCTTCCTCAGAGCCTAATACAGAATGTTTCCTACTAGACGATGGGGCCACTCTCAAGGTAAAGATTGAGGCTGTTGCCTTGTCATTCAAGCCTGTTGCTTCAGATGGCCTCTGGGGAAGCTCCAGCAATATGGGAGGGAGAGGTATGTTGAACATGGAGACCAGAAAATGAAAGAACAGAATCTTCTGGCTTAAGAGGTATGGATAGATGAGATCTTTGGCAGTGGTTACTGGCATCTGGAACTGACAGGAAACAAGTAGACCGTAAGTCTACCAGGTTTTAAGGGAACTGTATTGCCAAAGAAACTACAAGACTGGCCTTCAAAAGCTATCTGAACTTTAAAGTAATCCTTAGTCTCCTAAACTTTCACCAGCAGACAATGAGCTATGCTCACTTCATATGTGGCCATGAAAGATAAAGACAAGAACATGTCCCAGTGAGCCAGGGAGGGCAATACACAGGGGAGTTGCTTCCAGCACTGGGGCTTCCAGCACAAGGGGCCCTTGCACTGCCAGGGCATGGAGTCTGCAATTCCTGTCCAGGGGTGTTTGACAGCTGCTATGGACTTGTGGCGGCTGTGTGTTTATCATTTTTCACTTTTCTAAATGGGAGTTGTTATTGTGGTTATCCACAATAAAATGGTCATAAAGCTCTGTTTACTGTGGTATTGGGATGGAAGGCAGGCCTGAAGGTAACTCGTCTCTTAATTTGTAGGTCACCAGACCATAGGAGTTAGAGCTAGACTTGATGGGGGGCATGGGAGAGACTGTAGGCTGTGCAGATTCTGGACTGTAACCTGATGGAGAATGTTGCATGTGCGAGAAGAACAACATGGACATCTGGGTGGCTGGAGGGGCAAATTCTGGCAGACTCTGTTTGTCTACCAATATCAATGCCTCCTTTCTCTCTTCTCATTTTCCCTCACAGCCAGGCATGGCCATGAGACTAATTTCTGTCCAGTGGGAGGTGAACACAAGTGGGCCAATTCTGGGTTCTCTTGTCCTTTGTCCCTTGGAGCAATCACTTTAAACCCAAAGAGGGAAGCTGTGTGCTGATGATGGCAGAGCCTCTTACCAGCTCTGGACCTCCTCTCTGTGGAGTTTTACACAAAATAATAATAAACCTCCTCCTGTATAAGCCACTGTTCTGAGATATTTTGGTTATAACAGCTAGGCTAACACACTCTACTTATTAAAAAGGAGAATGCCCACCAGTTTTGTAAGAAAAGTCTTTTTGTTGATCCTGGCTCTCAACCCAAAAAGAAATTTCTCAAGTGTAGCCTTACATTGAGTGTCTTGTAGACTCTATCCTTGACAACACTTTATAACAAACCAGAAGCAATTTGCACATGGCTATCCTCTGCTTGCTTACCTTTTTGAAGTGTTAAAGCCAAAAGCATAACTTTGGAGGGCAGCTCAGTGAAAGCAGTTCTCTAAGAGCTTCCACTAGAGTGATTCAAACATGGAGTCCCCCAGGAGAGGGGTGCAGAACAGACTTGATTCAATGATAGATCTTACCACCATTTTGGTGGCAGAATAATGAGTATTTCTCAACCTAAGTCATCTAAAACCACTTCAGGAAACTCTAGCAATGGCAACTGGGCTCTAGAGGGCATGTATTTATGTTACTTAGACGGTCTGTAGGGTAGGTGGGGGGTTGACATTCGATCAGGAAACTGGAGAAACATGGCCAATGTTCTCTAGTGTATTAAATTTTACTCTGTCCTCACTTGAGACGAAAGAGCTTCTGGCACATCAGAAGTCAGGAGTTTGCTCAGTATGGGCTCAAGCACAGGTACCAAAGCCATCTTCTGTTGCAGACTTCTCTCCACGCAGAAGCATCACACCACTCTGTGGGCCCACAAGCAACATAAGAAGGAGGCCCTATGCTTCTTCCATACTTTCAGAATAAATCTCAGTACCCAGAGCTGTGACACAAAAAGCAAAACATCTCACTTTTGAAGTACTGGTCTTTGGTGCTTGGCTACCCAAAGAAACCTTCAAAAGCCAATCTTCTCTCACTGTCATGTGAAAGCAATTTTCCATCCTAGAATTCAGAGTACATTTTATAGTAAAATAACGTAAAACTTTTTATCCTTCTTCTTGATTATCTTAGAAAAGTATTGGCTTTTAAGCTGAATTATTTCAACATCAATTAAGAAAAATATACTAGAGGCTCTAGGTAGACATCTGCTCAGGGGCACAGATAAGCCTCTAGTTCTGTATCATAGCGAGATGCAGCTGATTCAGGCCTGGAATATTGTCAGAACAAATGTTACTAGGATGCCCACTTTACCCAGAAAGCATCTGCAATATCTGTGTGGATTTTCAATCAAATTGCTAAATAGTGACCTTCTGGGTATTTGAACACGTAGCCATGCTATATGGCGTTATTTGGTTTTACACAAATACAGAGTATCTACCTGTGACACTGATTTTAGATTTGGTATACTATCAAGACACATTTTTAGTTGCACATTTAATGTCTGACCATTGGCTTCTTTGGGCCACCAGAAGCTTTGAGGAGAGAAACCTGATTCAAGGATTCATCTTAAAACCTTCTGGAGTGGCAGACTATATAAATTGGTTCCCAACCTAAATGATCCAAAACCTCTCCAGTAAATGCCAGCAGTGACGAAGAGGGTCTAGAGGGTGTGTACTTTGTGTTACTTTAGACGCCTTCAAAGTGGATGAGGGGTTGACATTCAATCGGGATACCAGAGAAATCTCATGATCATAACACCAAGGAGGCTCTTTGCTTCCTATTTGTTGCACAGGATAAGTGTATCTTAATGCTGTTCTCAAGTCACATTAACTGAAAAAAGCTAGATACAAAACTATACACATAGCATTTATGTGCATGTGCATGTGCATGTGTGTGTTTGTATTTGGAAGGTGAAATTGAGGGTAATTTTAATTTTCTTCCTAGTGAATGTTTGTATTTTTTGAAAGAAGCACACTTTCCTGATATGTTCAGAAAAACACTTTAAGACATATCCCCCCTCCAATCTGCCAGAATTTTATAACAGAGGGATTGGGCTGACAACTAAACCCACTGGCTTGGCCAGTTTTAGTGCCTTTAAAAGTGTGACAATCAGACAGTAGATGCTTTGTGATGTGAGGCAATAGAACACAAACAGCATCTTCCCATGACACATTTTTGCCATCAGCCGCCCTCTCAAAAAAAACAAAAAACAAAAATAAATAAACCCAACTAAGGCTGAATCAATCAAGACTCAAGATCTAATTGCCAGTTAATAGGAAGTATAAGGATTAAAGAAACAAGTTGAAAGATATTACCGGGAAGCAATCTACCAAATCCAGAATATGGGATTATTCTACATGATAAAGAATGTGGTTTCTTCAACAGAAGAAAAAAATGACATTAAAAAGGAGAATAATGTTAGTTTATAAGGGATTTATGAGAGTTAATAATCAAATGCAATGTGGACCTTGTCTAGAACCTCATTCAAATAAACCAACTATAAAGAGACATTTTTGAAGAAATTGGGGAAATGTGAATATTGAGTGGAAATTGGATCTCTATTAAGAAATTAATATGAAATGTGGATTGAGAAAGAAAAAAAGTACAAGGAAAATAACTGTCAATCTACAATTGTATACCTAATTAAACTATCCTTCCACAGAAAGGGTGAAATAAAGATATTTTTGGTCACACAACCTTCCTATCCCCAACTGCATCATGGCATTAAGGTGAAGATTAAGAGTGTGAGAGAATTAAATATAGTTTCCTTTTACATTAATTGAAATGGTAATATAATTTGGCAGCTTCTGTCCTGATGTAATTCTTGCAGAGGGATTAAAATCTAAATACTACAGCAGTTATCACCAACTGCTGATGTAAACTACAGAATACACTGTCCTTGCAGTGATGACTAATGTCCAAAACACCAAAGGGAAACAGCATAGACAGACATGATAATAAAGTAATAAACAAAAGCTGAAAGCAGATTCATGTTATTTTCTTTAAGATGGAAGGAAATATAATTTTAGTAATATATCAATATAACTGAATTCCAATTGTTCCTCAATTAAGATTTTGGACTAAGAGATTCAAACTTGCCTCTGTTGGGACAATCCTAACTTGGAGCTCAGCCTTCCCCAACGTGTTGCCTGTTGAAAGGCAAAGATCCTTGGGAAGCAACTAGAAGGTTAGCTCCACAATGATAAAGATTATTGTGTTGTTCAATGATGCATCCCTAACATGGAGAGCAGAGACAGGCACATAGTAAGTGGTCAATATTTTGGGGTTGAATTTTTAAATGTGTACCACAGATAGGACATAGAAAAAGGGAGATCATGAAAGCCAGCATGGGGCTTCCAGCCATCAATTAGCAAAGAAGATATTGGAGGAGAAGCCACGGAGGGTCATTGTGTGTGTAAGCTTACTCTGAAGAGCTTTCAAGATTAAAAATACATGGGGATATGGTGGAGGGAAATGATATAAAAATAAGGGCTTTGTGTATTTGACTTGCTAGGTAGAGCCTCTAGGCTGCCATAACAGTATCTTATTCTCCCTTCCAGAGATGAGGTCAAGGACTATAGGAGAATGTACTTAGCTCACTCCATTTTCAGGATTTCTTTCTAAGAGAGTGAAGTTCATGGTCAGTGAGTACAGTGGTAAGATTCGTGTTTTGGTGGAAAAATGGAGATCCGGAGCAGTCAAAGTTGGATAATGAGTATATTGTATTTTAAGTGAATAACCCAAATAGGAACACCTGTCTCTGTGCTGCAGAAACCTATGTCTTAGGCTGCAGTGTACCCATGGTGGTAAAGGAAGGGCATATTTACATATGTGTTTTGATTAACATCATATACACATTCAACCTGCATCTGCAGACTCTTAGACCACATCTGTAGTCCATCCAAGTCTACTTACTTATACTGAGATCTGTAGATTTCATAGGGAAATCCACAGATAGGGTAGGTCTGTTCTTAAAGGGTTCCATCATACTCAACAAATTCAACTTGGGAAGCTTGGTATGAAAACTCCTAGGGGATAAGGAGAAAATCTGATTTGGGCACAAGTGAGCAGCCCAACAGTCCCATTGTTGGCTTATCCCTGATACTTCAGCAATTTTAAAGTTCTCCCAATTTGTGAATCATTTCAAAGATGTTGGAAAATAACCAGTATGGACTTGTTTAACATAAATACTCTCTTTCCTATTACTGTGAAGGATTTTGTATAAACATCATGGCCACAACAATGGCTGTAAATGCCATTAATTTTCATATGTATTTAATAGCTTAGCTTGTGCTAATTTAAAGGGGTAAAGGCCCTTTACAGCTTGGTACAATCCAACTAATCATTCTACCTTGATTCTCCCTAGCATGTGCCAAAAGGAGTTTTTATTTTAATGGGTGTGGGATGAAAAGATGAGGGAAGTGCCCTTCTGCAGTTCTTGGAATGTTTTTGTCATTAAGTTTCCATGAATGTCTTGATTGTACCATCGTGTTAATAGTCTGCTATGAATTAGGAGGAAATTTTATTTCATAACACTTGTCACCAAAGACAAGCACATCTCACCACCCATCCATAACATGTATAAACATATGAAAAATTAAATCCAGGTGTACAGTTAAACCTGAGATCCTAAAATGGAACAGGTTAGACTGGTAGAGGAAATTTTACAGGGCTTTGATATTCCTACTTTGCAAAGTGTAAATAAGAGTCTGTCACTTGACATTTCAGTAAAGAATGGATTATATATAAATTTACAAGTGTGGTCAAGCAATTTTTAATAACTAAGAATTAAGTTGGGTGAGAGGAAAACATATCCTATCGGGTATCAAGACATTACGAAGCTATGGTAATAAGATACATATAAGTGTTCAGGGACAAAATCGAATGAAGAGTTCAGAAGTATATGAAAAAATACATAGTTTGAGAATAATAGAGAAAATAAATGAGTCAGTTATGTAAGTTATGGCCCCAAGTGAAGTGGATTATCAAAAATCTAAAACTATTCATTAATATAGCTGTCCTCAATAATTCTTTACTGTATACTCAGGTGTTATGCAAGGATGAGCTTCCTGAAAATGTGTGTTTATTAGAAGCAATATTAAGAGCACCAATAACAGTAGCAGTGTATTGGGGGCCAATATAAATTCTTCTGATTAGTGACTTATACTTGGAGACTTAGAATCTTCTGAGTACCTCATGGCAATGAAAACCAATATCATTCAAGTTGTGACATTGTGAAGAACAAAAGGGGCATTATCAATAATTATGCTGAGAGAACACACATAATTCTGGACCATCCTGGGAAAATCAGGTTATGTAGTCCCCCCGATCCATGGCCATATAATGCCAGGGACTTCATATTAATTCCAAAGCCCTTGAGAGCACTATAATTTCCAAAGGTGCCCCAGGGATCCACACTTAACTTTGGGTGGAATCCATATATTCTGTTTTGGCCCAGAGAGTGTGGATTTATTTGTTCCAAAATCACATCAATCTTTTTCTTTTTTTTTTTTTCTCCATGCCCCACCATCTTTAAGTTCTTTTAGTTTGGCGTTCTGATCTATAGGAAGCAGAAACAGAATACATTTCTCAGGTAGGAGGATGAACTCTTGATCCACTTGTAGCCTTCCCAAAATGACTGGAGAGCCAAAATTTTCTGGTTAGCCTGGCCAACAAGGTAGTTTAAATTTTCTACATATGTTATGCCGTTTTATCATTTTTAGGCCCAAATGTTTCAAAGCTGGTAAGATGCCTAGAAGGATAACAAAGAAGAGAAGGTGGTGGGTGGGGAATTAACATTTCCTGAGCACCTAGAACATGCCAGGTCCTGGGTTTGATGCTTTATAAAGATTAGTTCATGTCAATCATCCCAGAAGCTCTATGAGATAGTTATTATATATTCATTTTTAAGATGGAAATATTAAGCCTCAAAGATGGTAGGTAATTTGCCTAAGATAACACAGCTAGTAAGAGCCAGCTAAAGGACCATTTGTCACCTTGTGCTTTCCCACTTTCACCTGAGTTTCTTCATTTCATTATTGGCTTCCTCCTACTCAGTGTTCCAAGGGATAACAATGAAACTGTTTTAATACACAACCATTGGAGGCACATTCAATGGAGAGGAAAATGCTACATCTCTTAGCACTGGGAAGGCAGAAACACCATCGTATGGTCATTTAACAGAAAGCAACTATTTAAAGAAAGACTCATAAAACTGAGCTTTATTTCCCAGACTACGACTGGACCTAAATGGGAGGTTCTATACCGGCTACAAACTTCTCTCCACTGTGGCTTCAGCATATGTTCTGAATTCTCAGAAATCATCATTTTTCTGTTCACTCTTTAGGGTTTCTGTCACCCTAGTGGTGAGTTCTGTGCTAGAAAACCAACACTCCCCTAGTGTCAGATGTGCTGTTTACATGTGACCACACTGGTCGCTTTGATTCTCAGTTTCCTGTGCATCTGGCTGAAGACTGGCCAGATGGAAAGTTGGGGGATGCAGTTGTGTACGGTGTCATAGCACACAGTGGTTACAGCATGTTGACTTACATCCCAAACCTTTAAACTGCATTCTAAAGATCATTTCACATTCTGTAACAACTCACCTATGTTGGATTCAGGGTGCCCCTGAGTCAGGCATATACATTCCTGTGCCTTTTTTTCTGATAGTTCATCGCCTCTGCTTCTGATAGTTGATCTCTACTTTTAGTCCACCTCTCTCCTCCTCTGTCTCTGTCTCTCAATGAGGCCAGATCTCATCAGAGGTATACTGAGCTAATACACATGTTTATGGTTAAAATCTCTAGAAAATATGCTCATAGTTTATCCAAGTTTTTAGCACAATGCCTTCCCCAACAAACTGGAAAATTAAAAAGCAACTTGAGAAAAGCTTTTGAAAGACGTATAGGTTTGACTTTTTAGTGTGGGCATACTTATATTTAAATAACAGGATTATCCATTGTGCTCAGAAATTATAATAAACAGAACACTTGACAAACAAGGACGATGGAATTTTAGAATGGTATCATTGTTCATTAGAGAAAACAATGACCCTTATAATGCTGCGAGCGTAGAGAACTGCATTATCATTTATTCCAAACACAAGCACGAATATGGAACAGACGAACTAATGAGTTGAGATGTCATCCGAATTTCCATGGGTTATACTTACAGCTTAGAATTGTAGCTTTATTGAATGGTGCCAAAACATTCTTACTTTATAATAGCATTAGTGACATTTCACTTGGATAATCCTATTTGTTTTCATTCATTTTAATGAGGTATAGTTTGGGATGGTAATCTGCAGAGGAAAACTTGGGAAGAGGTGACAGCATGATTTGAAATGCCTCTTGTATTGAAAGGTAGTTAAGAGCTGAATTAAATGCTTAGATGCACAGTGGTTATCCGGTACTATATATTTTACTCCAAAAACAGTGAGGCTAAAGTACCAATTTTAAGAACCTAGGACTTTATTACCTTTTAAAACTTTCCTGCATGGATGATTGGATAATAAGGACTAATTTGCTGCATTTTTGTGGCCTGTTTCCACATGTTTGCATTTCCCAATAATGCTTTCTTTATGGAAAAGAGTATGCTAGGCACAACACATTTTTTTTCCATGCAGTGATCATATGTCTATGATTCATTATATCCTTCAATATATGCACACAGTCAATAGTGATGCAGATGGCCAACGGGTATGGATACCTGCCAGGCCTTTAGCTGTCCCGGCTTATAAAAGGGGTTTCTAACATTGAGAACTTCAATTATGTCACTTAAACCCATCAACCTTTTCCCCTTGCCTAATGCTATAAATCTTTCCAATCTCTTATTTCTATAACATCTGATGCCTGGAGTGAAAAGAACCCTTCTGACCATTTTAGTTTTCCACAGAAACTTAGAATGAGAAAATGGGGCCTCTGTACATCTTCCTTATCAATTAAAAGGAAAAGACTTTCCTCATCCCATCTCATGCAAAGGTTAATCAGCTAGTAAGTAGACTTCTCACATCTTTTGGGGCCCAGGATAAGAACTCATACTGAACGCTAGTCTTTTAGGCCCAGGGAATAAATAACAATAAGATATTCCTACCCAAAAGGCGCCATTCTCAGGTTGGCTCCAGGCACACCTTGCAAGATTCAGTCCAAGTCCAAGTGAGACAGCTGGGACATAAAGGAAAGGACTCCTATTTTATCAGTCCAGGACAAATTACACCAATGGAGAGAATTTGATACAAAGAACACAAAGAATTATTTACTAGGTATTAAATTACAGAACATGCACAAAGGAAACACTGAGTTATTACGGAAATGGAGTACAGTTCCACCAGTAGGGCTGGGGAACAAGAAGAGATGAGAATTATTAAAACCAGAAGCTTGGAGAGAGGACCCCAATGGATCCAACTCTCAAACGTCTGAGGAGGGAGCACTGCTGTAATGGTACTGGGTGTCAGACCCTAGAAAATGGGCCCTGTGGAGGGTAGATCCAGACCTCCCAAGAGGAGGTGGTAGCTGGCTGCTGCTGGTATATCTAAAGCCAGCAGCAGGGCCTGTGGGGTTGGCTCAGACCTCTAAGGGTGCTGCCAACTGAGACGAGACAGTGTCTCTGAGGGGGTGGCATGAGACAGGTTCTACAAGTTTTGGAAAAATTGCACACTGGTATCAACTCCTGCTATAGGAATGAACTGCCATGGCCTGAGTAAAGAAGTGCTGCTGGGTGATACTGGAGGGGAAAAAAACAGCCAGCAAATCTGAGCTCAGAGGTAGCAGGAAGGAAGACAAACTTTCTCCTTCTCTAGGCTTATAGTCTCCCTCTAGCCTCTCCTATAGGCAGAGCCTAATAGGGAACTAGCAGCAATAGAGAAGAACGTGTGTTTTACAGAGACCCAGCAACCCAAAGCAAAGTTTAGAAGGATGGGTTTGATGCCGGGAGGCAATAGCTTAATAATGAGAGACAGTAGCTTTATACATTAAAAAAAGTATATACTGACCAGGAGCAAGAAAACACCAAAACTTCTAAGTGGATTTCTTATGATTAATCTTACACTTGAATTTATATTTCCTCATTCCCCACCAGGTGAGCTCCTTTGGCTAAGAGCATTTATACATTTGGTAAAACTTGAGTCAAGATTTTTCTTTCTAACTTTGTTGTACTAGTGGAGTGGAATCAACTAGAGAAGTTTTTTTATAGAGGTTATCTAGATGACTTTTACTTCAGAGAGTTGTTTACCATTGTGAGGAAGGACATCTTTTAAGTCTATTTTAACTTAAGGAAGAAAAGGAAACCCTAATTGGGAAATGATTTGCCATGAACAGAGGCAGCAGTAAAATCCCACCCTTCATGCCCTTGACTAAAATACCTGGTCATCCTTCCTGAGTGTGGAAGAGAACCTGCAAGGCACATGGGTGCTCCTTTCCAAATCTCTAGGCTTCCCTATTAGTCTTCCTGCCAAGTTTGAGTTGAGTTAGATAACAGAACAGGAATTCCCACTTGTTGGCCTTATTTTTTTAAGTTTTATTTTTTGAACATTGGAACCCAATCCATTACTCAATAGATTTTTCTTCTTAAGTATGTAGAGATTGTCAGTTACCTTCTAACAGGAAAGCAGAACAACATCTGGCTTTTGATGGTGATAGGGACTTCAGCTGCTAAAACGAATCTCTGATTCACATCAAAAACGACCAATCAGCTACCCCTTGGCTTAAAGAGTATGCCTGGCAAATCATGGGGGCTGACTTACGTAAGAGCCTCTCGCAGTAGAAAACATGAAGGCAATACAAAGTGGTATTATTTTCCAGTGATTCTCCTTGAGAAATTATTTTGCTATCTGGCAAGAGGAGAGATTTGCGAGTATTCCTAGAATCTACCTGTGTATTTATTGGCACTTCTACCGTGGAAGAAGGCTTCTTCGTGAAGGGCAGGTTTTGGTTTCTGGCCTGCAAGAGTGCTAGCAGAGGGCTCCTCAAAGGAACTAGAAAAGAATTACTTAGGTCTCATCTACAACATGAATCTGATTTTGAACCAAGTTCCTAAGAGGAAAATGGCAACAGGTGTTATAAATGATGCTCATTCAGTAAACTAATTGAAACAGAACACTGGGCAAGATTTGTTGCCATGGAAAATTTCAACCCGAGAATATCTGCAAATTAGAAAAATAACATCATCGAGTGTAAGAGTGACAATAATAAGGAGGCCAGGCCTGTGTTAACATGACAATAGGAGCACTATTTTATTTACTTTGGGATGGAGGAGTATTAGACATTGTTCATTTCAGCTCTCATAAAGCTAATTTCCTCCATAATAGAATTGGTACAAATTGCATATTTATTCTGGCATAGGCACTGGGCTCTCCCTTAAGTTTGAAGAGTTCAGATTACCAGTCACCCCCAAGAATAAACCTGGGACAAAGCTGCAGTTTCTAGCATTGAAACAGGTCCTCTATATTCCTGTTGTCAAGTAAAACCCCTGGAGAAGTCACAAAACACTCTAAGTCTTAGGTCACTCTTCAAGAATGGTGCAAGGTCACCCAGGTTTCATATTCAAAGAGCTACTAGTGGATCCCTCACCTAGCCTCAAGCCAGACAGAGAGGGGCTTTGTGAGACACTCTCCAGGAGTACAGAGGTGGTTTGAATACTGTTAACAACCTGGACAGACCTAGCCAGACCAATACAGTCATAATCATTGAAGGTTCTGAGGGCCTGTCTGAGACCAAATGCATTAATAAACGAAGAAACCTGTAAGTAACCTTCCCACCAACACTAACCACACCAAAAGTGAGCCAAACCCAGGCTTCTCATAATTGGTTCTTATTCCGACACAAGGGTGAGAAGAGCCATTTGCTGTGGCCAACGGTTACTGTCGCTCTCCTCTGTAGAAAGCCACTGTCTTCGAAGAGCTTACTGAGGGTCTCCACTAAAGAACAAAAAAACATGGGTAAGACTGGTTTCCTCTCAAGTTATGACTCAACTTTGGTCACCGCACTTCCACTTCGGCCTATTAACATTCAGTGGCCAGAATGTCACTCTTCTTAATTGGCTGCTCTAGCAAACAACAGCCTCGCTACCTCTCAGTCATATAGAAAGCCACAAGAATATTTCTTTTTGACTCTCTTCTCTCCACATCAGACCCACAAGTCAAGCTATTGCTGAAATCTATCTTCTCACAATCTACTAGAAAGTGGCCTGCCCTGACTTGCTTACCCTGCTAAAAAGAGAGGCAAGAAATAAACAGCTTAATGTGAATTGTATAAATAAAAGGCACTGGTAATTGAGCCTGCCCATGGCATATGGAAATGCAGGAAAGCATTCAGCTTCATCTTGGCTCAGGTGGTGAGAACAGTGCCTTCCTCCTCAGCACCAGGGAAAGCAATGTGAACCCAAGCAAAAGCATGTGGTGGGATCCTCATGACCACTCAGGGACTACTGGACTTGGGGAGAGGGTCAGAGAAGAAAAAAGCTATTGTTTTCTTTTTTTCATCTTTCTTGGAGATCAGAAGACAAAAGTAGGTTCTGAAGATCCACTCTTTGCAGATAATCTCTGTGCTCATGCACATGTTAAGACTTTCATAATGTTACTTGGCTTTGAAATTTTATTACTGCTATTATTGTTAATATTATTTATGATTCTATTACATCAAATACAAAATTAATACAGTAAGATTTACTGGGCCAAGTACTATAATAAGCATATTAAATATTTTCTTTGTTAAACTTCACAACTACCAGATGAATTAAATACTAATATTAACCCCAATTAAAATTTAAGAACTTGAGGCATGAAGAGGTAAACTTGTTGGAAACCATGTTGCTAAAGAATGGCAGGGCCAGGGTTCAGCCCTAGGTCCAGTGCCCCTCACTTTAGGTCAGTCTTCCCCCTCTTTAAAACAATCAACTGTTCGAATTCTCAGCAAACCCAAATGCTTAGCTTGAAGAGCCAAACAAGAGTAATTGTTACAAATGTCACTGTTTGGTTTCTCAGATGGTACATCTCAGGGTTATTAAATTTAATCCCTTGTCCCTTTGCTCCAGCAGCTTCTTTGCCCCTTGGGAAGTGTCCCTCCCATTTCTCACCCCATTTCTTCACAAGCTCTCACTCCAACACCATCCTCACCCAGTCTGGAATCTACTCAGCTTTAGGGATGTAACTCAACTTCCGTCTCTTCCAAAAAGGCTTCTCCAACTACTGTAGCTCCCATCTCTGAATTCCTAGAAAAATTAATATTTATACTACTTGATATTTATGTTTTAGTTTTTACTGTTAGTTCCATTTCAGAATAATCCATCTTCAGGCGGAATTCATTCATTATTTATAATCATTGAAGGCAAGGGCCGTGTATTAAAACATTTTTATATCTACACACACTAAGCTCAGGCACTCAATAAATGACCACCGAGAGCTGGATTAGAAAGCCCACTGCAGCCTGGAATTTGAAACAGGCTGGGTTGGTAGAAAAAGAAGCTACCTTGTCTTCCTAGAGCTCTCAGTGAGTACAGTAGAACACATTTAAGAATAAAGTCTAAGGAGCCTTTCAGGGCAGAAAACAATTCTCTGACCCCTCAATTCCTGGCCTCCCATGTTCCAACTTCTCTCATATGCTCTGTTCAGACTCCTAAATTTTGAACTAAAAGTATGTAGAGTGTCAGACCCTGAAAAACAACACCAACTTTTACTTACCAGTTTCACTTAACTTCACACCTGTGGTTTTGAAGGTGTCAAATTTCCTCTGAAGTTTTTCTGCAAAGCTTTATTTTTCCCTCATTTTCCCACCCTGCCAGTCATCCCTGTCAACAGTGACAATCTCTTTGTCAAACAGAAGTCACCTGGACTATCAGTTTTCATTAGCATTGGGGTTGGGATAATCCTTGTTTCCTTCAAAACTGTTTTCCTTCTAGGAATTAGTGGTTCCTTTTTATTTTGGGTTTCTGAAACTTCTCTAACTAAAGCCCCCGGCCCAGATGATTTCTCACGGTTTTCTGAAAATCTTCAGCTAAAAAGATTTGGTAAAACTTCATATTCTATAATTTGAAATATGCAAAAATTTGGTATATTACTTTTTTTCTCTTCCAAACTATACATGGCATCCCGGAGACTTTAATATGCCCTAGAGAGTGGTATCTCCCCTGGAATAACTGTTCAAATTGCTTCTCATTTTCGATAAGATCTACTTCCTTACCCCTTCCATTTCCTATCCAGAGCCCATCCTTTGATGAATTGAGCTAAGTAAAAAACCTTTTGCCAACCTCAGAATCCTGTCATCTATTTTCATTCATATTGTTAAATTCACTAACCTAAAGGAAAGCCATAGATAGTAAATGTAACTCTGCAAAAGGGACCCCTTCATCCAGTTTGTGTGAGTGCTAATTTCAGGGACAAGTAAACAAATAACATCCAAACCTGTCTACCTCAGTTCTCCTACAACCATGTCTCCATTTTCAATGCACCAATTCTTTGTCCTCAAACTCAACGTTTTAAAGAGGTTTGAGTTTCAGGAAGGCGTAAGTAGCTCTTCATCGTCCCATGAAGTTGAAGTGAACCCTGAGCTTACTGCCTCCTAACACCTGCTCACTCTGCCTGGCACTGCTCACCCATTCCCTTTCTATTCCCATTTCCTACTCTTTCACTGAGAATGAGCTGTTGGGACAGAATTATCTCCACAAGAAGAGAAAGCACTAGGTAAGAAGTGACAATAATGGTACCACACGGTTAACTTAGGACAATCCAATGAAACTCTAAAAGCAGATCGCTCTTCGTTGGGGGTTCAGTCTTCACCTGACCAAAATGAACACGAAAGAACCAGGTGATTGGAGTAACCAGATGTGTGCACCAAGGTATTCTCATTGACCAAGTCCCTGGGGTATCCATGTTAAGTATAAAGACAGCAATTCATCTTAAAGCAAACTGTTAGAAGTATTATCTTTCTTATGCAAGCAAAAGTTCTGTCTTCCTTTCTAAAGCACAGTACAATCACTCCCAAGAATCAGACATGTTCAAATCCTGATTCAGTAAAACAGTAGCCATGAAATCTTGGGCAAATTATTTAGCCTTCCCAGATAGCAGTTTTCTCAAACATAAAACACAGATTTTGCCCCACCTATCCCATGGGGATGTTGTACAAATGGACTGAATTAACCTATAGAAATACTTTCTAAACTTTAAAGCTCTACATGTATATAAACTCTACATAATAGTATCATTCTATTTTTATTTTCCCATTAATAATTCTTGATTTCCTGCCATTTCTCAACTCCTTTCTCTAATATACCAATGATCCTTTTCTGGAATACTGAAAAATTTCTTCTTTGTAGTTTGAACTCCATTTCTAATCCCTTGCAAAACAAATCCCCCCAAAACCTAGCTCTTTCTTAAACTACTTCTGGATAAATATTCAGGCATTCTGGTCTTTCAGTTTTTTTTAAATAACTAAGGAGCTGGTTTTCTTGTGAGAATTTTTAAAAACATTCTGGGTCCATAAGAAAGAGGTTGAAATCTCTTTAAACCAGATTCAGAGAATATAGGGGCTCTCAGTAACAACTCATATTACATTGTTACAACAACATCTGCAGATCTCAAGAAACATTATAAACACTGTCACCTCAACTGTTGCTTCTATATGATTTTACCAATTTTTAGAGTTAAAATATTTAGGCTTAAGTAGTTGGCAAAAGCCATACATGAAATCCTACTATCACCTTCAAAGGCAAAAAATAAATGGAAAAATGATGATGCTTCGGCTAGAAGAGGAAGAAAGACTTTAACTTGGAAAAGGAAACTCAGAGGGACAGGACGCTGTTACTGAACTCATCACTCTCATCTGGTGACATCTGAAAAACTTAAAACTTTTACAGTATATTTTTCTCACCTTTTACTGGTATATCAGTTTAATTGAGCAACTCTTCTTGAATCAGCAAGAATATCATGTTGTCATCTCAAAATGATCATTAATTATCTCCTACAAATATTTAATACAATGATTGGACTAATGAGAGACTCACTTAAGCCTGAAATAGACAGTTTGTATGACTCAATGAAAGCATTTAATTTTTTAAAAAGAAAAAAAATCCAGATAACGTAACCAAAAGATTAATTGTTTCCTAAAACTCTTCAGTTGATGATTGTGGCATCATGTAGATACCATTTCATTTAGAACTGACCCCAGGATAAAACCATAATTCAACTCTAGCCTTAATATTTATTAGCAATGATGACTCACTGTTCCCTAGTTGATGTTAAACTTTTTAAAGGGGTGGAAACATTGTTAACCAGACCGTTAAAGAACTCACATAGAGGAGCTTTGGAATAGGCAAAGGTTCAGAAAGCGAGATGAATTTGTGGTACAATCACAAAATGCCAACTAAAAGCTTTTCTTGTAAATTGAATTGTCATTTTAAATGTAAAAGCATTGGGCTTTAATTAGGTATACAGAGCTGTCCTGAATATATGAGAATTTTAATGACAGTGTATTACCTAATAAGCCAACTACTCAAGTGAGATGTACAGGAATATCAATTCATTTTGTTATGACAGAGCACATCAAATATTATCCACAGGGAATTGTCTAGTCATGAGCAGAGAAAAGCAGGGAATTCTCATAAAACACAAATCAACAGGTAAAAACCATTTTTCTTTTTGTAAGACAAGGGAGAAACTACTCTGTAAAGTCTGGCAAGAAAAGAGAACTACTATAGGAGGAAACAGTGGTTTAAACGCTGAAATTATATAGGCAAACCCAAGAGATACTGCAGGTTCACTTCCAGACCACCACAATACAGTGGATATTGCAGTACAGTGAGTCAAACGAATTTTTTGTCTTCCCAGAACATGTAAAAGTTATGTTTACATTATACTGTAGTCTATTAAGTGTGCAATAGTGTATGTCTAAAAGATGTATATTGCTCAATTAAAAAATACTTTATTGCTAAAAATGCCAATCATCATCTTTGCTTTCAGCAAGTTGTAATCTTTTTGCTGATGAAGGGTCTTGACTTGATGTTGATGGCTGCTGACTATTCAGGGTGGTCATTGCTGAAGGTTGGGGTGGTTGTGGCAATTAAAAAAAATATATGACAACAATGAAGTTGCCACATTGATTGGCTCTTCCTTTCATGAATGATTTCTCTGTAGCAGGCAGTGTTGTTTGATAGCATTAACCCATAGTGGAACTTCTTTCAAAATTGGAGTCAAACCTCTCAAACCCTGCTGCTGCTTTATCAACTAAGTTTATGTGATATTCTAAGTACTTTGCTGTTATTTCAATAGTCTTTACAGCATCTTCACCAGGAGTAAATTGCACCTCAGGAAACCACTTTCTTTGCTCATCCATCAGAAGCAGCTCCTCATCTGCTCAAGTTTTCTCCTGAGATTGCAGCAATGCAGTCCCATCTGCAGGCACCACCTCTAATTCTAGATCTCTTGCTATTTCTACAACATCTGAAGTTACTTCCTTCACTGGAGTCTTGGACATCTCCAAGTCATCCGTGAGGGTTGGAATCAGCTTCTTCCATACTCTGTTAATGTTGATATTCTGACCTCTTCCCATGAGTCTCAAATGTAATGGCATTCAGAATGGTAAAAGTTCCTAGAAGGTTTTTCAATTTACTTTGCCCAGATCCATCAGAGGAATCACTCTCTATGGTAGCAATAGCCTTACAAAATGTATTTCTTAAATAATAAGACCTGAAAGACAAAATTACTTGATCCACGGGCTGCAGAATGGATGCTGTGTTTGTAGGCATGAAAACATTAACCCTGCTATATATCTCTATCAGAACTCTTAGGTGACTAGGTACATTGTCAATGAATGGTAATATTTTGAAAGGAATCTTTTTTTTTTTTTTTTTTCTGAGCAGTAGGTCTCAATAGGGGCCTTAAAATATTCCATAAACCATGATGTAAACAGCTGCAATGTCACCTAAGCTTTGTTGTTCCATTTCTGAAGCATGGGTAGTATAAACTTAGCATAATTCTTAAGGCGTCTAGGAATTTTAGAATGGTAAGTGAGCATTAGCTTCAACTGAAATTCACCAGCTGCATTAGTCCCTAATAGGAGAGTCAGGCTGTCCTTTGAAGCTTTGGACTAGGCATTGACTTCTCCTCTCTAGTTATAAAAGTCCTAGATGGTATCTTATTCCAATATAAGGCTGTTTCATCTACATTGAAAATCTGCTGTTTAGTATAACCACCTTCATAAATTATCTTAGCTAGATCTTCTGGCTAACTTGCTGCAGCTTCTACATCAGAACCTGCTGCTTAACCTTGCACTTTCATGTTATGAAGATGGCTTCTTTCCCTAAACCTCATGAACCAACCTCTGCTAGCTTCAAACTTTTCTTCTGCAGCTTCCTCATCTCTCTCAGCCTTCATAGAATTGAAGAGAGTTAGGACTCTGCTCTGGATTAGGCTTTGGCATAAGGGAATGTTGTGGCTGGTTTGATCTTCTACCCAGATCACTAAAACTTTCTCCATATCAGCAATAAGGCCGTTTTACCTATTTGTGTGTTAACTGGAGTAGCATTTTTAATTTCCTTCAGGGACTTTTCCTTTGCATTCCTAATTTGGCTAAATGTTTGGCACAAGAGGCCTAGAAAATTTTGGCCTACCTCAGTTTTCAATATGCCTTCTTCACTAAGCTTAATCATTTCTAGCTTTTGATTTTAAGTGAGAGACTTTCTTTTGATCACTTAGAGGCCATTGTAGGGTAATTAATTGGTCTAATTTCAATATTGTTGTGTCTCATGGAATAGGGAGTGAGAGAAATGGGGGGATGGCCAGTGGGTGGGGCAGTCAGAACACACATATTTATGTTTGCCATCTTATATGGCCACAACTTGTGGCTCCCAGAAACAATTATAATAGTGACATCAAAAATCACTGACCCCAGATCACCATAACAAATTTAATACAAATGAAAAAGTTTGAAATATTGTGAGAATTACCAGAATGTGACACAGAGACACAAAGTTAGTAAACACTGTTGGAAAAATGGCACCAATAGACTTGCTCGATGGCACCAATAGCTTTGCCACAAACCTTCAATTTGTAAATAACCACAGTATCTGTGAAGTACACTAAAGCAAAGCATAATAAAATGATGTATGCCTGTATGCTGATTGTACAAACCAGATTTCATCTCTCCTGGATTTCATGCATCTTGACCAAAGAAAAGAGAGGTCAATGATCCACTTTTAAAAGTAAAAATAAATGGGTGGAGTATACCTTTTATTGAAAGCATTCCTAAAGGCATGTGAATCATAGTTTATACATTTTAATTAGTTTGAATTAGAAAACATATCCTTCATGGCCAATTATTTCTGACTCAGTTGTTTACTTACTTACTATGAGAATGACCTGTGGAGTCTTGGTTGAGCCAAGATAGATATTCTGCAAAGCTCTGCCTTATAAATAAGCATTAGGGGCACCTCATGATGAAGTGTTCTTTCTGAGACAGCATAATGACATCTAGATATATAGTTCAATACAAATGAGGGCATTTTGAGTAATTATATATTACCTAAATGATCATTTAATACCTAGATAACTTAATTTTTTCTTCCTGTAAGCATTACTCATAAGGTGTTAATTCTCACATCATCTTCAAGAGAAAGGTCAGTATTATTAGTCATTGAGACTAAAGTTAACTTCACCAATTCACTCTTCAAAAATACAATGCTGAAAAAGTGAAGACACCAGAGGTCACAACAGTAGCAAGTAAGTCATTTAAGACTTCTTGGTTCTCCTTTATTTAGAGATGAGAAGGAAGAAAAAAAATGGAATAGGAAGAATCTGGAAAAGATGAAGGTCTATTTGAGACAAAACAGGATAAGAGAACATTGAAAAATGAAAATTAATAGATTTGCTTCAGTGGGAAGTAAAATCTATCAGTTCTGATGGTGTTAATCATTAACACCATCTAAAAGGATGGTTAATCTAAAAGGAAAACCTTTTAGAAGAATTCAGGATATTACTCCAACTCTGATTTCTCAAAACTAAAGAATTTTTCTTTTCTACTATTAGAAGCTTAAAATACCTGGATATGTGGGATTATTCATTTCAGAGGCTGTTCTTCCTAGAAGTCAGAACAAAGGATGAGCATCTCCACGGTGGGCTGGAACCTGCAGTGACTCGCATCCTTCTTTCCACATAGCCAAACCTGAGAATACAAAACATTCCCATCAGTATCAGAGGTTTCCCATGGCCCAGGTTGTCCACATGGGAGTGTGGGGAGAAAGGTTTAGTCTGGCTGAGATGAGTGGTAGCATTTAGGCCAGACAGATACAATGCCAGTGTTTACACAGGAAAAAATGAGAGAATGTAACACTCACTGCGTTCCCTTCATGACAGTCAACTGATCTAGGCTCTGAAGAGGCCCCATTCTGCCCCATACTAATGAGATCAGCCCATCACTTCAGAAATAGTCCCTCTCCTTTCAGTCACCACTGTGGGCATGCTCCCAAGACACCAGCATCAGAGCACAAGGTAGTTGATACATAAATGGTTCACCACACTCCCAAGCACAGGGGCTCAGAGGTGAGCCTTAGAGCCCTTCTGAGAGATGAGGCGCAGAGAGGGTAATAACTTGGTTGGGGTGGAGATTTTGTCTCTGAGATCACTTGAACACACCAACAGCAGCTTAACCTGATTGATTAATAATAAAAGCACCAAGAAAGAGCATCATGAGGCCAGCTTCCACTTGTGTTTTCTAGGACGTGCTTATTAAGTCTCATTATATACTTTTACCAATATAGGGATTACTGTATTTTTAAAAAATAGATATAATGCACATACCATAAAATGTACCCTTTAGAAGTGTGCAATTAAGCAGGTTTTAAAAGTTATGCAGCAACAACCATTATGTATTTCCACAACATTTTCATCAGCCCACAAAAAAACCTCACGCCCATTAGCAGTCACTCCCCTCAGTCCCTGGCAACCATTAATCAAATTTCTGTTACTATGGCTATGACTATCCTGGGGCTTTATATGAATAGATCACACAATATGTGGCATTTTGCAGCTTCTTTCACTTAGCATGTTTTCAAGGTTCACCTATATTGTAATATGTATCAGTAATTCATTCCTTTTTAATGCTAAATAATATTCCATAGTATGCAATTACCACATTTTGTTTATACATTCTTCAGTTGTTGGACATTTGAGTTTCCACTTTTTGGCTATTATGAATAATGTTATGAACATTGGTGTACAAGTTTTCATGTGAATATATGTTTTCAGTTTTCTTGGGTATATAGCTAAGAGTGGAATTGTTGGGTCCTATGGTAACTCTATGATTTAACTTTTTGAAGAAATGACAAAATCTTTACCTAAATAGCCACACAATTTTAATTTTCAGCAGCAGTATGTGAGGATTCTAATTTCTCCACATCTTCCCAACACTTGTTATTTTTCATTTCTTTGGTTATAGCTACTCTACTGAGTGTGAAGTGGTATCACATTGTGGTTTTGAATAGCATTTCCCTAATGACAAATGATGTTGAGTATTACTTTATGTGCTTATTTGGCATTTGTATTTTTTTAGGCATTCGTATTTTTTTTTTTGAGAAAGATTTATCCAGATACTTTGCCCAATTTTAAATTGGGTTATTTATTTTTAGTTATTGAATTTCAAGAGTTCTTTATATATCCTGAATAATAAACACTTGTCAGATATATGATTTACAAATATTTTCTCCATCTCTATGGTCTGTCTTTACACTTTCTTGGTTGCATTCTTTGAAGCATAAAACTTGTTAGTTTTGATGATGTTCAATTTACCTATTCTCAGTTTGGTTGCTTGTGCTTTTGATGTTATATTTAAGAAACCACAGCCAAGAGGGGAAATTGGAGGGGGAGACAAACCATGAGAGACGATGGACTCTGAAAAACGAACTGAGGGTCCTAGAGGGGAGGGGGGTGGGATGATGGGTTAGCCTGGTGATGGGTATTAAAGAGGGCACGTTCTGCATGGAGCACTGGGTGTTATACGCAAACAATGAATCATGGAACAGTAAATCAAAAACTAATGATGTAATGTATAGTGATTAACATAACATTAAAAAAAAAAAAGAAACCACTGCCAAATCCAAGGTCATGAAGATTTACACCTATGTTTTCTTTAAGAATTTTAGCACTTACATTTAGGTATTTGATTTATTTTGAATTAATTATTGTATATGGTATGAGGTAGAGATCCAGTTTCATTCTTTTGCATGTGGGTATCCAATTGTCCAGCAACATTTGTAGAAAAGACTATTCTTCTCCCACTGAATGGTCTTGGCACCCTTGTTGAAGATCAATTGACCATAAATGTTTGGGCTTATTTCTGGAGTCTCAATTCTATTACATTGACCTATATATCTATCTTTATACTAGAAACACACTGTCTTGATTACTGTAGTTTTGTAATAGATTTAAAATGAGAAAGTGTGAATCCTTCAACTTTGTTTTTCTTTTTCAAGGTTGTTTTGGCTATTCTGAGTCCCTTGCATTTTCATATTAATTGTAGTATCAGAAATTTGTCAGTTTCTTCAAATAAGGCATTTTGATAGAGTTTTGATAGAGAATTTTGATAGAGATTGTGTTGAATCTGTAGATCAATTTGGAGAGCACTGACATCTTAACAATATTGTGTCTTCCAATCCATGAACATGGAATGTCTTTCCATTTACATAGGTCTTTTAAAATTTCTTTCAATGATATTTTATAGTTTTCAAATTATAAGTTTTGTGCTTCTTTTGTTAAATTTATCCCTAAGTATTTTATCTTTTTCATTGACTGCAAATGCAGCTATTTCCTTACTTATATCTTCAGTATATTCACTGCTACTACAGAGACATACAATCAATTTTTGAATATTGATCTTGTATCCTACAACCTTTCTAAATTAATTAATTAATTAATTAGTGAATTTTTAAAACTTCCTATATACATGATCATGTTATCTACAAAAAGAAATAGTTTTACTGTTTTCCTAATCAGGATAGCTTTTATATCATTTTCTTGCCTAAATGCCCTGTCTAGAACCTTCAGTACAATGTTGAATACAAGGGGTGAGATTGGACATCCTTCCCTTGGAAAAATACGCAATCTTTCACCATCAAGTATAAAGTTATATGTGGGTTCTTCATAGATGTTATCAAGTTGAGGATGTTCTTTTCTATTATTAGTTGTTGAATTTTTTATCATAAGGGTATTGAATTTTGACAAGTTTTTTTTTCTCATCTATTGAGATGATCATGTGGTTTTTGTCCTTTATTCTATTATATGATGTATTACATTAGTTGATTTTTGGATATTAAACCAATCTTGCATTCTTAGGATAAATCTCAATTGGTCATTGTATCAGTCTGCTTGTGCTGCCATAACAAAATACCATCAACTGGATGACTTAAACAACAGAAGTTTATTTTCTGGAAGTCCGAGCTCAGGATGCAATTATGGTCAGGTTTTGGTGAGGTTTCTCTTCCTGGCTTGCAGATGACTACTTTCCCACCATGTCCTTACATGGAGAAAGAGAAAGTAACCCATCTCTTTCTTTTTGCATTTTACTGTAAACAGTCAGAAGGAATCAAGCCACTCCTTCAAAATTTTGCTTAGAAATCTCCTCAGCTAAATATCCAACTCCATCACTCTCAAGTTCTATCTTCCACAAAATACTAGAACACAGTTCAGCCAAGTTCTTTTCCATCTTATGGCAAAAAATCATCTTACCTCCAGTTTCCAAAAACATATTTCTCATTTCTAAGACCTCACCAGAATTGCCTGTAACATCCATATTTCTAGTATGTACCTCAAAACTTTGTCACTTTCTCCCCATTACCTAATTCCAAAGTCATTTCCACGTTTTCAGGTATTTGTCACTGCAGCACCTAACTCCTGGTACCAAAACTTGTCTTTGTTAGTCCAGGCTGCCATAACAAAATACCATAGACTTAATAGCTTCAACAACAGAAATTTATTTTTCATAGTTCTGGAGGCTGGAAGTCCAAGATAAGGGCTAGTGTTGAGAGGTGCCCAGGACAAAAAAAGACTCTGAATAAGGTCTAGGCTTCTATACAAGCTGTGTTTTTTTTTTTTTTTTTAAAGATTTTTTATTTATTTATTTGACAGAGAGAGAGAGACTACAAACAGGGGGAGTGTCAGGCAGAAGGAGAGGGAGAAGCAGGCTCCCCACTGAGCAGGGAGCCTGATGTGGGGCTTGATCCCAGGACCCTGAGATCATGACCTGAGCTGAAGGCAGATGCTTAACCAACTGAGCCACCCACGCCCCTGTACAAGCTGTCCTGCCACTTAGGCCATATGATTCAGAAGGTCCAGTGCTACTTGAAAGTTCAGTGACAGATAGGGATGGTGTTTGGAGCCTTTGGCAGGTCATATGTGTAAACTGCAGTGCAAGCCTTTAGTATTTTTTACCAAAGCCTTACCATCCTCTTGGATAACTGCTCTCTTTTTAAGATGCAACTCTTGACCTGCTAGTTGGCCTTAGTAGAGACCTCATGTGGCCCAAGGTGCCTATGATGAACTGGGTGTTATCTGACCCACCAAGTCATAAAGTTGGGCATGTGCAGCAGAATTCCATCATCAAATGGAAATGGTATATACATTATCAGGCCTGAGCAGGCCTTGAAGGCACAAATAAGTTACATGAATAAGTGACCCAAATGCCCATGGTCCCCACTTCTGCTACATTGCCTTCTCCTTGCTTATTCCTATGTACTCATGGGGAATTCCCAATAATCAGTTGGCAGAGGAATAAAAGACTTGGGCCTGGTTTACAGATGTTCTTCACAATTCACAGGCATGATTCAAGAGCAGAGATCCATAGCTTTCTGCAAGGTCCCTGAAGGGCAGCAGTAAAAAGAAATCTTTCTAGGATAGAACTTCATCCAGCACACCCAATTACTCACTTTGCCTTGAAGGAAAAATGGCCACACGTGAAATTTTATATTGATTCATGGGTTGTGGTCAATGGTTTGGTTGGATGGTCAGGGACTTGGAAGGAACATGATTAGAAAAGCTGTGACAAGAAAATTTAGGGAGGACGTATGTGGATAGACCTCTCTGAACAGACAAAAACCATAAAGATTTTGTGTCTCATTTTGTCACTCACTGAAGAGTAACCTCAACAGAGGAGGAGGATTTTCATAATAAAATAATCAATAATTAAATAATCAAATTGAGAGATGACCCATTCTGTGGATATCAGTCAATCTCTTTCCCCAGCCACCTCTGTCATTGCTCAATGAGTTTATGAGCACCCCATGGTTGCTGGGGTGGAGGTTACACATGAGCTCAGCAATATGGGCTTTCACTTACCATGGCTAACTGGGCTATGTCAACTGCTGAGTGTCCTGAGTCCCTGCTATGGCACCACTGCCTGGGATGATTGGCCAACCATCCAGTGGGAGGTTGATTACATTGGGCCACTTCAATCAATGGAAGGGGCAACATTTTTTTCTTACTGGAAATAGATACTTACTCTGGATATGGATTTGCCTTCCCTGCTCACAGCGCTTCTGCCCAAACTACCAATTGGATATACAAAATGCCTTATCCACTGTCATAGTCTCCTACACAGTATTACTTCTGATAAAGGGACTCACTTTGCAGCAAATAAAGTGCAGCAATGGGTCCATGCTCATGGAATTCACTAGTTTTAACATGTTTTTCACCATCCTGAAGTAGCTGGCTTGATAGAATGGTGGAATCGCCTTTTGACAACTCAGTTGCAGTGCCAGCTAGGTGGCTATACCTTGCACGGCTAAGGCAAAGTTCTGACCAGTATATGGTGTATATGGTGCTGTTTCACCCACACCAGACTTCATGGGTCCAGGAATCAAGGAGTGGAAATGGAGTAAGTGCCATTCACTATTAGCCCTAGTGATCCACTAGTAAGACTTTTCTTCCTGTTCCCATGAACTTATGCTCTGCTGGCCTAGAAATCTTAGTTCCAAAGATAAGAATGCTCCTACTAGGAGACGCAACAATGATTCCATTGAACTGAAAGTTAAGTCTGCTGCCTGGCCACTTTGCACTCCCCGTGCCTCTGGATCAACAAGCAAAGAAGGGAGTTACTGTGCTATCTAAAGTGATTGAGGTGCTCCTGGGTGGCTCTGTCTGTTAAGCATCTGCCTTCAACTCAGGTCATGATCCCAGGGTCCTGGGATCAAGCCCTGCCTTGGGCCGCCTGCTTAAGGGGGAACCTGCTTCTCCCTCTCCCTCTGCCACTCCCCCTGCTTGTGCTCGCTTGCTCTCTCTCTCTCTCTCTTTCTGCGTGTCAAATAAATAAATAAAATCTTTAAAAAAATAAAGTGATTGATATTGACTACCAAGGAGAAATTGGACTATTCATCCACCAAGGAGGGAAGGAAGGAACACAGGAGATCCCTTAGGATGTCTCTTAGTACTCCTATGCCCCGTGATTAAGGTCAGTGGAAAACTACAGCAACCCAAACCAGGCAGGACTACTAATGGCCCAAGATCTTTCAGGAGTAAAGGTTTGGGTGACCTCACCAGGTAAAGAATAACAACCAGTTGAGGTGCTTGCTGAAAGCAAAAGGAATACAGAATGAGTAGAGAAGAAGGTAGGTATAAATATCAGCTATGACCACATAACCAGTTATAGAAACAAGGATTGTAATTGTCATGAGTATTTCCTCATTTCTTATGAATGTGTGTGTGTGTGTATGTGCATGTGCGTATTCTTTCTTCTCTTCTTCCCTTATCATGTAACATAAGATGTATTGGCTGTATATCATAGTATTTAATTATTGTTAATTTTACACCATAGCATTTAAGTTATAGGATATCAAGGAGAGGTGTAAACATCACTCAAGGACTTTATCTCTTCTTCTGAGGAAGGGGTTATTATGTTTTCATTGTACACAGGACAACTGTATAATGTTAGGCAGAATTATGACCTTGTTATTATCTTTATTTGGAGATTAAATTTGGTTTAAGGTGATGTGTATGGGTACCAAGTTGACAGGGAGTAGACTTAGTGATGATTAATTTTGTGTGTCAGCTTGATGGAGCCACTGGGTGTCCAGATACATGGTCATTTTTCTGGGCATACTGTGAAGGTGTTTTTATATGAGATTAATATTTGAATGGTAGACTGAGTAAAACAGATTTCCCTCCCTAATGTTCATGGCCCTCATCGAATCAGTTGAAGGCCTGAATAGAACAAAAATCCTGACTCCCCCACAAATAAGTGGGAATTCCTCCTGCCTACTTGAGCTTGGACATCAGTCTTCTTTTGCATTCATTTTAAACTGAAACATCATCTCTTCTTGAGTCTTGAGCCTGCTGGCTTTTGGGCTAGAACTACACTATCAGCTCACCTGAGTCACCAGCTTGCTCACTGTATATATGCACAGAAAGGTGGGGAGGGAGGGAGTTTGGTTGTTTCTCTGTTAACCCTGACTAGACAAATACAATCATGATACAGAATCCTTTTTATATATTGCCAAATTCAATTTGCTAATATTTTGTTGAGAATTTTTGTATCTATATTTATAAGAGATATTAATCTGTAGCTTTCTTGTTATGATTTTGTCTGGTGTATAAACCTTATAAAATAAGCTGAGAAGTATTTCCTTATCTTCTATTTTTTTTTGGAAGAAATTTCAAAGAATTAGTATTAATTTTTAATTAATACTCTTGTTTGATAGTCTTTACCAGTGAAGCCATCTCCTCCTGGGCTTTCCTCTGTGGGATTTTTGTTTGTTTATTTGTTTCTGTTGTTACTAATACAATCTCTTCACTTGTCATAGGTCTATCTTGATTTTTTAGTTTTTCTTGAGTCAGTTTTGGTAGTTTTGTCTTTCTTGAAAGTTGCCTATTTTATCTAAGTAATTTGTTGGCATACAGTTGTTCACAGTATTTCCTTATAATTTATTTTATTTCTATAAGGTCAGTGGTGATGTCCCTTTTTCATTTCTGATTTTAGTAATTTGAATCCTCTTTTTTCTTGGTTAAATTAGGTAGAGTTTTCAAAATGGATGAAAGACCTAAATGTGAGATAGGAATCCATCAAAATCCTAGAGGAGAACATAGGCAGCAGCCTCTTTGACGTTGGCCACAGCAAATTCTTGTGAGACACATCTTCAAAGGCAAGGGAAACAAAAGCAATAGTGAACTATTGAGACTTCATCAAGATAAAAACCTTTTGCACAGCCAAGGAAACAGTCAACAAAACTAAAAAGCAATCTGCAGAATGGGAGAAGATATTTGCAAATGTCTTATCAGATAAAGGGCTAGTACCCAAAATCTATAAAGAACTTATCAAACTCAACACCCAAAAAAACAAAAAATACAGTCAAGCAATGGGCAGAAGACATGAACAGAATTGCTGGAGAGGAGGTGGGTGTGGGGATGGGGTAACTGTGATGGGCATTAAGGAGGGCACTTGATGTAATGAGCACTGGGTGTTATATGCAACTGATGAATCACTAAACTCTACCTCTGAAATTAGTAATACACTATATGTTAATTAACTAAATTTAAATAAAAATCTAAAAAATTAGGTAGAGTTTTGTCTATTTTGTTGATCATTTCAAAAAAAAACCCAACTTTTGATTTTTTCTATTTTTTTAATCCTTCATTTCATTAACTGCTATTTCTTTTTGAACCAGTTTCAGTAATTTGTGTCTTTTTAGAAATTTGTTCATTTCATCTAGGCTATGTAATTTGTTGGCATAAAATTGTTTAAAGGGACGCCTGGGTGGCTCAATTGATTAAACATCTGCCTTTGACCCAGGTCATGATCCTAGGGTTCAGGGATCGAGCCCTACATCGGGCTCCCTACTCGGCAGGGAGCCTGCTTCTCCCTCTCCCTCTGCCTGCTGCTCCCCCTGCTTGTGAGCGCACTCTTTCTCTCTTTCTCTGACAAATAAATAAATAAATAAATAAATAAATAAATAAATAAAATCTTTGAAAAATTGTTTATAGTATTGCCTTAGAATATATTTTATTTCATTATGTAGTAAGATCCTCTCTTTCAGTCCTGATTTTGGTCAATTGAGTCTCATCTCTTTTTTTTTCCTCAATCAATCAAGCTAAGGGCCTGCCAATTTTGCTGATCTTTTCAAAGAACCAATTTCAGGTTTCATTCATTTTTTTTCTACTGTTTTATTTTTCCTGCACCATATTTGAATTCAGTTAATGAAGTTCTTAATCTTTTGCTCTGTTTTGCTTTTCTCAGGAGTGGTAGGGAGGCTGTGAACATTACCCTATGGACTGCATCATTTGGGCTCTCTGTTACTCTGGGCTCCTGTCGGGTTTAGCATCAGAAGCTGTGGAGAAGAAGGAAAAGCTGGGGAGGATTCTTGCTCACTCACTTCTGCTTTGGAATCTTGGTTCTGGTAATTGTTGCACACCTCCTGTCAGGAGGTTCTTCTGTGGCTCCAGTTCACATTGGACTCCCAAGACACTGTTTTCTCTCTTCTTTATCTTCAGGCCTGGTGTTGGTAAATGCTGCCTATTTTTGCAAGTCTCTGGACCCTTCAACGTCCCTTGTTGCATCCTTTAATGTTGCCTACATTTGTGCTAAGTGTTATTAAATTCCCTTAAAAATCTCATCTAAAGGGGCGCCCTGGTGGCTCAGATGGTTAAGTATCTGCCTTCAGCTCAGGTCATGATCCAAGGGCCTGGGATTGAGCCCTGTACTGGGCTCCCTGCTCAGTGGGGAGCCTGCTTCTCCCTCTCCCTCTGCCATTCCCTCCACTTGTGCTCTCTGGCTCTCTATTTCTCTGTCAAATAAATAAATAAAATCTTTTTAAAAAAAATCTCATCTAAGGGTACTTTCTATTTCTTTATGGGACTCTGACTGATACAGCCAACCCTCATTGGCTGGCAGTACATAGTATAATCTGCTACAGTATTTATCCTCTCAGCTAACAGTTTTGTTTGGAGAATTATGTATCTATATCTGTGTCTAAATATCTATCTATATCTCATTCATCTATCTATCTATCTATCTATCTATCTATCTATCATCTAACAATAGTAATACATTATTTTTCAGGAAACATTTTAGAGAAAATAAGCTTATGCAAATCCACAATGCAATGCAACTTTAAAAGATATATGTAATTGTATGATTCTATTTATGTAGGTTATAAAAGAGGCAAAACTAATTTATGGAACTGGAACTTATAAAGTGACTATTTCTGGAGGAGAGAGGTGTAGGAATTGGGAGGAAAGATGAGGGGGTCATTTAAGATGCTGGTGATATTCCTTTTCTTGATCTTGGTGGTGCTCCCAGAGGTGAGTTCACTTTGTGATAATTATTGGGCTGGGTATTTAGTATTTGTATGGGTTTCTGCATGTGTATTATTCTCCCATTTTGAAAGAGCAAAAGTTACAAAAAAGCTAACATTTCCCATTGTATTAGACAAATGAAATTTGTTAGAAATCAGTACATTTGTTCATTACACCAAAATCAAATAAGCTGGCTTTTATGGAATAGTTGAAAGGTGTTTTCCAACCTCATTTTTGTACAAAGTTTAGACAAGCTTTTCAGTGTGTGCCAGAATAGTACAGATCAAAAAAAATTTTTTTTTAAGATTTTATTTATTTATTCATGAGAGACAGAGAGAGAGAGAGGCAGAGGGAGAAGGAGGCTCCCAAAGAGCAGGGAGCCCAATGTGGGACTTGATTCCAGGACCCTGGGATCATGACCTGAGCCCAAGGCAGATGCTTAACCATCTGAGCCACCCAGGTGCCCCAGATCAAAAATTTAAAAACAAATTTGAGTCAGTTCTTTTTTATTATGCAAAAGACTCTTGTGACTCTTTCATTTATTCTCTCATTCAATAACTATTTTTCTGAGTGTCTAGTATGGTCTATACTTTGTGCATAAGCAGGGAGGGTCAATAATGAAAAGAAAGATCCAGACCACAAAGCATTCATCTTTGAAACAAACCCAAGAAAATAAAATTCAACATGATTCTTCTTGTAAAAAGAAAAGAGACTCCGGGAGCCTGCAGGCCTTTGGAAGTACTCCACTCAACGAAGGGGAAGAATTTAGCAGCCACTCTGGAGGTAGGGGTGGGAAAGTGGGGATATGACAGGAATCATAAAATTCTGGAAAGCCACTCCTTTCTGGGAATTCTGAAAGGCCACCCTTTCTTGAAATCATTTATTTTTATAAAATACAGTTGCTAAACTCCCCCAAATGATTGGTCAAATGGTTTTTGTTATTGTTTTACAGAAATACTCATTTCATTTATTGTATTTTTTTAGTCCTACAATTTCTGTTGGATTTTTAAGTAGATTCTAGTTCTCAGCCAAAATTCTACATCTTGTAATTTAATTTCCTGCGTGTGTTTAACCATAGTTATTTAACATTTCAAGCCTGATAACCCCAATATTTCTATCTACTTTGAGTTTATTTCTATGGGCTAAGTTTGCTCTTTGTTTTTAGTTATTTGCTCATTTTTTCCTGACATGTCTGGTAATTTTATTAAAAATGGGTTTTGTATATGAAAAATTGAGACTCTGAATGATGTTGTCTTTCTCCAGAGTGAATTTAATATATTTTCCTGGCAGGCAGATCACCTTGCTGGGATTGAGACTAAGACTGCTTTATTTCTGGGTGGTTTTTTTTTTTTCTTACCTGGGTAGCCCTTTAAGAATCTCAGTGAAAGCCTGAGTATTTACCAGAACTCTTTCCCCCTTGGGGGAGAAAGGGAAGTTCTGAACTCCAACTGTTTTTTTCCCTAGTTCTTTGAGATGGCAAAAATCTCCGAGTGAACTATTAGCCTCTTAGAAGCCCCTTTCTGCCTGGAATCTTGGTCCCTCAGTTCCTCACGACTTTGATAGTCTTGAAAGCCAATTTTTCTCTTTCTAACCCACAGGGACTGCAGCAAGCTCTAGGCTGCTGCTTTCTGTTTATCCTCTATGTCTCAAGGCTCAGATCAGAGAGCTCCAAAATAGAACTACACATATATTGTCAACTGATTTTTGACAAAGGTGCAAATTCAATTCAGTGAAGAAAGAATATTTTCAACAAATGGTGTTAGAAAAATTGAATATCCCCATACAAAAACATGAACTTTGAGCCATACCTCAAAACAAACAACAAATAAAACCCAAAATGAAATCCAAAATGAATCATGGACTTATGTGTAAATCCTAAAACCATAAAACTTCTACAAGAAAACTTGAAAAAAAAATTGCAAGCTTGAATTAAGCAGAATTCTTACGTATGAAGCCATAAAAGAAAAAAATAGTAAATTGGAGTCCATTAAAATTAAGAAGTTCTATGCTTTGAAAGGCACTATTAAGAGAATAAAAATATATGCTACAGACTGGGAAAAAGTGTTTATAAATCAAATTAGCAAATGCCTGAGGGGGAAAGGATCTTGGCTTTAAAAGTGCTGTTGTCTTGTAACAGATTCTTTTTAAATTTTTTCTCATTTTGTTTTTCAAATTTATTGAATAGTATTACTGATGTTCAATAAACTATTTGGAGTGTACAATTTGATAGGTTTTGACATATTTATAGACCTACGAAACCATCATTGCAACCAAGATAAAAGACATTTCCATCACCCTCAAGAATTTCTTCATTCTCCCCCTCCCCATTCCTCTTCCACCCTCTGTCCCCAAGCAATCACTGGTCTGCTGTCGCTATAGTTTATATTTTTCTAGAATTTTATAGAACTGGAAATATATAATATACTGTTTTGTGTCTGGCTTTTTTCACTGAGCATAATTATTTGAAATTCATCTATGCTGTTGTGTATATCACTAGTTCATTACTTCTTATTGATGAGTAGTATTCCATTGTATGGCTATAACACAACTTGTTTATCCACTCTTTGATGGACTTTTGGGTGGTTCCTGATTTTTGCTACTATAAATAAAGCTGTTACGAAGATTTCATTTGTGTGTGGACACATGCTTTCATTTCTGTTGGGTCAATAATACCTAGGAGAGAAATGGTTGAATGTATTACAGGTACATGTTTAACTTTTTAAGAAACTGTAAAATTGTTTTTCAGAGTGATTGTACTATTCTACATTTCCGCCAGCAATGTATGAGTTTCAGTTGCTCTACATCCTCACCAGAACTTGGATATAAACAGCCTTCTGAATTTTATTCACTCTAGTGGGTATCTACCATTATCCTATTGTAGTTTTTAGTTAGCATTTCCCCATTGATTAATGATGTTGAGTATCTTTTCATGTGCTTATTTCCTATCTGTATATCTTCTTTGATGAATTGTCTGTTCAAATCTTTTGCCCATTTAAAAAATTGGATTGTCTTCTTATTAAATTTTAAGAATTCATTGTATATTCTAGACACAGGTTTTGTCAGATATGTATTTTGCCAATATTTCCTTATAATCAGTGTCTTGTCGTTCTGTTTTTGTAACTGATTTTTTAAAAAATATTTTATTTATTTATTTGAGAGAGAGAGAGAGAGAGCATGAGCAGGGGTGGGGAGAGAGGGAGAAGCAGACTCCCTGCTCAGCAGGGAGCCTGATGTGGGGCTTGATCCCAGGACGCTGAGATCATGACCTGAGCTGAATGCAGATGCTTAACCAACTGAGCCACTTGTAACTGATTTCGAAGAGCAAATTTTAAAAAGAATTTAAGTTAAGTCTAATTTATATATTAGGTTTTTCTATTTCTTGCTTTCAGTGAAGTATTTAAGAAATCTTTGTCAACTTCAAAGTTACTGAGATTTTCTCCTGTTTTCTTACAGTTTTATAATGTTAGGTTTTACATTTAGAATTCATTTTGAGTTCTTTTTTTTTTTTTTTAAAGATTTTTATTTATTTGAGAGAAAGAATGAGATAGAGAGATCATGAGGGTCAGAGGGAGAAGCAGACTCCCTGCTGAGCAGGGAGCCCGATGCGGGGCTTGATCCCGGGACTCCAGGATCATGACCTGAGCTGAAGGCAGTCGCTTAACCAACTGAGCCACCCAGGCGCCCCCATTTTGAGTTCATTTTTATATATGGTATGACATAAGGGTAGAGTTCACTTTTTGCATATGACTAAGTGTTCCACCATCATTTGTTGAAAAGATTATTATTCTACATTGAACTGCCTTGGTATTTTTGTCAAAAATTAATTAATCATACATGTGTGTATTTCTTTCTAAACTCTCTATTCTTTCCCATTGATAAATATGACTCTTTTAAAGCCAATACCATATTATCCTGATTACGGTAGCTTTATAAGATCAAAATCAGCTGGTGTAAATCTGTCAATATTGGTCTTCTTTTTCAAAGTTGTTTTGGCAATTCTAAGTACTTTATGTTTCCATATAAATTTTAGAATAAACTCATAAATTAAAAAAACTTGTCAATTTCTACAAAGAAGTTTGATGGGACTTTGACTGGGGTTGCTTTGAATCCATTCACTAATTTGAAAAGAAATAACATCTTAGCAGTATTGATTTTTCCAATTCAAAAACACAACATATCTCTCTTATATTTAATTCTTCTTTAATTTTTCTCGGAATGTTCTGTAGTTTTCAAGTTGACATACTTTTATCAAATTTATCCCTAAGTATTTTTAATAGTTTGATGCAATTGTATATGGTATTGCTTTTAAATTTTCAATTGCAGATTTTTCATTACTAGTATACATATTTATGTATATCTGTATATAAATATATTTACATATAACAATTTTTATTTCAATTCTAATGAAATTTTAATTTAAAAAAGAACATTTTAAAATTTCAATTGCTGACCATTCATTGCTAGTATACAAATATAAAAGTATATATATTTGGATATTTGTATATAATTTGCACATATACATATATTTGCACATGTATATGTTGTATACAATATGTATTTGTATATGTATATATTGCATACACACATATCAATATTTCTAGATTGACCTCATGTGTTACAACCTTGAAAAACTTATTAGCTCTAGTAGCCTTTTTTTGTTAGATAATTTAGGATTTTCTGTATAAATGACCATGTCTTTCAAGCAGGGAATTTTGCTTCTCTCCTTCCAATCTGTATGCTTATTTTATTTCTTTTTTTGTCATAATGCAGCAAAAACACAAATTTTAAAGCCAAATTAAATATTATCAAAGAAAAGTATTGAAAAAATTAGTAAGGAAAAAGTAGCTATAAAGAAAAATCAATTATTGATAAAGGATATAAAAATATATTAATTGCAAAAAGTTCTTAATGGATTAGATATATAGTTGAGCGCTGCCGAAGTATGAGTTTGGGATCTGGAAAATCAAGATGAAGGACACACAGGACATCAGAGAAGAATAAAGAGATACAAGAACAAAGGAAAAATGGAGAAAAGAAGTTGAAGTATCAACATTCATAAAATTGAAATACCAAAAGAAAAAAGTGAATAAAATATTTGAGGAAATAATGGTTCAAAATTCACTAAACTTAAAGAAAAATATAATACTTGAGATAACAAATTCTCATTGAATATCAACAAGTATGGAGAATTAAAAACCACACCTAAAAACACTAATAGTAACATCTAAGAACATCAAACAAAAAAATTCTAAAAGCTCCCAGAGAATAAAGGACATCACCTATCCAAGAAAGAAGAGTCAGATTAACATTAAAGTTCTCAAAAACATTCCTTGTTACAAGAATACAGCAGAGAAATATTTTCAGTGTTGAAGGAAAACAACTATAAAACTAGAATATAATAGTCAGATAAATTATTATTTACTTAGAGGAGCCAAATAAAGACTTTATTATAGTTATGAGACCCAAAATCATTTATCTCACAAAAACAGTCTGAAAACACATGTGGAAGAAATATTTCAAGGAAAAAAAAAAGAATTAAAGGCAAAAGGAAATCATGTGATATGGGAAATAAGTGTGAGTAAACAACTTGTATCTCTATATGCAAGCACTAACACAGAGAGAGAGAAGGAGGGGAGAGGAGAAAGAAAACAAACAAGAAGAACAAGAACAAGAAGGAGAAGGAAAATAAATACATAATAATTAGAAGACAAATCTAAATATTTCCAAAATGATGGTTAGAAGACTGATTAGTGTACAGTAAAAAGAGGAAAATAAGAGAAAGAGGAAAAACAAAATTCAACAAAACTAAGAATTTAGGTAATAAAAACATGAAAAAAGGTAGCATAAGTCCTAATAAAACTATGATTGCAATAAATGTTAAGTGGCTTAAACTTTGCTAATCAAAAGACAAAGTATCTCAAATTGAATAAATAAATTAGAGTCAATAAAATTTCAACAATTATGTAGTGAAAAGAAAATGATACATGAAAGTGGAAAGTAAAGGGACAGGAAAAGATATATCTATTTTATACCCATCAAATTGGGACAAATGAAAAAGTCTGACAAAACCAAATGAAGGCAACAATGTAAAGCAATAAGAATTATGCACAAGGGTAAGAGTGTAGGTTAATATAAGTATTTTGGAGAGTAAATTTGCAATATCTTGTAAAGTTCCCAGGATCTAGCAATTCCACTGCTTAGTGATATTGGTCAAGGTAAATATTGCTAACTGCTTGTTATGGACTTGTGTGTCCCTCAAAATTCGTATGTTGAAGCCCTAAATGTCAGTACCTCAGAATATGATTGTATTTGGAGAAAGGACCTTTAAGGAAGTAATTTAGCTTAACTGAGGCTGTACAGATGGCCTTAATTCAATCTGACTGATGTCCTTATAAGAAGAGGAAATTTGGACACACATACTGAGAAATCCCAGGGATACACATACTCAGAGGAAAGGCTATATAAGGACACAACAAGAAGATAACTATCTACAAGCCAAGAGAAAGAACTGAGGAGAAACCAAACTTGTGCCAACACCTTGATCTTGGACTTCTAGCCTCCCAAACTGTTGGAAAAAATTGCTGTTATTCAAGCCACCCAGTCTGTGGTATTTTGTTATGGCAGCCCTAGCAAACTAATATACTAGTATAAAAACAACCTCAAAATATTAGTAGCTAAACAGAAATTTTTTTCTGTGCTCACATAAGTCCCAATCTAATATTAAGTGATGGCCTTCCATCTAGCAATTCCAGGTCTGAAGGTATTTCTATCTGGTAGCATATCCATCACCCAGGCTTAAGTTCTTCACTGCATCTGACCAGAGAGCAAGGGAAGGGAAAGGAGCACTGGAGGATCCCCTACGGGAAGCTTTCATGAGCCAGGACTGGAAAAATCATATATCACTTCTACACATTCTACTGGCCAGAAACCAGTCACATGGCACCCAGCTAACAACTGTAACAGACACTATGGAATGTATTCCAGCCACAGTGAATATAGAGGAAAAGGAAGCTGGAATTGTTTGGCACATAGCAGTCTCACCCACATAGATACATAACTTAGAGAAAATCTCACACATATGAACAAAGAGATGTAAAGGATGTTCAATACAGCATTGTCTGAAATAGCAAATGGCCAGAAAAACCTACACATCCAATAATACAAAACTGGATTAAAAACAGACTTCTTCAAAAACTTCAAAAGCATAAACAACAATGCAACAAGTTAATAAATTTAACTGCATTAAAACACCAATGACAAAATCAAAAGAAGAGTCATAGACTGGGAGAAGATATGTGCAAAATCTAAACTTAAGGATATATGTGATAACAAAAGAGTGTCCTATTAATTATTAAGCTAGGACAATGGGCATAAATCTGGCATATAGTCACCGCATCAAAAACCAACAAGGTATTAATCATTAGAACACCCATATAACCCCTGCAAATCAATAAGAAAATATAGGAAACCCAACAGGAAAGGTGTTGAGGGGGGAAGAACTGACAGTTCACAGAAAGAAAAACTGAGCATCTAGTGAGTATACAAAGAATTTTTCAGCTGAAATAGTAATAAGATAAGTGCAAAAGAAACAAATCCTTGCACCTATTGGATTGGCAAAAATCACAAAGTCAGGGGGCGCCTGGGTGGCTCAGTCCATTAAGAGTCTGCCTTTGGGAGAATTCGAGAGATAAGTGATACCACAAAGTGAAACAACATTAGAATAATTGGGATCACAGAAGAAGAAGAAAGAGAGAGAGGGGAAGAAGGTATATTGGAGCAAATTATAGCAGAGAACTTCCCTAATTTGGGGAAGGAAACAGGCATCAAAATCCAGGAGGCACAGAGAACCCCCCTCAAAATCAGTAAAAATAGGTCAACACCCCAACATCTAAATAGTAAAACTCACAAGTCTCAGAGACAAAGAGAAAATCCTGAAAGCAGCTCAGGACAAGAGGTCTGTAACCTACACAGTAGAAACATTAGATTGGCAGCAGACCTATCCACAGAGACCTGGCAGGCCAGAAAGGACTGGCATGATATATTCAGAGCACTAAATGAGAAAAATATGCAGCCAATACTATATCCAGCTAGGCTGTCACTGAAATAGAAGGAGAGATAAAAAGCTTCCAGGACAAACAAAAACTAAAAGAATTTGCAAACACCAAACCAGCCCTACAAGAAATACTGAAAGGGGTCCTCTAAGCAAAGAGAGAGCCTAAAAGTAACATAGACCAGAAAGGAAGAGAGACAATATACAGTAACAGTCACCTGACAGGCAATACAATGGTACTAAATTCATATCTTTCAATGGTTACCCTGAATGTAAATGGGCCAAATGCCCCAATCAAAAGACACAGGGTATCAGATTGGATTAAAAAACAAGACCCATAGATATGCTGTCTGCAAGAGACTCATTTTAGACCCAAAGACACCTCCAGATTTAAAGTGAGGGGGTGGAAAACCATTTACTATGCCAATGGACATCAAAAGAAAGCTGGGATAGCAATCCTTACATCAGACAAATTAGATTTTAAACCAAAGACTCTAATAAGAGATGAGGAAGGACACTATACTTAAAGGGTCTATCCAACAAGATCTGACAATTTTAAATATCTATGCCCCTAACATGGGAGCAGCCAATTATATAAGCCAATTAATAATAAAATCAAAGAAACACATTGACAATAATACGGTAATAGTAGGCAACTTTAACACCCCGCTCACTGAAATGGACAGATCATCTAAGCAAAAGATCAACAAGGAAATAAAGGCTTTAAATGACACACTGGACCAGATGGACTTCACAGATATATTCAGAACATTCCATCCCAAAGCAACAGAATACACATTCTTCTCTATGCACATGGAACATTCTCCAGAATAGATCACATCCTACGTCACAAATCAGGTCTCAACTGGTACCAAAAGATTGGGATCATTCCCTGCATATTTTCAGACCACAATGCTTTGAAACTAGAACTCAATCACAAGAGGAAAGTCAGAAAGAACTCAAATACGTGGAGGCTAAAGAGCATCCTACTAAAGAATGAATGGGTCAACCAGGAAATTAAAGAAGAATTAAAAAATTTCATGGAAACAAATGAAAATGACAACACAACTGTTCGAAATCTTTGGGATGCAGCAAAGGCATTCCTAAGAGGAAAGTATATAGCAATACAAGCCTTTCTCAAGAAACAAGAAAGGTCTCAGATACACAACCTAACCCTACACCTAAAGGAGCTGGAGAAAGAACAGCAAATAAAGCCTAAACCCAGCAGGAGAAGAGAAATAATAAAGATCAGAGCAGAAATCAATGAAATAGAAACCAAAAGAACAGTAGAACAGATCAACGAAACTAGGAGCTGGTGCTTTGAAAGAATTAATAAGATTGGTAAACCCCTGGCCAGACTTATCAAAAAGAAAAGAGAAAGGACCCAAATAAATAAAATCATAAATGAAAGAGGAGAGATCACAACCAACACCAAAGAAATATAAACAATTATAAGAACATATTATGAGCAACTATATGCCAGCAAATTAGATAGTCTGGAAGAAACGGATGCATTCCTAGAGACATATAAACTACCAAAACTGAACCAGGAAGAACAGAAAACCTGAACAGACCCATAACCACTAAGGAAATTGAAGCAGTAATCAAGAAACTCCCAACAAACAAGAGCCCAGGGCCAGATGGCTTCCCAGGGGAATTCTACCAAACATTTAAAGAAGAATTAATACCTATTCTTCTGAAGCTGTTTCAAAGAATAGAAATGGAAGGAAAACTTCCAAACTCATTTTATGAGGCCAGCATTACCTTGATCCCAAAACCAAACAAAGACCCCATCAAAAAGGAGAACTACAGACCAATATCCCTGATGAACATGGATGCAAAAATTCTCACCAAAATACTAGCCAATAGGGTCCAACAGTACATTAAAAGGATTATTCACCACGACCAAGTGGGATTTATTCCTGGGCTGCAAGGTTGGTTCAACATCTGCAAATCAATCAATGTGATACAATACATTAATAAAAGAAAGAACAAGAACCATATGATCCTCTCAATAGATGCAGAAAAAGCATTTGACAAAGTCTAGCATCCTTTCTTGATTAAAACTCTTCACAGTGTAGGGATAGAGGGTACATACCTCAATATCATAAAAGCCATCTATGAAAAACCCACAGCTAATATCATACTGAATGGGGAAAAACTGAGAGCTTTCCCCCTAAGGTCAGGAACATGGCAGGGATGTCCACTATCACCATTGCGATTCAACATAGTAATAGAAGTCCTAGCCTCAGCAGTCAGACAACAAAAAGAAATAAAAGGCATCCAAATCAGCAAAGAAGGGAGATTCTCACTTTCTGCAGATGATATGATACTTTATGTGGAAAACCCAAAAGACTCCACCCCCAAAACTGCTAGAACTCATACAGGAATTCAGCAAAGTGGCAGGATATAAAATCAATGGACAGAAATCAGTTGCATTTCTATATACCAACAACAAGACAGAAAAAAGAGAAATGAAGGAGTTGATCCCATTTACAACTGCACCCAAAACCATAAGATACCTAGGAATAAATCTAACTAAAGAGGCAAAGAATCTGTACTCAGAAAACTACAGAATACTCATGAAAGAAATTGAGGAAGACACAAAGAAATGGAAAAACATTCCATGCTCATGGATCAGAAGAACAAATATTGTGAAAATGTCTATGCCACCTAGAGCAATCTACACGTTTAATGCAATCCTTATTAAAATACCATCGACTTTTTTCAAAGAAATGGAACAAATTATCCTAAAATCTGTATGGAACCAGAAAAGACCCTGAATAGCCAGAGGAATGTTGAAAAAGCAAAGCAAAGCTGGTGGCATCACAATTCCGGACTTCAAGCTCTATTACAAAGCTGTCATCATCAAGACAGTATGGTTCTGGCACAAAAACAGACACATAGATCAATGGAACAGAATAGAGAGCCCAGAAATGGACCCTCAACTCTATGGTCAACTCATCTTCGACAAAGCAGGAAAGAAGTCCAATGGAAAAAAGACAGTCTCTTCAACAAATGGTATTGGGAAAATTGGACAGCCACATACAGAAGAATGAAACTGGACCATTTCCTTACACCACACACAAAAATAGACTCAAAATGGATGAAAGACCTAAATGTGAGACAGGAGTCCATCAAAATCCTTGAGGAGAACACAGGCAGCAACCTCTTCAACCTCAGCCGCAGCAACTTCTTCCTAGAAACATCGCCAAAGGCAAGGGAAGCAAGGGCAAAAATGAACTATGGGGACTTCATCAAGATAAAAAGCTTTTGCACAGCAAAAGGAAACAGTCAACAAAACCAAAAGACAACCGACAGAATGGGAGAAGATATTTGCAAATGACATATCAGATAAAGGGCTAGTATCCAAAATCTATAAAGAACTTATCAAACTCAACACCCAAAGAACAAATAATCCAATCAAGAAATGGGCAGAAGACTTGAACAGACATTTCTCCAAAGAAGACATACAAATGGCCAACAGACACATGAAAAAGTGCTCAACATCGCTGGGCATCAGGGAAATCCAAATCAAAACCTCAATGAGATACCACCTCACACCAGTCAGAATGGCTAAAATTAACAAGTCAGGAAACGACAGATGTTGGCGAGGATGCGGAGAAAGGGGAACCCTCCTACACTGTTGGTGGAAATGCAAGCTCGTGCAGCCACTCTGGAAAACGGTATGGAGGTTCCTCAAAAAGTTGAAAATAGAGCTACCCTATGACCCAGCAATTGCACTACTGGGTATTTACCCCAAAGATACAAATGTAGTGATCCGAAGGGGCACAGGCACCCCAATGTTTATAGCAGCAATGTCCACAATAGCCAAACTATGGAAAGAGCCTAGATGTCCATCAACAGATGAATGGATAAAGAAGATGTGGTATACACACACACACACACACACACACACACACACACACACACACAATGGAATATTATGCAGCCAAGCCATCAAAAAATTGAAATCTTGCCATTTGCAACGACATGGATGGAACTAGAGGGTATTATGGTAAGCGAAATAAGTCAATCAGAGAAAGATAAGTATCATATGATCTCACTGATATGAGGAATTTGAGAAACAAGACAGAGGATCATAGGAGAAAGTAGGGAAAAGTGAATCAAGACAAAACCAGAGAGGGAGACAAACCATAAGAGGCTCTTAATCTCAGGGAAGAAACTGAGGGTTGCTGGAGGGGAGGGGTGTGGGAGGGATGGGGTGGCTGGGTGATGGACATTGGGGAGGGTATGTGCTATGGTGAGCACTGTGAATTGTGTAAGACTGATGAATCACAGACCTGCACCCCTGAAAAAAATAATACATTATATGTTAATAAAAAAATTAAAAAAAAAAAAAAGTCTGCCTTTGGCTCAGTTCATGATCCCAGGGTCCTGGGATGGAGCCCGCATCGGGCTCCTTGCTCAGTGGCGAGTCTGCTTCTCCCTCTCCCTCTGCCCCTCTCCTGCTCATGCTCTCTCCCTTTCTCTCTCAAATAAGTAAATAAAATCTTTAAGGAGAATCACAAAGTCAGATAACATCAAGTGTTCGTTAGGATATGCGGAAATGAGAGTCCTCATGCACTTTTGTGGGTATATAGGTTAGTAATGCTATTCTGAAGAGCAACAAGGCAGTGCTTTGCAAAGTATACATTTACTGCGTGATCCAACAATTCCACTTCTGGGTATATGCTGTAAGTGCACATATGTGAAGACAGTCACTACATTTAGGGTTGGAAGCAAACTGGATGTTTATTACTAAAAAAATGGAGATGCATATTGGAGAAATACCATGAAGTAGTTAGAAGCAATGAACTTTACTAGATGAATATATATAAAAACCTAAGGATGAATTTTAAAAGTAAATTAAAGAATGAAGCTAATAGTACAAAACCATTTATGCAAATTAAGCACACATGCATACACAAAATATCCTTAAAGTTTGCATGCACATCCAAGGGCATAAAGTACCCAAGGGTGGCTGCCTGTAAAGGGGGAAATAACAAAATGTCATAATTTGCAGAGGCCTTGACTGGACTGATGATGATCTTAACTGGTGAGGTAATTATAGCTTAGAAACTTGCACCTCAAACTCCTCCTCAAAACACTGTAAATAAACGGGAGGGGGGTGGGGAGGCATGCAGGCAGGAGGACAGACAGTCAGACTGGGTAGAAGATGTGAAAAAAGTATAAAAGGAGTCTTTCAGATTTTAGTCAGCTCTTGTTAAATTGGGATGGTTTGAAAACTTAAGAACAAAACAAACAGAACATTATTCTATGACACCATTGGTTTTGCAGGGTGTGAGAAGCATTGTGGGGTTTTGGGTGAGCCTTCCTTTTTATTGAGAAACACATGGAGTGGTTTGAAATGCTAAGCATGGTTTGCCACAATGAATGCCCTATACTGTAATTAAACCATTGGATTAGAGGCCTGTTTGCCCTGTTTAATGTGCTTTGTGAAACTCAGTGTTTGCCTTTTGTTGTTGCCGAATCTCTCTGAAAAGCAACAGGCATTCGCTGTGTATTTTCCCGCACTACACTTGGGCAAACGTTGTATGCGCTGTTGGTTATAAAGCACCACCTGGCCATGCCTATTGGACTTCCGTTACAAGTGTTGGTAGGAGATGCTCAAGGAGACAAGAAGTATTTAGGGTCTGTGGTCCTCTGAGATACAAAATGATAAAGCAGACGCAGAAAGGAGTCAGCCTCTCAAATTAGGCCACAACCACAGTGAGCCACAGCGCGTCCACAGTCACCAAACACATAGCCCTTGACACGCTCCATTCTTTCTGTATCCTCCTAAAACCCAGGGCCACATTCCTTCCACAAAGTGTCCTATATGAATTCTGTTGAATGACGGCTAAACACACACGGATTTACACATACAGACACAAATGTGAACCTCAAGTGTGCACACACATAATGGTGTTCTTGGAGTTCTAAAATTCCTGAGGAGAATCAGTTAGAGATTTTTTTGGGCAGAAAACAGTCTGCGGAAGCGAGCAGCTGACAAACGCTTTGCACCGGTGATCGACGGCAGGGTGAAACCAAAGGAACTAATTTTAAAGGGCAATCACAACTAAAAAAAAAAAGAAAGAAAGAAAAGCAAACTCACGAGTGGTAAGAGAAAATGCACAACTGTCAGAACTAAATGATTTAAAATATCACAACAAGAAATGGTGGCTAGTGAAATGTTGCAATTAAGCAGCAGGACGTTCAACTGCTAGCTGTATTTTAAAATGCTTTCCTCCTGGCCCCATTCACACCTCTGCCTACTACGGTGTTCCTCTCTTCTCTCTTCTAGTAAAACTCCTCCAAAGAATTGTCCCTGCTCACTGTCTTGACATCCTCTATTACCATTCTCTCTTGAAATCGCTGGCTTCGAACTTCTGTTTTTCCCACTCCATGACATTGCTCTCAGCAAAATCATTCATGAGTTCTACGTTGCCACATTAAATCCTCAGCCCCACACCCTCTTCTCAACAGACTTCTCAACACCATTTGTTTGCTCATCTTCTTGAAACCACTTTTTAACTATTTTTTAAATGTCTACTTTCAAATACTTTTAGAATCCCACAGAAGTTGCAAAAATAGCTCATAGGGTTCCTGTGTACTGATCACCCAGCTTCCTCTAATAAAATGCTTTTCATAGCCATAGTGCAATTATGCTCAAAACTTTTAAGAACTGCTCCTGCCTTCTCTAAACTCTTTCCTCACTTGGTTTCCATTAGACCGTCCTCCCGGTTTTCCCTCTCTTCTTAATCTCTTCTGTGGCTTCTCCTCTTCTCCCTATTTCTAAACTTTGGCAGGTCCCAGGGTTCAATCCTTGTACCTCTTCTCTTTTTAATCTGAATTCACATCTTGTGTGAGCTTATCTAGTTCTATAGTTTTAGACAGTGTGTATATAAAGAAATTCCCAGATTATCTCCAGCCTTGCACTCTCCACTGAATGCCAGGCTTGCATATCAAACTGCCTACCCAGCCTCTCCACCTTGGCAGCTAATGGGTATCTCACTTTAATATGTCATAACTGAGCTCATTCAAGCCCTGTTATCCAGCACTTTTGCCCTCATTCTCCTTCTGAGTGAACAGTTCCATCAGTCAGCCATGCACTTAAGCTGAACACTGGAATTGTTCTGGACTCTTCTTTTTCTCTCATTTAACTACATTCAATCTAGCAGCAGATCTTATTGGCTCTAACTTCAAAATATGACCTCTGTCTCAACAGTGTTCAGTGCACCTCCTTTCTCTATCATCCTAGGCCAAACCCCCTTCATCTCTTTCCCAGATTCATGCAGTAGCCTCCTAACTGGTCTCCAGGTTCCTACCCATGTTCCCCGAAGCTTATTCTCCACATGGCAGTCAGAGATTCTTTTAAAATGCAAATTATATCATATCACTCTTCTACTCCAAACCTTTCAGTATTTTTCCATAGATATAAATCCATTACTTCCATAAAATAAGGTCCATGGCACTTGTCATGGCCTTTTATATGATCCACACCATCTTTTCCCACCAACTCTCCAACTGCATTTGCTTTCTCAGCTTGTGCAGCCTCCTGGCTATTCTCAGGATACCTAGGCATATTCGCACTTGTGGGCATTTGCTCTTAGGCTTCTCTCTGCCAAGGTCACATTTTTCCAGCTATTCCCTTTTAAGATTCTGTTCATTCCCTCAGAGGAACCTTCTCTGACCACTTTATCTGAGGCAGAACCCTGCCCTCCCTGCGCTTAGCTCTATCCCTATCCAGGCTTGTTGTTCTTAATGAGAATCTGATATCTGGCTGGCTGGCTGGCTAGTTGTCTGTCTTTCTGTCTATCTCCCATACTAGAATATAAATTCCAGGAGAACCAGGACTTTATCTGATATTGGTTCACTACTGATTCTCTGAATGACATATAGTAGGTACTTAATAAATACTTGTTGAATAAATAGATAAGCAGAGGAGCAGTAAAGGGCTATATATAGAAATGCTCTCAGAGAACATGAAATACTGAAATTGACAGTGAGAAAATTTGAAATCCAGGTTAAAAATGTAAGAGTTTTACGAAGACAAGTTGAAATTTTCGTCTCTTATAATGAAATGACTTTGTCTTTGGCCATCTCAGCCTCATTGTTTTGCAAATGCCATTAATTATAAATACCCTGAATAATCCATGGATAATTGTATGTATGTCAATGTCAAATATTTCAGATGTAGAATCATTTTAATTGGTTTACCTCAAAAGTTCCAGGCAACTTGAAGTGATACATGAGGTCCACCAATTCCCCACTCTGTAAAACTAAGGAAACATGGTCAATGGTTTAATCTCTGTCTACAATATCTCCCTCTTGGGACACTGCTCTAAGAATAAATAGAGTCACTTGAGCAATAAAGGTGTGAGGGTTTTAAATTACATCCTTGGTTAGTTTAATAGCATTATAAATATTTTCTTCTTTTATCTTTAAAGATTGTCCACATGAATTACTTGTATAGATTCCATTTTTATCTGTATTTCTCATTCTCCCTGAGGCAGTGTTCTATCCCCATATAATTCTTAAAGATAAAAACCAATGACACATATATCAAAAACCAAAATATAATCTCCCTATCCTTTCTCACTTTCATTTTGTAAATCAGCATATTATACTACAACCTCTGAGAATGCATGATCTAAATCATAATGATATTTTGGGGGCAAAAATGGGCTGAGTTCCCTATATCAATATTCTGTGCAGGAGATAACAGATTAATAACATTTACAAATACTGAAGGAAAGAAAATTTAGTCCTACTATCTCACAACCAAAAAGTATAAAGGATAAAGGCAAATAGCTTTCAACTGGCAAGAACTCAAGGACTATATTCCCCATCAGCCCTTTTTGAGGATATAATAGAAATAAACTATTGCCAACAAAAGGATGACCAGGAAAACTATGACTGTTGGACAGGACACAAACATTTAGTATATTTGACTGATATAAAATAGAACATAAATGTTTTGACAAAATAGAAATAATACCAAAAAATTGTGAGAAGAAAAGGAAAAGAGGGAAATTGTTATAAAGGTAATCAGTGGAAAAGAAAAAAAAACCAAACCCTCCCAAAAAACTGTACATACATACATAAATAAACTACATAGTTAATTTTTAATTTAAAAAATAAAAAGCATAAAATATTATGCCAGAACTACGGCCAAATTTGTCCATCATAATGGTAACTACAAATGGTCTTAATACACCTATTGTATTAGTTAGGGTCTAAGCTGGTACATCAAAGAAAATCCCAAACACAGTGGATAAAATACAGTAAAATTTTCTCTTTCTTGTAAAACTGTCTGGAAATGAACACTTCAGGATTGCAGGAAAATTTTATTCCATAAGGTCATCCAGGGACTCAAGTTCTGTCTACTTATGGCCTGGACATTTGTAGTATTGATGTCCTTACCAGTATTATCTATGCTGGCTCATTAGCCCCACAACCTAGGAAGGCCTGAGCAAGTGGTTTTTTATTTCAAAATAAAGTTGCACAATTTCCTTCTACCCATATACTTAGTCACATGGTCAAGTGTAATTGCAAGGGAAACTGTAAGATAGTGCTAGAATTTCATTCTGGTATTTCCTAGAAAATTTATGTTTTTCTGAATCCCAATCCCAAAATACTTTGTCAAGAAATTAGGAAAAAGGGGGGGAATGCAAATGTTCTTGCAGGAATCAAAGTCTTACAATCAAAATAGAGACATTACTGATTTGAAAGAACACACTCACATCAAATTGAAAGCAAGGACAAAAAATACTTACTTATGGAGTTGAAGGTTTAGGTGGACATTTCTAGGGAACCAGGACAGGAGTGCATAGGAGAGAAGCTGTCACAATCTAATTATGCAGGTTTTTGTTTTTTTGGTGTTTTTTTTTTTTTTTTTAAAGCTATTGCTGTGTTTGGAAAGAAGAGCTCCAGAGAGAGACAGAGATGTAGAATACTCTGGATATCTACAGAGGGCTCCTCTTAAGTCTTCATCTGGGTAATGTTTAGAACATGTATGTGAGGGAACTATTTAAGGCTGGAGAAAGAATCTCCCAAGAAGATTGGAGGGAACATTTCTTGGGGCTCACACAAGACCAAGAATAGTTTCTGTTCCCATTATCCAGAATGGAAAACCTCATAATTCAAGGGGCATCAGGTGACTACTCAGAAGACTATTGCCTTAGTATTAGAGAAAAATTAGCCCCAAGATAAATGGTGCTCTGGTCTGACCTAACAAAGCTTAAAAGCAAAATCCCCAAAATATTCACAGTGTTTCCAGGTAACTGTGTCCCAGAAGAAAACTCAAGAATTAAAAAAAGTAAAAAAAAAAAAAAAAAGCTCAAGAATATTTATATGCATATAAAAATATCAAGCACATAACAAAGTTAATTTCATAATGTTTAACACCCAATTGGTAATTGCAAGGCATACAAAGAAGCAGGAAAATATGATTCATAATGAGGAGAAAAGTAATCAATTGAAACTGAGCCAGAAATTATACAGGTAATAAAGTTAGTAGACAAGGAGATTAAAACAGTTATTATAAATTACTCATTTTGTTCAAGAAGCTAGAGAAAACTTCGAGAATGTTAAGTAAAAACATGGAAGACACAGAGGAGACCAAATAAAGTTCTAGTAATGGATAATACATTTATTTCTGAGATGAAATATAAACTGGATAGAATTAATAACAGATTAGACACTGCAGAAAGATTAGTGAACTTGAAGATATAACAATAGAAATTATTCAAAATGAAATACAGAAAGAAAAACTTTGAAAAAATATAACTGACAGAGCCTCTTTCAAATATACATACAATTGGGATCCCAAATGGAAATAAGCAGGAGGGTAGAAAATGAACTTTAAATAAATAATGATTGAAATTTTCAGAATTTGATGAAATGATAACTCTACAGATCAAAGAATCCTGACATGTAAGAAACATAAATAAAGCACAAAGTGTATCATAATCAAATTGCTTAAAACCAGTGATAAAGAGAAAATTTTAAAAGCAGTCTTTTTTTGATAAGCAGTCTTATGGTAAGAAATAATGCAAGCCAGAAGATATTAGAGCAATACCTCTACAGTACTGAATGAAAAAAAAAAAAAAGGCAACGTGGAATTCTAAACCCAGAAATTTTTTCAAAATCACATGCATAAAAAAGACATTTCAGGCATACAGAAGCAAAAGAATTAATAACCAGCAGACATGTACTACAAGAAATGTTATCAGAAAGTCATTCAGGCAGTAGGAAAAGATTAAAGACAGAAATCTAAGTCTACCCAAAAGAATGGTGAGTATTGGAAGTGGTATTCATGTGGTTAAACATAAAAGACTTATTCATTATTTAAATACCTTTGAAAAAGAACTGTTTAAAGTAAAATACCATTGTATTGGGGTTTATCACATAACATATTCTAAATGTTTCTGCACCTAAAATCATTTGAAATATATGAAGCAAAAACTGATAGGACTTCAATAAGAAATAGAGAAATCTACAATTACAGCCAGACCTGACCCCTCTCAATAATCAGTAGGATGAACTGGCAGGCAATCAGAAATAATACAGAAGATTTAAACAACATCAACCAAATTGACCTGATTGACATTTGTAGAACACTTTACCCACCAACAGCAGAATACACATTATTTTAAAAGGGCAAGCAGAATAGTTAAGATAAATCATATTCTGGGCTGTAAAACAAATCTAGCTAAATTTAAAAGAATTCAAATGCTACATATTATGTTCTCTGAACATTATGAAATTGGATTAGAAATCAATAAAAGAAAGATATCTGAAATATTCTCAAATATTTATAATCTAAATAATACAACCATGCAAGTGTATTGACTACTCAAAATTAATTGAATAATAAATTTTTAAAAAATCAGTTGGTGTCAATTTGCTTGCACAGGTGACAAATAGCCATTGAGGTGATTTCAAAGAGACATTCCCAAAATATTCTGAGCTTTATTTGAATAGATATATGTTCTCTCAAGAGTACTACCATGAAGGATAATAGTTATTTGGGTGTAGAAGTTTTGGGGGGGGTTTAATTTATTTTTATTTTTTTTTAAGATTTTATTCATTTGTCAGAGAGAGAGAGTGCACAAGCAGGGGGAGCAGCAAGCAGAGGAAGAAATAGGCTCTCTGCTGAGCAAGGAGCCTGATGCAGGACTCAGTCCCAGGATCCTGGGATCATGGCCTGAGCCAAAGGCAGACACTTAATTGACTGAGCCACCCAGGCATCCTGAGGCAGATAGAAGTTTTGTTAGTTTGCTAGAAAATCAAGTTTATTCCGATATAGCTACCTAGTATACAAAATTCTCAAAATTATTGGAAAGACAAAATTAATACTCTAGCAACAGACTTGCCACCAGAGCTGTTATTCTTTGCTTCTCTGTCAGGGAAGGAAAATAGATTCTTACATTTATCCTTACTTTTGCTTAATTGTTCAAGTATTCAACAAGGACTTACAGAGCACCCAGTATATGCCAGGTACCATTTTAATAGAGTAAAACACTGTTCTTGTTTTCACAGAGATTACATTCTAGTGGGGTGAGTGGGAGGGATATACAATAAACAAATAAATAAAAATATGTCAGGTGAGAAATGATATGTAACAAATTGCACTAGGTAGCTAGAGATACTGATGGGAAAGACCAGATGGAAGAAGAATGTTTCCTGACACAAGGAAATATTTTATTTTTTTGAATTTTTTAAATTTAGGGTTAATTTTAGTTGTCTTTGAATAAAGTCATCATTTAATTAAACTTTCTAGACTTTTCCAGACTTTTTTGTGGAAGCACACAAGGGTAGAACACCAACAAGGCAAAAATTCAAGCATTTTAAAATGGCAGGTACCAAGGAAAAGTCTCTAAAACAGCAGTATAAAAGATGGAGGAAGATGAGTTGGCTTCAAAGTCAGCAAATGACCAATAACTTGGTCTCTGAGACTGTTCTTGTTACAAGGAAGCTTATGACAAAAATCAATCAATCTCACTTAACAAGTTATTAAATATTACTAAGATTCCTTGGAAGTCTCTTTAAAGAACCCTTCTAAAATTAGTCATCCAAACAAGTTTCCTTCTGATTTATAATAGTCAAAATAAGATAATACATAAAATGATGAGAATTTTGCATAGTAGAGCACAGCACTATATCTTATTGAACATGATCAGTATAATTCATTTCTCTGATAAAGAGGGGTCTGAACATGGACAGTTTAGAAAGTCTCTCGATGTGATCTTATTAGCATCCTACCAAAGGACCACAGACACTCATTTGAGAATTAATAACCTACTAAATTGTCACCACAGGCAGAATGAGGTTTAATCCAGTGCAAAGAGGCTGAGTATATGCTGTGTCCTCATTCCAGAGTAGCCATTATTTGGAAGAAGAATCAGTTTGGGGTCAGATGTGATGAAAAATTAACATGCTGTGTGGGAGTTTGACTTTTATAATTACTTGAAAACACTTTTTACTGATGATCAAACATCATAATTCTGTAACTGTGTCTTTACTTGATATGGTTCCATTTTTCCTGTTTCCTTCAAATCTTTTGAAAAATCTTGCCTTTTTCCTTGGTTAGTACAGGGTATCAAATACCCTATTCTGCAAAGGTCAGATGCTAGAAGAATCAGGAATGGCTAGGAGTGTGTGTGCGCGTGCGTGTGTGTGCATGCAATGCATGTGCACATGCATTTTTTTGTGACTTTATTTATTTTTGTTATTATGTTCAATTAGCCAGAATATAGTACATCATTAGTTTTTGATGTAGTGTTCAACGATTCATTAGTTGCATATAACAACCCGTGCTCATCATAGCGTGTGCCCTCCTTAATACCCATCACCCAGTTACCCCATCCCCCCACCCCCTCCCTCTGTAACCCTCAGTTTGGTTCCCAGAGTCCAGAGTCTCTCATGGTTTGTCTCTCTCTCTGATTTCTTCCCAGTTTTCCCTCTCTTCCCCCATGATCCTCCACACTATTCCTTATGTTCTACATATGAGTGATATCATATGATAATTGTCTTTCTCTGCTTATTTCACTTAGCATAATCCCCTCCAGTTCCATCCATGTCAATGCAAATGGTGGGTATTCATCCTTTCTGATGGCTGAGTAATATTCCATTGTATATATGAACCACATTTTCTTTATCCATTCATCTGACATGCATTTAACTTAAGATTTCCATTTTTATAAACTCCACCACTACTACCAGCCACCACACCACACACACACACACACACACACACACTCCTGCCCTCCAACACATTCTAGTCTTTGAATTGAATAAGTAGCCTGGTGTCTGTGTAACTGACCTTAAAGATATCCTTCCCAGACCAGTTGCCCCAGTTCATATTCCAATGATTCCATAATATTAAAGTCTAATTCAAAATGGCATGAATAGCCCACAAACTATTTCTGGATGGATGGCACATGCACTAGACAGTTTTCAGCTAGTGGTCTGCACTGCAGCCATATGAAACCTACATGAGTTGTCTAGGTGGATATGTAACAATGACGGAGAATTGGTCCTAAATGGATTTGCCATCTTCAGATGAGAACTTTTGAAATGGTACAGTACTCTTGGATATTAGATTCTTCTTCCAATTTTCTTCTTTCTTGGTGAAAAGACGTGCACAATAAATCTTATCCCTCAAAATTCTAGAATAATTTTGAGGTCCTTAAAACTTACCATAAATGTTCAATATAATATTATACTATAAATATGCTTCTTGGGGAAAAGTGAACTTTTCGTTTTCATCATGATAGAAATCTAGGAGCTTTTATATCATGTGGCAAAATGAAAGATCCAAAAAGTGTGAGAATCACTGGATGAAGCTGTGGAATTTTCTGAATGGTTAGAAGACTTCTTTTCTGGATTTACTCTTAAATTAAAATGAAGTATTTTTCTTTTTTTCCCCCACCACAATAAAAGTGGCAAAAACTTGCCACCATAGCTAAGACCTTTGCCTCCCTCTCTGGGGAACTGGTGGTTCTAGCCATAGGATTGAATTTGTATCCTAAGAAATAGGGAATGTGTTGGACAAAAAACAGAGACTGAATCAGTCACCAGTGCATTTCATTTACTCTGACCCAGTGCCTATGTTCCTTGTCTCCATGTGCTGCTTTGTTTTGACTCTGGCAAGAACAACATATTTCATAAAGGGGCCAAAATTACAAGAAAGGGTCAGCTTGGAATCTGAGAGTTTCTTGCAGCACAGGAAAACACTCTGCCAGCACGCCACAGGTGTCTGTCACAGCAGCACAAAGGAAAATATGGCCTTGCAAAGGGTGTGGGAGGGAAGAAACAAAGAGATACAGTTGTTATGTTCAAGACAAAAACCCCAACATTTTGTTCCTTGAAAGATGACTATGACTTATTCAAACCTAAAATCCGTATAGCGCTGAAAAATCTTTCCATGCAATATCTTGGTGAAAGTCACTGGGGTGGACCACTGAAAATCAGAACCAGCTCCCTGGTACTCTAATGTTCTTCTTACTTCTTTAAAGTTCTGGGCACCTTATCTTGAATGGGTGAGTAGCAGATACACCATCTGATTTTAACCACAGAAACCTCTGTCACAGTAACATAAAAGGGCAATGAAAAGGGCTATGAAATCAAAGTACACTCATGACTTTGATGTGGGCAGGGTTGCCTGGTGCCTGAGAGTGCCAACTGCATGGTACATTTCACCACCTGTGACCATCAGTAGCCACTGATCCTTATCTATCCAGGTTGATTCACTTGCAGGTGCAAGGTATTTAAGTCCAACTTAAAATGTGTACATTCACCTATGCTGTGCCTGAACATCACCCCAGAATGACCCCAAAATAAATAATTCAAGAAATTTGAACACTTGTACCTCACTTAGCCTAATATAGTCAATTCAAGCTATAAACTTGCCTGATGTTTTCTTTCCATACAGGATAGAACACCTTGTCTTTAAATGTCAGCCCAATAGGATCATTGGCTGACTGGTTTCCAGATTTGCATGGTATCAATATAACGATCCCAATACAACTGTCTGACATCATCAACTGAAGCTACTATGGAACTTTCAGGGGTATACTTCTTACCCTAGGTCAGATGAAAGTTTAAAGAACATTTAGTTCTGTCACACAAACTAGAAGGCAGAAAAAGCTCAATGGGTTGACATTACAATTCAAACCAAAATCTGCTATTGAAATTCACCTTATTAAAATCAGAGTTTTGATCAAAGTCAACATCTATTAAAGTAATATTTTTTCTGAGACTATAAATAAAACTACTTTTTAGCTATTCTATGACAGTTCCTCATGGATATGTAGGCAGATTGAGCCTGTCTGAAGATCTCTGTACAGTCTGAGTGTAGAAAAAGAGCAAGGAGAGATGGTTAGTGCTAAAAAGGGTAAGAAGACTGAGCCTTAGTCAGGATGCATGATTTATGTCACTCGGAGATAGACTGGCCAGGCTGAACCGATGCCAGGTCACCTCTCTCCGGAGGATGCTCTCCTTACATATTTCTATAATTAAATTGCCTTCTCTTTATATACACTCTCCTTATCTCCTGCTTAGTGCAAATTAGAAAGTTTTTTGGATTGTTATTTGTTTTAGGAAAGATACCACACTTGTGGAATCCAAAATCAAAATGGAGAGTCTAAAGAAGGATTTTAGTCTAAGGTTGATTTCATGAATCAGTTTATGTATAAAGTTGTACCGAGCTAAAGAGATTAGCTTACATTTATTATGCACTTACCAATTATTCTCTGCTGCAAATGATAAAATTCTTTAAGAGGCTGCAGGACACTGTAAAGAAAGGAGTGTGGGATTTGGAATGAGACCTATTTAGGATCACAGGAGACCTCCTTAGACCTACCTTGGCTCTAACAATTATTAGCTGTGTGACGATAAGTAAGATCATTAGTCACTCTGAATCTTGGTGCCTTCATCTGTAGAATGAAGATAATAAACTGTCTTACTGGATCATTGTGACTATTAAGGGTGTAATACAAATAAGCAAAGCTCCCAGCCTGTGTCTGCCATAGAAGGGCTCAACAAATGTCTCTTTTCTTTTACTGCTTTTTACTTTTCCTCTCTGCTGATTATATAAAGCCATAGTCCTTTCAGAACTTTTCACAAAGCTACAGTTGATGTGACGTATATAAATTACCCCTAGGAAAACCATCATGACCCAAAGGTCTCTTGACCTCCAGGTGATGATAGGGGCTCTAATACCCCAGCTGATCACAAAGAAACCCATTTATTTCTTCCATGAAGCCTTCCCTTGATTACAGCTGCTGCTGACCCATGACAACTAAATCTTGCACCTCAGAGCTTAACACTTCATCCTATGCTCTCAGGCATTTTGGGTGACCAACCCAGGCTTCCAAATACAATGGAAACTTCTTAATGTTAAGGTATAATTTCTTCTTGTTTCAGCCTTGAGGGTAAATGGATATTAATGGATCTATCTGCCTAAGAAGTTCCGGACTAAACAGCCATTTTAAGAACCCCAATGCTAACAAAAACAGTAATGTGGAGTGTTCCCATGAACCCTGAAAACTAACAAATTCCATTTGTAATCTCAAACAATTAGATACATTCTCGAATTAAGTACAATTTAGTTCAATATAATTCAAATTCTTGAAGACTTGAGTTAAATGCAATTCCTGAAAAGCTTTTCTGAGAATATATTTGAAGTAAAGTGTATAGTGTTAATTTTCATAGGGTTGATAAAAACTAAATGGATATTTTCATATTTTTATATGAGAGGCAATAAAATGGACCTTCCCTGGGAATTAAAGTTCTTAGGGAACCCATTTATATCTGATTCATTTTAAAACTACTTATAAGGCTATAGAGAACAAACAGATGGTTACCAGAGCGGGGGTGATGGGGGATGGGTGAAATGGGTGATGGGGATTAAGAGTATGTTTATCATGATGAGCACTGAGTAATATATAAAATTGCTGCATCACTATATAGTACCCTTGAAACCAATTTAACGCTGTATGTTAACTACACTGGAATTAAAATTTAAAAACAAACATAGAAAAAAATTTTAGAAAAAGGAAAAAACTACTTGTAAGGTATATTTTAAGAACTACGTAGTGTAGTGTATTCTCTATTTAACTTTTCTAATGTAAAAACACTGAGTTTCTTGGGAAAACAGTTTGAAAATAAAGATAATTTAGTAATATTATAACAATTCCAGACTTTCTATAACCCGAAGTTATATATTGTCAGAGGCAGAGATGGTTGTGTGGTTTTGCACAATGGATCCCTTTTTTCCTGTGAGAGGGGAGGAACAACTTCCCTATGGAAAACTAATATAAGAAATCAAAAACGGAAGCTTATTTGTGAGGGTTGTGGTTGGAAAACTGGTTACTATTCACTTTTTGAGGTTTTTGAAAAGTCCCTTATACTCCTTATTTCCACAAAGGATGAAAAATAGACATCATGTGATTGGGATGTACACAATTGTATAATATTTTTCCAGTTAGCAAATATTAATCTGACTAGACATCACTGACTCCTGGATTGTAATGTATGTACACACACACACACAGGTATATATACACATATATATTTGATTTGTTTGTGTATTTATGCACGGTTCAACTGGCACTTTTTAACATATTTTAATATGTTATTCAGTTATTTCTTAGTTACTTAAATGGATATTGTTGACCAATTTCCTCAGTGAAATCATTGCCTAACAATGTACAGGAACAAAAACTGCAACAGGATTTGTTTCTTGAAGTCACACAAGCAAAAGTGGGTATTTTTCAATGATTCAAATTGTACTAAGAAGCATCATCTTAGCTGGAATTGATGGATTGGATTGGAAATGACCCCAGGGAGCACCCAGAGGGCCAATCATAGCAGATGGGCCGATGATTGGGCTTCCTTAGGAATCCTATGCTTAATTAGAATCTTTCCCAAACTGTTAGAATGGGGAGAGGGCATGTGTAACTCACCCATCTGTGTGGCTCCAGTACCACGTGCACCCAACATAATGAGAACAGCTCCGTTTCAGAGACCCTTGTGGAGTTTCCACCCAGCTGTCTGGGAATTAGCATCCCGGGGCTCCCTTCTTCACACTTGTCAGACCGTCAAGGGAAAACTTACCACCCTCATACAAAAGGACTATTGAGGGGGCCATGACTCAACTGGAAAACATACATGGCACTTTCTCAACTTGTTTCTTTCCATTGCTGCAAAATAGCATGTCTTTTCATTTGGATTTCCACTCAACAAAAGAAGGGCAACACTTCGACAAGCATTTACAAGTGGGCCTTAAGGCAGGGCGGGGTCTAGTTCATTAGGAACTAAATTGCTAGTAAACACCTTGATGGGCAGATCCGGTTCCTAACAGTCTGGCCCAGTTATTTCATGCCTATTTTATACCTCACCGAACTCCTGAGCCCCTTGAAACCATGAAGGCCTGTGGGGAGGATAGGGGGCAAGTAGGGGGCCCTACTCTATTTACAGTGAGACATCTCCTCGGCCATTTCTTTGGGCATTTCAGGATGATTGCTCAATAGAAACAACTCCTTTGCCGCATGTCACATGTAACACGTACTTGTATCTTAGTAAGTCAGTGGAGTTGATTCAAAGAGCTGTGTGTAAACAATAGCCCCCACCCAAAAAAATGCCCCTGGCAGATTGCAAAGGGAAATTCTGTTTCCAGTTTATTCTTTTATTGCACTCTGTGAAGTACATGAAGGGATTCTGAAACCCTCTTCTCTCTCTCTTCTCCCTGTCTCTCTCCAGCTAATGCTGTTTTCCAGTCTCTGAGCTGCCAATGTACCATGAGAAATCCACTCCCTGACATGACAGAAAAGCTAGCGGTACAGCAGAAACGGTCCGGTCTGTGGCAATAAATTACAGGTTTCCTTTTCATGTTCAGCACAAGAGGAGGCCCTCCTGCAATTAGCTACAGCTGGTTAAGGAAAGAAACCATGCATCTGTGGACAGACCAGACTGAGAACCAACTCTTATTTTTTGGCATATATCACTACAGGAACAGAAAAGAGACCTGAGTTTTGTTCCTGAGCATAAGCCATTTTTAAAACTTGTACTTCCCCCTTCTGAATCACTAAGACAGCGCACCATTTGGGGAAACAAATCTACAGTCACGTTTTTTCCGTTAAGCTCACTGGTTATGACAAATAGCTGAGTGCTTTCCACTCGATTCTTGTCTTTTAGGCCTAGCGAGATCTTTCTTCAGTGGATCTTAACCTGATGGCGACTCTTAATTATACAATCGCCACTGCCTGATTGGAAATTTATATCGGTATGCTAGAGTCCTTCTACCATAATGATTTAATGTTTTATATCTTTCTGCTATTGTTGAGTGATAATTTTCATGATATACTTTGTGGTTTATTGCAGAAAAACTAAACATGCAGGAACTCTAGAACTATTCTAAGTGCACATACATGGGGTACTAGAACACAAATATATTAACAATATATTTATGTCACTCTCATATAAAAGATGTAAAAATATTTTAGTGCATATACCAAGTGAATAGTTTGTCCTCTAAGAAACAACCTATGAAAACACTGGCTATTATCAGTTCAAGGAAGGCATTGATATGTCCACATGATGCATGTACATTCTAATGATCCATTTCCTCATCACCCATGTCAGACCCTAGCTATATTTTTCCTGAAAATAAAGTCAGTCCTAGGAAGTCTGGGATTTCCTTCCCAGACCTCTTGACTTCAAGATAATGCAATTTTTAAAAATTATTTCAATATTTGAAAATCCTGTGTTCTTACCAATCCTGTTTGAGGAAATTTACTTTATAAATGAAAGAGGATAAAAGTCAAGAAATCAAGAGTGATCATAAGATTAAAATGGTCCATATTTATCTTCTGGAACATTTGGGGAACCCTACAAAGTTATCAACTATTCATTCATTTGGACGCATTCAAACCTTAGGAAAGTAAGAAGAGATTTTGTCTTGGTGTCAGTTTCTTTGTTTAGCACAGAAAAGAGAAATCATAATGGAAATCAGATGTAATTACTGACTCCCCCCTTCACAATCGGCTCTGTTTGTTTTACAGAAAAGCAGTAAAGCTACTGATGTTTAAAAGGGGAAAAAAGAGGGGAAAAAAAATAGCTTGACAGTCCAGCTAAAGATCACAGGGCATTTGTTGAGATGTCTCCAAAGCATTTGCCTGAAGATTTATTTTGAAAGTTGCGCTTAAAAGTAAAAAGTTGTTTGCCAGTTTCCCTCCCCTGTGTTGCAACCAACTTCACTGTGCCATTAGAACAAAGAAAACAACGATACCCCTATTTTTGTTCATTAGGTTTAAGAAAGACATACAGAGCAAATGGCCTTTAAACAGCAAATCAATATGACATGTTTGCAAGAAAGGAGAAGAACCAGAGTGTGTGCCCGAACAACAAATTTGTATCATCTCGAAACCTGCAATTTACTTGGAAATGTGCAGTTTCCTTGTACTGGACTCCCAGACTCCTTGTGTAATGAACAACTTATGTGTGAATGGAAACAGGTTGCGGGGGGGGGGGGGGGAATTATGAGCTATGAAGGCAAACATTTGCAATATTGTGAGAATAAACAATATTTTTTGGTAGTTTGAACCTTTTCAAACTAGTCCTTTTTTTCCCCTCTAGAGAGACAAATTTTGCTCCTGAAGGAAAGGGCTAGAGAGACTCCCAAGTACCAAAAATTTATATTCAAATGGCATCTAAAAATCATCTTCCAAATAAAAGCAAAATCATTGTCAAGCAAAAAAAGGAAAAACTGAAGTGTATACCATTATAAAAACCTACTGGGAATCATGGCTATTGAACTTTGAGAAGAAATAACCAATGCATTATGTCTGGAGACATTTCAAACTGAAGAGGACAAAACACTAAAATCTCTATTAATGCCTACAAAATAGCATTGGTAAGATAAGAGACCTATCCTTCTCTTTATTTTGGAGTCTAAAAACAATAAATATTCTCTACTGGCCATTTTCTAGCAACATTTCCTCAAAGAGAGCTGACAAATTATGAAATTGTTAAATAAATATTGCCTGGCAGTCATACCAAATACAAAGAAAGGAAATTTCCTGAATGCACATCTTTTATTTATACCTGGAGAAAAACAGCACAGAGCTTCTTGGTAATATTATTTTAATTCTTTCAAAGGCAAATATAAATTACAGAAGAAAACCCTTCAACTCAGAATTTCAAATTACCCCTCAACAGATGATGCAAACTGATAGTTTTGACAAGATGATTATTTCCTTTTAAAGAATCCCTAAGGAGGATATTGAGTGGCAGGTGAGGATCAAAGAGTCACATCTTACCAAAGTCCGGCTACGAGTCTTTCATGCATGAGCATTAAATTTGTTTTTACAACGAAATGCATTGAGGGCTTACTATTGGCAGCCACTCTTCTGGCCTAGTAAACAAGACACACAGATACGCCTACTCTGGTGAAGTTTTTTTTTTTTTTTTTTTTAAAGATTTTATTTATTTATTTGACAGAGAGAGAGAGCGAGAGCAGGAACACAAGCAGGGGGAGTGGGAGAGGGAGAAGCAGGCTTCCCGCCGAGAAGGGAGCCCGATGTGGGACTCGATCCCAGGACCCTGGGATCATGACCTGAGCCGAAGGCAGACGCTCAACGACTGAGCCACCCAGGCGCCCTACTCTGGTGAAGTTTATAACTTAGCTGGGCAGATAGAAGATAAACAACAAATAAAAATAAATCATACAGTATGCTGGTGGGTGATGTGGTATGAAAAAAGAAAATGTCAAGGAGGATACAGAGATTGGGGAATATGTTGGCAGTACATTTAAGTAGGGGGATCAGGAAGAGTCTCCTTGACAAAGTGACATTTGAGTCCAGACCTGAAGGAGGTGATTAGACATGTGGATAATCCAGTTTCTCAACCTCAGTATCAGTGACATTATGGGCTAGTAACTTGTGCTGAGGGCTATCCAGTGCACCTAGGAAGGTTCACAGCCGCCCTGGCCTCTACCCACTGGATGCCGGAGCACACACCCCAAGCCTAGCTGTAACAACAAAAAGTGCCTCCAGACATTGTCAAAAGTCCCCTGGAGGGAAAAAAAAGAGTGGGGTGAAGGAGGTTAGTTGGGGCTGAGGTCAGAGAGATGACAGGAATGATCCTTTGGGGCTTCATAGGCCAGTGCAGATCCTTTCTTCGTCTTTAACTCTGAGTAAAATGAGAAGCCACTCAAGGGTTTTAGAAGGATCGCTCTCCTGTGTGGAGAAGGCGAGTGAGTGGGAAGGGTAGAAGCAGCGAGGTCAATGAGGAGGCAATAGAGATGTGGTGCCGTCTACCAAGGTAGTACGAAATGATCAGATATGGGATATAATATTTTTAGAGTAGTGAATAAGATTTCCTATCATATGAAAGAAGTGTTTGAGAAAAAAGGAGCTAAAGATCCCCAAGCCACTGGAAGGATGAAGGTGCCATCAGCTGAGATGGAGATTGCAGTAGAGAGGGCAGGATTGGGAGGGTGGATCAGGGAATGCATTTAAAATCATTGCTTGGCCAATAAGAGGCAGGAGAAAATTTGTTTTTACATGGGTCATGATGTTTTAAATCAAAGCAGTGACAAAATTTTCACACGTGAATGTAATATTGGGTGGGAAGAAAGAACAAAATCTTTATCTTAACATAGAATCTGTTTAAATGCTTCTCTTTAGTGCTATAGGATTTTTCATAATAGGATTTTTTCCTAATACAAGAATCGCCACCTAGCCTTGCAGAGGGTACGTAGCATTTCTTGGATTGAGTACATTCAAGGGATAGCTCAATAATGCTACAAGCTATCTTTCTTTTTTTTTCCCTCAAGGGAAACTATAATTATTCTAAAATAGAGTTACTACTGTCAAATAAGTGTTATTACCAGTGGACACCCAGAATACTGGAACTGTGTTTCTTTAGGACTTTGTTCTTACTTCTGTCACAGCAGTGACCATGTTGCATTGCTATCTGTCTGCTTGGTGTCACCCCCACTGGACCTTGAGCTGTGAGCTGGAGTTTACCTACCTCTGTATTCCCAGTGCCTGTCACCTAATGGACACTCAGTAAATATCAGCTATATGAGTGAATGAATAAAAGGATGATTACAAAGGAGCCAAACTTTGCGGTATACATTTACAGCATTAGGTGCACAAACCAGTCTTACCGAGGCAGAAACCATGTGTCAGCTCCCCCCGCCTCTCCTCTCCTTTCCTTCCCTCTCCTCCTGCTTGGTGTGATGGAAGGAGGCAGACTTGAAAATCAGTCAGACCTGAGTTGGCATCCCACTTCTCCCACTGACTAGTTATGGGAATTTGGACAAATTACCACATGACAGGTCAGATTCCTTGGTAAACAGACTCGTCCCTGCATAGACATCCAACAAAGCGACAGCTGTGTGTCCAGAATTTTACAATCAGAAAATCCAAAAATCCAAAAATGGCTCTTTTAATTTCCACATACATGTATATTGTTTTAGCTTCAGTGACAAAATTTGAGGTGGGGTGGGGGGTGGAAGTTTCTCAAAATGTCTTTATCTTGCCCTGAGACTGGCACTCTTCAGGTCCAGTGAATAGAACAGGCCTGTCCTTGCCTTCATGGTGCTTTCTGCCCAGCAGGAAGCAGGCTTTAAACAAATAATTCCATAGATAGTTATTTATTTGTGGTTGTGTTAAGTGTGGAAGGAAAAGAATGACATATTGTACAACAGGAATCCAGATAAATTGGGGGTGGGGAGGTAGGAGGCTTTTCTATGGAAGTCATATTTTAGTATATGTGCTGCCGAAGAGAGCACTGGAAGTCACATTTAAGCTATGAACTGAACCTTGAGTTGGAGTTGGGGGTGGTATGCAGACTCAGCAAGGAATAAACTGGAGAACGAGGGAGATGGGCGGGGGAGCTGGGAAAGAAGAGTGCTCCAAGCTTAAGGCACTTAAGGATCCAGAAAGGGTCTGGGCTTCAGCAATTCTTCATCAATAAAATGAATATAATCCCCATAGAAGGTACTCGGTTTATGTTTGATGGATGAATGAGTTTTTGGAACCCCTCCTTTGTTAGCTACACTTCATACTTCCTACACATACTCTCACCTATCCCCTAACATGCCAAAGTGAACTACCTGGCAAGCTGCAAGCGCCCAAGGAGCTCGGGTTCTGGTCTGCCAGTGTTCACATGGCCGCTTTGTCTTCCATCTAAGCTCTTCTGAATCACTCTTCAAACCACAAGGCACTTGACAGCATTTGTGTTGTAAATAAGATTCTACCTTTCACCTGCCCATTGGCCCTAGCTGATCCACATTTGCTGGTGTGTGTTGCACCTCTGTGACTGGTGAGGTCACCAATTCGTTGGCTGGTATAGCCACTGTTGTCCTTATGAAATTACAGCTGGTGTCTGCTTTTGTTTTGCTTTTAATAAAGCCTATAGCCTAGAGGTCTTTTTCAAAGCTTCACATTTTTTTTCCCCTGGCTTGAAGGAAACTAAATGAAAGGGGTACTTCCCTTTTATTTAAAGAATCATTAGAGATAAATGGACTCAACCAAATGAGGAAAATAAAACCTGAAGACCTGTTCCAGCAGTCACGTCTTCATTCCCCGGTGCTTTCATGAGAACCCCTGTGGCTCACGTATTTATGGTAACTCTATCATAAAACGTGATCTTTATTACAACTAGACATATCAAGTTTCAGCTCAGGGGCAAGTTTACTTCCACACCCCCCTCCCCCGAACTCCATTTGCAAACTGGTCCTTTTGGAAAACCATTCAAATATTAAAACAACTGGGACAAAATGGGCAGCTTGCATCCATTCTTCTATTGTAGTCACTTCAGTACTGCTAAGAAAAAAAAAAAAGAAAGTCTGGCAGAGAATTTGCTCAACTCATCACAAGTTTCTCTCATCACTTCTATAATTTTGAAAATGAAGTTGCCAAGATATTTAAAGGTTTATGAATTGTTTGAATTCTTACAAGTTTCACACATTCTCTTCATGTCATCAGAAAGACTTCACACATCCCTATTACTATGGATGACCAACTAATCGTGCACATTCGTAAGCTGTCAGTTTTTCTACATGTCTAAAATTTCTTAAATCTAATTTAATCAATCCAATCTCCGGCGGGGGCAGGGGTGGGAGGGAGTAGCATTTTATATTGAAGGGCAAACAAATTAAATAGCAAATCTGGAAAATGCGGCAGCCAGAGCATATTGTTCATTCAACCCATACCGACTGAGTGTAAACAATGTGCATGCCTCTAGAGAAGAATACAAAAAATAAATAAATAAATAAATAAATAAATAACATATTATTCCTACTTTCGGGAACTTATAATTTAACTGAAGAGATAGCTTGTACAATGCTACATAGCATCATGACACTTAATTTTGTCTGCTGAGGATGACCAGTTAGCAGAGGCACGTGTTTTTCTGGTCCTGCCCATCATAACACATAAGGTGCACTGAGATGGTTGTCCTGTTGCCAGCTTCCCAGCTAGCCCAATTGGTATGATACCTCTCAGCTTTGGAGATCATTCAGACTTACTTGCCTTGCATGTTTCAACAGCTCTGGCCATGAGGTGCTGCTGATAATGAGCAGATTCCAGCCCCTCCTTCTCCTCCTCATCAAGTAACCTTTATAGAACACCACAAGGAGCAGTAATAGAGGCTATCCAGACTCAAAGGGGCTGAAGGAGTAAATGAAAAGCCCCAGATCAGTCATCTAAAGGTGTTTCATGTCAGTGACTATGCTCAGGAAGTGGAAGCACAAGTAGGCGTCCGAGATATTTCGAAACCCTCTGGGGAAACAGCAAGGTGTTATGGCCTGATCTCAACCCTAAAAGAACCCTTGCTGCTTTCAAATTCTATGCTTCTATTCTATCTCAACATACCCCTAAAATCCTACCCACAACAAACATTTTCACCCAGCCTAGAAACTGATTCCTGCCAGTTAGATCCTCTTATTATGTAATAGCATCTACTTCACCTAGAGAGAAAATTACAAAGACGTTGAAAAATGAATGAAGAAAGCAAAAATGACCTTAGGAAACTGGTAGAGAAGAGTGTTCATTACAGCACATTTTTCAAACTGTGCTGAGATCCTTCAGTAGGGGGTAAAATCAATTTGGTGAAACCAAATACTTAAAAAAAGTAAACTAAAATGGAATAGGACAGGAGAGAAGAATCAAAGGATACCTCATAAGAGTTAGTATTATTTTATAAAACTTCTGTTTCAGTTGTGTGTATGTATGTGTATATGTGACAAATCATGGTGTCTTACTCTGGGTAATGGTGAAAAACAGTTGAAAACCACTGTATCATACCATTGTTTCAAGATCTTCATCAAGCTAAATTCCTCAGAAACCACTGGTATGACACTGGGACCTGCTCCACGGTCATATCCCAACTTTTAGGCATGGCAGTGGCTCCAGGACGCCATTTCTTCCATGAGTGGAATAAGAGAACACACTTAGACAAAGAAACACCAAATCCCAGCTAATACTCCCAGTCAGATCATGCCGCAATGCTCTGGACATTTGTTTTTTGCTTCCTTTGGAGGGAGGCATTTATGTGTATACTCACTGAAGAGGCTTTGTACTGAATCTTGGCTTTCTGATACTATTATAACAACATGGACTGAGCACTTAACCATATGCTCTATATGCATTATCTCATTTAATTTTTCACATCAACCCTATAAGGACGGTACTACCATTGTCCTCATTTTCAGATGGCAAAATAAAGATTCAGAAAGTCAAGTAATTTACCCAAGGTCTACATGGTGGTGGAGCCAACACTGCAATCCATGTGTGTCTGAGACAACGCTGTCATCATTCATGGTAGTGTTTACAGGCCATTCACTATTTGATTACTAGGCCAGTTGATCTTGTTTCTTTCCTTACTTGTTTCTTTCCTTACTAGGCCAATTGGTCATAAAAACAAACATTAATTGATGTCTTCTTTATCTTTTACTGCCATTTTAAAATTCGTTCATTAAATTTGCACTTTAAAGGCAACTGGAAATTTTCAATAAACAAAGAATCAACAGAGAATAGTAAGTCATTGATGGATAGACTTCACTAAAGTACTTCACAGTGATCACCCATCTGTAGGCTCTACTCTTCAGAATACAACTCATCTGACATGATTGGAAGAAATAATTTGGCCAGTGAGCCCAAACAAAAAGTTTTTAAGTTCTGTTATTTTATTACTCCTCTGCATTAATTGCTTAGATAGGTAAGTCTATAGCACATTTATTAAGAATAATCATTCCTCTAGACCTAAAGTCAGTAATTATGGCTCTCTCTTTTAAATTTCCCTCTATACCTTGAATCTTATGCTTTATTATTTATTCCTCCTAGTTTTCCCTCATTTTAAAAAGATGGCTTCAAATTCTGATTTTGTTTTGTAGGTATTTAGAGATCTGGTTTACTTTAAAACAATGAAGCAGACAGAATCCCCTGAGGCCAACTCATTGAGAACTGGGAGGTCCTAGTGGCACAATTAAACTGGCAACAAATCAATAGAAACAGAAGAGAAGAGAAAAGAAAACAATAATTAAAACATTCTGTCAAAAAATAGAACGGTAATTAAAAGATGCAAACCATTGTTTTGTCCCACTAATTACATTTTAATTTTCAATAGATTGCTGAAGACCATGAAAAGACTTCGCCATTTACAATATTCTGGTGTTCCTCCCTAGGCTGATAACACTATGACTGTGTCACAACTGAATGGAAGGTATTTTCACCAAGAGAGGATGAGGCAAAGAGTAAAATGTTGCCCTGCCTGTTATATAATGTGAAAAAACCTTTTATATGGTCATTCTGGTATGGTCCACCATGAATCATGGTACATGTGTTTATATGTGCACATAAGATGACGTATGATGATGAGGATGAGAACTACTCTATTGAGTACCCTGTCACAGGTACTTTGCTAAGTACTTAACATGTATTACCTGATTTAATTCAATAACAAAATTAATGCATAGGTAATTATACTATTCCCCTATTTTATAGTTGAGGAAACTAAAACTTAGAAGTTAAAAATAAATCCTGTCTATGATCACACAGCTAATACTGGAAGAACTAGGATTTGAATCCACTCAGACTCCAGAGCCTGTTTTCTGAACCAGTATCATTCAACTAGAACTTTCCAAACTCATGACAAGACCAGCCGAAACAGCTACAAGTTTGTTGTTCTTCACTAATCATTGCTAGGCTCACGTAAGTGATTGTGAGTTTTCATTTCATGGGTGCTCTGATTTCCAAACTGTTAAAAATGCTAGGGGGAAAAGAAGTATGCTTTGTAACTCTTCCAAGGAGTTTTGCTGCAAAGGGAAGAAGAAATAAGCCCTAATTAGAAGGAAAAGTGAAGGAAAAGTATGGCCAAGAGAAAGTTTAAAATTGCAAGACAGAACAGCATGCATGTTTGCTGATAGAATGATTCAATGGAAGGGGAATGATGCAAGAGAAAAAAATGAAGAATTTCTACAGTGATATCCTTTGGGTAAGAGGAAATGGGAACTAGAGCAAAAGTGGGGGCATTGGATTTGAGGGGAACATGGTGAATTTGATGACAGTGACAGGCAAAGGACTGAGTATATGGTGTAGATGGTGAGTATATGAATAGATATGGTGAAGGGAGCCTGTAGAAATTCTTTCATGATTGAGAAATTTGAAAAATTGAAAGAATCAGAAAATCTCCATGAGTGATTAATATTTTTAAAAAATCAACTTCGAAATGCATTCTAAATGTATTTTCAGGTGAAATGACATGTACTGCTTTAAAATATTCCCCAAAAAATTTAAAAGTGCATCTCAGAGTTAACAAAATATGGTAATAATAATACCAACTGACATTTATTGAGTGCTCACCGTGAGTCACTGTATTAAATGCTTTACAACTGAGCATAATTCCTGGTTCTCTTGATTCCATTTGCATTTGTGCCTATTCTCTGAGGAGGTTAAGAGGGACTCATTTTGGTCTTTCCTATTCTATCATATAAACACTTTACTCCTAGACCCACAAGGCTGAAACCCCTTGGCAGTCGGTTCCCTGGAAACTCCCAGTGAGTGTGAAGTGAGATACTGAAGATTGTGTCCCTGCCTACAGAGGTGCTGCTGTCATGGGCTGACAACAAGGCTTGTACCGAAAACATTCAAGTCTTTCTAACTTGTTCATTTCTTTAACTTTCAATCCTTCTACTTTCTTGTTTCACTTTTCTTCTCTGAGGTTAAAGAGACACTGGCATGGGGGCAGGGAACACAGAGGCACATTCTGGGGCAACTATATTGATGAATCTCTGTCTATATACAGGCAGCATGATGATGTTATTGAAATATTAATCAGGGTTTTGGAGTTTTTTTCCTGGTATTTTCTTTTACATCCTCACCCCTGAGTCTTCTCATTTAGTCACCTCAGTTGGCTCACATCCACCGTTTAAAGAAGAGATGTGAGCACAAAATGAAGAGGAAAGGGGATTCCACTTCTTGGATATTGAGTTGCAGAAGTAGAGATCTTCAGGGGGCAAAGGGTGGATGCTTAGCACAGAAACAATTTGAGATGAAGCCTTGAGAGGAAGAACAAGTTTTCCAGTAGGCATGAAACTAGAAATGACTTGTGAAGGGAAGTGTGTAGCTAGTAAACCAGGAAAGGAGAGGGCTTACTGAAAGGGGATGAAGAAACAAATGTCAGGATAGCTGTGTATTGGCTGCCATAACAAATTACCACAAACTGGGTGGCTTAAACAACAGGAATGTATTGTCTCACACTTCTGGAGGCTAGAAGTCAGAAATCCGGATGTCAACAGGATTGGTTCCTTCTAAGTGCTGTGAGGGAGGATCTGTTTTAGGCATTTCTCTTTGGCTTGTCAATGGCTGTCTTTTCTCTCCCTTTACATGGTCTTGCCTCTACATTGTCTCTATGTCCAAATTTCCCCTTTTTATAAGGTTACCAGTCATATTGGATTAGAGCCTACCCTAAAGACCTCACTTGAACTTGATTACTTTTGTAAGACACCATCTTTACCGATAGGGTAAAGACTTAAAGACCTGAGGTACGGAAGTTTAGGACTTCAGTGAGAGGGGAGGGGTTGGTATGTGACACAATTCAATCCATAACAAGCTGGAATTTGAGACTTTTCATGAAAGGACCCTATGGATGTTTACTCACCACAATCACACCCAGCTTCCCCAAGAAGCTTTCCATCACTAGAGCCCTGGAGCTACCTGGAGCTGAGGCAGCCTACACACACCATTAGATTCCTTTCACCTACTCCCTAGCCACAGGATCTGTCACTCTTATCATCATCTGGTGACAATTTCTCTTTGTCCAGTGAGACAGTTGTGCACCAGAAAGAATCACATCCATTTGTGCTCTCACACTTGGGCTGCCTCATCCAACTTACCTACAGAGAGAGAGAATCCTCTTATATCGATCCACCACAGATGCAGCTTCAGGTCAACAGGGCCCTCATTATATAGCAGCACATGGCAGTGTGCTTGGAGAGTCCTTCTATCACTACCATGGTGGAACTACAGAGCACTAGCTAACAAGGCCATCAGAAGTGGGGCAGTGCTAAAATCTATTCCCGGAATATGAATATGCAAAAGATAGATATTTTTATTACATACATCTTCACCTTTAAGGGTTTTCTCTTTATGGTTTTGTGCCTAGATTTAATAGTTAGGGGTTAAATAAAAAGTCTGAGAGTCTTCCTTCTAATTCCTAACTTGACTCCATATTTTCAATGCACTTATTAAGTGAAATATGGTATGAAAACAGTACCAAACACAAAGATGGAATTACCAAAAACACAGGTCTGCTTTCTAATTTTATAGAGAGAAATCTCATTAATCATCACACATCATATAAAATAATAAATGTCCTGTAATAACATGTAATAGCATATAATGACAAGTAATATTCAGTGTTATGGTTTTCTCCATGATTTCTAAGGTCATGGCTGAAAAATTCAAAAGGAAGTTTAAGTGTAATTTGCTTCCCCTCTTTCAATAATATTATTAGACACACTTGGAACATAAATTTTGTGAGTTCTGCAAATTAAACCAAATTTAGCCCCTAGTTCAAACCAAGTTAATACAAGTCTTAAAGGGCAGGAAGTGAGTAAAGAAAGTATCTGAAATCAGTTGAATTTAAGAATCACTTCATCACTGCAGTGATGATTCTGATGTATCAATTTCTACCTGGGAGGGAGCTTCAGTAGCCTTGTTAACTATTGTCAGAGGCATCAGTGCTATTGTAGCCAAAAAGACTCATAATATGCTTTGCATCCTTAAATGGCATAGTCAAATACTAGGGACATTATAATTATTGCCTTGTACTAAAGTAGCTGTGTCACCATAATTCAATAGAGATGAAAATACGAGAGAAGACTCAAAAAAATAAAGTTTAAATTATTATGGAATCGTAGTGGTTTCCAAATTAAGACATATTTTTAAAAATTAGAAATCTTCAATTTTGCAGATAAAGCCAAAGAGTTGATATGATTAAAGTCCCTAAAATAATAAATGTGACCATTCTGGAAAATGGAACTTATGTCCCCCCCCCAATACTGACCACATCCAAAAGGAATGTCATTCCCAGTTACTAATATTATGTTGATTATAAGATGTACTCTGAAAATATCTCTTGGGTCCCTAAATATAGTCATTCTTTATTTTTATTTTTCCTTTGTACAATTAAAGATGGTGGTTGGGTATAGTCATCCAATCCTATGTTTCCTACACAGCCAGGCTGGTTTCATTTTCCTGAGATGTAGCTATCTACGTTCTCATTTGCCAGTTTTTCTCTAGCTATCCTAGAACTCTATAACCCTAGGATATTTCCTTTAAGGATGGAGAACTCCCCTTCAATCACATAGAAATTTTCTCAAACTTTCTTCCCTCCCTTTGTACCATTGCCTTGTATAAAGATTAAATTCCTCCTTATTCATTCCACCTTCCTTCTTCCTTTCTTGACAAACTTCTTGAAAGAATTATTTATATAGATCACACCACCAATTTCATTTCTATGACCTCATCCAGACCCTAATCCACTGCCAACTGCTTGATTTCTTTAATATTCCCTTGAAATGTTATACATCAAGGTCATTAGTGAGCTAATTACCAAATCTAATACCTATATTCAGATCAGCCCCCTTCTTCTTGAAAGTCTATATGTAAAGGCTTCCTAAGTAAGATTCCTGCCTGAATTTTCAGTTATATTTTTGACTGTTCCCTCGTGTTCTATCCTGAATCCTCTTTTCTCCCAGTTCTCTATATTCTCATAAATACCCATCTACCTGCAGTTTACTTTCAAATTTTTATGTCCTACTCCTGCCTTTCTTCTAAGTTTAGAATTATATTTTTTAATTCTTTCACAGTATTTATTATACTGCATTGCAATTGTCTATTTACAGTCTGCAATGCTCAAGATATTCTAATTCCCTGAAATCAGAAACCATGTCTTTCTTTCCCTCTCCCCACTTCCAGTTTTTCTTCCTTCACCATCCAACTGGTCTTCAGAGTAAGTCAGCCTGTGCAGGTAAGTCTTATGAGAAAAGGGACATCTGACCAAACCCTGGAAGTAAGTAATAGAATGAGGTTTATGGATATCTGAGGAAAAGTATTCCAGGCAGAGGGAATAGCCAATGTGAAAGACCTAAGTAATGAATGTGCCTGGTGTGTTCATAGAACACCACAGAAACCATAGAGTAGGCAGGAGATAAAGTCAGAGAGCTAACGGGGGCAAAGTTCTTATAGGGCTACACAAGGGCTTCAGATCTTTCTCTGAGTGAAAGTGGGAGCCACTGGGGGTTGTGAAGCATAGAAGTACCATAAACTGATGTGTGTGTTCGTGTGTGTGTGTTTAAATCACTCTGGTGCCACATCAAATATGTTCCACCAAGGTGCTACAACAAGACTGTAGGGAGACAAGAATGGCAGCAAGGAGATTAGTTTGCAGGCCTTTGCAATAAATAGTCTAGGCAAGAAATGATGGTGCTCTCACAGAGATGGTAGTAATGTTAGTGACATTAAATGAACAGATTTTGGATTATGTTTTGAAAATAGAGTTAATTGGATTTTTCTGACAGATAACAAGAAAGGAGTCAGGGATGAGACAAAAGTGTTTGGCTAGAGAACTCTAAGGATGGAGTTTCCATTAATTGAGATGGTTTGAAGGAAAGGAATATAATAATCAGATTGTTGTAAGATGTGTCACTACAGAGGCTAGATAAGGGCTGTTTTGAAGGAGCAAGACTGGGGTCAGGTTGTGACAAATTATCAGGCTGTTGCAGTAGTCTAGGAAAGAATAATTAGAACCTGCCCCAGAGCAAGGAGAGCTGAGATCAGATGATAGGACAGATTCAAGAAATACTTGAGAGAAAACTATTTTTTATATTTATAGATAACCATAGCGAAAGAGAGTCATGTTGAAGGATATAAGCTTGAAATTTTAATTTCAAAAAAATAAAAACAAATGTCTAGCTCAATATAACTTGTAAATTCTGTCTGCATGAGAATTCAGTGACACATATCCTTTTTTGTAATAATAGTTAAATATTATGCTGGATTAGAACCATTTTGCTTGGTTAGTTTTTTTTTTTTTCTTTTTAAGAATTTCCAACATATATTTGCTGAAAAATTATCCCCCAAGGAGGATGATAAAAGGAAAAATTGTAATTAAAGTGACAGCAATCATCACCAAATATTCATTGAGAATCCAAAGTATTTCAAAATAGTGAATTATGAACTCCAGGGAGAATAATAAAATGCATTTTGCCTCTACTTTTTAAAGTAAACTGGGTGACAGGCATTAAGGAGGGCAAGTGATGTGATGAACACTGGGTGTTATATGCAACTGATGAATTACTGAACTCTACATCTGAAAATAATGATGTACTGTATGGTGGCTGATTGAATTTAAATTAAAAAAAAACTTTTCATTCAAATATAATATCCATAAAGATAAGTACATAAATCTTAAATATACATCTCAATGAATTTTTACAATGTGAATATATCAATGTAACCAGGTAAAGAAACAGAACATGACCAGCTCCCAAAACTCCCTCTTGTTCCCTTCTGGTCGTTCTAATCACCCAGGTAGTCAGTCTCCTGAGCTTTGTCAGTTTTCAAGCTCTATGTTAATGAAATAATACAAATAGTACTCTTTGTATCTGCTGGGTATATACTGAGAGTAAAATTCCTAGGTTATAAGTTATGTGTCTATTCAACTTTGATCAATACTGCCAAACAATTTTCCAAAGTGTTTGTTACATTTCCTTTATTTTTTCTGTTTAAATGTTTAGAAAATACTCTGTTCTAGAACAGATTTTGACCTTTTCAGGAAATAATTTAAGCATACACCAAAAATTTTGTTATTGCAAGCTGTGTATCAGAGTAAATTACAAAAGATCTGACTACGTAAGGAAACTATTTTAGAAATTTAGTTCACATAAGACATAGTAAGGGAAATCAAAAAGTTAAGGAAAAGATAAATAATGTGCAGTAATAATGATAATAGCTAAGTTTGTTTTGAGCAGCTAATGGCTCCCCACATGAAGGAGATAAGAAGTTCCTACAGAAGAGGGATACAGCTTCTTTCCCCCAAATGCCCCAGCATGGGTGTCCTTGTGTCTCACTGAGCCAAAGTCTAGCCATTCTGAAGGCTGGAGTGGGGTCAATTACCAATTGGCATAGCTGTTATGTTTTATATGCTATTTACTGCTATATTCTCAGCTCTCAACACAATATCTGGCACAGAGTAGGTGCTGAGTATATATTTGCCAAATGAATACATAAATGAATTATTAATAGAAGTAACCAGTGGGAAAAACATCTGATTGGGAAAGATGAGCCTAAAGATTTATGCTACTGACCTAATCACACCGTAAAACTGTATTCTGTCTCTTTGTTCTTTAGTTAAATGTGTGACCTAGAATCAGCTAGGTCATCCTGCCCTTCAGGCTTCAAATGAGTTGGCTCAAACCACCATCACCTATGTCCTGGGAAAGCCAGTGTTTACACAAATCCCTCCTGGGAATCTTGGAGGAATTTCCATTTTTGTTCATCACTGATGGTTTAATACTCTCAAATCCGTTAGATTAGTTTATCGTGTGAATCATCTTGCCATATTCTGTATGCTCTCCTTATCCTATACTGTGTGGTCTCATACTGGAAACCAACCTGATTCCTTTTTATCTTCAAAGTACCACCAATGCAGTATGGTATGTGTAGCAAGTTTTAAATAAAACTTGGAATAGTAGAGGGAGCTTACACCCTTGAACCACAGATAACTTAAAATTGACTAGTGGACCGACTTGTTTTAAAATGTCTCAGACTTACTGACACCAGGAATCTCACTAGTTACTATTTCTCAGTAAATACTTTTCGCCAGGAGTTCCAATCTTCTGACAAATTGCTCAGTCTTCCTTTCCTTGGCCCATCTCCTCCCCTTCTCTTCTTTCAAATGCCTGTTAACTTTATATGCAAAAAGTTTTATTTTTCTGGATTGATGTATTCTAAAGCTCTCCACCTCCCACCTTCCATTCTTTCCACCCTAGCATCTATCTGTCGTACAATAGCCAGAGCAATCTTCTTCAAGTGTAAATCTCCTGCTCCAAACCCCCCAATAACCTCCCTCTCACTTGAATGAAAACACAAACTCCTCACCAGCACTACCAAATCTTACATGTTCTGGCCCCCGTTGCATCTCACAGTTCATTTTCTACTCTCCTTCTTCCTCACTATGCTCCACCTGCCCTGGTTTGCTTGTTATTCCTTAAGCACATTAAGTTCATTCTGCTCTAGGGCTGTTATCCTTGATGTTTCCTTCTGCTTAGATCTTTACAGTTCTGTCTCTTCCATCATCCAGGAATGAGTTGGCTCAAACCACTGCTCAGATATCACCTCCTCAAAGAGGCCTTCACTGAATTACCTATAAAAGTAGCAACCTCCTTTCCCCGTTTTCTCTATAGCTCTTACCACCATTTGCAACCATTTTTTAAATTAATTAATTTATTTGTATGCATGTATGTATATCTCTCCCAACCAGAACCAATGTGCCACGAGGATAGAGAATTTCCTGCCTTTTTTACTTGTGTATCTCAGGACCTAAAAATGTACACATAAACATTCCCTATGTATTTTCTGAATGAAGGAATGAATGAGGGAAAGAATACTTTGTCACTCTCTCCTTACTGAACTTATCCTTTGGACTTCAGTTTCTATATCTGAAGACACCAATTAATATGATTAGCTAATAACAACAAAAGTACAAAGAACAAAGGTGGAGACACTATGCTTCCCGACTTTAGACTACATTATGAAGGTATAATAATCACAACAGTATGGTACTGGCACAAAAACAGACACATAGATCAATAGAACAGAACAGAGAGGCCAGAAATAAACTCACACTTATATGGTCAATTACTTTATGCAAAGGAGGCAAGAATATACAATGATGAAGAGACAGTCTCTTCAATAAATAATGCTGGGAAAACTGGACAGCCACATGCAAAAGAATGAAATTGGACCGCTGTCTTATACCAAACACAAAAATTAACTCAATATGGATTAAAGACTTGAACAGAAGACCTGCAACCAGAAAACTTCAAGAGGAAAACATAGGCAATAAGCTCCTTGACATAGGTCTTGGCAATGTTTGTTTGGATTTGACACCAAAAGCAAAGACAACAAAAGCAAAAATAAATATGTGGAACTACCTCAAACTAAAAGGCTTCTGCACATCAAAGGAAACCATCCACAAAATGAAAAGGCAACCTACTGAATGGGAGAAAGTATTTGCAAATCATATATCAGATAAGCAGTATTTAAAATATATAAGGAACTCATATAACTCAATAGCAAAATAAACAAACAAAAAACTGATTAAAAAATGGGCAGAGGATCTGAAAAGACATTTTCCAAAGAAGACGTACAGGTGGTCAACAGCAGGTACATGAAAAGGTGCTCGACATCACTAATCATCAGGGAAATGCAAATCAAAGCCACAATGAGACATCATCTCATACATTAGAATAGCTATTATCAAAAAGGTAAGAGGGGTGCCTGGGTGGCTCGGTCGGTTAAGAGTCTGCCTTTGGCTCACGTCATGATCTCAAGGTCCTGGGATCGAGCCCCACATCAGCCTCCCTGCTCTGTGGGAGTCTGCTTCTTCCTCTCCCTCTGCCCCTCCCTAGCCCTGCCCCCCCTTGTGCGCACGCGTGCGCACTCTCTCTCTCTCTCTCTTTGCGCTGTCACAAATAAAAAAATAAAATCTTTTTTTTTTTTTTTAAAGGTAAGAGATAACAAGTGTTAGTGATGATGTGGAGAAAAGGAAACCCATGTGCACTGTTGGTGGGAATGTAAGTTGGTGCAGCTACTATGGAAAACACTATGGCATTTCCTCAAAAAATTAAAAATAGAACTACCATATGATCCAGCAATTCCACTTGTGGGTATTTATCCAAAGGAAATGAAATCACTAACTTATATGGAAGCAACTTAAGTGTCCTTCGATAGATGGATTAAAAAATGTGTGCTATTATATATATTTACAATGAAATGTTATCAGCCATTAAGAAAAGAAGAAAATCTTGTCCTTTCCGACAAGTGCATGAACATTGAGGGCATTATGGTAAGGCAGACAAAGACAAATATCATGTAATCTCATTTATATGTGGAATCTAAAAACAAAACAAAACAAACAAAAAACTGAGTTCATAGATACAGAAAACAGATTGGTGCTTGGGGTGAGGTAGGGGTTCGAGGTGGGTGAAATGGGTGAAGGTACTGAAAAGGTACAAACTTTCAGTTATAAAATAAGTAAGTCATGGGGATATAATGTACAACATGGTGACTGCAGTTAATAATACTGTATTGTATATTTGGAGGTAGCTAAGAGAGCAGATCTTTAAAGTTCTTATCAAAAGAAAAACAAATTTGTCGGGGCACCTGGGTGGCTCAGTTGGTTAAGCAACTGCCTTCGGCTCAGGTCATGATCCCAGAGTCCTGGGATTGAGCCCCACATCGGGATCCCTGCTCAGCAGGAAGCCTTCTTCTCCCTCTCCCACTCCCCCTGCTTGTGTTCCCTTTCTCATTGTCTCTCTCTCTGTCAAATAAATAAATAAAATCTTTAAAAAAAAAAAAAGAAAAACAAATTTGTAACTATGCAGGATGTTGGATGTTAACCAGATTTATTGTGGTTATTATTTTGCAATGTATATAAATACTAAATCATTATGTTATACACCTTAAGCTTCTACAATGTTATATGTCAATTACATCTCAATTTAAAAGAAAAAGACCTTAGAGAATTTTACTAGAGGAGCTGTTCTACAAAAATGAAGAAAGTTTTTCAGGCCAAAGGAAATTATGTCAGATGATAATTTAGATCTACACAGATGAATGAAGAGCTCTGCAAATGATAAATACATGAACACAAAATACTTTCTTAGTTTTAAACTTCTTTAACAGATAACTGATGAACTAAAGCAAAATAATAACAACGAATTTTCAAGTTTATAGGACAGTTGACCCTTGAACAACATAGGTTTGAAGTGTGCAGGTCCACTTCTATAGAGATTTTTTTTGATAAATACAGTAGAGTCCTGTAAATGTATTTTCTCTTCCTTATGATTTTCTTAATAACTTTTTTCTCTAGCTTATTTTATTGTAAAAATACAATATATAACACACTCAGCATACAATCTATGTGTTAATTGATTGTTTACATTATCAATAAGGCTTCCGGTTAACAGTAGGCTTCAGTAGTTAAGTTTGGGGGGAGTAAAAATTATACATGAATTTTGGACTATGCAGAGGGTCAGTGCCCCTAATCCTTGCACTGTTAAAGGGTCAGCTATATATGAAAAGTGAAATGTATGAGAACAATAACATAGAGGTAGGTAAATGGAAGCATTCTGTTATGAGTTTTATACTATATGGGCATTGAAGCTAGACAGTAATAATTTTAAAATGTATGTTATAAACTCTGGAGTAACCACTAAGATAGTAAAACAAAGAGGTATAGCTAACAAGCCAGTAGTGGAGGTAAAATGGAATTTAAATAAAAATGGAATTAACCTAAAAGAAGTCAGTCAAAAAAAAAAAAAAGAACAAAAAGCAGATGGGAAAATGGAAAATAAATAGTGATATGTTGAATTTAAATCCAGTAATATTGCTAATTACATTAAATATCATGATCTACACAAACTTAAAAGGCAGTGATTGCAGGTAAGATAAAAAAGCAAGACTCAATTATATGCCATCTACAAGGCACAAAAATATTAAGACATAGATAATATTAAAGTTAATGGATGGGAAAAGATACACTATAAAAACACTAATCAAACCAAAACTGGACTTTCCGTGCTACCCAGAGAGAGGTCCATACAACATTGTTCTTCATCCCTGTCGTAACTTAAAGAGAAACTTTCACAATGTCCAGAGCCCTTGATGTCCTAAAATGAGGGAGGAGGATGTCCTCAAATTCTTTGCAGCAGGAACCTACTTATGTGGTACCAACCTTGACCAAATGGAACAGTACCTCTATAAAAGGCAAAGTGATGGTATCTACATCATAAATCTGAAGAGAACCCGGGAGAACCTTCTGCTGACAGCTCGTGCCAGTATTGCCATTGAAAACCCAGCTGATGTCAGTGTCATATCCTCCAGGAATCCTGGCCAGCGAGGTGTGCTGAAGTTTGCGGCTCCTGGAGCCACTCCTATTGCTGGTTGCTTCACTCCTGGAACCTTCACTAACCCAGATCCAGGCAGCCTTCTGGGAGCCAAGACTTCTGGTGATTACTGGTCCCAGGGTGGACCACCAGCCTCTCACAGAGGCTTCTTATGTTAAACTGCCTACCATTGCTCTGGGTAACACAGACTCTCCTCTGTGCCATGTGGACATCATTATTCCTTGCAACAACAAGGGAGCTCATTCAGTAGGTCTGATGTGGTGGATGCTGGCCCAGGAAGTTCTGTGCATGTGTGGCCCCATTTCCCATGAACACCCATGGGAGGTCATGGCTGATCTCTACTTCTACAGAGATCCTGAAGAGATTACAAAGTAAGAGCAGGCCAATGCTGAAAGGCTATGACCAAGGAGGAGTTTCAAGATGAATGGACAGCTCCAGCTCCTGAGTTCACTGCTACTCCACCTGAAGTCGCAGACTGGTCTGAAGGCGTGCAGGTGCCCTCTGTGCCTATTCAGCAGTTCCCTACTGAAGACTGGAGCACTCAGCCTGCCACTAAAGACTGGCCTGCAGCTCCCGCTGCTCAGGCCACTGAATGCTTAGGAACAACCATGGAGTGGTCTTAAGTTGCTCTTCCACAAAGGCAAACAAAATGGAAAGAAGGTTTACAGAAAATAAACAGTTTCAAAAAAGAAAGAAAGAAAGAAATCTAGCTAGCTAGCTAGAGCGGCCATATTAATATACTAAAAAGTAGATTTTAGAGCAAGGAATAGTACCAGGGATGAAGAAGGTAATTTCACAATGAGGGGTAAATCTATCTATAGGACTTAACAATACTAAATGTATATGCACTTAATAAGACAGCTTCAAGATACTAAATACTGAAACAATATAATACATATGAAACAAAACTGATATAACTGAGGGGAGAAATTTAAAAAATCCACAATTATAGTTGGAGAGTTCAACAGCTCTCTTTCAATAGTTGAGAGAACAAGTATACAGAAAACAATAAAAATATAAAAGATGTGAATAACCACCAAAATTTTGACCTAATTAATATTTATAAAACACTCTACCTAACAACAGTAGGATACATATTCTTTTCAAGTGCACATGGAATATTTACCAAGAAAGGACATATTCTGAATCAGAAAATAAGTCTCATAACTTTAAATCAATTAAAATCATGAAAAGTTTGTTCTTTGACCACAATGATATTATATTTGCAAGCAATAATAGATAGCTCTATGGAAAATCTACAAATATTTGGAAGTCAATCAGTATACTTCAAACAAACCATGGGTCAAAGAAGAACTCATGAGTGAAATAGGAAAATATCTTGAGGTTAAATAAGAACAAAAACCACAACATATCAAAAGTTGTGGGATGCAACTAACAGTGCTTAAAAGTTGTCCAAAGCATTAGCTACTTATATTAGAAAAGAACAAAGATTTCAAACAGATGATCTAAGTGTCTACATTAAGAAACTAGAAAAACAAGAGTAAATAAAGCACCAAGTAAACAAACGAAAAAAAAAAAAAAAGGACCAGAGCAAATATCAGTGATACAAAAAAACAGTAAAACAATAGAGAAAATCAATAAAAACAAAACATGGTTCTTTGAAATTATTAATAAAATTGATAAAACTCTTGCCTAGGTGTTGGTAAACTATGGCCAATGGACCAAGTCTAGTCTGTAACCTGATTTTGTATAGTCTGCAAGCTACAAATACTTTTTACATTTTTAAAAGATATTCAAGAAGAGGTGGAGGGTGGCAATGAGAAGGAAGAACCCTAAAATAGTTATTATCTGACTTCTTAGAGAAAAAAGTTTTCCAGTCTCTGATCTAGCCAGACAGACATATTACTACAGATCCTACTGACATTAAATAGATAATTGGGAATATTATGAACATCTTCTTCCAATAAATTCACAATTTAGAATTAGTATTATTTCTTCCTTAAATGTTAAGTAGAATTAATTCTTGAAGCTGGACATAAAGTTCTCTTCATGGGGAGATCTTCTTTTAACTACAAATTCAATGTCTTTAATAGATATTCTGATTTTAAATTTATTTGAAAATTTTTTGAAAGACATGAACTATTAAAGCTCACTCAAAAAAATGGGAAAAAAGAAATAAATCATCTGAACATCTATTAAAGACACTGAATTTGTAGTTAAAAAAAAATCTCCCCTGAAGAGAACTTTATGTCCACTTCAATAGTTAATTCTACTAAACATTTAAGGAAGAAATAATACAAATTCTATGTAAACTCCTAGAAAATAGAAGAGGATGGAATTCCTTTCAACTTATTTCTAAGATCGTTATTACCCTGATCCAATACTAAAGATAGTATAAGAAAAAAAATCACAGAATATTAAGATAATGTACCAAGTCTAAGTGTTAGTCATTTCAAGAATTCAAGGTTTGTTTAATTTTGGGAACTCAGTGTAAATTCAGTGAATTAGCAGACTATATTGAAGGATCACTAGCGGGGCATATAGTGAGTTGCTCAATGGATGTGAAGTTACAGTTATACAGGAGAAGTTCCAGAGATCTGCTGTAGAACATGGTGCCTGGCATTAACAGTAAGATATTGTACAGTTAAAAATTTGTTAAGAGGGTAGATCTCATGTTAAGTGTTCTTACCACAAAACAAAATATGAGACACAAGAAAACTTTTGGAAATGATGAACATGTTATTACCTTGATTGTGGTGATGGTAACACAAGTGTATACATATGTCCAAACTCATCAAATTGCATATATTAATTATGTGCAGTTTTCTGTATATCAATTGTACCTCAATAAATCTGGGAAGAAAAAGGATACATTACACAGTCTTCTCAAAACACACACATACACATACACACAAACCTAGGAAATTTAACACCCATTTTTTACAAAAACTTTCAGTAATTTAGAAATAAAACTCTCTTATCCTAATAAGGGACATATACAGAAAACATGCAGCTAATAGTGTAAGGATGGACATATATTGCTTCTATTGGATAGAGAGCCCATAAAGAAATCTGCACATATATCATCAATTGATTTTCAACATGATCTGAGATAAACCAATCAGGAAAGAGTAGTCTTTCCAAGAAATGATTCTGGAAAAGAAATGGACATCCATATGCAAAACTATAAACCCATTCTATATTTTATATCACTGACAAAAATTAATTATTAAATGTATCCTAAATTGGGGCACCTGCATGACTCGGTTGAACGTCCAACTTTTGATTTCAGCTCACAGCATGATCTCAGGGTCATGGGACCAAGCCCCAAGTCGGGCTCCGCACTCAGTGGGGAGTCTGCTTGAGATTTGCTCTCTCCCTCTCCTTCTGCCCCTTCCCTGACTCTAAATAAATAAATAAATAAATAAAATATTTTTAAAATATTTTTTTAAATGTATCTCAAATCAGTAAGTAAGTACTAACTAATACTATAAAACTCCTGGGAGAAAATCATTGTCATCTTGAGTTAGTAAAAAATGTCTTAAGTATAACACCAAAAGCATGAGCCATAGGAGAATTTAAAAGCCTAAGTTCTAAATTGAGACTTCTAAATTTAAGAAATGAGACACAAAGATTATTTACTGTATGATTCCATTTATATAACATCCTAGAAAACGCAAAATTATAGCGACAAAAGCAGATCAGTGGTTTGCAGGAGCTGGGGTGGGGGAAGAGTAATGAATGCAAAAAGGAATATTTTTGAGGTGATAATGTTCTATAACCTGATTGTAAGGGTGAATACACAACTGTATACATTTGTCAAAAATTGGAGGTACAGGGACACCTATGTGGCTCAGTCATTTAAACGTCTGACTCTTGGTTTTGGCTCAGGTCATGATCTCAAGGTCCTGAGATTGAGTCCCGCCTTGGGCTCTGCGCTGAGCATGGAGTCTGATTGAGATTCTCTCTCTCCCTTTCCCTCTGCCCCTCCCCACCCCACGCTCACCTGCTTTCTCTCTCTCTCTCTCATAAATAAATAAATCCTAAAAAGGGGTGGATACAGGCTTCCAGTTATGGAATGAATAAGTCATGGGGATTTCATAGCATAAGAAATATAGTCAATGGTATTATAGTATCATTCTATGATACTATGATTACATTACCCACATATGATTACTTGTGGTGAGCATAGCATAATGTACAGAGTTGTTGAATCACTATGCTGTATACATGAAACTGATGTAACATTGTGTGTCAACTATACATCAATTAAAGAAATGTAAAAAAAAGTATTGAAGTGTATATGTAAAATAGATTAGTTTTCTTGCATCTAAAATACAAACAACAAATCTTTTTTTTTTTAAAAAAGACAATTCTAAATAAGATACTTTAATAAAATAAGAATATGGAAAAGTACATTAGTATTTCTTGGACACCTCCAAAATTTTGTAAAACTTGGAAACTATAGTCTGACCTAAGGTTCTATCTTTTGAGTTCCAAATAAAGCCACTTGTTCTGTTTGCTTTGTTAGAATGAAATATGGAGTTAACATACTATGGGAGAACAGAAAACAGTTAATAAGCCATTCACATAATGAATGTCTACTTCATAGAAAAGAAAATAAACTCAGACCATAAAAAAGAAGGAAAGCCTGCCATTTGCAACAAATGGATGGATCTTGAGGATGTTGTGCTAAGTGAGATAAGTCAGACAAAGACAAAACCATATGATCTCACTTATGTGTGGAATCTAAAGAAACCAAACTCATAGAAACAGATCAGATTAGCGGTTGCCAGAGGTGAGAGGTAGGATTGGGGAAGGTTATGAAAGAATCAGTTACAAAATAAATAAAGCCTGCCGATGTAATGTACAAGCATGGTGACTCAAGTTAACAACACTGTATCATATTTTTGGAAGTTGCTAAGGGAGCAGATCTTAAAATCTTAAAAGTTCTCATCACAGAAAAACAATGTTGTAACCATGTGAAGTGATGGATGGTAATTAAACTTACTGTGGTGATCATTTTGCAATATATAGAAATATCAAATAATTATGTTGTACATCTAGAATTTATACAATGTTATATATGTCGAATATATCTCAATAAAACTGGAAGGAAAAAAAAGTCTCAGAGAGATTAAGCAACTTTCATGGGAAAGTCAAACTGTAGGTAGCAGAGGTGATAATCTGACCCAGCCTAAGTTTTCTAGAACAGAGCTGGTGCTCTTCCCTCTTCATTATGCTGCCTTCACATGACCAAGTCATCTAAAAAGAAGATGAGGCAATAATAACTTTCAAAACTGAATTTTAATTTAGGGCATAGGTGGGGGAAAATAAATATTTTAAGTGCAGAAGCAACATAAAGACATGAAAATCATACAAAATTGGAATAAGACCTCTCGTCAGTAATTTACCCACAAACAGCCTTTGGAGAGGTTAACCTCTCAGGGAGTCAGTTCCTTTCCTGAAAAATTGAAGTAATAATGTATTTCTTGCAAGATTATTATTATGTTGGGAGGTATACTATGTATAGCTTAGTGTATCACCTTAACAAGTAGTTAAGTCTACTGTATATTTTTGCACACTTAGTGAAGTGGAGGTGTTCTCTGTTAAAATAGACTTAGGGAATGTGGGTTAAATAGGTTTCTTCACATCAAGATTTTTTTGTGAGCGAGAGAGCACAAGCAAGAGAGTGAGCGAGAGAACACAAGCAAGAGAGTGAGAGAGAGAGCACAAGCAAGAGAGTGAGCGAGAGAGCACAAGCAGAGGAGCAACAGAGGGAGAGGGAGAAGCAGGCTGAGCAAGGAGCCTGATGCAGGGCTCCATCCCAGGACCCTGGGATCATGACCTGAGCCGAAGGCAGACGCTTAACCGACTGAGACACCAAGGCACCCTGACACATGAGGATTTCTTAGAGCCTTCAGTATAGAATATTCATTTTTAATCTCCAGGAAGGGAAATTTGCATAAATTATTTCTCCTATTTTTTTTTTACCATGAAATCATTTTTCCATGCTACACAAATTGTAAGACTCTGCCTTTTAAAAAGGCACATGCCTTTCCCAATTTCTTTGTCCGATGTTTTCTAGCCTGTTCCTCTTGAGTGTTCAAACAATTAAAGGTTATAGTTAAAGGCATGAGCTCTATAGTCCAATCCAGGAGTTCAAATTTCTGCCGCATCACTTCCTAACCATGTGACCTGGGCTCAGTATAACTCTCTGTTTCTGCATCTGCAAAATGAAGATAATAGCCTCATGTAAAGTGTTATTGTAGAGATTAAATGAGTTCGCAAATGTTGAGCATTTGGCACAATGCCTAGCACATCATAAGCACTCAATAATTGTTAGTTATCACTCAGCTTTGGTGTTTTGAATTAGGAAGAAGGCTGCAGTTCAAAGTAGCCACAAAGAGAAATTGAACTGATTAGTGCTGCTCGCATAAGCAACAACTCTTCCCCTGAATACGTGGGTACCTGCCTGCTGACCACACCCCACTTGTTGCATGCTCAGGGTATGCCTGGGCAGGAGACCCAGCGCATTCACAACTACCTTAGGCATGAAGAAAAAATCTCACGCCTGTGGAGCTGGCTACCCAGTTACCTCCTAGCCAGGATGTGACCTCCATGGTCTCCATGATGACATGATATTATTGGATAGACTTTGCTTTCTAGCTAACTGGAAGGAGTTCAGAGGAGGGCAACCAAGTTAATAAAAGGTTTGGAAATGAAACCCTATGAGAACAGATGAAAAACCTGGGCATGTTCAGTCCGGAGAACAGGCAAAGCAGCAGCCTAGGTGCACCATGTCATGGAGAAGACAGATTCATTATTCTCGGTTATGAATGAGGTTACCGCAGATGACGGGGTTTAGATTTGCCCAGAAACATTTTGGAAAAAATGAATACACTTCACAATGAAGTGTAAGACAATATAGGAGATTCCTAGGATGACTATTAAATTATTTTCAAGAGGAATGTTTAGGACCACCATAATTGCCCAATTGATCTCTTGGAATAAATTAAAGATAAACCAACCACACAAGAATGGAATTAAATTAATACACCATACTGCTTTCTTTTTCATCCTTTTCATAATCTCTGTTATCATGGCCATTCCTTAAAGCAGTTGTGATCCCACGATCCTGAGATCATGACCTGAGCTGAAACCAAGAGTCGGAAGCTCAACCGATTGAGCCACCCAGGTGCCCCCAAGCCAATTGTTTTAAAAAGAGTGGTATGAAGTGATGTCTCTTTCTATATTGTCCTGTAAAACCAAACTGTAACCCTCTTGTGGGTAGGAGCCATGTCCCACTTCTGCTTCTTCGTAGCCATTTCAAACAATGGGCCTTTAATTATGTGAATAAAAGCAAATAAAATGAAGATAGGATTATGACTTTGGCTTTACTAGTTTTAGATCTAGGTTAAACCTCTCACTTTTGTGGCCTATAGTCTTTTGGGTTTTTTTAAGATTTTATTTAGAGAGAGAGAGAGCACAAGCAGAGCAAGTGGGGGGAGGGGCAGCGGGAGAGGGAGAAAGAATCTAAAGCAGTCTGTGCGGAGCGCAGAGCCTAACTTGGGGCCCAATACCACAACCCGAGACCATGACCTGAGCTGAAATCAAGAGTCAAATGCCCAACCGACTGAGCAACCCAGGCACCCCCCGTGGCCTATAATCTTAAAGATTCAGATTCTATGCAACCAAATCAGAGTTTTGAAAAGTTAAAAAAAAAAAAAGCATTATGTATATAGAGCCAAGAAATAGTACAGTGTTACTGAACCTCAGCATTGGGAAGGCTGGAAAAAGGAAAAAGCTGTCCAGACTAGCTTAATCGTTAGATCATAGACTTTGGGATTAACCAAATCTGGGTTCAAATCCCAGCTCAGCTATTTAGTAGCTGTATGTCCTTTTGCAATGACCTTCTAAATTTCAGTTCCTTCATCAGTAAATACAAGGCCTATGAACATTGTAGAGAAGATTAAATGACATTACGTGTGTAGAGCCCTTGGCTTGGTCCTTCCCACCGGGAAGCCTCAGCAAATATTAGTCATTATTTCAATACTTTGATACATATCTTTTTACTCCTACTACAATTGTGTGCCTGGGGTCTGGGGTTGGCTTGGGCTTGATTTTAACATTACTGAATAGTATTAGAGGTTCTAGGCTAAAATTCTTGTACATGATATCATAATTTCTGAAAAGAAAGCTAATCTAGTTTATATCTTGTTATTTTACACCAAGATATACTTACTACTGTCACTGAAAATTATGTCTAATAATTTTTAACATCTTATATTTGAGCAATTTTATTGCAATATAATTCAATACACTTTTCTTCATTATCTTTCTTGGGCCAAGCACTGCAATAGGAACTGGAAATAAATCTTTAAGTTGCTGGGAGCCCAGAAGTAACAATAAGCTGCAAACAACAGAAAAAAATTGTCAAAAAATTAGAAGAAAAGTTACTCTATAACTCAGTTATGCAGAGATTAATAAGATGAAAGAAAAAAGATATGAAAAGTAGTCCAGAAAAAGTTTTATATAACATGTTATAATATACACCAAATACATAGGTTGAATTCCAGAAGAAAATATAGCAAATAGACAAAAAGCTAACATAAAAATCTATAGAACTTTGACCTGAACCACAGGTAGATTTAGAATTTAGATTTTTAGATTTTAAAAGTTTATAAAGTATATGGCAAAATTAATGAAATGACTTAACTGGGTCAACATTTTGAGTTTCAAAGGAAAAGAAAAATCCCACAAGCCTCATGTAGATAAATAAACAAAACCAGTTTCTTAGGAAAGGAAAACTTTCCAGTTATCATTGTCTTCATCCCTATGACAGTAAATCCCCAAATTCTGGGCTCATTCCTACTGTTTCTAAGGTATGAAATCAATAGCAAGATTATTCTTGGGGATATAAGGATAAAGAAAGGCAAGAAATAATTTATCCTTTCTGATATTTTTAATTGAAAATACAAACCAGCTGGCCTAGAGATTAATAAAAAAAACAAAGTCAAAAAATATTTAGTAAACTTAATGTAAATGTCAAGAGTAAGAGCATAAATAAATGATTATTAGAGTATAATAAAAATAAGGGAAGTAAGTCAACTGAGTAGGGAGAAAGAGGAAATCAAAGAATGCTAAATTTTTATTTTATACAGGGACATTAATAGTGTTACATAAACAGTTTTTAAAAGATATCAAATACTGTGGCACCTGGGTGGCTCAGTCAGTTAAGTATCTGCCTTTGGCTCAGGTCATGATCTCAGGGTCCTGGGATGCAGCCTCACTGTGTCATTGGGCTCCCTGCTCAGCGGGGAGTCTGCTTCTTTCTCTCTTTGCTCCTCCCCCGTGCTTGTGCACACACTCTCTCTCTCTCCCCTCTCAAATAAATAAATAAAATCTTAAAAATAAATAAATAAAATATATAAAATATTAATACATGATGAGCTGGCATTCAAACCAAAGGAAAAATGGATTACTCAACTTCTGGTTAAGACTACCAGCTAACCAAAGAGAGAAAATATAAAGTTAAATTACTATAACATACAGACACCAAAATGAGTCCCAGATGGCCTAAAGATTGAAATGCAAAAATTAAAATTATAATTATACTGGTATAAACTATAAGTGGCTATATGGCCTTAGGAGAGAAAAACTTTTCAAATGACATCAAAGACAAAAATATAAATGAAAAGGCTGATAAGTATGACTATAAATTTTTTTTCTGTACTTAAAACAAACTCCATGTAAAAAATTGAAAGACAATAAACCAGGGGAAATTATTTGCAGAGTAAATGCCAGAGGTTAGTAGACTTAATATATAGAAATCTTATAAATCAGTAAGAAAATAACAAATATCACAATTAAAACACACACACACACACACACACACACACACACACACAAAGGGTATACTTGAGCAATTGACAAAAAGAAGAAATACAAATGCTTAGTCAATTTAGAAAAAAATTTCCAATCTGATAATAGTTAAAAGCAAGGTAAATAAAAGTATGTTGACACGTTCAAAGTGAAAACAATAAATGAGGAAATTTTAATGGTGTTTATTTAAAAAACTCAGGACACAAAACAGACACTCAGGAATTATGTGCTGAATATTTTCCCTCAACACCTTTTATTTCTCAAAGTCTTTTCTGAAAATAAGAGTCAACTTGACACTGTGGAGGACATTAAGATCAGAATATTGCTTCATTATTTCATTCTACTATTAATAGTTGCTTCTGTTCTTTGCTTGGTTTTCCCTAACATGCAAAACCTATAATCACTTTAGATACTTTAAAATATGATTCACTGTAACTCCATTGAAATTAAAACTATACACCCTTAAAAGTCAATATAATCAGAAAACTAGTTTGTAGGTGTAAGTTACACCTTTGCAAATTAGTACCCTGACTTGACCAGTTTAGGGCAAACCAAATTGTGCTATGTATTTGTGTCTTTTCCTTTTAAAAGTTTTCATTTGGTAAAGACAACTCAAAATGTTTTGCATATATTTTAGGTCCCTTTTCAGGAAGAAGATAAAAAAAATGCCCATTCCAGAGTCCACCCTGCCCCTGCAAGCCCCCATGCCATGGTTGCAAAATTTGAAGAAATTTACCATCTCTAGTTTGGATTAATCTCCAGCCAGATTAATTAATTCTTCCCTTGAAGGATCCCAGGGACACCAGCCTAGTCTTGGCTCCTGGCCAATTGGAGGATAGTGGCAAGGCAGGGTCAGAACCAAGATTAACCTAGTGAAACAGACATACTCTGATGTAAGCTCAGAAAAGTAAGCTCAGGTGTCCCTCTGATCACTTGAAAGTGACTAGGCTTCTCTAAGAATCCTATAAACCCAAGGCATCTGAATCAAGTGTATGCAAGACCCACTTATTTGTAGATTTAATACTCAAAGAATTGGATGAGATCACATTGCCTTTAGAAAGTGAAAGGAAGAGCTGAAGATCGCTGAATACATTAGCTTTAGAATCTGCTGGGATGAAAGAGGAAAAAGAACAGGCTCAGTGGACAGTAGATAAAAGTTCATTACAACAAACCTGTGAATCTGACAAATAATTTCATGAGAGGATAATTTTATGAGGATGGATATATTGCTGGAAATAATGTTCAGTCTTATGGACCTGGAGAGAAAAGGAAACCACTGTCAGGAATAAATTACAAATTAGGAAAACAAAGAGTTGAAGGGTAAGAGAGATTTCACCCTTAGACAGCTCTCCCATTTTATTTTTCCTAATGCCAGCCCCAGATCTTTCCATTTTTGGGGGGTTGAGGGGTGCACTGTTTTGTTTTGGTGGATTGTTTGGGATTTATTATTGCTGTTGTTATTGTTGTTATTATTATTATCATTCTTTCCTTGTGAGGATGGTTAGAGGTTAGAACGCTTGATGTGGGAAAAGGGAAAGAAAGTTGAAAAGTACTTACTACTTAATGGCAGGACATAAGGTCTATTAAGCTGTATGTTGCAATAAGTTTTTCAGGCTTTCTCCTCAGTGCCAACTGTCAACAATTAGTTAACTTTATTATACAGACTGGCAGGCGCATGGAGGGAGACTAATAAAAATATTTGTAGAGTTTATTATGGAGAAAATGCTTCAGTTACTTTCCAAAAAGCACTGCTATCATAGACCAATGTCTGTCAGGTCATATAAACAGATTTACTATAAAGAATGTTTTCTTTTAAAGGGATCTATTGTCATGGAACTTTATCTGAAAAACCATAGATTTATCAGTGAAGAATATGAGAATGTGAAGCTTGTGACTTGTTATCCGAAGAAATCATTTAAAAGATGTTTTTAAGTGTATCTAAATAACAAGGTTAGCCTCAACAGAATAAAGGAAAATGTACAACTCAACAATTTATAAGCATTTTTGTTTTTAATTACTTGAAACTATCTAAAGCTTAGAAGACACAATTTTAAGACCTTGGCCAATTTTATTAAATGTTTATTCAGGCTTATAAAACATCTTTTACATATAACACACACACACACACACACACACAGAGTCTAATGGCTGCTCTTGGAAATGGAAGAATGTAAAAAATAATTCCTATAAGTCATTTACCAAATAATAGGGTCAATGATCAATTTTCTGATTTCTTTTCAGTTGGCTCTACTTTTTGTTTTTGTTTTGTTTTGTTTTTTCCAATAGTGCTGCTACCTGCCTAGGAATCCAATGCAGCCATTTCAATGATGGAAAAAGACTAACAGTGACAAATCAGTCAATCCCAGAAGAATTTTCTCATTGTCCTCAGAGGTTTATTCCTTTTCTCTAAGATAATAAGCCCAATGTAGTGGACCACATCTATCCAATGGCCTTACGCAGATGGTTATAATGCTTTTGACACCATAATTATTATTAATTTAACATGTTTTGATCTTTGAGGTACTAAGGCAATAAGGCAATGGCAGCTGAACATAAAGCACTGCTGCTTCTATTAAAGGAATCAAAGATAACAGTGCACTTTAATAGATACACTATTCCATCCATAGGAAGAAAGAATTTCTATTTTCGGAGGGATTTTTGAGGCACTTTTCTTGTGGGTTAGCCACTAGAGGGCATCATGATGCTATACACTTAAAAAATACTTCGAATATTGATCACTCTTGAATTGATTACTCTCAAAACACTGTTCTTCATGCTCACAACTCTCATTTAAATGGATAAAAGTGAAGTGGTAAAAAAATAAACTCATCTGTCTTCCATTAAAACTTAAGAACATCTGACACAACTGGAGAGAGAGACTAAAACTCTGTATTACAAATCCACTGGATTACAACTGAAAGAATTCATCTCAGAGAAGAGTGGATATGGCCAACAGAAAATGGAACAGTTCAATGTGATTCTTGAAAGTAAGTAAAAGTCTTAAAAATTCATTCCCTGTTCCACCATGTTTTCATCATAAGCATTATAAGCCAAGAACCAACATTCAAGTAATTTCTACTTCAAAGACAGTCATGCTCAATGTTCAACATGTATTTCTCAAACAAGGTGATTGCTATTTCTTCATATAAGACTTCTGGATATCAGACAATGGTTCATCTTTAACCTTCCAGTTTGAGAGAAATGGTTGGAAGTTTTTAAAACTTGGGCTTGAATTCAGTTAATATCTGGCTTCCTTGATTTCTTTCACATAAGTTTCATGAAAACATTTGGCTAAAGATGGTCAAGCTACATTGCCCTTTGTGATGCACAAATAGCCTTAACTTTAACATGGACTATAACAAATTAATTTACCTAATATGTAATTATTTCTCAAGAAACATGTACTACACAGTGAATATCATCCTCAATGGGGAAAACTGACAACTCTTCCCCTGAGGTCAGCAACATGAACAGAATGTACACTCTCACCACTGTTGTTCAACATAGTAGTGGAAGTCTTAGCCTAAGCAATCAGACAACAAAAAAGAAATAAAAGGCATCCAAATCGACAAAGAAGAAGCCAAACTTTCACTCTTCACAGATGACATGATACTCTTGTAGAAAGCCCAAAAGACTTCACCCAAAAATTGCTAGAACTGATACAGGAATTCAGCAACATTGCAGGATATAAAATCAATGCACAGAGTCAGTTGCATTTCTATACACTAACAATGAGGCAGAAGAAAGAGAAATCAAGGAATCAATCCCATTTACAATTGCATCAAAAACTATAAGATACCTAGGAATAAACCTAATCAAACAGGTAAAGGATCTGTACTCTGAAAACTATAGAACACTCATGAAAGAAATTGATGAAGACACAAAGAAATGGAAAAACATTCCATGCTCATGGATTGAAAGAACAAATATTATTATAATGTCTATGCTCCCAAAGCAATCTACGCATTCAGTGCAATCCCTATCAAAATAGTTGGAAGAAACAATTCTAAAATTTCTATGGAACCAGAAAAGACCCGAACAGCCAAGGGAATGTTGAAAAAGAAAACCAAAGCTGGAGGCATCACAATTCCGGACTTCAAGCTCTATTACAAAGCTGTAATCATCAAGACAGTATGGTACTGGCACAAAAACAGACACATAGATCAATGGAACAGAATAGAGAGCCCAGCAATGGACCCTCAACTCTGTGGTCAACTAATCTTTGACAAAGCAGGAAAGAATGTCCAATGGAAAAAAGACAGTCTCTTCAACAAATGGTATTGGGAAAATTGAACAGCCACATGCAGAAGAATGAAATGGGACCACTTGCCTACACCATACACAAAAATAAACTCAAAATGGTTGAAAGACCTAAATGTGAGACAGAAATCCAATAAAATCATAGAAGAGAACACAGGCAGCAATCTCTTTGACCTTGGCTGCAGCAACTTCTTGCTAGACATGTCTTCAAGGGAAGGGTAACAAAAGCAAAAGTGAACTATTGGGACTTCATCAAGATAAAAAGCTTTTGCACAGCAAAGGAAACAGTCAACAAAACTAAAAGGCAACCTACAGAATGGGAGAAGACATTTGCAAATGACATATCAGATAAAGGGCTAGTATCTAAAGTTTATAAAGAGCTTATCAAACTCAACACTAAAAAACAAAAAAATCCAGTCAAGAAATGGGCAGAAGACATGAACAGATATTTCTCCAAAGAAGACATCCAAATGGCCAACAGACACATGAAAAAATGCTCAACATCGCTGGGCATCAGGGAAATCCAAATCAAAACCTCAATGAGATACCACCTCACACCAGTCAGACTGGCTAAAATTAACAAGTCAGGAAATGACAGATGTTGGCAAGGATGTGGAGAAAGAGGAACCCTCTTACACTGTTGGTGGGAATGCAAACTGGTGCAGCCACTCTGGAAAACAGTATGGAGGTTCCTCAAAAAAGTTAAAAATAGAGCTACCCTACAACCTAGCAATTGCACTACTAAGTATCCAAAGGATACAAAAATAGTGATTTGAAGGGGCACCTGCACCCCAATGTTTATAGCAGCAATGTCCACAATAGCCAAAATATGGAAAAAGCCCAGATGTCCATGGACAGATGAATGGATAAAGAAGATGTAGTTTATATATACAATGGAATATTACTCAGCCATCAAACAGAATGAAATCTTGCCATTCGCAACAAGGTGGATGGAACTAGAGGGTATTATGCTAAGTGAAATAAGTCAATCAGAGAAAGGCAAATACCATATGATTTCACTCATATGTGGAATTTAAGAAACAGATGAACATAGGGGAAGGGAAGGAAAAATAAAACAAGATGAAAATTGAGAGGAAGGCAAACCATAAAAGATGCTGAACTCTAGGAAACAAACAGGGCTGCTGGAGGGGAAGCTGTGGGGGGGAGGGATAATTGGATGATGGGCATTAAGGAGGGTACTTGATGGAATGAGCACTGGGTGTTATATGCAACTGATGAATCATTAAATTCTACCCCTGAAACTAAAAAGAAAGAAAGAAAGAAAGAAAAAAAAAAAAAAAAAAAAAGAAGAAGAAACGTGGGTACAACCCAGCAATTTACTACTGGGTATTTACCCCAAAAATACAAATGTAGTGATCCAAAGGGGTACGTGCACCCCAATGTTTATAGCAGCAATGTCCACAATAGCCAAACTATGGAAAGAGCCAGGATGTCCATCAACAGATGAATGGATAAAGAAGATGTGGTATATATATACAATGGAATATTATGCAGCCATCAAAAAAACCCTGAAATCTTGCCATTTGCAATGACATGGATGGAACTAGAGGGTATTATGCTAAGCGAAATAAGTCAATCAGAGAAAGACATGTATCATATGATCTTACTGATATGAGGAATTCTTAATCTCAGGAAACAAACTGAGGGTTGCTGGAGTGGTTGGGGGTGGGAGGGATGGGGTGGCTGGGTGATAGACACTGGGGAGGGTATGTGCTATGGTAAGCGCTGTGAATTGTGTAAGACTGATGAACCACAGACCTGTACCTCTGAAACAAATAATACATTATATGTTAAAAAAGAAGAAGAGGAAGAAGAAGAAGAAGGTAGTAGGAAGGGAAAAATGAAGGGGGAGGAAATCGGAGGGGGAGACAAACCATGAGAGACTATGGACTCTGAGAAACAAACTGAGGGTTCTAGGGGGAGGGGGGTGGGGGGATGGGTTAGCCTGGTGATGGGTATTAAGGAGGGCACGTACTGAATGGAGCACTGGGTGTTATATGCAAACAATGAATCACGGAACACTACATCAAAAACTAATGATGTAATGTATGGTGATTAACATAATATAATAAAATAAAATTCTAAAAAAAGAAAAGAAATGTGGGTTAATGCCACTTTATGTTTTATTTATTTCTTTAATTAATAAGCTTCATTTTTTAGAGGAGTTTTAGGTTCATAGCAAAACTGAGTAGAAAATACAGAGAGTTCTCATGTATCCTGTACAACCTCCCCAGCTAGCAACATCCTGTATGACAGTAGTACATTTGTTGTAATTGATGAACCTACACTGACATATTATTAATGCCCAAAGTCCATAGTTTACATAATGGTCACTCTTGGTGAAACAATAGGTTTGACAAATGTTTAATAACATGTATCCACCATTGCAGTATCATACAGAGTAGTTTCACTTTATGCTCCATTGAGTCATCCCTCCTCTATAACTCCTAACCCCTAACCCCTGGTCTGATCTTTTTACTTCTTTGAAGTTTTGCCTTTTCTGGGATGTCACATATTTGGAATGATACAGTATGCAGCTTTTTTGAATTGTTTTCTTTCACTTAGTAATATGCATTTAAGTTTCCTCCATGTCTTTTCATGGCTTCATAGCTCATTTTCTTTTAGTGCTGAATAATATTCCATTGCCTGGATGCACTACAATTTATCCATCCATTCACCTCCTAAAGGACAAAGTTGGTTGCTTCCATATTTTGTCAGTTATGAATAAAGCTGCTATAAACATTTGTACACAGATGTTTGTGTGGACATAAGTGTTCAACTCATTTGGGTATTTTGTTTCATTTTTAGCCAATCTGAGCTCTTTGAGCAATGCTTCCTTAGAGTAGCTAATGCTTGGCCACTTTGGTTCTGTTGACTCATAGAAAGCCATGTGGCATCAGAATTGGAAGAGAATTTGGTTGGCTAATCCAATCACTCATTCTATACTTTAGGAAATTGAGGTACACACATGTGAACTCCTTGTTATTCTATTTTTTTTAAGTCATATATTCCTGGTTCTGTGTTTTTGTTTGCTTTGCTTTGAGATGTGTCTAAAATACAGCCACATTATGGGACACCTGGGTGGCTCAGTCAGTTAAGCCTCCGACTCTTTGTTTTGGCTCAGGTCATGATCTCAGGGCCGTGAAGTCAAGCCTTGCATTGGGGCTCCGTGCAAGGAGCCTTGAGATTCTCCTCCTTTCCCTCTGCCCCTGCCCCCACTTGTGTGCTCTCTCTTTATAATAAAGTAAATAAATGAAATTTAAAAAATAAAATAAAATAAAAACAAAATACAGCCACATCACTTTTTGAATGACTAGTAAATCTTAAAGATCTCTTGTCCATTGGGGTCAATCTCATATTTTACCATCAGTTTTTTCAGGGAAAAAAAAATGTAAACACGAAAAAAATACAGCAAATAATTTTTGAAATGCAAAGCTTGGAATGGGAATGGGCATGGAGAAGAAACACTGTTTTAATAGTAAGAGTTTTGGTTAAAAGGTTGTTCCAAGTTGATGGTTCTACTTCAATGCTGCTGCAGACAACTCTCATGTTACTAACTGCTCAACTGGCCACCAGTCTCCCCCCCTCAAAGGAGGGCACTGGCCTCCAATCTGGAAAATCAGCCAGAGTAGTGTAACTGGATGCTAAGCGAGAACTCCCGTGTTACCTCCCTCTCAGCTGAGGTCCCAGAGCTGATAGTCATAGATGACAACTATTCCCACCTTCTAAAGAGAGATGTTAAACCACTCTGCAGAGCTTGCCAAAGAAGTGTCCCTTACCTCAACCTGGTCAGAAGAGAATGACAGGGAGGATTTCTTTGAAGAGCACTGTTGAAGGAGAGTATGGTATTTCCCTCAATTCAAAATGAATGAAAAGAACTTTTACAAGAACCATTTGTAGAGAGTGTGGGTCTTGTCAGGAAGGGATATTGACATTTTATCCAGCTCGCACACTTCCTATCCTTTTCTCATATGTTCTCTAAACAGAGATCCAGGACAGAGCCTGATTGGTTATGGAGTTCTTGGGAAAATTTGGCCTGCATTTCCTGCAATACAGAGACTGGTATCCATTTTTACCTGTCTATCTAAACAATAGACAAAGTCTGTGTGGGTACCCTGTCAGTTGGAGAAGCTGGGCTGACATAGCAAGCAGTCAGCCGGAGGACCATCCCCTGCTCTAGGAATGGTAATGTTGGAGGTCTTCTGGGGAAGAGAGGAGTGGTCTCATCTAGAACCCACAAAAGCATCTGGATTAGTCAATACTAGTGCTTGCAAAATCTTAGGAAGAACAGGAGCAAGCCTCCTGGAATGATGTGTAGAATGATACAGAACTGACCCACAAGGGGAATTAGCCAGATCCACCACTATTTTTCTACATACAAGAATGTGGAGATGGACACAGGAACACTACTGCAGGAAAGCTTCATGTTTCCACCATCTGACTTGTTAGAAACCAAAGCCCAAAACCTCAAAAAGATGATCCCCACCACATTCCTGCCTTCCAAATCTGATAAGTAAATCCAAATGACAGAAAGGAATTCACATCAAGAAACATATCTGCAAAGGAGTCCGGAAAGTATAGTTTTTATGTGTCCAATCCCTCCTACTAGAAGTGACAGAGGAGGAGGTTGATGGGCCCATCCAGAGTACCCAAGACAGTACCCTATGAGAGGAAGGACCCGTAATTGGACTCCTGCTGTGTAGAGAATCTCATTGCCAGATTATAATAGCAATGGCCAAGTAAGATGGGGTTTTTTTTGTCTTTACCTCACCTCATATTCTCCTTTCTCTTCTCTAGCCTGGAGGAGCCAGTAGAACATAGCTGGGAGTAGTGGACAAGGTGAAGAAATAGTAAAGAGTCTCTATTTCTTGCATTGCAAGTTTCTGAGACTGGGTTGAGTCTGAGTGATGTGGAGAGGGAAAAACTTTGAATTGGTATGAAATCAGAGCTTTAACATTAGACAAAGTCTAAATCCTTAATTGCTGAAACAATGACTGTTCCTTAATATCAGAAGGTGGAGGTGATATTTAATATGTTTGCCAGCTAGGATAGCATGGGCATTGACCAGTCAGGATGCACACTAGCCATAAGTAACTGGTATAGCTCTATTAGGCACTGTTCAGGCTGGACATTGGCCCAGTCTGAAAGTGCCCTGAACGAGAGAGGGATCTTCCAAAAATACTGTTTAGGAAAAGAAAAAAGGATATCTACCCGAACAGATGTAAAAGTTAGGTGTGAGGAAAATACAGTGTTGATTCCTACTTGTACAATACCATGTTCAGCTAATTTGATCAACTAGTTACAATAGATTTTTCACTTGGGTTAATCCTGTTGATCACTTTATTGCCCTATGTAGTCATTCATGGCTGGAGTTTAACAAAGAAGTAGGAGATTTTCCTTCTTGATTTTGAGTTTAAAGAGTTGGGTCAATCAGTATGTTCCCTGGACTCACTTGCCATCTAACTTATTTCTCTTTCAGTCCTTCCAAATAAACAATCCATTCAACAGGGAGCTTGTCTGCCTATCTCAATCCTAATATTCTCTCTTTGATACAAGAACTGGAACCTATCAGAGGGTAACGGTGAATGATTATAAGAACAGAGTATAGAGATATCTGAAATGTCCATATGTGAAACTTTCATGGGCCTCAGACACATTTTCCCAAAGGTATAACAACTCATCCTTATATCCATTCTGTGAAGCCTGGCATTTTAATCTATTGATCTCTCCGTAGAATATCACTAAAGACCTTTCCTTTTGAAACCTTTGAGACTTTTTTTTTTTTTTTGGCTAGTATGTAATACATTTATTGTTTGAGTTAGGTTCATGCGGTAGCAGTATATTAAAAAGCAATAAACACTCAAACACTTCAAATTGATTAAACACAGTAATTAAGTTTGGTTTAGAAGATGGCAAATCCCATTTGTCATTTTAAACCTTCACTGAATTAAGGGACATTATCTCAGTAAACATTGGATTTGGGGGTTCTCCCTGTGACTGTGTTATTCTATACTACCAAGTCCTAGTGATCTTTATTGGATGCTCATGAATAATGGGTCACTTTGCAAAGCTAGTGTATAGTGTGGTATCATTGGTTCAAATAGATTCTATTCTCTGAATACAGTGATGCATCTGTCATCTGTATTGTAGGGATTCATGCACAGAGAGAGTGTCACAATGACTAATGTCTAGTTGTTGCCATTTTCCAGTTATTGCTATTGTAGGCTTAGAAGGGAAAGGGACAACACTCATTTGTTATGGATTGCTGAAAGCACCTGGTTTTGATATAGATTTCAAATAAATCTTCCAAAATTCACTTTTAGAGAAGTTTGAAAAAGAATTCTGTTTAGCTGTGTCTTCCCCCCTGCTTTACCTTCCCCAAAAACATTCTGCTCATTGTAAAGTCAATCTTATATTTTACGGCTCTTATTTTGTTTAAAGTTGTTCTCTGTTTTGAATCACAAAACCAAAGACTTAGTCATTTCTTTTGTCATTATGTTGGCTTTCTCCCAAATTCTGACCCCACTTTTTCAGTTTGTTTATTTTATTAAGCAGAATGGGTATACTAGCAAACATTTCCTTTCAGGCTGAATATCCTAAAAGAAATCAGTGGGATCAGGCTCCAATATTCAAGAAGATTAATGAGATAATAACCAAAATTCATCTTTAAGTTGATCTAAGTTAAATTACGATTCTAATATTGAAAAAAATCCATTCTCATTCCTACTCAATATAAACCTGGGTTTCCTGATTTAGACCCAAATCTACACATGAAATTATACTCAGCAAAGACTCTGTCTGTGGTGACTCCAAACATCATGGTCATCTGAACTAGCTCATGCATAATTATGCCCCGTCACAGGGTTTTTCAGACCTTAATTCTTGCTTTGTGCTCATCATCAGGACAGACAAGCTTCTATTCTTTTTTTTAATTTTTTTTATTAACATATAATGTATTATTTGTTTCAGCTTTACAGGTCTGTGATTCATCAGTCTTACACAATTCACAGCACTCACCATAGTACCTACCCTCCCTAATGTCCATCACCCAGCCACCCCATCCCTCCCACCCCCTCCATTCCAGCAATCCTCAGTTTCCTGAGATTAAAAGTCTCTTATGGTTTGTCTCCCTCTCCAATTTCATCTTGTTTCATTTTTCCCTCCCTTCCCCTATGATCCTCTGTCTTGTTTTTCAAATTCCTTATATCAGTGAGATCATATGATACTTGTCTTTCTCTGATTGACTTATTTCACTTAGCATAGTACCCTCTAGTTCCATCCATGTCGTTGCAAATGGCAAGATTTCATTTTTTGATGGCTGCATATTCCATTGTGTGTGTGTGTGTGTGTGTGTGTGTGTGTGTGTGTACACACACACACCACATCTTCTTTATCCATTCATCTGTTGATGGACACCTAGGTTCTTTCCATAGTTTGAGTATTGTGGACATTGCTGACAAGCTTCTATTCCTCCATTTTCTTCTAAGTAGAAATAAAAGACTCAGGTGTGGAGGCCAGGAAAGAGATTTTTGTCCCATAAGCAGTAAGGTTCTTGCCTGAGACAAGATGTTTGAAATGTGCCATATAAAACTTCTCTTTCTGTTCCCAAATAGGCTTCATATGCCAGTGAAGATGGAAGTAGAGCACTGTTAAAATTAAAGACAGTTTTGCCTTTCAACACAACAGATGAGGAGCTGACTCATCCCGGACACCCTAACCAGGCTCTCTCTTTCCTTTTCTTTCTCTCTCTCCCCCAGAAAACCTGGCTTGGAGATGGATTTTCCATGGTGACAGTTACAGAGCTGCACCCAGGACTTGTCATGGCTCCTCTGGTCCCATGATAGGTAGGTGGACTAGAGATCAGAGAGCACTACAGAGATGAGAATAGCAACAGAACTGACTCAAGTTGGGATGACTCCAACAGATCAAGGCCACAGCAGCATGACAGTTAGATTTAAGACCCATGATGCCGCTATGGGAAATCTGTAGTCTGAGTGTTGCCCAGACCCTGGATGCGTCCCGGGGCAATGCCCAGAAAACTGGGTCTTTATTCCTTCGTGCGTGCAGTGTCATTTGTGAAAGCTCTGCCCACAAAGTCATCAGATGGTAACAATTTTCAGTCACTTCCAACACGAGATGGTTTTGAACTTCAATATGCAACCTAATTATGACTGCAAACACTTTGTTAAGCAAACAAACTTCAAACCCTTTTTGAAAAGACAGTTCTTCTCTGGTCACTTTGTCTTGTACAAAGGCTTTAAAAACAAAACTGTGTTGGGAACTACGGAATCCAGGGATGAAAAAAAAAAAGAGTGCAAAATTAAATGACTTGAATGTAATCACCACTTGAGTACTGAGTATCTGAAGGTTTTCTTTCAAACCAAGATTGAGAAAATTCAGCATCTTATATTCCATTTCCACTCTTTAACCATCTGACTTCTACCCCAGAATTACAGATATTTTTAAAGCAGATAAAGAAATAGACTTTTTTAAAATTTGATCCCCAATTTCCCTTAGCTTGCTAACCTCCTCTTTTCTGATTCTGAAATATCTCAGGTGCTTGAGGTTTCTTCTCTCCCTGTTTCCCTACCCCCTTTTGGATTTTCCCACAGTAACTTTTCTTTTTGCCCTTCTTAGTCATTTTTCAAGACTGGGATCATTACATAGCAAAGAGAAATACACGGATATCCCCTTTTCAGGACAAAACTAGGGAACGTGGGAGATTTGCAGTGTTGAGAGGATGGTGGGAGTGGTGGACCCTGAAAAAACCCACCTAAGGACACTGCAACTTTTCCATCTCTGGATTCTATGGACATCTGTGTTCCTCTTGTCGTTATGCCACAATTCCCCCCACAGTTAATTTCCCTGCTATTTTCTTGGTCCAAGAAATCCATAAGCTTCTTGAGCGTTTTTCTTCATTCTGCTTCAGAGAAAGGTTGAGGCATAGAAAGTAGATCTCTGATACCTACCTGTATCATTCAGCAAGTTTAAGAAAGAAAAGATACAGTAGGTGTGTTCTCCAGATCTCTAAAATACCAGGCTTCCCTTACAGAAGGGGAAAGTTATTAAGAATAATACACTTGAGAAGAAACTCTAACGCTGCCCCCATTTGAGAATCACTGAAGGTATTACCTAAAATTCATGGTCTGTGAGTAGCCTTTCTCTCCCCAGTTTTCATTTCCAAAAAAGAAATTGCTTCATCCCTTTGTGAAAGTGGGAAAAGGTTGAAGCCAAATATTGCCAATAATCAAGCACATAAGAATACCACTCTTCCCTAGGAAAACCCATCTGTGCTTAGGGTGTTGAACTCCAATTTTGTGACAAACAATTTTTGTTACCTACTAAACTGCTATTCCTCCCTGTACCTTCTTCCCCCTGACAGTGAGATGCGAAATATGCTGGGAGCTCATGGAAAGTGTTCCTTATTGTTACAAGAGACACACAAGAGGAAACAAACCCTTTGTTTCCTCTGGATCTTGCTGTCTGCATTTGAGGGTAGGCATAATGGCAGCCATCTTGGGGTCAGAAGAAAATTCAGCTAAAAAACAAGCTAATGTCTTATAGAGGGGAGATGGAGACAACTGGGACCTTGATGATATCATTTAAAAACTAAATTAAACAAATCTGGAACCACTGAACTTTCAAATACCTTGTTATATGAGATATAGATGTTCCTTATTGCTACATCATTTTTAGTTGAGTTTTTAAAAATTTATCTGAAAACATTCTGATATTGATAGGTGGACTACACCTTTGAAAGCAGAGAAACATAAAAAAATATTTCCCTATAAACTCTATTGGCAAGCCTTGATATGTGGAGAGTGATCACCAATTGCCACTGTACATGATCTCTAATAACATGTCTTAATCCTGGTCAACCAGTGAATCTTCTTTAACTCTTCTGATCTGGATTGATTGAAAATAAATGTAGATTCATTTAGAAACTAAAAATTTTGTACTGAAACCATTATTTTATCAGCCCTTATAAAAATAGCAATTTGGGGACCATTAGCCTTAACTTAGAGATATTCCTCCTCTCTTATTCACCATCTACATTACCTCTTCAAGAAGTCAATATGGAAACATGAAAAGCCGAATTTTTCCTGTGACTGTGATAACCTGAAAAAGCAGTCACTTGTTCCCTATGCCAAAAGGAGGCCCCAGTACAATTATTCACATCAGTAATATGGCAATATGAGAATTCCAATAAGCTCCCTGTCACTGCTAAGCTTTTAAGGGAATTAAACAGAGTCAGCCTCAAACACAGTTTTACAGCTAAATTTAGACAAGACCCGAGTTCTGACTGTTCTTGTAGAATTTCTTTTTAATCAGAACTGAAGCCTTTTGTCCTCAGCCTGCACCTTTAATCCACAGAGTAGAAGTTCCATCATAGGCTATGAGCCCATTTGGGGAGGGGGCATGGTGGGAAGGTGCCTTGAGGTAAGGCCATGAGGGGATTCCTTCCATCCTGACGGTACCTTGACCAGACAATGATAGACGCCTTCCTCCCTCCTGCATCTTAATAATGAGAGTGAAAAGGGACTGTTTTCAGGCGCTCTTCACCTAAAGCCTGTCTGAATGTAAATTCCTGGGTGGAGAAATCTCAGGGGCATTAAAAAAAAATCCACTAGGTTTTCAGAATCCATCAAGTGGAGCATTACATTAAGAATTTACTGCTGCTCCCTAACTGTACCTTTCTGGGTTTCCTGTCTTTGCACACATACATCTGGGGAACAGTCAAAGCCAAATGATTAACCATGGGAATGCCTCCAAGTGGGGGATTCTGTGCTCTCTTGGGAGAGGGGACTGGGAAACTGGGGGCTTATCTTGGGATTCACTAGAGTATCTCCTTCCTTAAACTAAACTGGCTTGTTTCATCTGTTCCTGCTTACCTCTGGGTAGCCCACACTGACTTTCACCAGAGCCTAAACTGTACCATTTGGGACATTTTCTGATCTTTCACAATTTTTTATATCCTCTTTTGTCTCTCTTTAAGAAGAATGTTATTTTCCCTTGCCCACCATCATTCTTCCTCCTCCATATGGTTACATTAAAATCTGCTTAGGGAATTTGACTTTATCTAATGATTTCAACTGCAACTTTTGCATCTCTGGATTCTATAGACGTCATTGGGGAAAGTCATCTCAGCTTGGGGAGAACCTTGGAAAATGAATACATCATTTCAGATGAAGAAGTTGTGATACACACACACACACACACACACACACACTGGAATATTTTTTTTTTTTTTTTTTTAAAGATTTTATTTATTCACTCGAGACACAGGGATACAGAGAGAGAGAGAGCACGAGCAGGGGGAGAGGCAGAGAAAGAAGCAGGCTCCCCACTGAGCCAGGAGCCGGACGTGGGGCTCGATCCCAGGACCCTGGGGTCATGACCCGAGCCGAAGGCAGACGCTTAACCATCTGAGCCACCCAGGCGCCCCACACACTGGAATATTACTCAGCCATCAAAAAGAATGAAATCTTGTCACTTGCAATGACATGGATGGAACTAGAGGGTATTATGCTAAGCAAAATAAGTCAATCAGAGAAAGACAATTATCATATGATTTCACTCATGTGTGGAATTTAAGAAACAAAACAGAGGGTCATAGGGGAAGGGAGGGAAAAATAAAATAAGATGAAACCAGAGAGGGAGACAAACCATAAGAGACCCTTAACTGTAGGAAACAAACTGAGGGTTGCTGGAGGGGAGGTGAGTGGGGGGTTGGGGAAACTGGGTGATGAACATTAAGGAGGGCATGTGATGTAATGAGCACTGGGTATTATATAAGACTGATGAATCACTGAACTCTACCTCTGAAACTAATAATACATTATATGTTAGTTAATTGAATTTGAATGAAATAAAATTTAAAAAAACAATAATAAAAAAATAAAAGTGAACATTGATAGTACCCAAAGAAAAATGTGTTTTCCATTCTGGAAAAAAAAAAAACTTACTCTGTGTTTGGCTTGGTTTGGTGAGTATTAGTTGGGCGTTTGGAACTGTGTTTTAAGGTTTAATGCAGAGATTTATCTTGACTTTTTTTTTTTTAAAGATTTTATTTATTTATTTGACAGAGAGAGACACAGCGAGAGAGGGAACACAAGGGCAGGGGAAGTGGGAGAGGGAGAAGCAGGCTTCCCGCGGAGCAGGGAGCCCGATGCGGGGCTCGATCCCAGAACCCCGGGGTCATGACCTGAGCCGAGGCAGATGCGTAAAGACTGAGCCACCCAGGGGCCCCTATCTTGACTATTAATGTTGAATGAAATGGCTGGTAGTTGGTAGAGTCATGGAGTATAGGGTTCATTCATAGAAATGACTACTTGAAAGGTCATAAAACTAATTAAAGCCAAATTTGAGAAAAAGAAGAAGATATACTGGCAATAGCATTCAGAATGTGCGTTGCTAACTCTGCTTTGTTATATTACTTAAAATAACTCTTTCATATGGGAAAATATTTTTACTTCAAATAAATACGGGAAAATACAATTGATCTAGACAAACAAAAGAGACAAATTAGCACATGCTCAAATCCTACGGTCCAAAATAAGTCAAGATACAGAGCCAAAAAGAAATTCAATAAGCTCCACCTTTCATTTCTGTTTCCAGGTTGGTTTTCACACAATTTCCGCATGTGGGAGAAACTCAACATTACTTGACCATGACCCCAGAGATTAAGGATGCAATCAGGAAGTAGTGGCAAAGGGAATGTTAAAAACAAACAAACAAACAAACAAACAAAAGGTAAACTAGAGCCCTGAAATAGTTCAAGTAGATCTGTCTAGCTGCATTGGTGCTAAGACGCCTCAGAGATTGCATTTCAAACGTGGCTTAAATTAGTATGCAAGCAGCACTTGAGTTGGAGCTCTTCTTATTCAACAAGGGTTATTTATAGAATCTGAATAGCTCTTGGAAAAGATGCTGATTATTCACACTGCTTTGGCTCCAGCTTTTATTTATTCTTTCATTCCATCAAATATTTATTAAGAATCTTCTGTGTAGCAAACATTGGTGCTGTGAGAACAAGAGGAGTTTCCTGGCCTCATGGAGACTATCATAAACAATTACCCAAATCATCATTTGATTAAAGTTATGATTAATGCTTAAAGGAAACTGTAGTGTGCTTTAAGAGTGTACCAAAGGGACCCCTAACTGGAGCGGGGGTTCAGCAAAGATGCCGGCAGACTTAAGATTACAACTAAGATCAGAAGATGGAGAAAGATTAACTCCTCAGTGAAGAAATACTACAAAGATTCCCCAGCAGAAGACAGAGAATGATGTGTGGGGCCAGAGGCATCCTGGAGCCCAGCACACTCAAGGAAAAGGAAGTCAGAGCGTGACTGCTGGCATGGCAAGCAGGGGTTGAGGCTGACAGGTGGGCAGGGACCATGTAAGCAGGCGTGATGTGCTAATTTTTTAGCAACTTGGAAAAGGCACAGACCTGGCTAGTCAGAAGGGAGACTGGCTGTCAACTACCTGTGTGGTGGAACCAGTATAACTGGCTGACTGTCAGCCCAACTGTCAGCCTCAGGATCAAATATGAATTGTAAACGTTTTCTAGATAGAAAAATCTGCAGAAGATGAATTCAGTTGACCCAGGAGCATGCATTACACAGATGCACAGTGGTGTTAGGGGCACTGAGATGAACAGAGACCAGTTGCTGCCCACAGGAAGCTTTCAATTGATAGCTAACACGACTCAGATATTAATTACTCAAAGATCTGCTCTGGTTAGGTAGAATGTTCTAGAAGCTCTTCAGAGCAATAGGTGGGAACAGAAATACAGTCTCTGCCTAAAATTCATTATCTCTTTATATAGTAGATGAAAATACCATCTTAGTAGCTCTGTATTACAGAAGGAAAATCAATTTTTTTTTTATTATTGGACCTTTTTTTTCTGAGAGCTCAACATTTGTAGTGAAGTCACTCCCCCAATACAGAAGGCCATTAGAGTCTCTCTGAGGGTTTTGTTTCCCAGTGGGCCAACACTGGCACTCACACCTCTGTCTCCATGTATCAGTAAGAGATTGCCCTAAAGGCCATCATCTTTCCACCAGTTTGGGTATTGCCAGACACAGAGAAGATAAGAACTGCCAGAAACACTTGCCTGTGAGTGCCATAATATCTGTTGGTTGAGAAAACAGGTTAGGAGATGTCTTCCCAAAATGTCCCTATAAAGTCAAGGTGTTTCATCTTTTCACAAGCCATATAAGACCCCTCTTCTTATTTTCCTCTGGGTACATGCTTTAGCAAAGGTATGAAAGTTAGTACAGATCCCTAATGGGTGTGGGAGGGCAGTAAGCCTAATATTTAAGAAAAAAATAGGCTAAGGTCAAATGTTAATTTTTAAATCTTCATTTGATGTATTTCAAAATAAATTAGTAACAAACTAACTACCTAAACAAATGGAAACTTCACTGTAACATATTCAGAAAATATAAAGATATACAGAGCATGGCCAAAGAGATAGGTCTCCTTCCTCCCTTCTTATCTCACTCGGCAGGGGGACCAGTGTAATATGTATACATTGACATTTTTCTATGTTTATCAATATATACACATAGAAAGTTTTCTTTCTTTTAAAAATGGGGCCATTCCAACATATAATGTGACATATTGTTCTCATTGTTTAATATATCCTAAACATTTTTAAGTGTTCTGTATAGCAGCCTCTCATTCTCTTTAATAACATTATTGTAGCTCACAGTATGGATATATCATCATTTTGTTACATGTTCCCTTATTATTGGGCACTTTATAGTGTTTCCAACTTTTTTTTGCCTCTGAAGCAATGTTGTAATAGCATCCTTATAATTATGTCTTTGTCTGTTTATAAAATAAGAAGTGGGACTATAAGATCATAAGGAGTTCACATTTTTATTTTATTTTATTTTATTTTTAAAGATTTTATTTATTTATTTGACAGAGAGATAGAGAGCACAAGTAGGCAGAGAGGCAGGCAGAGGGAGAGGGAGAAGCAGGCTCTCCCACTGAGCAGGGAGCCTGACGCGGGGCTCGATCCCAGGACTCTGGGATCATGACCTGAGCCGAAGGCAGCCGCTTAACCGACTGAGCCACGCAGGTGCCCCTCACATTTTTATTTTAAAAGAAAATTTCAAACTGCCCTCTAAAAAGGGTTGTGCTGATTTACTTTCCCAAAGAAATCATTTTAAATGGGAGCAGGGGGAACGAAATGACCCCATATGTTTAGTACTACTGACATTTATTCACATCATGCTAAGAGCTTTTGGATATATTATCCCCTGGGGTCACTACCCTCCTAGGAAGTAAGTAGAGCAGAAACCGCGTGGTCGTTTTTTCTGCTGAGACTTCTGGGAGTAGGTACACTGGGCCATTTGCATACAGCCACGCCAGCAACCAGCCTAGGTGAAAAGGCCATGGACTGTGATGTCAGGCTGTCTGAGTTCAAACCTTGGTTCTATTTTACTGCCGAGTAACATGGGCTTTACTTCTCTGTGAGGGTTAATTTTATGTGTCAAGTTGGCTAGGCCATAGTGCCCATGTAATTGGGTCAAACATGAGTCTAGATATTGCTGTGAAGGTATTTTTTTAGATGCAATTAACATTTATATCAGTAGACTTTGATTAAAGCAGATTATCCTCCCCCCACCTAATCTGGGTGGTCCTCATCCAAGCAGTTGAAGACCTTCATAGAAAGACTGAGTTCCCCGAGAAAGTAAATTCTGCCTCCATTCTGTCTTCCCACTCAAGCTGTAGCATCAACTCTTCCCTATGTCTCAGCCCTGCAGATTTCAGACTTGTCAGCCCCCACAATTATGTGAACCAATTCCTTAAAATACATCTCTCACTAGATAGGTAAATACACACATACATATCCTGCTGATTCTGTCTCTCCAGAGAATACTAATACACTCTGTTAAGCCTCAGGTTCCTTATCTGTGAAATGGTAACAATGCTCTTTACTCTGTGAGATTACAGCACAGACTAAAGGAAATAATCCATGTTAATGTGGGCAGGCTCTCTCCAACCAGTTGAAAACCTTAATAGAAAGACTGAGGTCCCCTGAGAAAAAAGAAATTCTGCCTCCAGACTATCTTCAGACTCAAGTGCAATATGAATTGCCAGTGCTGGGCAAACAGTCTGGAATCCAAAAATTTTGACTATTATTTCTAGAAAAATGAACTTGAACCCACTGCTCTGTTCATTGCCACCTCCTCCCCCCATCATGCAACACGAAGCACACATACTCGAACTCACACTCTCACACACAACCACCAGGTACACACAAGAACCTCTGGGAAACTCCAAGCCCATGTTCTTCGGTTTCCCACGGGAAATGAAAGCCCATATTGCGAAGAGATATATTCAAGAGCTTCTTGAGCAACGTTGAAGCCAGGAATGAGATCTCCATCTTCTGGAGGCTTGTTTCCCTCTGCAATACCACCTCTCCACTTTGAGCTGGGTACTTCTTGTGTCATTAGTTGGAGCTGTTGGCTTCACCACCCACATAGGGTGTGCCCATTAACCTCTGCATCACGCATTATTTGACGCCATGACACTCTCCCCTGCTTCTGTTATGTGTCACCTTTGTTGAGGGTCCGTTCCATCCCTTCTCCCTTTCCCCTGGTTTTCACTTCAGTCGGTCATAACTGCAAGAGGCAAGAGGAAAGGAGGGGGGGAATCAGATAAGGAAACATCAATGCCAAGCTCAGCTAAGCCATTATCTAATACCAGACAGGTCACTGCTCCAATTTGGCCTGGAGGAAGCAAGTATTAGACTCTCACTGCCTTTATTTTGTAATGACAATAGGCATGATGAAATTAAAGCTCATATTTTTCCAGGCTTGCTTATTCTCCTAAATATAGATGGTCCTGTGTAGCCAGCAACACATTCTGGGTCACATTCACTCCAGCTTCAACTCTGTGCTTTCAAAAATACTGCTAATATGTCTTGCTACTTTTGGTGCTTCAAACAGAAGGGCTTCCCAGAATATGTCCAAATATGCAGGAGAAATTTGAAAATTTATTCATGGCTGAGTTGTCAGCCTAGAGTGCCATTCAAGAGTGGCTCAAATGAAAATTTATTCATAAATACTTGGTGAATATATTATGGCTAACTGAAATGACATTTCGGTATTTTAAAAGTGATTCCAAATATGGAGGTGGACACTCTTGTGAGTGACTTCCTGAGAAGACAGGGTGGAGGAATGGAGAGAGACCCATGCACTCATGTCTATAGTAGACCCACCAAAAAGCATCTCACTGTGTAATGCTGAGAATTCAAGTTTGAGGATAAAATGGTGAGAAACAACAAATAGCCATATTTATTGCTTGTCAACACCAACAGTGCTCAGGAGAAATTTAGTTCTAATAAAATCAACTAAGTTGGTGAATAAGTGGTTTGAATTGTGAATAGGCTTTGAAATGCTTAAACCTTTCCCAAATGAATACATTTCTGTAAATAATATTGTAATTCTTAACAAAATTCTGTTTTTTGATGCAGATCATCTTTGTGACCATGTGTAAGTCAGCAAAAAGCCCGTAACTGATCACAATGTGATGCGATAAGCCTGGACTGGGTCAGATCCCGACATCTGTGCTTTTGTTTGCTGCTACTCCTTCATGGTCCTGCTGCCTACACCATCTCAGAACTAGCATGTAGCTAATCCCTACTTATAAATTTAACTGGACAAGCTATTTTCCAAACTGGAAAACAAAGGGGGTAACATCTTTTTTAAAAAATTATTTCTTTTAAGAGTAAACCTGCTCTGTTTACCAGCCATCTGGTAACTTCCTCTTGAGCAAGATCCAGAAAATTACTCCGAAGTCCAGAGGCATATGGAGGTCCCAAACAATTCAGAGATCCAGAGTCTGACCAGGTCACAACAAATGTTGCCTCTCAGTGTAACACGGAAGCTCTGTGTGCTTTGCTCTCTGTTCCTGTACACTCTGACTGGTCATTCTTGCCCACTGAGTCAGGACTGCCCAGCCCAGGGGCAGGACTCAGTCAAGTCTTCACTCCTAAGCTCTTCAGTTTACTGTCACATACTGTCGCCAAAACATGCCCATGGTGCTAGGGAGGCTGTGGGCGTATGAGTTTCCCAGGACTGCTGTAATGAAGCATCACAAACTGGGTGGCTTAAATAATAGAAATGTATTGTCTCAGGGTTCTGGAGTCTAGATGTCCAAGATCAAATGTTGGCCATGCTGGTTCCTTCTGAGGGCCATGAGGGAGGTTCTGTTCCAGGCCTCTCTTCTAGGTTCTGGTGGCCTCAGGCACTCCTTGGCTTTTAGACGGCATGCTCCTGTGTCTCCACACTGTCTTCCCTCCACATATCTGTCTCTGTGTCCAAATCCCCCTTTTAGAAGGATACCAGTCTTATTGGATTAGGGCCCACCCTAACAACCTCATTTTTCTTATTTTTATAAATACTATTTCCAATAAGGTCACATTCACAGGTTTTGGTTAGGACTTTAAGACCTCTTTTGGTGGAATGTAATTTAACACATAACACTGGGTCAAAATGAACATCCGTATTCAGTCAAGCCAAATGCTGGAAATTCAGCATCATTATGGACCCGCCATATTAGGTCTCCCAGACCTTGAATCTCTAGAAGCAGCAGTTATGGTCCTGATTCTTCCTCTCACCCAAAGTAAAGACCCTTTTCTTACTGGGGATATCAGTTCACCTCATCCTCTAAGACAAAATTACTACAGCGGGCATCTGGATCATCTTCAAAGCACCACAGTATTTTACCCCCAAGCAATGGCTGTGCTTATTTAATGTACATTTGTGAAACAAAGAGGGCTACTCAAGTAACAGGACATACCTATCAACTTCTCTCAACTTGAAAAATTGCTACATAAAATAAAGATAATGGTGTCTCTTTTAACCACCTCATAAAGTTGTAAAGACCATATGAGATGGTAGGGGAAATAAATAAACCTAAATAAACCACAATAAAACCTCAAACAGCTCTTAGGTGTAAACCCTTATTGTAGAGCAGGAGTCAACAAACTTTCTCTGTGAACCAGTTAATAAATATTTTAGGCTTTGTGGGCCAAGAGGCAAGATCAAGGATATTATGTAGATACTTCTACAGTAGTCCCACATTATCCATGGTTTCAGTTACCCACCAACAACCACTGGCTGGAAGTAGGTAATCTTCCTGCTGCTGTATTTCCAGAAGGTCAATAGTAGCCTAATGTTACGTCACAATGCCAACGTCATTTACTTCATCTCATTGTGTAGATATTTGACCATCTCGTATCATCACAAGAAGGGTAAACACAGTACAATATTTTGAGAAAGAGCAAAAGAGACCACATTTACATAACTTTTATTGTAGTATATTTTTATAATTGTCCTACTTCACTATTAGTTATTGTTGTTAATCTGTTACTGGGTCTAATTTATAAATTAAACTTTATCATATGTATGTAGGTATAGGAAAAATCATAGTATGCATAGGGTTCAGGACTATATGTGATTTCAGGCATCCACTGAGAAGGGGAGGGTCTTTGAATGTATCTCCTTCAGGTAAGAGGAAACTACTGTACAGCAAGAGTGAAAAAAAATTTTTGCAACTTTGTGGGCAAAACTCAAAATATAATAATAATTGAGTACAGTTTTTTATAATACAGGTCTACTAATAAGAATAATTAAATTCTTGGGGGGAGGGGCTAACATTTCCTTAATAGGGGTTAAAATTGGTGTTTCCTATGATCCAAATTGGTTGCAAGTGTTCATCTGTTAATGCTGATCTGGAATAAGAGTTTATGCCCTTCATCTCTGAAAATGTCTTTTCACACCTAGAGGTGATCCATGTGGTGCCTAGAACACTGTCCGTTTATAATCACGTCCCTGCAATTTTCACTGCATAGAGTGACGGTGCAAAACAATGCAAGTCCACACAGGGTTTCTGTCGCAGCTCCTCAGCTTGGCTGTTGGAGCACAAGAGCAGTCATAGATGATACTTAAGCAAATGTGTGTGGCTGTGTTCCAACAACACGTTATTTACGAACGCTGACGTTTGAATTTCAAGGACTTTTCACTTTTTTCATGAAATATTATTCTTTTGATTTTTTAAACCATGTAAAAATATAAAAATCACTCTCAGGCTGTACAGAAAGCAAGGGGCTTGATTGGGTCCTAGGACTGTCTTTTGCCATTTCCTGTTTTAGAGGATTCTTTGACTGAAAAAAATTAATCCTCATCTGATAACTCCTACCTGAGATCATTTATCTGAATTTCCACCAATCGCTCTCCCACTAATAATTTACAAATGTTTTCTTATTAATACAGTACATATACTTTACTCCTAAACTGAGTTGTGTGTTCTATAAATTACTTCTCATAAGCAGCACTGGAAAAAACTCGAGTATGTGAAAACTGGGGACCTGGCTTTGTTTTTTCAACACCTCCCAACATTCCAAACAATGTTTATTGTAGAGTGATTTATACAAACTGAACCTTATAAAAATCCCCATACAGGACCTTCCCAAACTGTACCCATTGTCTGGGCCTAGTGCCAGTCCTTGCCCCTTCAGGAAGCCTTCCCCAGCCAATCTGGTCCATCCTTAAGTTCTCTGCACTTCCATTGAACTTATGATCCATGCCACATAACTTACCATTAACCCCTGATGAATTCTCATGCTAGTTTTGACTCTTAAATAAAACCAAAAGCACTCCAAGAAAGAAACTGATGTTATCCTTATTTTTCTTTCCCTTGGGAACTAAGTAACTCCATTCTAGGCACCATCAGAGGCCATGAATTCCCTGTCAGTAGGACTGGTTGCTCCCCTGGCACTCCTTTAAGGATTAGGCTGGGTCACTGTCCACCCACGTCTCTGGCCCAGAGACTTTTGCCAAGGCCTGACTACACTGAATCAACAGTGATGCCATCCATGTGGGCACCGAAACTCCAGAGCTCAAGGAAGGGGACTGGTCCTCCAGCCATGGCTGGAAGCCAGGAATTAGTACCTACTTCAGAAGTATTAAATTAGAAAAAAAAAAAAAATTAACTATTGAAAGATTTTCTTAAACACAAAGTTTTAGGGACCATTGACCAAGTTCATGCCCTAATTTGTGCCCTCTCTAAATAGATGAATTTCTAAAATAAAGGGAAAAGCCCAGTGTCTCCCATTCCACTTCAGTCTTCTCACTTGGCATTTTCTTTCTTAGAAGGTATTACAGTAATTAGCATACAAATTTTTAAAGGCAAGTCTTGACCCTTGATGTATAATATGAGCCCCACGGCAGTAACTGATATTTTAAAACTTGTCAAAGGAGGGATTTAAAGCACCAGACCAACATGTTTTCCTTTATGGATGACTTATAGCGCAAGATTAATAAAATACTCAAAGATGTGGTAAGAATAGGCGATATCACCACACCTTGGGTGGGGGAAGCCACTTGGCTCCGGTACCTCGTCTCACCACACCTCTGAGGTGTGGCAGAACAGCAGAGTATCACCACACCTACTGAGTGTGGCGGCTCAGTGAAAAGCAAACACTCGAAAGGCAGAAGGAGAAAAATCAATAGATGCGCCTCAGGAAGTGATAGCATTAAATGATGTGAGGCTCGGAGGATTCTCACTGCAAGTGAAGATACACAATTAAAAAGAGATCACTTCTTGAAGGGTTCTGGCCAGGGCTGTTTGTGAATTCCACAGTCGTGGTTTTTGAGTGAGTTGGGATTGGTCTCTTCTCTGGTCAGTCTCTTATAGAGGACATTTCCCAAATTACTCCATCTTCTAAACACTGTAAGGATTTGGAGACTGAGCTGAAAACTCAATTAACATTATGCAAACTGTGGGCTTCTGGTATTTCTAGTAAGTTTAGGGAGCTGCCAAACAATCCTGCCAAGTTCCCTGGAGCTTGGAAAGGCCTGGAAAGACTAATCCAAGAAGATGGCTGGCTAGGACAAGTACTCACTCTTTCACAGGCTGAAAGGGAAATGCTTTGGGACTGGTGAGGTGGACAGTTTGTGAGGGAACTGTGAGGCCCTAAGGATGTCAGCTTTGGAAAAAGCTCTGGGTGGAACTGGACAGGGTTGAGAACAGTGTGTAAGACCACACAGACACGGGAGGTAGGCACAAGGGATCAAACGCAAATCTTCGTCTGCAATAGAGCTCCTCCTCCAGACAAGATCAAATGTCTAAAGACTTCAGAGAAATTAATCCCAGGAGGTTTCCTTTCCTCTGTAAAGTTGGAAGATGTCAAGTTTTCCATAGAGGCTCTAGGGACAAAAACACATTATCTTCCTTGGTGACACATTTGGCTTTCACACAGATTTGATTTTATTTATAGTTAATGTGTGGTTCTTTTAAAATGGCACCTGACTTCCTCCTCCCTTTTGTTCTACTTTACTTCTTAGAAGACTGACTCGCTGTCAAGAAGAATCGATTTTTGCAGCAAGTGTTCTCAAGGATCATACATAACTGGTATTCACAACATGTTTTTAGTAAAGAAAGGAATGGAAAAACAAAGCAAACATAATGAGCCTTTCTATATGTGCCAGATTCTGTGTTAAAGTATTTTGCATTTATTTATTATCTCATTTCCTTGAGGAAGATATACTCTGTTAATTTTAGAATTGATACAAATCATCACCTGGTTTATTTCCCAGAGTCCAGAGTCTCTCATGGTTTATCTCTCTCTCTGATTTCTTCCCATTCAGTTTTCCCTCCCTTTCCCTTTGGTCTTCCACTCTATTCCTTATGTTCCACATATGATGAAACCATATGATAATTATCTTTCTCTGCTTGACTTAGTTCACTTAGCATAATCCCCTCCAGTTCCATCCATGTTGATGCAAATGGTGGGTATTCATCCTTTCTGATGATGAGTAATATTCCATTGTATATATGTATATTAAGGAGGGCACATGTTATGATGAACACTGGGTGTTATATGCAACTAATGAATCGTTGAACACTATATCAAAAACTTATGATGTACTATATGCTGGCTAACTGAACATATTAAAAAAATTTTTAAAAAAGAATTGATACAAATCAGAAAAGTTATTAAATTTCAAAGGGCTAAAGAATAAATGAATGATTGGGAAAAGGGTTTATCAGAAGGGGAGGTCCTCCAGCTCAAGTGTGGCTAGATAGAGTAATCATCACTGTTTTGATTAGCACGTAGGTAAATGATGGCACCAGAAGGGGTCTCAATCCATTCTTCAAACAATCATTATCCAGATCCTCTGCGCACCCCCCCCACCATGTGACACCACTAATGAGGTTCTCATTAGGTCCAAAATGGAAAATCAGCCATTTCTTTACCTTTCTGAAAGCCCATTCCTTGTCTTCAATTTCCACTTAATATATTCCATTGATAGGTTATCACTGTGTCTTCCAATCATTCATTTATTCAACCATTATTTATTGAGTATCTACTCTGTGCCAGATCCTGGGCTCCACTCCATGCATCTAAAGTAGGCAATCCAAGAAGGCAGTGCATCCAAGAAGGGAATTGCTGCCCTCAAGAGGTCTGCTGTCGATTCCCTTCTCCTCAGGGAGCAGGAGGCAAGGACACTAGCCAGATGTGCACAGTGGCAACCAGGGAGCCACTTCAGTCAGAAAGGACTCAGGACTCCAATATGTGCAGCTAGTGGTGACTCCTCTATTCCCAAATAGGAACTGGAAGACCATTACTTCTAGAGAATCAGTGTCATAAGTCAGGTATAAGAGTCATTGACATAGAAGAAAAATCTAGTTAGTGATCAGAAATGGAAGAAAGCAAATGAGAGTGTTGGTCCCCATTTGGCAGTGGAGGAGGACATGGAGGACTCTCTGAGTCAAGTGTGCCTTGTACTTAGGGACTTTTACTGGGCACAGATTCCTCCATGAATAGTGAGGGAGAGTTCAAGGATGCTGTTCATGCCACTGAGGCAGCTCAGAGTTTCAGAGAGGGAGAGAGGACAGGAAATTAATAACCCCACTGAAAAGACCATGGCATGTAGTCAAATGACTATGGATTCCAGAATCAAACCAGAGTGTCAATGCCGGCACCACAGTTTCCTTGAATAAGCAACTTCAGCTCTGTGAACTTTAGTTTCCTTGTCCGTACACTAGGAATAATGTTTTTGTTGTAAGAATTAAATGAAATGATGGATATAAAGTCCCTGGCACAGTCTAAATATCCAAAAAGCAGTAGTTATTTCCATTATTTTTAAGCGTGGCAGAATAAGTACTACAATGGAAGAAAGCACCCAAAAAGACATCTTGAAGTCATCCCTGGAGAAGCCTAAAAGAGGTTTCCCTGGTGCACAGCCCTGAAGAATGAGGAGTCCCACAAGTAGTCACGGAGTAAGAGTAGAAGAAACCACATGGGTGAAACATGCCTAGTGCCCACGTGTGGCTGGAGCACAGAGGACACAGTGCATGAGGGAAATCGGTGGAAGGGGAGGTGGAGCCATAGCAAGGAGCTGAGCCACGAGGAGATGTGTGCCAGGCGCAAGAGCTACTTCCTCCCTGACCAGAAGATGGTGGAGGGTTTAAAGCTACAGACTACAAGAATCGGGTAATAATAGCTTATCCCTATACAGCCAACACTTACTTAGACCTTCCTATGTGCCTGACACAATTGTAAGCACTTTACCTCTATTAACTCACAGAATCCTCGCATAACCCTTTGAGCTAACTACTAAGAAAACTAAGCCACAAAGAGTTAATGAACTGGCCCCAAAACATAGCACACTAACATAGATGGATAAGGCCAAGAGGGAGGAAGTTTGGAGGGAAGACAGATTGGAAAAGAGAAGCCATTAGAAATGAGTTAGGAGAGAGGTGCCTGGGTGGCTCAGTCTTGATTTTGGCTCAGGTCATGATCTCAGGGTCCTGAGACTGAGCCTCACATAGGGCTCTGCGCCCAGGGGGAAGTCTGCTTAAGATTCTCTCTCTCCCTCTCCCTCCTGCTTACATGCATGCATGCATTTTCTCTTCCTCTCCCTCTCTCTTTCTCTCAAATTAAAAAAAAAAAAAATGAGTTAGGAGAGACCATCCAGGTAGGAGATGAAGGTGCCAGAACTAAGGCAGAGGGGAAGAAAAAGGAGAGGATACTCTGAAGTGTAAAATCCAGAGTATAGGGAGTCTGGTGACCAGCTAGATATGGAGACAAGTCATTCCTTGGGGAAAACCTCTTTGGAATTCAGTTGATCTGTTTTTCTCTTTGAGATATTTCTATAATATTGTCCTTTTCCAAGGGGATGACTCTGCAAGAATGACAGCTTGCACTTTCACCAATATCCATTCACTTGTCCCTATCCCCCAAATCTAAACGCTCAAGGTATTAGGACTTCAAAAAAAATTCAACCTGGTATTTTCGCTTTTGCCTTGAAACGGGGTATTTACTCTTCATCTAACAATAGACCTGTTGTTTCTGTCTTCTAGGAGTTTCACTTTGATGTGTCAAAGGAAATGCCATGAACTCTAAGGGAGAGTCATCACTGCGTGAGTGCAGGATAAACAGCAGGTGTGGCTGGGGCTTTAGGAGAGGTGCCAGTCCTCCTACTCCATTTTTAGGGATAAAAAAGATGAATATTTCAAACACTTTGGTTTTCAGAAGTCAAAGACAGTTTCTAAAAGAGTCCTCAAATAGAAACTCAACACTTTAGAGTGAAGCTGCATCAGAGAGGGGCCTCTCACTGTCCTGATGATCATGATTAGGAAGCCGAAACCAACACACACTCTTCTTTGCATCACTTGGGTGAAGCAGGTGCAAGACAGATGCACTGCCTGAACACCTGGGTAGGTTGAAGTCAGCTGGTTAGTTTGAACATTAAGCAATGAATGTTCCCTTTTAGAACTTTACAAATTAAATTGTGTCCTAGACATGAGTAAACAGATGATCTGCAATGGACAGTTTCAGGGACCAGAAAGAGATAATAGCAAGAATCCCTTACATTCTTATTGTCTCTAGATCCTTCACACAGTGGTCTTCCTGAAGTATCATATGCATATTCTTGTCCCCACAGAACAGCTAAGGGATCTGAAACTTGGAGAGCTGTCTTGCCCAAGGTGACAAAATGATGGTAGCAAAGTAGGACAGGCCTGACTATAAGCCTAGTGCCTTTGCTACCACACCATGATGAAGTGGATTATGATGGCTTTAGTTCTTCTATCAACAGAGTCCTCTTTTCCTAACAATAGAAACTTCTCATTCCTGGGGGGACCTATTCCCCTACTTAGGAATGGACATGTAATCTAGTATATAGATCTCCTCCATTTAGTTAAAGGTCAGACAGCTGATCCAAGCTGGCCCACCTTCTCTTTTCCCCAGTCCTCCTCATCTTTCTCTCTTGGTGAAAGATGGACTTTTCCTGCTGAGGCTGTAGAGCTGTAGAGGCTGGGGGGTCTTTTTTTTTTCTTTTTCAGTGTTTATTTTTTTTATTTTTTATTTTAAAGATTTTATTTATTTATTTGACAGAGAGAGACACAGCGAGAGAGGGAACACAAGCAGGGGGAGTGGGAGAGGGAGAAGTAGACTCCCCGCTGAGCAGGGAGCCCGATGCGGGGCTCAATCCCAGGACCCCGGGATCATGACCTGAGCCGAAGGCAGACGCTCAATGACTGAGCCACCCAGGCATCCCTCAAGTCAGTGTTTTACTTGGTAAACATGTCTGAGACCATGCATCCCTGGCTGCTAAGCACCATGGAGGACAGGGCTAGAAAGGTAACAGCTTTATTTTGAGCAGGGGGCAAAGACAAGGCAGCACTTTACAGCTACATTGTAACTAGATCCTGCATGAGGCTGGGGGGTCTTAAACAGCCCTGACCCATCATATTCATCCTGGGGAATGACTTTCAAAGAGATGGAGCTAAAATTAAATCATGTTTAAGCTTCTGATTCCAGTCATGTCAGAAAGTAGCCCTACCTTTGGACTGTTCGGTTCAGTTACATCAACTCATAAATTATTTTTGGAGCACCTCGGTGGCCCAGTTGGTTAAGCATCTGTGTTTAGCTCAGGTCATGATCTCAGGGTCCTGGGATTGAGCCCCATGTCGGGCTCCCTGCTCGGCACGGAGCCTGCTTCTCCCTCTCCCTCCACCCCTCCCCTTGCTTGTGATCACGCACTCTCTCTCTCTGTCTCTCAGATAAAAAAAAAAAAAAGCTAATAAATTATTTTTAAACCTTTAAACTCATTTGAGTGTATTGTCTTGATGTTTGGATTTTGGTTCAGTCACTTTCAACCAGAAGTTCAGATCAACAGATGTCCAATAGAAATAATGAACCTGAACATGAGTGGCTCAGAGAAGACCCCCTGAACACACTACCCGGTGCCCCATCCTCCCCTTCCACTTCTAGGCCCACCCTCAGTGATGATTCATCCATGCTGCTGAGGAGCCTACAATCTGGGGTTATTTCAGGGAACTCTGAACTGTTCCTTTCTGTAACCAGAGTTGTTTGTTCCTTCCTCTGTCTTGGATTCTTAAAAAGCATGCCTTGGGTCAAGTCAGTGGCTGAGATATGAGCTCCTGGGAGCCCCTTAGCTCTGGGAGGTGGAAGGGAAGTGTAAGATGGGGCTATGGTGGGTTGTGCACAGCAATATTCATAGAATCAGAGGGAGAGAGTGGATTCTATTCATCTTACTTGTTTGCACTTGGATGGCTTTCAGGGCACTGAATCAATAAAACCGAGTCCTTCACAAGACCTCCATCTGGCCAGGAAGGCCCACGAGGATTCGCCGCTTGGAGATTTCTGTCCAGAGCTCTTACCCATACTCCCCACATGGAGTCCAACCCAGAAAAAACTATGACAAAGTCCGTGCCCCTTCATGTCTCTCCCAAAGCTAAACAGAGACAGTGATGAGACCTAAATATGTTTGCTTTTCCTATTTCTACCAAATATACAGTGTTTCAAAAGAAATGCCTTATGTAAACACAATAACAAAACCTAATGTGCACATAATGAAGTTGAAAGGAAACTGTGCCCTGTTTCCCTCCTCCTGCTTACAAATTGCTTCTTTGGCAATGCTAAATTCTGGAAAAAAAAAAAAAAAAAACTGGAACTATTCTGAGGCATAAATTCCAGCCCCCAAACCAAAACAAGTATCTTTGATTTCTTTAAATAATGGCATATATGAGGTTTAAGCAAAAGCTGTCTCACTGGCCCTCCAGAACATGCACACCACAGTGATAGGCTCGCTACCGGTGGGTGTGCATTTTGACTTGCACGATCTGGCCTCAAGAACATTTCTGACATATTGTTGTTTGTTTTACTCAGGATTAGCAGAAAATTTCTGTGGGTGTTTTACGTCACTGGAGTAGGAAGCACTGCAAAACTGTACCCGCCTGGTTGATATTTCTGGAAAGAGAGCTCTAAATTATTAGAAGAAGGAGAGAAGAAGGGGGGATGGAGTGGCAGGAAAGAAAAGAATGAGTAAGAATCAAGAAAGCCCCATCAGGAAAGCCCCACATGGAAAACTGAATTGATGGCAAATGGGATTTCTTGTATGTAGTGGCATTCAGCTCTGCTACATGGGGAAATCAAAGTTCTGATTGTGTCAGAGGGCGTGAACAAAAGTGTGGATCTCATCTCAGTGTCTACCAATTGGTGGAACTGAACTTCGGCAAACAGCAGTGAGAGTTATAATAAAGCACTAGAATTTCCCTTTCAATAAACTGCAGATCTGTATATAATTGGAAGGAAGGGCTAGTGGAGTTTAGTCTGGAAACATTTGGTATGAAGTTTGAGATTTTTCAGATAGTCCAAAGGAGTAGAACAGTCACGGAATGTCTAGCCCACATGTGTTTTGTTTTGTTTTGTTTTTTAAGGCACAAGAAAAAAACCAACACTGCAATACAAGAATGGGCAAAAGATGTGAAGATACAGTTTGCAAAAGTAGAAATACAAATGCCAAGACTCAAAAAAGGAAAAGCAAACAAATAAAAGCCCTGATGTCATTTATGATCAAGGAGATGCCATATAAAATACTAAGGCCATATTTTTTCATCTATAAAATGAACACAGTATTTTTTAATGTGATAATCTTGTCTTTGACAGGGTGTCAGGTGACAGGCACACTTTTGTACCGATTCAATTAATACTATCATTATGGAAAGTAATTTGCCAGTATTTTTTTTAAAGGCATGCCCTTTGACCCCCATAAGCTTACTTCTAGGAATTTACCCTACGGACTATTATGAGAAGCACACAAATATTTACATTCATAGTAGCACTGTTTAAATGTTGAAAAGTGGGAACTAACTCAAATGTCTAACTATAGGAGAAGGGTTAAATTAATTTACTCACATAACAATATTATAAAAATGTTTTAAAGTATTTTATCAAAAACATTTAGGGTCATGGGAAAGTGCTTAATGTAATATTAAGAAGCAATATCCAATTCCAGAGTTATATTTAAAATATGATCTCATATATCATTTATATAATATATATTAAATATATATAATATAGTAAATATGGTACATATAATCTATAGTAAATATTTATACAAGGAAGAATACAGGAGAAAATAAAATGTGTTCATGGTAATAGTCACTAGTGGTAAAACTATAAATTATTTTGATTTATATATTTTTTTTAATTATCTATAATGTTTTAATATGAGGTGTGGGAATCCTAAAAAAAAACAAAAACATACTTAAGATGTACTAAGGAATATCTCTAAGATAGTCAAGTAGACAGATAGCCAGATTGGGCAAAGTATTTGGTCTTCAACATTTTCTTGCATTTATTTGATTGATTGATTGATTGATTGATAGAGTGAGAATGGGGAGGGACAGATGGAGAGAAAGAATCTTAACCAGTTTCCATGCCCAGCACACAAGCCCCATGTGTGGCTCAATCCCATGACCCTGACATCATGATTTGAGCCAAAATCAAGAGTCAGTCGCTTAACTGACTGGGCCACCCAGGCTCCCTGCATTTATTTTTTAAAAAGCAAAGCAGAGGAGTGTTATGAAGTAGTAAAAGGAGTACTGGACTCATAAATATGTTATATGTCATATAAAATATGGTCTGTTATATATGTGTATGTGATATACACATATTATACATATTCCAAAAAGGATTTTGATCTCTTAATAATATGAAGATGTGTGAGAAGCAGGTATTATACATATACAAAAGGAAACTTAGAGACTCTTCAGAATCAGACAAAAGTGAAAGTTCACAGTACCAGAAACATGGAGTATGTTTGTATGAGCCTATATTTAACTTGGAGCCTCTTAGAAGTCAAGCCAAATGAGGAAACATAATGAGTTACACAGTTCTAATTATCTGATGAAAGGAAGCACACAAGTTTATCTGGAAAGACAGACTTCTTTTTCCTACTGACTTCTAATAGAAATTTCCTGTGTACATCTTTATATAAGAAATGTTGCATAGCAAAATAACATTGATCTTTGATAGACGTCAAGGACATCATATTAAAATAAAGCTCAATGAATATTTCTAAAGGAGTCAAGCTAACACAGCCTTGGTATGAGTTGCTTTCAGGTGAGCTAGCTTGATGCAGGAATAAAACTTAAAGAATCCAGAAAGAATTCAAACTGTCTGTCACAGGTGGGATTTGACACATAGCGTGTTTTATAAAAATTCTAATCCACTGCCAATATTGAAAAATCAGATTTTACATAAAAATCCAACTTTGAGTTTCTTTTAAAAGGCTGCAATATTTGGCAAATTAAATCACTTTCTTCATAACCATTGGATGGCCTTTAGCAGCCAATGACTCTTGGGTCATTTGTTCAGAGCTAAAAGTCTTCCTTTATTGGTCATGCTGGCCTGACTCCTAGACACGTGTGCACATGTGAGCCTAGATCTAGAAGAATGAACAGATAGCACACCCTTATCTCTCAACTATAAATTGTTTCATGTTGACTAAATCTAGACAGCAGTCCATTTAACACTGAGCTCTTATATGGTACATTAAAAGACAGCATAATTGATTCCATAAATCAGAAAAAGTTCATGAAATAACAGGCTTGGAGCTGCGATCTGATAGAGTTGGGCACCAAGGAAACGACTGTTTTAAAGAAGTCATATGCTAAAGTCTGAGGGGATTTGGAATTCCTGCTTTTCTGATGATCAAGGTGGTTGGCACTCAATCAAGTAAGTGCCGCCTCTCCCACTACATCATGACTTTCCCTCCTTTCTCCTGCCTCCCTGTGCCGACTTTTCCCAGCACTGTCATGAGGCATTTATCTGAGTTTTTCCCAGGGGCAGTTTCCCAACTTTGCACTGGCCCACATGTACTCTTACCAGTTCTCCCACCCTGCCCCCACACATGGTGATTCATGCTAGAATCTTGTGAAAAGGCAAGTGGGAATTCTGAGTTCAACTTTTAGCACAGAAATAAGAGGTGTTAGCTAATCCATACAGAGACTGAACTATAAAAAAATATATATATATCCTTGAACTCTGAGCCAATGTTATAACCAACCAAGCTAAGACATCTCCAAAACATCTGCCTACTGGACCATCTTTAGTGGTAGCAAGAAAGAGTAGTTTTCTTTAGTCAAGCCGTCTGTGGCAGAGGGTGTTGGTTGCGTGGTTGATAGCCATCCCCTATCTTCTTGCTCATAGTTTTGTGGGTCAGCATTTGAGAAGGGCTCAGCTGAGAAGTTCTTGCTTGGAGTTTCTCATGCACAAGTAGACAGATGTTGGCTGGTGCTGCCATTGTTTAAAGACTAGACATTCAAGACAGCTCATTCTTGTGGCTGGAGTTGACGTTGACTATTGGCTTGAAAGCTCAGCTGGAGCTGTTGACTAGAGAACCCACATGTGGCCTCCCCAGCATGGTGGTCTCAGAATAGTTAGACTTCGTTCACTGCAGCTGTTTCCAGAGTGAGCACCCCAAAAGAACTAAGCAGAAGATGCATGGCCTTTTGTATCCAAGCTTCAGAAATCACACATCACTTCTACCATGTTCTATGGGTTGAGGCCAGCCCAAGCATGCCCTGATTTAAGCAGGTAAAACATAAGCCTCACTTCTCAATGGGAGAAGGGTCAAGGAACTTACAGATTTGGTTTAAATCTGCAAACTGTGACACATCAGCACAGTATACTCTTCCAGGATATCTCTGCATTTACAAAGTTACATGCTGTACAAGTCAGCTGCTCATTTTAGTGCAAGAAGGATCTGTTCTAAGTTTGCCAATTTTATGAGGAACTGTGGATGAAAGACTTCAGTATCTGCCACCTCATTTTCCCTGTCATTTTTTTATTAACTCTAGCAGAGTCTGGTACCTTCTCAGGCTGCCCCAGGTTTCTCTACTCCTCTATTCCCTCTTTTTCCTCCCCCCCTTTCCCTCCATCCCTCCCTCTCTCACTCTCTTTCTTTGTCTTTCATTCCCCTTCCTTCCCTCCCTCCATCTCTCTCATTTTCCCTCTCTTTTCCACCAAAGCTAGATCTTTTTGCTCCACATACACATAACTTATTTCAGACAGGACACCCCACCATTGCCCTGACACTACCCAACTGAGACTAAGAACATTCTGTAGGTTACAGTTCCAAATTCCTGGGTCCAAGAGTATTATTGGTCCAGAAGGAAAAGATTTACATGCTACTCAGCCAGGCCTGTTACAGCACACCCTTCGAGAACAGGCATGGACATTTAGGAAAGCTAATCTACTATATTTGAGTAGCAGAAAAACAATTAATCAGTTATGTATAAGTTGGGCTCTAGTAACACAAAATAGCTCTCCTGAAATCAACATTCCCTTCACTGGCTTTCTATTACCTTCAGTCTAACTGGCTGATTTGCAGTCCATTTGCATCCTGCCCTCTGCATCCACAACATCTTCCGTGAGCTTCACAGGCAGCGATGCTGAACCATCCTTGTCTACTTGCCCAGTTCACTGATTCCAGTCATGAGCCCCCAATTCTAACTTACCAGAGCACAACATTTCTGGTCATGTAAAATTAATCTCACACATTACTTACTCCAGAAAAATAGTTGCAAACAAAACTTTAGACTGATAGCTGGACTCAGATATTCTTGAGCTGAAGGCAGAATCATGTTCTCATACGCAAACAATGAATCATGGAACACTACATCAAAAACTAATGATGTAATGTATGGTGATTAACATAACAAAATAAAATAAAATTTTAAAAAAGCAATATGAAAGATAAAAATGAAATTAACTTGTATAACTTCAACATTTCTGGCACAACTCTGCTGTAGGCATGTGTGCCTAGGTACCTTAGTCATGGAAGTTCACAGAATATAGGAGCTTGGTTTTATGTATGTTATTATATAGGTGCCTAAGAAATAGTCAAGTGAATCTTTTACTGCCTCCCCCAAATAAAAAATGTAGATGTAGGTCATCCCAGTTATATGGGAAAGGATGCTGCAGTAGCCATGGTTGTACCCCCAAGAGAGGGTGCATGTGCTTTTTAGGATTGGGGGTGTGTGGTAGCTATTGGGAGCAAGAACTGAGGTATTGGTGCCTATTTCCTTCCTAAGACTGGGAAGCTATTAAATGCACATAATAACATGGACAAATAACATACAAATAATACACAAATATTCAAGTCCCATCTTAATGCAGTTACAAATGGAGGAGGAAGTAAACACATAGTGGTCGAGAGTTCAGATTCTGTGGTCAAAACCATCTGAACACAAACCCCAGTTGTGTGATCTTGGGCATAACCAATTATCTCTTCAAGCCTCAGTTTCCTCTTCTGTAAAAGGAAAATAAGAATAAATACCCCATATAATTATTGTAAGAGTTCAATAAAATAAACTAGCATATTTCCTGTGCACAGTAAATACTGCTGTTACATTGTAAAAGGCAGAATGAAATAACGGTTTATTATACTTGTTCAAATAAAAAATATAAGAGCAAAGGAAAGTAGTGATTGCATCATTCATGAAGACACTTTTCTCCAGACACCTTCTTCTTCCACACAGCACAATTAACAATGTTCTCAATCTCCAATGTGATCTCTCTTTAAATGATCATTGCCCATTGCCATAAGCATCGAAACATGCCAGGATGAAGACTTGCCTTGATTGCTACATATCTTGATCACCACATATGCATACCCACACATGGGCACATATAGTAACAGCATACTGCCCCATTTCTTTGTTCTCCTTTACAAGAAAACTCTTCAAAACAACCTTCTATGTTCACTGACTCTATTCCCTCCCCTCCCACACTCTTCAACCCATTCCTACTGGTCTCTCATCAGCCCCCTTCAGGAAAAACTCTCATCACAATCAGCACCAGCCTCCATATGTCTTACATCCTTATTCATTCCTCAGTGACATCTTCTAGTCCCTGGCTTTATATACTGTCCATAACTTATGGCTCCCAATTTTTGTATTTCCAACATTGATCATATGCCTACTGTCCAGATTCATACATCTATCTTCCAACTAGACATTTCCATCTGCTCATGTAATAGAAACCCCACTCTTAAAATGTTCACAACTGAGCTCTTGATTCTCCAATCCTCCCCAAAGTAAAATTAAAAAGTCTTCACCTCTTTCAGTCTTATTCATCTCAGCCAATGGCAACTCTATCATTATCTTTCCAGTTGCTCAGGCCAAAGCCTTCAAGTGAAGAGTGAAGCCTTGACTTCACTCTTTCTAGCACACCTCATATCTAATCCTTCAGCAAATCCTGAGGGCCTTATCTCCAAAATAGACCCAGAATCTAACCACTTCTCACTTCTCACCACTAGACCCCTAATCCAAGCCACCATAATTTCTGGGTCATTGTGACAGCCTGCTAGCTGCTTTCTCTGCTGCCATCCTTGTCTCAACATCATCTCTCACAGTAGCCCAAGGAAACTGTTTAAAACATGTCGGGACAACCTTCTGATCAAAACACTGGGAGGCTTTCCATTTCACTCAGAGGGAGTGATCTGGTCCTGGCTACCTCCGTAAAATCTATCTCCTACCAGTGTCCTTGCCCACTTGGCTACCTCAGCTAACCACTGCAACTGCCTCCTGTTTCTTAGCTTCCCTCAGTCCTGCTCTGATCACATTGGTCTCCTTTCTCTTTCTTAAGTATTCTGAGCCCACACTTTGCTATAGGCCTTTTGCATTTGCTGTTCCCTCTGCCTAGAAAAACCTTTCCTCAGATAATCTATATGATTTATACCCTCTCCCCCTCAGGTTTCTGCTCAAACATCACCTAACCAAAGGGACCGATCTTTGCACCAGTCACTTTCTATTCTTTTAACCCACTTTATTTTTCTTCTTACTACATACGAACACTAGACATACTCTAAGTGTTTATTCATTTATTTATCTGCTCTCTGCCCCTGCCTCAGTGCAAGCTTCATAAAGGCAAGGACTTAATTTTAATCACTGATTTAGTCCCAGTGCATGAAATAGTGCCTGTCTGACAGTAAATACTCAGTAAATATTTGCTGAATGAATGAATGAAGTGGTTTTCCACTCAATGCACAATCTGCGGTAGGCAGCACGAGTTTTAAAAGTTAAAGGAGATCAGATGTGGGTGAGTCAGAAAAGAATGACAGTGAAAAATCAATGAAACTGATTAATTGTCCAGTTAAAGCTGTCCATTAAAAGCTGATTTTTCCGTTGCTGAAATTTCCAATCAAAGAATCACTCCCCTGACTAAAACCTACACCAGGCTGAGTCATAGAGGACATGCTGCTAGGCCAGTTTTTCTCCTGAGTGACCTGAATGACTCAAAGTGCCAATGACAATGTAGGCCTTATGTCCCAGGAACTCCACTTAGAAGTCTGGAATCAACTGTGGACTTCATTCAAGTAAGTCTTGCTCGACTTGGTTAACTTGAAACTCTTCATTCCTTGAGCAACATTGCTGCTGTATCTTTTGTCATCCACTTGCCGTGTGACTAATTTGAATGTTAACATTTTTAAGTGAAAACGCTTTGATGCTAAACAAAGCTTTTGAAGACTTTCAAATGTCTGGATATGATATTTTTTTGGGGGGGAAGGCAACTTAAGACTTGCTAATCATAAAGTAAATATACATGATTTTAATTGAGTGCCAGGAGCCCAAACCTATTATTTAAGCATAAGAACCTCTTACAAAATGCTAAATATTGTGGCATGCTATTTGAATGTGTCCCATATTTTAATGAACTATACACTAAGCTTAGTTCTAAGACATAAAAATTTCCTTCCCTCACCCCAACTACATAAAGTGAGATGAACAGTGGTAAAGTGCCCAACCTGACACAAGTGTTAAGAGTTTTATTATTATTACTTATTATTATTTGTTTTGGGAAAATATTTTTGTTTTAATACTTTTAATGGGGTTTGCTACTACCTTCACAATTGATTTACAGGTCCATATTTGTATTAAATGACCAGACATAAATCTTTTGGATAAATGGGCCAAAGAATTAGTATTTCTAAAAATTCTTCGGGAAACAAAGAGAACAAAGAAAGAAAATAGTTTATGTTGTCATAACCAAGTTAAAAAAAATAGATCTGGTTAGCCTTGGGAGATGCTATAAAATGGCACCGGAACTACTCCTTTGTGTAAGCTTTTGGCCTTGCCTTAGGGAAGATATTCAGCTGGTTCAATTTTCACCTCCAGAGACAAGAAGAGGAAGTGAGGAGCTTGGAATACCCAGATAAACTTCCTAAGAAGGGAACTGACCAGCTACAATGTGGTATGTTGCATCCTGGGAGATTCAAAGACATAGTCCAAAAACTTCACAGAGCTCCCAGTCTGGAGGACAAAATCTTTATCATAGTGCTACTAGGATCCAGGTTGTCATGGGTACAAAGATGGGGCCATAGAACTCTGAATGTGGCTTTAGAGGGAGAAGATGCAGCCAGGTTTGGGAAGGCTTCCCAGGAGACCAACTCTTAAATCTTGAGAAATGAGTAGGAGGTGACCTGACAATAAAGATCTAGAAATGGAGGAGAAAGATAAGAAGGGAAAGATCATCTGAACTGTTGTCCCATACAATAGCCACTATTCACTTGTGCCTATTTCAGTTAACTAAAAACCAATGAAATACAAATTTTAGTTTATTGGTCACACTAGCCACATTTCAAGTGCTCAATATCTACATAAGGCTAGTGTTGACCATATTGGACATCATTACAAAAAGTTCTACTGAAGAACACTGACTCTGAACAAAAAGAAGTGTGACAGCACAGAGACCTAAGAGCAGGTATTGGTGGGAATAAGTGCAGGTGGATAAGTACAGATGGAGGGCAGGCTATCCAGAGAGGGTACCCAGGTAATGAGGCTGGAGGCACAGGCCAGTGCAGACAGACCATGAAGTTCTTTGGCTGATATCACAAAATGTAGAAGGATTCAAGTCCTGGCAAGTTCTGCCTCTCATTATGAACCATTCCCTACAGCCCTGGAAAGCTGCATGGCCAAAACATTTGAACAAGCATCCTTAGTTCACCAGTTGTATATATGAAACCATATGTCTTCTGGTAATGATGGCAACTCGCCACATCATGAAATCATTATTTTTCTTTGAAAAAAGGAGATTGAATTTTTTATTTGAGCATCTTATCCCCCTTTTATTTTTTATATATTAAAAAAAATCTGTGTAACATTTTGCACTTAACAAAAACTGAGTTTTTATAGTTTCTTGGGTCTATAACATGCAGATTTTGGTAGAGCTATGTTTTGGCTATAGGAACACATGGTCATGCTATTAAGAATTCAAGAATAATTGTAGGTAAGCTCCATCCAACCTCACCAAGCATTTTTCCTCAAACAATTAAAGATCAAAACGAGACTTTAAGAATAATATAGATAAATTTAGAAATAAGTAGGAGTAGATCACTCATTTAGGATTCCCTCCCCTACAGGGGCACAACAGGGCTGGGGTCAAACATCTGTCACTTAGCTATGTGGCTTTGGTTCAGTCCCTTAACCTCTTCAACCTGTGTCTGCATCTGTAAAAGAGTATGAAAAATGCTTCTCTCAAGATGTGGCAGAGACTAATTAAGTTAAGATATGTAGCAGCAGTTAGCACATGAGATCACTCTGTGTGTTTGTTGGGGAAGGTAAAGAGAAGGGGAGTGGTTGCTTGATAGCCATTTAAATACCTAATGATGCTACAAGTTTGTCCTAATACTTCTGGCAATATTTCCTGACATGGGTTTTAAGGCTTTTTACACCAAAAATGTACATCAAAGATTATTAAGTAACAAAACCACAAAAAATAGTAACTCACATTTATCCCAGGCACAAGACCCCAGCACTTACAAGGCTTTCATGAAAATGGATGTTTATCATGACGGTTCCCAAACTTTCCCATTCATAGTACACTTAATGACTCAGTAATTTTTTTCACAGGGCCCTACACCAAAATGCATACCTAACATTTTTATTTATTAAGTAGTTAGGGCCAAATAACACACTATAATGATTCATGCAGTGTTCAACAGATATTTCCTAAGAAAATTTAAAATAAGCCACAGCACCCTTATGACTTCATTGCAGCATCCAGGGCACCTTGGTATGTAGTTTGGGAATCATGGATTTAGTATTTTACACTTTACAAAGCACTTTTACAGCCATCAACTCACTTATCTTCTCCAGAAGCCCTATGAGACCTGGAGCAGATGAGAAAATTGAAACTACAAGAAAATGCACTCAAGATTTCATAGCTAGGAAGTTGCAAGTCAAGATATAAGTTTATTGGGTTCTGACTCCAGAGGCTTCCTCCTGATCTGTAAGCTGTTTCTTCCTCCACTCAGAATGTCAATGGCATCTTTTATTAATCTTCATTATTTTTATGTATCATTTCCCCTGAAAATTTAGTAAATTGAGATACTCAAGAAATATTTCCATGCCAGGATGCTCCTTTTCAAATTTATATTTTAATGCCTCAACCAGACAAAGTGCTATCCTGAAAATGTTTTTACAGGAAATGAACCTCTACCAAAAAAAAAGAAAAAAAGAATTGTAGCAGGTGTATTCATGTTTCAGAACAAAGCAAGGCACAAGTTTTCAGATGAAATAATAGAAAAGTTGTCATGCAAATTACAGAATGAAAATAATAATAGTAATAGCAGCTACCAGTTACTGAAAGGTTAAACTGTGCCAGACACCTTACTAAATGATTTACAAAAATTAAACCTTTCCAATAACTCTGTGGTATAGATATGATTATGATTCACATTTTAAAAGGTGGAAAACTTGAGGATCAGAAGAGGAACTTAACCAATATACTACTGAAAAAGAGCTGGAATAGCAGAAACAATCTTGAAAAAGAAAACAAGTTGGAGGACACAGACAACCTGATTTCAAGATTTACTATAAAGTTACTATAATCCAGACAGTGTGATATTGGCAAAAGGATAAACATACAGCTTGATGGAATAATATACAGTCCATAAACAGATCCACTCGGTGGGTCAATTCATTTTTAACAAAGGTGCCAAGGCAATTGAATGGCACAAGTTTAGTCTTTTCAACAAATGGTGATGGAACATCCATATGTGCAAATGAATCCTAACCCATACCTGGGAACACATATAAAAAATTCATAGTGGATCACAGATCTAAATGTTAAATCTAAAACTATAAAACTTCTAGGAAAAAAAAAATACAAGAAAACTTCTTGTGACCTTGGGACAAGCGAAGATTTCTTAGGACACAAAAAGCAAGATATATAAAAGAAAAAAGGTAATAAATTGGACTTCATCAAAATTTAAAAGATATTTTTAAAAAAATTAAAAGCCACAGACTGGGAGAAGAGGTTTGTGACACATATCTGATAAAGATCTTGTATCCAGAATTTACAGAGAATTCTCAAAACTCAATAATAAGAAAACAAACAACTTGGTTTTAAAATACGCAAAAGATTTGAACAGAAAGCTCACCAAAGAAAATATATGGATGGGAAATAAGCACAAAAAAAAAATGCTCAGAATTCTTTATAATTAGAGGAATGCCAACTAAAACCACAATGAGATACCACTACACACCTATTAGAATGACTAAACTTTGTAAAACTGACAAAGACAAATGCTAGTTCTTGTAAAGTTACACATATACTCACCATAATCCCACCTCATAATCCCACTCCTAGGTATTTACCCCTCAGAAAATGAAAACATATGTCCACACAAAGACAAATGTTATAATGAATCATGGAACACTACGTCAAAAACTAATGATGTAATATGGTGACTAGCATAACATAATAAAATAAAATTAAACAACAAAACAACAAAAAAACAAAACAAAACAAAAAGACAAATGTTATAATAGATTTATTCATAATCACCAAAAAAACCCAAAACCTGGAAACAACCCAAAGCCCTTTAACTTGTAAATGGATAAACAAATTGTTACATTCATGCTATAGAATATTACTCAGCAAAAAAAGGAATAAATAACTGCTACCTTCAGTGTTTTACTGCAGTGACAATTTTTTACCCTTCATTTCCCTTTTAATCAGTTTTACAAAGCATCATTGCTGCCATCACATTTGTCATCATGCTGTTAAGTAATGGCAACTTGCATTTTTATAATCACATATATTACAGTCTTATTTTATAGAATGAATGGGCTAGTCACCTGAGTTGTATTTGACAAATGTTCAAGGCTCCATGATAGGATTCAGCAGATATTCCCTAATCATCAGCAACACATTCACAAACACCAAACCATTTAGCTGATCACATCCCTTAGGTATTGACTTCTGCCAGTTTCTATTTCAGAAGGTGAACTTACCTTCAATGTGTCTTCAAATTTTCATGGAGTTTTACTGTAACCCTCTAAATACCTAGTGTTGGAAAAAAGTCTCTGCTACTGTCTAATTGGGGAGACAGAATTCATGACCTTCCTTGGGAAAACCCAATTTCAGTTCATTTTATTTTTTGTAAGAAAACTGATTTAATCATTTAATTGCTACGATTTTAGTAGTATCTCATATGAATGAATGATATATCTGATATATTCTTCATGAGGAAAATATGGAATATATATTATGTAAGATATGATTTACAATCTATATGGCTCAGAATGCTCCACCCTTTTATTATAAAAATAAAATTACAGTCCTTGTTCTAAATCCACTTGAGGTAGGCTATTTGGTGATAACCAATGAACCATACGTCCCAGTGAGGATGCTTTTTTGCATTTCCCTCCCACATTGACTCTGGGCTTGGTTATATGAGTATAAGGCCTGATAAGTGCTTGCATACTGGGCCTTATCTTTTTGGAATACTCACTCTGGGGATGTTTCTTTGTTGGAACCCAGCTACCATGATGTTGGAAAGGAAGTTGCATAGAGAACACAAGTATAAGTGTAAGAAGAACCCTTCTCTCTCTCTACCTGCCATCTCCAATCCAGTCTGGCAGTGAACCAGATTTGATCCATGTAGACCACATCAATGCTCTAATGCAGTAGTTTTGAAACCTCTTGGTCTCAGGGCACCTGGGTGGCTCAGTTGTTAGGCGTCTGCCTTTGGCTCAAGTCATGATCCCAGGGTCCTGGGATCGAGCACCACATTGGGCTCCCCGCTCTGCAGGAAGCCTGTTCGCCCTCTCCCACTACCCCCTGCTTGTGTTCCCTCTCTCGCTGTGTCTCTCTCTATCAAAAAATAAATAAAATCTTTAAAAAAAAAAAAGAAACCTCTTGGTCTCAAGACCACTTTGTATTCTTAAAAATTATTAATGATGTCATAAGTTTTTGTTCATATGAGTTATACCTAGTGATATTTACTTTATTATAAATTAAAACAAAATTTTAAAATATAGGCATTAACTCATTGAAAATAATAAAGCATCACATGTTAATATTAATAATATATTTTATTAATATTTTAAGTATTTTGCTAATATTAGTAGCAACTATATTTTAAAAAAATAAACTTAGTGAGGAGATGGAATTGTTTCCCATTTTTTGCAAATCTCTTTAAAGTCTGGCTTAATAGAAGATGGTAAGATTCTTGTATCTACTTCTACATTCAATTTATTGTGATATGACCTAGCAGGTAGCTTTGGAAAACTCCATACTCATGGAAGAGTGAGAGTGAAAAGAGCAAATAATGTCTTAGTTTTGTTATGTAAGTAGCTTCAACTTTATGGAACCATGCACTCTGAGAACCAAGGGATGGCAACTGAATCACCTCTAGGTCCCTGGTCCTTGAATGTCTGGGTAGAGCCCAGCCCTCTGCCAACATGGAACATTCACCAAAGACTATATTAAAGAATATCCTGGGGTCTCCATTACAGGAATATATTCCCACTATGGTCTCAGGAGAGATGACTCTGCTCTCCCTTATACTACTTTAATCTACAACCAGCTAACAACCCACCTTCACCTCCAGGGCCCTCACTCTGTGATTTCTTGTTTCACTTCCAATGACCACCACATAGCCAGGGAGAGCTCCTCTCTATCAAAGGACCCACTCCAAACTTTTTCATGCCTCAGAGTCTAGATCAAAGACATCCCTAGCTCAGAAAGAGGAAGTAGCCTTACCTACCTCCCAAACTAAGACCTTAGATATTAAATCCTCCTCGGAATGGCTGATAGTGGACATACTCATTCTCCTTAAGTAACCATCACCTTCATCTGGCCCTAAAGCCTGGAAAAGGCATTCATTTAACAATTGACATTGCTATTTTACCCAAAGTCTGAGTTACATGGTGTTTGCCAGAGTCACTTTGTTAAATATCCACAAAGATAACTAATAACAGCATTGACAAGGGCCAAATTAGTAATTTAGACAATTTATTCTGTGCTACCAGACTACAGTGATAAGAAGGATAGAGTGATATGTTAGTGTTTTTCATGACAATAAAGAAACTTAGTGGATCCTGATTACCATTTGTGTAAATCAAATTGAATCGAATAGAATAAGTACAATCCATGCCCGGGTTCATAATGGGTTCTGCCATTTATAAGCATTGACTTTGGGGAACTTAACTTAAACTTTTTTCTGCTCAGTTTCCTCATCTGTAAAGTGGGGATAATAGTCTCTACCACCTATGATTATGAAGATTTAGTGGGTTAGTATTTTTAAGCTACTTAGAATAGTGCCTGGGACATACTAGGTATTATAAGTATTTGTTAAACATAATATACAAGGTGTGTTTGTATGTTGAGTTGTGATAAAAAGTTTGGAAAAACTCAGAGCTAGAGGAAGTGATACAAAAACTGACCTTCAGCAGACAAATAGGCTATAGATAAGAAGAAGGAGTCTGTGAGCTGGGGGTGGAGGTTCTAGAATGGGGAGCCTGGAGAGTGGGGGTCTGCATTTAAGTATCTCCTTTCACAGTCCAGTGCAGCTGTCAAGGGAGGGGAGAAGAACATTAAGAGGAGAGAAAGTTGTTATTTTACCTTATGGGGAATTTTTTTTGTACTCAAATCCCCTTTATCAGGCAGGACCCAGATGTTTTAAAAATGATGCCAAGCTGTGATAAATGCATGCAGGAAATACAGTGCATCGAGCAAGGAAAACTGTAGGGTAAATCAGTTTGTTAAAGACAAGTACTATGTACTAATCATTTGCAGATGATCATTAAAATATATCCCCAACGGTCATTTCTTATGGTTGTTATTGTTTTCAAAGTTTCATCTCTAAAAATCTCTCAAGGCCACTTACCCGGCTGGGCTAAAAGCTCACTTACAATTAGACAGTTATTTAACTCTAAACTGACACACGAAGGGTGAACAGTATGGTTTGAAGTTCTCCACTCCTATACATTGGAACCCAGCACTAAGAGAATGACCGTGACTTCCACTAACCTGCACAATAATTTGGACCATAGTAAGATCACTCTGAATTGGTTAAGCCCATCTAATTCAGGTTACAGGAAAAAATTTTAAACCTCACAATTTTGACATAAGAGTTCATCTGATGACTCCTTATTTGTAATATATAACCATCCTAAGCCATCTGATCTGTCACTGAACAGGAGCAAAACTGAGGGATAAGAAAGGTAGGGGCTGCTTGTGTTCAATTGCACTTAACCTCAGGGTCAATGAAAGATCCATTCATTTGAATCAGTTCAAAAACAAACCGACAAGGAAATTCTGTACTGGTGACATAACAGTATGATTCAGAATGAGATCTTAAGGCACCTTAAAAGATCATTATCAAGCAGGCTGTCTTGAGGTAGGTAATGTATTGTTATAGCCCCATTTTATGGATGAGCCAACTAAGCCAAAAGAGATTAAGCAACTTGGATCACGAAACTAACAAAAAGAGAAGGAAATGCAATGCTCATAGCCAAGCATCCCAGAGTGTTCTTGGTTCTGTATTGCTTTGGGCTTTCCTCATCTTCATTTCTATTATTCAGGAGTATAGTGTGTGTTACAAATCAGGTATCAGCTGTGTAAATAGGTACCCAGCCTGAAAGAGACATGTGTCAATGACATGTGTCAACCCCTGTAGGGCTGGATTGCCGAAATTATAGTCCATGTGACTGAATCCAGTTGATGTAAGTATCCACTCACTGAACATCTCATGTGTAAGCTATACAATAACAGAAAATACTTTCCTTCAGATTGCCTGGTGATTCAGGTAGTGGGCATCTACCAAACTCACAGTGAGGGAAGATGAACAACAGGTTTGCCAACATTATACTTGGTGGAGTGCCAGTCACGAGCTTTTCATGAAGTAAGTTGTTTTGTTTTGTTTCTAATGACATATTTGCATGTACTTAGGAAGGGGTGTGCCTATTCAGATCTATGACTAGGACACCAGGAAGGATAGCATTAGAGTGAAACCCATGAGGCAATGACCTTAAGCACAGGTGGTTGCCACAATGTCTATTATTAGGATCAGTGAGATACAGTCAGAAGTCACGTTGCAAAATGGCAGGATGGAAGGCCAGTTTCCCCTGACAAAGTGCAAAGGCATGCCATAAACACTTGCATGAACAAATAGCCTTAGCAGCAACCACAACCAGGAGAAAAATTAGAGGAGGCTTTCCACAACAAAGGAAGTATTGTTCTCCTGTGGTCACCCTTAAACTCATCCTTTGTTGAAGAAGATGCTTAGGCTCCAACATGGAACTGTGCATCCCACCCAGCCTTCTCCCTATGGGCCAAGTGATGGAATAAGTTGATTCATGATAAACTGTTCCTTCTGACTGGGGATCCCACATCTTTAGTTCAATAGCAAAGACTTCTCCAAAAAACAAAGAGGTGCAGTAGGCCAAGCTGACTACTGGTAAGGCAGATGTGAACGGAGCCAATTCTCACCCATAGGCCAGCACCCTGTCCGACCTAGGGCGGGACAACTACCTCGGGGTTCCTGTTTCTTCATCTTGGTGCTGGGGATCTCCAAGCCGGCACTCAAGCAAAAAACCTGTCTGCTAAGGGAAGTCAAAAGCTTGCAAGACAACATTCTGGTTGTGTAACAGACATGGATGATGCCAGACAACTGTCTGGGTTCCTGCAAAGTCAGAGGGGGAATTACACAAACAGGGATAAGAGGGAATCTGGGTAAACCCTCCTGCTGGGGAGACCTCTATCACCCGATGACTCCACAAACGCTCTCTCCTCACTCACCGCTGCCCCCGGTTTGGAGATTAATCATCTCCGCCATGTCATCAAGGTGTGCCTGGTCTGACATCTAGCTTCTCGGTAGCAAAGTCCATACAATTCAAAAACATGTATTAATTCCACAGGACTATCTGTTGAGTACCTCTTAAGTTCTTTGGCAGAAGGAAAAGGGATTTAGAAGATTCCTAGTATAATAATTTAGTAAGTTCAAATAACATTATAGGCAGTGAGTCTATAAAAGGTGAATAAGATATGGACCCAAGTTTCCAGGGGCTCACAATCCAGTGAGGAGCCAGGTAAATAGACAGCACCGGGTGAGCACTATACTACAGGTAGCCGAGAGTATACAGAAGCCACAAGAAATTTCCTGCACTGCCAAGGTAGGTTTATGCCATTTCTCCCACCTGTTTTTGGGCTGACAGAAATCCTTAAGAAGAGCACATTGTCTTCAGAGGGCCGCCAGCCTAACCCCTTCACCCGGTCAGGTAAGAAGGAAAGAAAATAATTATAGGTGGGGTTCTGAGTGATAGGATTCAGTGTAAGTTCAGTTAAGCTAGCAAAGCCCATATATGAGAGAACTTCCTGTAAACAAGGTACTATGACTGTCTCCAGCTCATGATGAATAAATGAAATAATTTATCACAACAGGCACGTTGCCTGAAAGAAAGTGGCTCACACAGTAATATGTCTTTTATTTTTCCTGTTCTGGGGTGTGGTTAGGTGACTTTCTCTTGATTAAAGGACTTTTGGGTCTGGGTGTATAAGGTTTAGTGCAATCGCAAAGTTGAAAGGACCCAGCCAGGAAGTATTTGTGATTTGATAGGGAAAAAAAACACCAAAAAACCCTTGATGTTACAAAATGAAAAAACAAACAAAAAAACAAAAAACAAAAGCACACTCACATACACACAAAAACCTTGGTAAAAACATTTTGCTTCATCGGCTTGAATTTTAAATCCTGGGATTATCTTTTAGGCTATCATATTGGAAAGGCTTTCCCCAATACTTTCTCATTAACAGATATAGAATAGAACACAATTACAATTAAAGATAATATGTATTGCTTTACTTCCCCCACCTCCTTTCCAACCTAGAATACTCTATTGCCAAACAAAGCCCTATGAACATAGAAATGTTCATTCCATTCACCTTTTAAGCTTTTGTCCTCCAGATACCTTTCAAATCTATATAAAGATTTGTAATCCCTGCAAAGTGGGTTTTCTTTGCTATAGTTTCTCTTTCTGCTCAGAACAACGAAAAACTCACCATATTCCTTCTCCATTATATTTTAATAGGTTAAGAAACTGTATCTGAAAATTAGCATCAAATTTAAACCTGAACTTGAAAAATCCAGGGTGTTTGTGGTTTTAAATTCCCTGCAGAAGTGAAGGTAGGTCAGGAGGAAGACAGAGACCTGGGTAAGGAGAGGCCCCCACCCGGTCTTCTCCCAAATCCTGTTTCCACTAAGTTCACTAGCACTCCTTCTTGGGGGGGTGTGGAAGTCTATTAATTACAGGTGATGGAATTATCTATAGGAGTGATTAGAAAATAATGGCCAATAGTCTTTTTTAAGTTATAGCAGGAATGAGAGGAAAGAGGAAGAGTGAAAATTTCTCAGGTTTGTTACCACTGATTCCATAGTTGCTTTATTGTGAGCTCCTGGCTTTTCCCCTTTTGCCAAAAAAAAATTTAAATTAAAAAAGTTTTTAAAGTACTGAGAGAGGAAATAATAAAAGGAAAAATTTCTCACATTTAGGGAAAAAAATGTGAGAAATTAGAAAATACTAACAGCTAATAATACACTGTGTAGTGCTTACTCTGTGCCAAGCACTCTTCTAAGTATCTTACACTTATTAACTCCTTTATTGTCACAATCCTGGGAGGTTGAGAAGATTATTAACCACATTTTACAGCTGAAGAAATGAGGCACAGAGAGGTTAAGTAGCTTGCCAAGGACGCACAGCTAGTAAACTTGTATGTACACTGAGGCGGTGCAGCTCCAGAATCGGTTTGGTTTTGTTTTTTAACCATTAGGCAGCATTACCCCTTTATGCTTTCACCCCCATTTCACAAGAATTGATTGAGCTGCATATGTGTAGTAGGATGAGGGGGCAGAGATTTTTAAAGGAAGTTAAAATAGGATGTAGCTGAGGCTCGACTCACCACCGATTAAAGGCAGGAGGGGCTGGTCATAGATTGTCCGGGCTTCCATTTGAATATTCTGGCAACAATACTGATTTGGAATATCCAGGGCAACCCAGAGCCAGACCTCCCATGACCTTACTTCCTTGGAGCTGGAGAGCAGCGTGAAGCCGCCCCAGAGAGTCTCCTGGTGGAATTAGCCACATGAAAGGGGTCATCTCCTGCTCCAGGTTTCCCAGACTGCATTCCTACAGCTCATGAGCTGTGAGACCTGAGCTTGACTGTTCCCATCCTCACCTGAGTTTCTGGTCACTAGACAATCTCTTCCAGAGCAGCACCCACATCAGAACCCGTGCTGAGCCCCTCCACCTTCCTTTCCACCCTGTCTTTCTTTTATTACTGTCTTGGGAACACATATTTGTCCTTCTCCACTCATAGAGCAGCAAAACATCAGCCTCGGGAGGAGCCCAGGTGATGATTTGCTTGGGGGTTCTCAGCCGGGGCTGGGAGTTATTGAAAAGGACCATTTGTGCACACTGGGGAAAGGAGAGCAGCACAAGATTCTTACGTTGTTCAAAAGGAGGTGGGGATTTGTTTAAAAGCTTAGAATTGATATTCTGATCCAACTCCTTCATTGCACAGCCCAAGCTGGGGCCCAGAGAGGTGAAGTGACTCTAGGGGAGTCATGGAGCCAGTTAAAGGCTGATGGGAAACTAGGACCCAGACCCAGTGTCCTTGGGTCTCACTGGGGCTGTTGCCACCACATGCTGAAGGGAGGCACCTGGGCTCTCACCCCCAGGGACTCCTACTCAGACTGCCTACTGGACTCTTCCAAAGAGAGTCACAGCTGAGTGTTTTCACACACCACTATCTTTAACTCTTGCTCTCTTAGTCCATAAATCACCCTTTAATAAGAGAAAGAAGGTGCTGATTTCACTTTCCCCCCATGTTTATTTCTATATTCATTTTCTGCCTACCCTGATTTTTCTCCTGGATTCTTCCTTTCACTGTCCTCCCTATTTCTCTTTATTGTTTTGCAACCAGTTCTTGAGAGCTCTGAGATGGCCAGTGGGGGTTTGGGTCAGCCCCATATCCACTGTACCTGCTTCTTCACAGCTGGCTTTTCATGGCCTGCCTCTGGGGGTTTGGCCTCACATCTCCCTCTCTACTTGTCCCCACGGCAGCAGGAGGGCTGTGTCCTACTGCAGGGTCTCTGCTGGTGGCTGCATTCTGAACCGAGCCAGTCAGCTCCCCCACCCCACACACAGAATAACTGAGTGGTTTATCTTAACATGCACTCCCCAAGTTCCTACCTCACAATCCCAGATGGAGCCACATGGAACTATTCTGATTCCTGCCCCACAGGTATGCTCAGCTCTTAAATCCCCTCCCCGATCCCCATTTCACTCAAAACAAGATGACAAGAACTCTTTGTGGAACGCTCACTCTGTGGCAAGAATCTTGATAGGTCCTTTGCATAGGAAAGCTATGAGAAGTTATTAATCTCACCATTTTGCTGATGAGGAAGCTGAGCTGTTTTAACAATCTGACCTCTGCCTCACAGTTCTTAAACGCTGACGTTGGGGCTGGAACCCCAAATCCGTCGTGAACACAATCCAAGCTCTTTCCCCCCGCCCAGCATCCTCATCTTTGCGTCAGTGTTATCAGTCATTCTTATTTCAGTCATTTTCCTGGAAGACCCTCGAGTGAATTAATCAGTCCCGGCATTTCAATAGGACGCTCTGCTCTCTCCCTCCTGGCGCCTGTATACATGTCTTGTTCTTCATGCCCCCTTGCCCTTCCCGACCTGCAAAGTTCTCCCTTCCCCTGCTAGCTTGCACCTTCTTTCTTTTCTCCTTGGGTCTGTGTAGAGGAAGGAATTAAAACTGACAGACAACGAGGAACTTCCTCTTCTGCTCTTGTTCTTCCCTCTCTCGCCACTTGAGTTTTGTTTTCTCCATGTATGGGGTCCTCCCACGCCTGTCTCTTCCCCTTCAAGCCTGAAATTCAGACTCTTTCCTCAGGTGCTTCAGTAAAAAAAATCAGCTCCTAGAGACGGTTGCTCTGGCTCTCAGTGAGCACATGATTTGCCTTTCTGCTGGTTGGTTTCCATCCTGCTATCATCAAATAATGTTTGCTGAGAGATTTTCTTTATAATTAAAGTTCTCGCCTCCCTCTAAGCCACTGACAACTTAGCTTGAATCATAGCGTGTTGGGCGCCCAGCAGTGCGAACATCAGTTTTCAGGGAGGAATGGGGGCTGAGACTTGGTTGAAAGCCACAGGGCTTGTCAGGAACAGAACACTGACCAGAATCTCAACTTGAGACAGTGTATGGTTTTTCTTAGAGTCTAACGGTTCATCCACTATACCAGAAATTCTCAAAGTTTGCTTCAAAAGTGCAACTGAGGTGATTGTCCACTGAAATAGACAATGGTGGTCTTCTAATACGCAGGGAGAGAAAGATAATTGGTAGATTTTTATCATTTTTCTTTCTTCCACACAATTTTCTAAACTTGTAAAGGTATCTCCTACGAATCTGAACAAAATAAATTGATCATTCATAATGAAATATTGTCAAAACATACAAATATATCTATGTATTTGAGACACTCAGTTGTTTTACGACTTTGCAAACACACTCATACAACGGAATTACAGTTTCTGCTAATTAAACTACTTCCTGAAATGGAATTTATTACATCAATATTTAATTTCATGATTTTTCCCATGGGAGTCCCTGGACTGGATTCTCTGGAGGGGGGGGTGGGTGGTGACTGAGTTTTCTTTTTCCTCCCTCGAATAATTCAAATGCAAGATTAGCCTTGGGCAGCCAGGAGCAGAGCACCTGCCCCTGCATGCCGGGGCTGCTGGAGCTCCTGCCTGGGCCAGGGAGCTATGGGGTCAGGGTGGGAGGAAGCAGGCAGGAGGAGCCCGAGATGGGGAGAAGAGGCCAGAGCTGGCTGCCTGCAGACTGCCCAGCTTCTCCTTTCTGCCTCAGGGTTTTCTGTTCCTTCTCTTTTCTCCTACTAGGCTTTTCCAGATGATGATTAGATTCAGCTCCCACTCCCTAGCGCATTGCCGTGACAGGCCTCGTGTCCTAAGCCCTCCAGGGAGGAGTCAGCACTGTGAGCATTACAGTTTGGAATCTCCTAGTTGCTTGCACGATGCCAACATCTTTGGATAAAAGTGGGGAGAAAGGAATGGTTCCCTGACCACACACAGTTTGGATAGTCTGTGAGTCCATCTCTTCAGTGAGTTACAAAGACATTGAAAACATTCACAAAATAAACCATCTCAACCGGCAGCAAATGGTGAAAAACACAAAGGCACGAAGAAATGCTCCCCATTTGGGCTTCCATTTCAAGATGCTCTCGTCTTGCAGAAGTTTTAAACTCGCTAGCAAACCTACTCGATAGCAAACTGTCTCTTCTTCCGGGTGTATGAAAAACGAGAAAGGTCACCCACTGATTTCAGTAGTGAAACTTTTGCTCATGGAAGACCAGACGTGCGATGTGGTGGGCAGCGTGCAGACAGGCAGGAAGCTATATGTCATAGAGTTACTTGTCCTTCAAAAAGCAGGAGGTGGTGGTCACTGGCCTCAGTGGGCTGTACATTCCCTCACCAACAAAATCAACAGTCCTCCTTGAAATTTTGTAGCAAGACCTGTGAGGGATGCTGCCTCTTCTCTAGGGTGTAAGTGGGCAGCATCAGTCCATCTTCAGAGCAAGAGGGGAGCAAGGTTCCAAGAGCAGCCATAGGCCGACTCCGGAGCAAAACCTTCCACACTAATGTGCATGAGAATGACCTGGTGTGATGCTCATGTGATGCTCTCTCCCACTGTTATTCTGATTTAGTTGATCTGGTCTTGGGGGGCCAGAGACTTCGGATTTTGTAACCCAACCCAGCTGGTTGCAATGGGCAGCCAGGGTGGAGAACCACCTGCCTGGAGTCCCTATCTATTGGATGACTTGTTCAAAGCCTCACTGAGAAGCATGGTGGCCCCTTTAAGAGCAAAACGAAAAGTCTCTTTTCACTCATTTGGTGCCAGAGACCATGTCCCCAATACCTCATTTTATGCACAAGCTCTCAATACAGGAAATGGTGCAGCTCCTAAAGAAGATAATGCCTGGGTTCTTAAAAAGCCTAAACTCAATCACTCACTGGTGCACTGTATAGGACACAAACAACCTTCAGCTCAGAGACTCACAAACAGAAAACCCACAGTCTTTAGGCAAGTTCTTTAACTTCCCTGGTCTCAGAGTCCTCTGTAAAATAGAGTGTTGGACTCACCAGACAACCCCTGAACTCCTTGAAAATTGTGTAAATTTACGGTGTTTTCTTCAACGTATCTGATTGTTTCAATCTGTACTCACCTGTTCTTTCCATCTACAAAATAGAAATAAAACACACGAAACATATACATCTTAGTTTAAATGCCAAAGAATTTTTAAACTTTCTTTGTAGCTAACCTCTATCTTCAACGTCTAAGTTGATGCAAATCAAGTCCGGTCAAGGCTTCCTCTGGAGGAAGGTAATGTGAGACCTGCCTTGTTTTGACATGCCTCCCAAGGACATGTTCTGAAAGAGGAATCGGGAGCTGGGGGCACATTTTACTTTTCACTCAGAGCCCTGAGTATGCACTATTAAAACTGATTTCCAAAAGAACCTGCTAAGCTCTTCCTGATGCAATTCTCTTGAAAAATTGCTAGAGTATGGACTTCCTATGGCAGATTTCAAGGCTTGGGTTTCCATGGAGTCTTGATTCATGTGCAAATGTGGCCACACCTGCCATCTGTCACCAGGGCAGGAACGAGGCATGATAAAGTGGTACCAAAAGCCCTAGGAATTTAACATTTGCACAAGTGAGACTAGCAGTTTGCCATCCTGTCTGTGCACATGGATTTCCTTTTCTGACTAATTTCTTTTGTAGAAAGAGTAATTAGCTTTATTACTAACACTGCCTCTGTTACTACCTCTAGGCAAATCATTAGTAGTCAGCTCTATCATTTAACAGCATTATAGTGCTTGGACTTTTAACACCCCCAAAACTAATGATAGATAGGCACATATATATGTGCTTACACATATATGTATATGTGTGCATATATAAAGCTTTAAATGTGAACACACACATATACCATCATCATCATCAAAATCAACATCAGCCATTCGTTTTATTAATCACCCATCGCAATCTCTGCCCTCAAGAAGCTTGCAATTTAATGAGAGAGAGAGAGAGAGAATACAGACTATCCATAAAAAGAGATGGATAGCCATGTATAGCATAAACTATTGGTTCTCAAAGTATGGTCCAGGGACCTCTGGGGGACCTTGAGTCTCTCTCAGGGAGTTCACCAGGGAAAAACTCTTTCCATAATAATACTAAGATGTTACTTGCTTTTTTCACTCACATTTCTCATGAGTGTATGATGGAATTTTCTAGAAGAATATCTGTGATATTGCAACAAATTGAATGCAGAGCAGATAAGGAATCTAGCTTTCTTTTATTAAGCCAGAAATTAAAGAGATTGGCAAAAAGAGCGTCACTCTTCTCATTAAATATTTTGGTTTTGAAAATTTTGCCTACTCTTTCAGTAAAAATATGTTAGCAATCTTAAAATGTACTGAGTCTATCATTATTTTTAAATGAATGTTCAATTTAAAAATCTATTTTCTCAGTTTTAATTTCAGATAAGTGACATATATATCAACAGATACAATCCACATAAACAAAAGCTTTTGGGTGGGCTCAATATGTGTTAAGAGTATAAAGAGTCCTGAAACCAAAATGTCTGAGACTTGCTGGCCTAGACCAAGTTCCTCCTCTCCACTCATCCAGGTTTCACCTATTTGATCCAGACAGAAGGCCACCTCTTCCACGAGGTCTTCCATGATTCCTGTTCCCCTTCCTCAGCCACACAGAAAGGGTCTAATAATTACTTGGACAACTGGTATGCACCAAGTCCTGCTCTAGGGGCTTTTTCATGTATTAAATGCTCCCTCTCACTTGGAATCTCTCTGTCCTTCATTGCTCATGGGATATTCGTACTTTGTAAAACAGGCTACCATTCCTGTTAAATTATAGGCTCCTTAAGAGATCTCTACCTACCTTTGTGTCCTAAAAATTGATAAGTGAATAATGAATGCTGACTGACAAAATAGTGATTTAAGATGAGCTAAAGCAGGAGTGCCGAGGGAACACCTACCCTGAGGAAATGTGACAAAGAAAATGAGATTTGACGTGGGTCTGAAAGATAGAGGAGGGCTTCCGTTAGTAAAATGGAAAGGGGAAGACATTTCAGATGTGGGAATAACATGAGCAAGGGCACACAAATAGGGATTTTCAAAGTACACTCAAAGAACAAAAGAAACATTAATGCTAAAACTGGCATTAAGATTCATATGAGGAGAAGCAAAGGAGCAGACAGAAAATGCAGTTTGGACTGTCTGAAAGAAATGATCACATGAAGACTTCTGGTTTCCTGAGGATGAGAAAAAGAGAAGTAATAACATTCTGTGGCTTATTTCCTAACATGAAAATTTGGTATTAAAGGAAAAAGTAAGCCAGAATTCAGTAGGAAGGGATAGTAAACGAAGAGCAGTTCCCACATAGGTCAAGCCAACCCTGCTCTTGTGTTAAAAGACTCAATGTTCAGCTAATACATCCTGTACTTTCCTTGAAATACTGTAAAGTTCAAGTTTTGAGGTGTTTATGTTTCTAAAAATTGTATTTTTATTTTGTAAAAACTTGATCAAAATAAGGTCAGGAGGTCTCATAAAAATGGCACCTAATTTTTTTTTTAAACCTGTGCTCACAAAATAAGTATTTGAAACACGTCAGGCATTTCAAAGTCATTTTTTCTACTGAAGTGAGTAGTACCCCTTCTTTGTAAACAAGAATAATATTTTCCTAATAGACATGCCATAGTTTCCATCCCCATGCAAAGTTCTACAAAAGTCTTCAAACATTTTGAACATTCAAAGTATTTAAAACTGGTTAAATATTTAAGACTGTGTAACCAATTTTATAGGGCAGTAAAGTTGAATTAACATGTATTTTGCTTCTAGTATATTTCTAATAAATTACCAATCAACAACAAAAAAAACCCAAAAACAAACAAAAAAATAACACCAAAACAAGAAAGTAAAGAAAGGTAACATTCATCCTTTCTGGAGTAGATTGGAAAGTTAAAGAGGGGAAGCCTTGATCTCAATGAGAGCAAGGGGGGAGGTGGCATGCATACATCCTACCTCATGGGAGCCATTGTCCAAGCCATTAACCTGTGTAGTGTGTTCTATTGGCTTTGTGGTCGTTTTGATAATGTAACAACAAAAGACAGAGAGGGGATGGTTTAGGTGAAATATGAAACCTGATAAAACTATATAAATATTTGCTAGCAGTAGCAAAATAATAGAGTTGTGAAACTGTGAGTCTTCTTTAGCATATTTTAGATATATGGAATAGCTGATAGGTATTTAACAATTAGAGGAGAGGTGCCTGGGTGGCGCAGTGGGTTAAGCTTCTGACTTTGGCTCAGGTCATGATCTCAGGGTCCTGGGATCAAGCCCCACATCAGCCCTGCATGAGGCTCTGCACCCAGCAGGGAATCCGCTTGTCCATCTGCCCCTACCCTGCTCATGCTTGCTCATGCTCTCTCTCCCTCTCTTAAATAAATTAATAAAATCTTTTTAAAACCCCAAAAAACAACTAGTGGAAACATTTCCTGTACAAGTGTCATTCATTAGAGACATTTTCTTATAATCAGTTCATCAAAATACTATGGTTATTTTATTTTATTTATTTTTTGAGAGAGAGAGAGAGAGAAAGGCAAGGAGGAACAGAGGGAGAGGAAGAGAGAGAATCTTAAGCAGACTCCATGCCGGACAGGGGGCTCAATCTCACAACACTGAGATCATGACCTGAGCCGAAATCAAGAATCAGACACTGAACCAACTGAGCCACCCAGGCTCCCCCAAAACACAATTTTATTAGAGGCCATACATCCAGAAATAAAAATAAGCTTATAAAATTATTTGTACTGCTATCCCTTTAATAGAATGGAATTTTTCTATTATAAGTTTTCAGAAAGTGTCTTACTTTTACTTAAGTACCATTCAGATTACATAGGCAAACATTTGTCATTTTCCAAACCAAGAACTTTTCTTACAATTCTTAGATAAAATAAACTTTGCCTCTATGCATTGGCATACGTATGTTTTATTATACACACACACACACACACACACACACACACACCATGTCACACAGAGGCAACAACAGGAGACTGGAAAAACCATGGATTTGGAGGCAGAAACCTCAGGATCCAGTTATGATGTGTTTACTAATTGTAAAAACACAAACGAAGTCACTTAATTTCCCTGAACTCCAGTTTCCTCTTTTATAAATTAGTTATAATAATTACCTCTCTGCTTACCTCAGAGAATCACTGTAATACTCCAAAAAGATGACATATAGGAAAATATTTTGTATAAAGATACCATTTTCACAAAATATTTAAATATATTTCTTATGCTTTAAGGGCTCAGTTTCAATAAGAGCTATCTTTGTTAGGCAAAAGTTGAGTTATGAAACTAAAAGTACAACTTTCCATATGATGTGGAGTTTCCTGTTCTGCGTTTTACAGAGCCATGTCCCAGATGCACAACTATTTATTACCATATGACCAACTCAAGCTTTGATTACAGTTATTAGGACATGAAAATATTGACAGAGGGGAGATCCCTGTTGTGAAATATAAGGACCGTGAAAATCTAAAATGTCATGGGACATCATCCTTCACTGCTGGACTGTAAGAACTAAGAAGGTGGAGGATAATTTCAACAAAATAAGTAGAATTGGAAATAGAAGGTTAAACATTACCTTACTGATGAATTTACCAACTAGACTTCCCGGCTAGCATGAGGAGGTCATGCTGACACCTGGGTTTTGATGCACCCCTGGGGTTGGCCCAAGGCCATCGAGAGTCAGTCCTCCTTCCTGGGGCATCATTCCACTGCAGGTACCTGTCTACCCCACTGGCCTGACCCCTTTGTGATAGCCCAGGCCTGGGATGGGACCTCCCTCCACAACCTCACCCTCACTCTCAGTCCATGCTCCAGACTTCCCTTGACTCCCAAGGGGCTTCTCATTGTCTGTTAAATTGCTGTTCTGGATCCAGGCTTCCCGTGCCTTATGCTGGGGACAGTCATCTTAACTGATCACCTAAGTCCAAGAGTATCACACTAAAATGACTACAGTCACCAGAAAGAAAAAGTAGATGGGGAAAATGGGCAAATGGAATCTGTCACCCTGAACAGTGCCTGAACCATGGGAGCATGGTTCCATGGAGCCAATGACCTCTGAGCTGGAGCCAGTTGTAACCTTACAGAAAGATAGCCCCTCCCAGGTCTTCTGATAGTCTAGAGCCTCTGGGTGAAGGGAAAAGAATGTACGCCAGAGGGCAGGACACACACAAGTCAACAAGGCAAGCCCAAAACCCAGATGAGGAAGTCATAGATCATTTAGCAAGTTATTAGCAAAGATAAAAATAAGAGCAGAGTTTATTATTTCCAGTTAATCCAAAAGATTGTCACTAATTCAGAGAGTCACAGAGTAGTTACCCTAGATGGGACTTGAAGATCATCTTGTTTTCATTTTGCTGATGAAAATGTCAATGCCCAGAGACTCTTCTAAACTCAACTACATTAACACCACATGCACAGTTTACTGTCCAAGACAAAGGCATTGAAGCAGATATGTTGTCCTGCATCTGGTCTCCTCCATGTAGGTATAGACTTTGCTACAGGCTGCATAAAAGTCAGGCCACCACTTCTCAGGAATGGAGAAGGTCAGGAGATGTTATCAGTGGTCAGTATATTTCTCTATCACTGATTATAATATCAACACCCAATAATTGTCTCCATTTCAACCAGGAAACCAGTCAAATGTGACAAACGTGCCCTTGTAACTCAACAAGTCTCTGGAAAGCATCACTCTGCTATTTGCAACTTTTGAAAACCAAAAAATGACTCAACCAAAAAAATGATTTGATTACCTTTAAAACCAATGAGCCTGTGAACTGCAAATGGGATCTCAGCCATCCTGGAAGGAGGCCGTAATCATCTTTAAAGAAAGCCAGTCCGCAGCCGTGGAGAAAGCAATGTCTAAAGTTCATAGACCGGTGCAAGAGATCTGTCTGACTGACAGCTCTGCCATAGTTGGGGAAGGAGCCACTCTTCTTATGTAATGGGAAGTAGGCTTTCAACATAGGGCACCACGAGTGGCTCCCAGTGAAAGCGACGTGTGCTAGATGGTGACTGTCACCCACGGGAACTGGTTTAACAGTCATGTCTGGCTTTGTTAACATCATGTTTTACCAGGAGAGTTTTATAGATCTCATGTTATTACTCAAAAAGGGGGGGGGGGGCAATTATTAATCAGGTCAATACCTATCCTCCCATTTAACCAATTGAGAAACCAGGGTGAGTATTTGGCCTTTCCAGCCTCCTTCCAAGGTGAGTCACTTTGAAGCATCACACCTGGGATGCCATGGCCCTGCACCCTGGCCACAGAGTGGCCCCCTAAATTGTGGTAAAAAACAACAAGTGAGAAAGGGGACCCAGATCTAGGAGGGATTCATCTTTTGGTTTGAATTGGTTGATTTAGGGCAGAGGGAAAGGTGGTCTCTATCTTTTCAGAAAAGTAGGTTTTGACCTTAAATTTTTTTCAAACCATCATGAGACCATGTTCTCCATTATGAACAATTTCCAAGTGTGATTTGAACTGGAAACTTCATTATCTCATTCAGGCATGATCTGTGTCATTTAACAAAACACTGCTTCAGTGTAGAAATAAATGTGTTTTCAAGGGTGTACTATGTCTAATGCACAGAGTTCTTACTTCTACTCACAAAGAACTGGCCTATTACCTATTATCTCATGCTCAGAGGGGAGGTACCAACTATTCAGGTCAAGTTGTTCAGAGAGGAAAAAACATGTGACATGCCTATACAATAAAATCCTTCACATTTATACGGGAGTTTAAGAAGCATTTTCATATAACTAATGTCATCCTCACAAAACCTTTGTTTTATAGATGAAGCCCCAGAGGCTTAGGGGTGTTAAAACTTGCCCAAAGGTCCCTGGCTTCTAAAATGCTGGAGTCAGAGTCTGGCAATGCCTCTAGCTCTGCTGCTCCTTTGGACACATACCCCCACCCCCACCCCACCTCCTCCAGCTCTACTTCCCCAAGTAAAGAAGGAAGCCAGGCTTTCTCCATCTAGTACTCTCTGATTATGAGATAAATGCCTTCATGCTCTTTTCCACAGCACACCCTTCCCCTGCTCTGAGCTGCTGGTAACATCCTAAGTCATCATACCCATGATAAGAAGGGCCACACTGGCCTTCCTCCTTACCCTCTCCCCAAACCAAGCATGATGCCTGTCTCTTATTGCAATAAGTATCTGTAGAAGGAAAGAAGGAAGGAAGGAAGGAAGGAAGGAAGGAAGGAAGGAAGGGGAAAAGGGAGGAAAGCAGGCAAGAAAGGAGAGGCGGAAGGGGAGGGAAGAGAGGAAGGAAAGGAGGGAGGAATTTTAGAAAACTCTTCTCATTACCACACAGCTAATCATATAGAAGTGTCTTTAAGTACTTACTTACTATTGCTTGTATTCTGTTAGAATATAAGAGAAACAGGATCCCATTAGGGATCCCACTGTCAGGAGAATTATAATATAGCAAAAAGATAACAAAAAGGGGTCAACTGGAGAAAACCCCTGCACGGGATAGACCATCAGAGTGGGGTGGGCGGCATTCAGAGAGAGAGAGCAATGGGGCAGGAGAACTCCAGGACTAGGGGCCCTGGGAGAACCGGAAGCTGCCTTGAGATCTCACTTTAAGGACAGAAGAAAGCAGCCTCTCAGGGTGCAGGCTGGCACAGGAAGAACTGGATTCCCACGTTTTACGTGATTTACGTGCATTACGTGTGACAAGGCAAGAACACCACGAGGTGACACTGGCTACTCTGTGGGCATCAAGTGGCTCCATGAGTCATTGCTAGAACGTCAAAGGGATTTCTTAGGAAACTGTCTCTGTCTCACTGTTTATGATCATCAACTTAGACAAACAGAAGTCTAAAGAGCAAACAAGGTGGCACAGTGCCCTGGGCCCCTGGGATGCAGGCTGTGCCCCATTGGTGGTGAAAGCACCCTCTGCCCTTATATCAGCCTTTCTCCACTGCAGTGAGTGTGAGACTTCTGTATTTACACCCCTGCTCTTTGCTCAGCATTTCACTCAAGGGGGACTGACCAACATTGATCCAAACGCAATGCACCCACGATATCTTAAAATAATAATTATTTGTGGAATCAATGTGTTATTTCCACATACAAATATTGCAAAAATCCTGAGATAAGTCACTCTACATGATTCCCATTGGGCAGAGTATGGCACACACAGCTTGCAATTGAAAATGACATTCTTCATTGGAGGATAAGTGGTTTTCATGATTTAGATTGGAATAGTTTTTTTGTTTTTTTAAAAAGACTTTATTTATTTATTTGACAGAGAGAGAGAGAGAAAGAGTGCAAGCAGGGGGAGCTGCAGAGGGAGAGGGAGAAGCAGGCTCCCGGTTGAGAGGGAGCCCAACACGGGATCCCAGGACCCTGGGATCATGAGCTGAGCCAAAGGCAGATGCTTAACTGGCTGAGCTACCCAGGTGCCCCTAGATTGGAATAATTTTAAAAGTTAAGATTTGGGGCACTTGAGTAGCTCAGTAAGTTGGGTGTCAGACTCTTGATTTCAGCTCAGGTCTTGATCTTGGGGTCATGAGTTCAAGCCCTGTGTTGGGCTCCATGCTGCACATGGAGCCAACTTAAAAATAAATGAAAGAATGAATGAATGAATGAATGAATGAATAAATAAATAAATAAATAAATAAATAAATAAATAAGTTTATATCTTGCCAGACAAACATGTATAACCTTGTAATCACTTAATATTTTGGGCCTCAATTTTCTCATGAGTACAATGCATGAGTGGAGAGAGAAATATTTTTTTTTAAGATTTTATTTATTTATCAGAGAGAGAGAGAGACAGAGGCAGGCAGAGGGAGAAGCAGGCTCCTTGCTGAGCAAGGAGCCCAATGTGGGACTCGATCCCAGGACCCTGGGATCATGACCTGAGCCGAAGGCGGACGCTTAACCGACTGAGCCACTCAGGCGTCCCGAGAGAGAAATATTCTATCTCGTTACTTTCAGCTCCAGATTCAGAGCATCTGATCTCTTTCTATCCCCGAAGTAGCAAACAACACTAAAAGGCATGCAGTCTCCCCTTGAGGAACTTTCAGAACCCTGAATATTTTGAATGACTGGAAAAGCAGTATCAGCTCATTCCTCAGGACTCTCTCAAATAGAAGACCACTGTCTCTTGCCCTGTTACTGAGACTCAGCAAAAGACCTGGAGATTTGGAGATGCTACCAGCAGATTATTTTAGTAGTGTTTGTTTTCCTGAAGTAGTATCAAGTCATTTTTTGCCCTAAAAAAAAAAAAATCATCAAATAATTCTGCAACCAAACATTCAAAATACCGGCAAAAACAGGATCCCAATCTTTGACCTAGTAGACCTATTTTAGTCCTGGTTTTACAACTTAACTACTTTGGTGATTTTTGATGCCCAAAACTCAGGGCCTTGCACACCTTGCTCTTTTAGAAAGGGGTGACGGGGAGGAGAGAAAGGAAGAAAGCCTTCCATGTCTAGTTCCCAGGTTTGCCTGAGGGACACAAGAGATAATTGGTGTAAAAGTACTTCATAAAATTTAATGTGTTCTACAAATGAAAGGGATTGTACTTTTTTTTATCATGAAGCCATTGTTCATGTGATTGGAGGAAGCCAGATCTATAGCGTAAACATATATTATAAACATAGGTCTAAAAGTTAATGCCTTTAGCAAAGGAAGCATTATTTTTGTTATTATCATTATTGAGAGGGCAGGACATTCTGAATGCTAACAATCAGAAGAAAACTCATCAGAGGGAGCTCCACCCTTTAAAGATAATTAAACCTTGCGACAACACAGGTAACCAGGCAACTGGGCTACCTCCTACCCTGAAACAAAGCAGGTGACAGTGGCATAAGTCACCCTTTCCTTGGTATCAAGCACAACTCCCACTAAGAACACCACCCAATGTCCAGGTAATGACAGCACCCACATGGGTCAGCAACCCCTCCTCATGACATGACAGAGACCTGGGATACCATGCTGAATCTCCACCTAAGGATCTTGGTCGACCAAGGAGACTTACAGAAAAGTTGACCTCCAACAGCTATTTGCTCTTTCAGGCCACATAGGAACTTTTCCAGGCAGAAAGGAATACCTCTCTTACCTGAGTTGGCGTCATCAGGACAAGCAGCATGAAGCGTCACCAGTCAAAAACAATGGTGGGGCTGGGTTACGCCTGATTTTCTGCACATCTTGCAGGGCAGAACTTTTCCTGAAAACCCTGAAGTTCGGATGTTTACAATAATAGGCAATGAGGCTCAAAGACCCAGCCTCATGGATCACTTGTGTTTTATTTTTGGTTTTGTTTTCATTAGATGCAACGCTGACCTGAGCCATAAGCCTTCCAGGGAGTTGCACAAGCTCAGCTTTTAGGGATTGTGTTTCATGGTCATGGGAAAAAAATAAATAAATAATTGGATTTAATAGGTTTTCACAATCATACTATCTACTTAACCTTCCAAGATCATCACTCACTTAATTGCAAGCCCCAAGGAAAGATCAGAGGGTAGGGGCTACACTAGGCAATCATAACGATAAAAAAGTAGATTCTTCACAATTGATGTAAAATCTAAATATAGTATCAAAAATCACTTCAAGTGTTCTGATTGAAGCCCCTTAAATTTAAAATAACTGGACTCCCTTGAGAGTCACTCTCATGACAAAATGGATACTTATATATTTAAACATAAATATATATTTACATGTGCCTAAAACAGATTATATGGATCTAAGTAACCTCATAGAAGCCTCAAGCTATGAGTGACAGGTTTTTGCTCTACTGTAGCTTTGTACAAGTACTCTCCTTCCCTTATAGATGAGCAACTACACTGAGAAATTCTGAGGTCCATGCGAACATTGTGCCACGGTATGAGAGTGGAGAGCACACAGAACACATCACATATGCTCGATAAGGGTGCTTCCCTCCTGTAGGAAGTGCATTCTCTGCTTAGCTCTAGAGTCCCACAACAGGTCATTCAGGTTATAAGAAGCTTTAATTAGCTATTCTACAAATGAGAGCATTCTTCAATCTCCAAAAGATGTTTTCCATCTTGACACTGTCTCAAGGAAAATCTTGAACGAAAGACTTACTCTAAATCTGGTTCTTATTCTCTCATTTACTTCTGTGGGATTAAAGCAAAACAAAAGCACTTTTTTTTTTTTTTACACTCTTTATACAGAGTGTACTCTAATTGGATTTCTCGTCGCCGTTCCAAGTCAAGGCGTCAGATCCACGCTGCTTCTGCCAAGTTTTTTCTTCAAGCTGCAATGTCCTTGTTTGTTTTCACTCCCAGTGTTCCAGGTGAATCTGTCAAGCCAGGCTCACACTGCCCCCCATCCTCCCACAGAGGGCTTGTCTTGTTGATGAGAAGGCTCAGCAGGAGGATGGAGTCCACAGCGTGACCGTGACCAACTGAATCGCAGCCCCAGGAGCACTGAGTCTCGGGGGAAGGGCAGAGCCGACAGCTGCAGATGAACAGGCCCCCGGACGACTGTCACACTGAAGTGTAGCAAATGCAGGCAGTCTCTCCACGCTCCAAACAGTCCCATGAACCAGGGCTGGGAAGTACTTTCCCGATCTAGGGATCTAGTCTGCCTGGAGCCTGACAGGCAGAGAGACTCACAGGCTCCTCTGCAGGGACATTGTGTGGTAGGTAAATGAAGGAAAGAAAAAACCTGTCTTCTTTGAAAAACCAGTCTTTCTATAAGTTGCAGTAGAACAGAGAAAAAGTGTATGTTCCTGATAAACCATGTCTTTCTTGTGGAAGGAAGGCTTGTGGAAAGGAAGGAGATTGTATTGTAATAAAATTAAAACCTTATTAAAATGTTAAAAATCGATTTTATATCAAATAATCCCTTAATGAGGTGGGCCAAACAAAAACGATTTGGTTAAATTACCATTCTAATTTTCAAAAGGATGTTTTCAGGGAAGTTGGGTGTTTGATTACTTCGTTGCTACCACTGGAAGTGCACGCCCGAGGATCCTGTATGGTCTGCACTGGTGGCCACCCCAATGGCACAGGACAGTCACGGTTTGCTCCTATCTTTGTCTCCTCCCTACCCCATTCCATTGCTCCCCTCCTCTGACTCATGGCCAATACTAGCATAGCTCACACTCTCAGTCTCTTTTCCAAAAGCAACCCACTCTTCTCAGTGTGCTTCCCATCATCATTTCAGGTATCACTCCCGACTCTGAGCTTGCTGTGTAGGATCAGACATCAGTGTCCCAATAACAGAGGCACAACCAAGAGATCTTATCCGGACAACCTGCTCCAGGGATAACACAGGCTGAGCTTGGCAGGAGCACCCTATGGAGGCCCTGAACTTCAGCAGGTCCAACAACTACTCCATCTTCCCAAGGCTCCTCCAGGAGGGGAATGTTCTCCATCTCTGTATGCACTAACCTCATCCACATCCACATGAAACGTTCTAGAACAATTTGCCTTCTATTCCCCCAGCAAACACCGAAGTAGGATGCAAAACTTATTTTAATAGCATTGGCCTTCATTCAAAAAACATCTATTGAGAATCTACCTATTGAGAACCAACTAAGCAACTCTTAGTTGCTAAGAATATGGAGATGAAAAGACAGGTAGACCAAAGTGGTGGTGGTGGGTGTTAACAATAGTCATTAAGGTCATCCCAGTTCCTTTGTTCTGACTCCATGATCACTAGTAAACTCTTAGTTTTATAGGGACTTTAAAACACTTGGACATACCTGGTCTTATTTGATCTTCACAATAATCTTGTTGGGTAGGGATTGTTCATCTTGTAGATGAAAGAAACTGAGGCTCAGAGGTGCTGAGTGATTTAACCTCAAGTCACATAGCTAGTAAGTGGCAGAATATGAAATCAAACTTAAAACTTCTCACTGTATGTCCACTGCTCACTCCATACATCATGTGGTCTCTTGAGGGGCAAAGTGGGAAGTGTTTTTCCAGAAATCTCTGGGTGGTAACACGACAAACCAGTCTTGAACAACTACCATATGCAAAACCAGCCCTGGCCTCTGGGAAGAAAATGTAGCAATACAAAGATGAATGCAACATGGTCCCTACTCAAAGGAGTTTAGTGAAGGGAAGAAAAATCACTGACTGTGAACCAATTCAAGGAAGCTAATGAATCAGGGGAAAACGAAAGTGAAAGTGCCCCGTGGGGGTTAGAACCTGAAGGATCCAGATTGAACTTGGGCATTGTGTTTGGGAGGGGCTATCTTTGTCCTCCATCCCAGTTACTCTCAGGCCAAGAAGCAAGAAGTAGCAATATGGTTTTCCATGTAGACTTTTCTATAGTAGAGAAAGGGAGCTGCTCATCTGACACAAGGACGTTGACTTCTAAGAATTCCCTCCTAAATTAGTAAGTTGGAAGAATAACTTATTTTAACAACTATCCAAAAAAGTCTCTTGGAATTTGACAACCGCACGAGTCCTCAAGAACCTGAAAACTTTCAGAGAACCGACAGGGTTAAGTGTGTTAGCCTACAAAGCTAAAAAGTAGACTGGACTATTATGATTCTCTGTGACCTTTACCTAAAATGGTCACCTAGTCTCTGTTTTTGACATCTATTTAGCTTTGAAGCTTCATAATGGTGTGGCAGGACAAATTGAAGTTACTACCATTTCTTCCGGAGGATGAGGAAAAATTCAACAAGGGCTGGCATTCACTAGATCATAAATGGCTAAGAAAATGTGATCTGCTGCCAATAGCAGCAACTCTGGTAATAAAAGAGGCTCTGGACCACATCATGTACTTCTCAACACAGTAAGACCAGAATAGCTGTTGTGCAAGGGAGAGCATCAAAATAGGTTTCCCTTACATGAGCTAAATTGCACTGCCTCTGCAGACAAAGTCAGGGCTCTGTGTAGGAGTATGATTCCTATGAAAATTCAGTCCTGCTGTTCACTGTTTGAGAGACCAAATGGGATTTAGAGCACCCCACCAACCCCACTCACTTGTCCGGTCCATCCTGATCTCTCCAGGCTGCACCCTAGATGGGGAGCTACCATTACCACCAGCACACACTGAAGGCTATGGAGTAAAAAGGCCCCTGGAGATGGAGGCTCTATTTCCCGAGGATGGGGCTAGAACCTAGAACCTGGGAGACTTGAGAGGGGGAACAGAGGAAGGAGAAAGACTAAAGAGAGGGAGTGGGGACAAGATACATGACAACCTCTTTTTAAAGACTTCTAACCCAGGACGCCAGGGTGGCTCAGTCAGTTAAGCACCTGACTCTTAATATCGGCTCAGGTCATGATCTCAGGGTGGTGAGATCGAGCCTTGGGTCCAGCTCTGTGCTGGGCATGGAGCCTGCTTAAGATTCTCTCCCTCTGCCCCTGCCCACTGTGCTCTCTGTCTAAAAAAAATAAAATAAATAAATAAATAAAGACTTCTTACCCTTGTGCAATGGGAAGAAATGTATCCTCATCCTGTTATGCTACCCTGTTCTGTGAGGTATACTAGATCTTTGAGTAAAGAACCACGCTTACCTGCTTCCCTGTCCAGAGGTCTGAAAGGGAGCCAAGCCCCTTTGTGGATTGTCAGGGGTACCATCACTGGTTATTAGCAGTTTTTTAAAGCTACCCAAAACTCATCTAATACATTTAGTTTTGGCTTCAGTTAACCATAGTTATTTTCTGTTGCCTGCAGCCAAAGGAGCCTAGCTATTCCCTCCCTAGTCTTTCCAATACTGTACTTTTAAACCTACCTAGGTCAGCATCTACATTCTCCCCACCCTCCTGTTACAGTGAAAGAAGCAGCCCTTCTCCTATGGAAAAGCAATCCATTTAGCAAGTGCTAGATATCACCCTCTTCCACACTTTCAGGGTCTATTCCTACATCATCAGTCTCTCCCTGCCTACTAGGTCATTCTTGTAAGCCTATGAATAGACTCGGCTAGCAACCATCCTAAAAGATCCCACTTGCCCCTACTTCCCCTATAATCACTGCTCCTCTCCACTTCATGTGATAACTGCTCTTCAGAGAGAGTTGTGCAGACATGTTTCCATTGTTCACTTCCCAATTCTCTCTTCAACAAAGTCTTGTCTGGATTCTACCCACAATAGGCTGCTGACACTGAAATTGCTTTTGCTAGGTCCCTGGTGACCTCCATGCTCCAAATCCACTGGATATTTTCCTGCTCTCATTTTACTAAGCTTTTTGGTAGTATTGGCCTAGCTGGCCAGCCCCTTTCTTAAAGGCTCCTCTTGACTCATCAGCATGCTGCTCTTGCTGAGAGTGGGGTGAAAGAGTAGTAGCTATGGGAGTCATGGGATCTGAGCAGCTAGGAAGCCCAAGGGAGGGAGGATGGGGGCTCATTTCATTTTTACAAGAAGTACACGTGGTCTTCTTAAATGACTTAGATCATTTCATTCGCCTAATTCAAGTCTTTCACTGATATTCCATCACACTTAGAATAAAATTCACAATCTTTAAAATGCCCACAAGGAAAACCCCACATCATCTGTCTGTCCTATCTACAGCCCCAACACCAAAAGTATTCTCTTGACTTGCCCAAAGTCCTGCATTTTCATTTCAAAACACTAAGAGCTATTTAAAAAGTTGTTTTCTTCTGCTTTGTGTTTTGATCTATATAAAATTATTATTGGTACTTAAAATAGAGAGTAAGGAATGGAACTCTTATCAGCTATTGAATCAAACTTTATATACAAAGTCTATCCCTGCCAGTGGGATGAGGGAAAGCTTCAGGCCCATGTCCGTTCTGGGAATTCTCTGTTCTTTGAAGCAAATAAAACCACAACCATCCTCTTATTATTCAATAGGCAATTGTACTGGACATGCCACTACAACCAAAGATAACACAGAGACATTGTCTTATAACATATTGGATAGAAGAGACTTCACAGAGTCCAATGTTTTATCCATGTAAGTCAAGATGAAGTTCAAGCCAGTGTGCAAACCCATTAGCCACCTAAGAAATTTCATGGAGCACTTGACTTAAAGAGTTATCATTAACACCACACTTGTCTTTCCCTTGTTCCCCATGCCATGAGTTTTTGAGATTTGGCTTCAATCCTGTAAGTATATATCTCCATTTCATTTTACACTTTTGCCTATACTACCACTCCCAGGAAACTACGTCAACATTCATGATGCAATTTATACAGAGGAACAATCCCACCACCTTAGTCTGTATTGTTTTCATGTAGAGCATACATTATGTTGTTTTGCAAAATTTATAAACACAATGGCAAACATTGCCCAGTTTGTCTGTGGGTTGGCAGACACACCTACACTCATTAGACCAAGAAAAGAATGGTTTTCTATGAGGTGAATAGGTAGATCAAGGGCAGCAATTTTCAAAAACTATTAGGATTAAACTCTCTAGCATTTGAATCTCTTGCTTTTGCCTGTGGTTTGCAGTGGTCTGCATTGGTGGCGGTGGGGGGGAGTCCAATATGTATGACCTCTTTTTTGGACAGATATCATTTGACAAAGCTATCCAGAGGGTTAATCTAGCCAAATATTTACCTGGATGTTATCAACTTGTTATGGTTAGGAAAATAAAAGTAATTTCAAGAACAAAGTAGAAGGGCGCCTGGGTGGCTCAGATGGTTGAGCGTCTGCCTTAGGCTCAGGTCATGGTCCCAGGGTCCTGGGATCGAGTCCCGCATTGGGCTCCCTGCTCCTTGGGAGCCTGCTCCTCCCTCTGCTTCTCTCTCTGTCTCTCTCTCTCTCTCTGTCTCTCATGAATAAATAAAAATGAAAAAAAAAGAACAAAGTAGAAGATCATACTCCCCTTTAAAATAAAAAGAGTTTTTAAAATCCAATGGTTTCTTTTTTAGCCTCCTTCACTCCTAACTTACTTTACTTGGTTATTTTATCATCTTCCAACATATTTTCCCCAATATCTGGATGTAATGGAATCGAAAGATTCTTTCCTGGTTCCTTTTTCTGAAAGAGGTACATGTAGATGTGACTGGCCTAGTATGTCTGAAACAAGGCACAGAGCCTGCTATCCCACGGCATTGTTACAGTATGAAAATTTACCTTCAAGTAACTTGAGCTTGGGATTCAGCAATTAGCTGAGTCAGTGGAGGTCACAGAGAAATTCAGCAGTATCAACTACGATTAGTCAATTGAACAATGAATCAATAGGAATTTCTAAAAACTCCTACAAGTTTAGAAATTAGTTAGCACTATGAGATTTAAAGAATAATACCATCTGGTCCCGTCTTCAAACAGATCATATCCTAGGAGGGGAAATATGATCAACACCAAACTTTCATTGTCTCCTTCACCAGGCCAGTTATTATTCTCCTGTTGGTAGGAGAATTCACCACCCTCCAGTCTTAAGATAGCAGAGCTTTGAAATCAGCACATGTCACTACAGAAATATAAGTATTTGGCTCCCCAGGGCTTCCTGTTCCAGTCTTAGCCCACAAGTAGCATTTCCAATTCTCTGAATTCTCCCTATTCTTTCATCCTTTCTATTATTTGGATACTGGTCTGTCTTCTCAACTTGAAAGGGCAGGGAGATGGGAGTATGAGGGTTCCCTATGAGTGCTAGAATGATAAACTTATTCATAATTGTACCTTCTACCAACTAGCATTTAACAAGTCACCAAGCTCATAATTGTTACTCAAAGAGAAATTGTTTTAAGATTTGAAACCAGGAAAGAACAATGAACACTGTAGATGTCTCAAAAGCTGGATGCAGGGGAATGATGAGCAAATGCAGAGAGTTTAAGGAAAATTTACCATTTGAGCCTATGAAATCAGATTGGAGGGTGGGAGACTGGAGGCAGGCAGGTTGGCAGGGACGGGACTATCATGGACTTATTAGCCCTGAGATGAAGAAGCCCTAAATTAGGACAAGGAAAGTACTCAAGAATGTAAGAAAATTTGGGGTGGGGGTGGGAAGCAGTAGAACTTGATGACTAGCTGCCATGATGGGAATGGGACAAGCAAGAATAAAGACAGGAGGAACATTAGAGATGACTTCAAAGTTTTGAGCTGCCACAACTCTGAGACTAGTGTGCCATGGCAGAAACAAGGAACTTGGAAGGGGAACTGGTTTTGTGGGGGAGAGATGATGAGCTCAGTTAGAGACTGTTGAATGTGAGGTGTTGGGAAGACTTTCAAGTGAAAACGACCAGTGAGCAGTCAGAGATATGGGAATAAACCTTGAGCAAGGGGCAGGATGCGAGCTGTAAATCTGTGAGTCATCAGCCCCGAGTGCTCGCAGCCGTGAGAATGGAGACAACGTCCACATACTGTGATGCCAGCAAGAAGAGTAGAAGACCAAGGATGGAGGCTTGGGTCATGGGACATGGGGAGGAACAAGAGGCAGATGGGAAACTTTAGGATAATTGGAAAGTTAGCAGGGAAATGAGGAGAGGAGAGTGCAGGAAATATGAAAGGATGAAAAATTTCCAAGAAGCAGGTGGGAAAAATAGCAAGGGCTGTGGAAGGGATAGAACAAAATCAAATGGAAGGACATTGGATGTTACAGTAGCAGTTGATGACTTCTAGGAGCCAATTTGGGCAAACAGGTGGGGGTGGGGATTAGACTTCAGGGGATAAAGAGGGATTAGGAAGAGAGGAAACAGAGATTATGAACTATATTTTTTTTAAATGTCAGTGAAAAACAGCGTTATAGCTGAAAAAGACAAAAATATTATTTCTGAGAAACATCCTAGAAAATATTTTATCATATTTGTTAAATGATGTATTTAATTCCTAAATCTCTTGCCAACATGGAAACTAGAGATTCAAATGGACTTTGGCTATCTTTGAAATGGAGCTTATTCCTCCCTCCACTGCACACGTGCGCACACGCACACACACTCACACTCATATTTGCATATTTACACACACTCACTTAAAAAGTTCACAGACCCCTTCTCATGCCACAAGAGTCACACTTCTCAGAATTGGGGTTTCTACATAAAATCAGCCTGAAACTTGCCACAAATGGGCAATCTGAACCTCTAATGATATCAAGGCTAGGTAGCAACCATTGCCCAAAGCTGCGTGTCCCTCACAAGAATGCTCTTATTTGAGCATTTTATCTCAGCCTTTGCTCTGGTGTTCACAATCTACCTTTTGTGTAAAAAGGACTTCATGTTCAGTGTTCATGTTTATCCTTTAACTAGCCAAGCCATATTAGGGACTTAAAAAAAAACAACAACAACCCACTAATCCCATCATTGTTGAGTGGTCATTCCTACAGCAGTGGTTTCAATATAGTCCCTGAGAAGACTGAGGAGCCAAAGAGCCAGCTGCTAAGCCTGTGCCAAGGACCAGCAGGAATACACTGGCCAACATCTTCATTTTTCATTCAAACACCCATTTGTCTAAAGTCAGCCTGTCCCCTATTACCCTGCCCCTACCTTGTCCCAAAACATAAACACCCTATGCTTTTCCAAGGTTAGAAAAGATGTGACATGTGACCCTAGAACACATATTTATTGTATATGTGTAAGTATCTAATAGAATTTCAACTCTGGCATCTGTGATGTTGCTTGACCCTAAGCCAAACTTAGATTTGAATGTAGAATATAAACTTCTAGAAGTTTAGTTTGTAAAAGATAAACACTTTATCCTAAACCTGAGAATAGTAAAAACAGATGCTTTCAGATAAAGAAATAGAATGTTCTCATGATTTTGATTTGGGGATTTAAAAACTATTAAATTCTGACACACAGAGGAGTACACAACGTTGGAGCTTAATGAATTTTCATAAAATAAACATGCCCATGTAACCAACACCCAGGTGAGGAAATAAAACATAATCAGCCCCTTAGAAGCCCCTCTCTTGGCTCTTCCCCATCACTACCTGGCTGCAAGGAAACTTGACTTCTGAAATCATATATTAGTTTTACCTGGTTTTAAGTTTTGTAGAAATAGAGTTATAATGTACATATCCTTCTGTGTCTGGCTTATTTTGCTCAAGGTTCTGTTTGTGAGATTCATCTATGCTTTTGTAGTTGGTTATAGGTAGTTCACTGCATAAATATATTGCAATTTATTTATCTATTCCTCTGTTGATGGATATTGGAGGTGTTTTCATTTGGGGGCTATTGCAAATAGTGCTGCTGGGAACATTCTTGTACATGTCTTTTGATGCCCATGTGCTTTCATTACTCTTGGGTATAAATGTGGGAGTGGACTTGCCTGGCCATACAGCATGCATACAGTCAGCTTCAGTAGAGAGTGCCAAACAGCTTCCCAAGGTGTTGTCCCAATTTAGCCTCCTGTCAGAGTGTACTTGAACTCCAATTGCTCCATCCCATCACCAGCATTCAGTACTGTCAGGTGTTCTCAGGTTTTTTCTTTGTTTTGTTTTTGCCATGCTGATAGGTTTGGCCCTTTTTAAATTCTCTGCAGAGACCACAGTGTCAGGAACAACAGCACGATCATTCTTCAGCCTCCATGAACATTACTAATATGGAGCATCCCCTATTTTCAGAATTTGCAACCCTGCCAATGATTCTTCCTAATATCTGAAACGTCCTTTGTGTTTACATTGAATGGGGATTTTACCAGGTCTTTAGTTTAAAAGTCATACAATTCAAAAAGATAAACTGGAGTGCTAGAGTCCCTCAACTCTATATTCAGATGTCTTAAAAATAAATAAACAAAAGATAAGAAGGCAAGATGGGAAGGAAGGCAGGTGGACAGACGCTGTTGATTCTCATTAGCCAGAGTGATCTTGTGAACATGACTTCAATAACACAACAAAGGAACAGGTTCTCTAGGAAAATCTTTGATTTACTTTAGTTCCCTTACAAGTATATGTTATTCTTTGGGGATGACCATGCTAAAAAAATAATTTTAATTAAATGTGTGTGTATATACACACACACACACACATATATATATACATATTTATATACATGTAAAATAAAGTGTAAATATAAAAAAAAATAAATGACATTAAGACACAGACATTAGGCAATTTCAGACCACACATCTCTCCAGCATGTTGGAAATTGCTTGATTGGGATGATGGTTGTTGGGAATGCCCCTGAAATGCCTGTAATCTTCATAGTTATCACTTGAGCTAACCATGCACAACTCCTCAAAAACCCCCCAAAAAATTTAGGAGAAAAGCAAAGGGAAAAGCCAATTCCAAAGCCAACTTCCTAAGAAGACTCTCAAGTCATGGTTGCTCTGCCTCCCTGAGCTCCAAACGTGCAGAGCAGACCAATCTCCTCCCCAGATCCCTGAACAAATGGGGCTCGTCCTCAGTCCTCCAAGCACATGCGGGGGTCAGCCCATCAGAGCAGCAGTCCTCCTAGTGTTAGAGCCTGGGTGTACCTGTAAGTTTGCCTAAAAAGGGTGCAAAATTCAGAAGGGCAGAGCCCAGGTCTTACTCATCTGAGGAGTTGCCCAGAGTCACAAGTACTTTGCAGGCACAGAGCAATGTCCAAGAGAACTTTCTGAACTGCCCCCAGGCCAACTGTGTTCCTACTAAGAGTATTGAGTTGTCCATAAGTTAAAGAAAGTGGGTATTGTTTTCCATAATGTGGAACCATTTAGTTCATCATTTTGGATACTTCCACCATCCCAACACATACATATCCATATACATGCACCCCGTCCTCCAGCTATTCTCCCTCGCCTACAAATAACACACAGGCACTGCAAAATCACTCTCCTTTCCTTGATAATTCACAGCCTGGCTAGCTTCACCCCACTGAGAATGAGCACACAGCTAAAGTGGTGTGGTGGAAAAGGCCAAGACTGACACAGGCGCTGTGAATTCTACTCCTATCAGCCCCTAACAGGCTGTGTGGCCTATGTCTTTCGAGCCTCATGTTTCTCATGCTGTAGGTCTCTCAGCTTCCTTCAATATTACAGATGTGCATGTCTCCATAATTCCTCAGACCCAGGGATCATCCAGTGCTCCTCTTCCCATTTCCACCAGGACACTGTTGCAGCCTGAGAAGTTCCTGATTTTCTGTTTGCTCAACCGAGTCAGTTACATCCAGGATCAGTCTATTAAATCAGAGTGTGGGAAGAATGCTTCTTGTCTGTTTTGGCAACAAGACACTTGGACATAGGAACTCAATAACTGGACTTACAGCACTCACAAGTCATTCTCCCTTTCCAAACCCAGCCTGCCTTGCTAATAGAACGCAGGGAAGGAGGAGACCCTTCAAACAGGAACAAGAAATTGCACACTAGAAACCCAGCAGGTAAAGAGTTTATAGAGAGCTCAGCAATGCCACCCCCAAGCTGCCCCCCCTCCCCGCCCTTCTTGTAGCTGAAGAACCATAATTTTCTAAATTACTTTTTGCCAGATTGCTGCACACAAGAACAGATGAGGTCTTGGCTTTCTCCTAATCCCGAACAGGTTGAATCTTAAGAAGTCTAAGTAGATTTTCTCCTCAGAGCTGTCTGATCCATGATGAAGTCTGCAGCAACCCCATGTGTGAGCCTGTTTGCCTTTTCTCCAAAAGCCAGGACAAAAGAAGGCACTCTGGGTAGCCAAGAGACATGCACTGAAGTTTCCTTTTTCAGCGCCGAGTAAAAGCCTGGATGTGGAGACTGATAGAATGTCGACTGAACAGCAACAAAACAGTCAATGAAGTTGGTTCCCTTCCAAGAAGCACGGGTCTAAAGGTGTGCCTGGATATTTCAACAAGATACCTAGAGGGAATTCCAATGTACTTCCTCTTTTGGAAGAATAAAACAGAAAATTAATTCCGGCTTCTAAGAGCAGGAGTAAGACTCTGATCAGAGCATGATTTTTTTTTTTCTTTTTCTTTCTCTCTCTCTCTTTTTTCATTCCGGGCTGAACAAGGCCAAGCACCAGATGTTCAAAGTGGTAAACTGTTGGAGTTCTCTGCAAAAGCTCTTCAGCCAATTGCACTTGGGTGGTGGTTATTCCTGCTGCTCTCCTGTGGCCCCCCCATATTGTTGTTGTTGTTGTTGTTGTTGTTGTTAAGGTTAAAGTTCAACTCCAGCTAAAGCTGCATTCAGAGAGTGGGAGTAAATGTCTGGCCACAGAGAGAAGTGGGGAGGGTGACTTTCTCTGTAGTTGTGTGTCCTAGATTTTCTGAAATGATTACATTCTGAGGACTCAGAGGCAGCTCACACTTCAAGTCTGAATGCTGACTCATGTCCTCCCCTTCAGGGCAACGGAAAGGAAGGGTGGAGTTGGAGGATCTGGGTTGGGGAGCAGGCTAGGAACTGACTTGGGGCTGGTGGGGAGCTGAGAGAGAGAGAGGGAATGAGGACACCGGCAAGACTCTGCTTCTGAAGGCAAACCTTCCTTCTGGTTTTCAGCAAGACTCGTGAAACTGGAGGGAAGAGTCGGCAAAAGTTGTCCCGCCGGCATTGTTTCGTCTTTCCTAGCCTGATCCATTCCTTGTTTTCTTCTGAAATCTTTGGGACTCGTACAGCTAATAAAGGGGGAGGAAAAATATCAAAAGGCTATTTTTGTCTTGATTGCAAGGATCAGTGAAATGAGTCAAATAAACTGAGGGAAAAAAATCCCCCATAACTCAGGCTGATCCAGAAGGAAATCTTTGCCGAGACTTCGAATTGTCATTTCCTCCAATGACCTAAATGGGTTCATGAAAGTTTGGGTCCTTCAAGCAGCTGGCTATCCACAGGGACATTGAGTAGCCTACTCGTCTCAATAGTCAGCAGTTTGATGGTGTCATTTGTCTGACTATTCACAAGAAACACACACACATGCACACACACACTCTTTCCTAATCTCAGGTACTGTTGGAGTTCTTCCATTAGGAAACCCATCAGTGGTGGGTCCAAAACCCATCTTACCTCTGGTGACCCAGAACAGTTTCAAAAACTAGCATTTTATGTTACATGTACATACAGGTGTGTTTTCCACAGAAGTGATGCGTAATCATTTGGGGTGGTTTCATTGCACTCAGATACTCCTTTTGTGACCACTGATTCATTTATTCAACAAATATTTATTCTGTGCCTACTGTCAGGCACCTTGATGGGAGCTGAGAATGCATGGAGGTCATGTCTACTGGGAAGCCCTAATATAGGCATCTATATTCACACATTGACACACCAATGTATGTATTTAAACTACAGGTTGTTTGGGTGTTGTGAAGGAATTGAACAGGATGCAGTGATAGGACTGAGGGAGGAGGTGGAATCCGCTAATCAGCTGTGTGAAGAAAAAAATGACCAACTCTGTTGGGCTGGAGAAAAGTGCTCAGATGGGGTCTCTTTCATCTTTACAAACCCTGTGCCCAGCCTAGCACAGAGCAGACATTCAACTGTTTAACTGGATGCCTCTCAGCTTCACCCACACTCACTACGATGCTCTTAGGGCTGACAATCAGTCAGAGTGCACTGGCTGTACTAATTGCTCGGTGGCTACTGCTCAGAGACTCTGAAACACCCTCCTCTACCCCCCTACGCCCAGACCAGTCTCTAAACCCGCCCACAGGTGAGCAACTAAAGGGGGAATGGATCCCCAGCACAGATTCAAGACCCTGCTCTACTACTCCCACTGCACTTGTTCTAGTGCACGTGTGCTAGAGCTGTCTTGGTTGCTAAATATTTCAGGGGTAAGCCCTGCTGTCAGAACTTGGGGTGGGAAGGGGTGTGAGAAAGTCCATGTTCATCTGGCTTAGAGACAGCCAGCTGTCTTGGGGGAAATGGCTAGGATTTGGCAATACTGTGCCCCTTTATCAGTCTCATTACTGCCATCAGAGAGCATCTCCCCACCCCAAGTCCTGCAATAGAATGGTAGAAAAATGAAATAGACATGGTTTGTGACTTTTTAGGTTATGTACCTAAAATGCATAAGGCAGACTGTGTGCAAAATGTACAAAGAGATAAGACATTTGTTTGATCACAGTAAGTTCGATTTTGGGTAAAGACAGTTGTATCAAAGTTGACTGTTCCTTACTCAGAGCCTTACTATCTGTAATAAGTCAACCAAACAGTGAAATTCTCTTCAACTGTAGGCAAGGAAGAAGCAGGAATAGAAAAAAGATCTGTTTAATTATCCTTTTCCTATATAAATATAAAACACAGATTTACATGTTTAATATTAAAATATAACTATTAAAATAATAGATAAATCCATCTTTAAGTTTAGGGGCTTAGAATACAATTCAAAGTGAAATTTGAGAGATCTATAAACAATCACAAGTAAATCATCTCGCTCTCTGTAGCCAGTAAGTGCTGAACTGAAGCCTGGTTTTCTTTTTTCTGATTTAAGAAAGCTCTTTCCAATGCCTGCTACTTCTTTCTGCTGCAGCTCCTGGTCCAAGGCGTCACTTTTCGGTTAGACTTTAGGAGACCCATGGGCCTACCAGTCCTCTCCCTGCTTGGCGCCTCTCCTACTTCTCCCTCATGGAAAGAAAAACATCTCTTTCCTTTTAGGCAGCTCAGCTGAACTCCATTCTGCTTATTCTCTTAGCAGAGGAGGAAAGATCAGAAAACACAAACCACTGGGTCCTGACCATAATGTAAGTCCTTCCTGGTGGCATCCTTCTTATCAGAAAAGAAAAAAAAAAAAATGAACCTCTCTTCAATCCATTTCTCCAGTTTTGTTGGAACTTTGTGCCTTTAAGATCAGAGTGCTTTGTATGGAGCAGAGAAGAAATCCACTGGGAATAGCGGGAACAAGCCATCTGAAATCCCATTAGTACTCCACGACTCCCATCTTCATCGCTCTTGCCTTCCCCAGACCCACTTCTTTTTCTTCTCTTCTGCCTAGTCCTCTACACCATAGTGGGATTGCTCAATTCAATTACTTCAGTTCACTTCAATTCAACCCATATTACTAGGTGGGAGGGGGTCTGTGAAAGTACTTTGTAACAGGAGAGTGCTCTACAGATATAAGTTAGTATTACTAAGTACTCATTATGTGCTACTCTTCGCTGGGTTGTAGGTGGGGTGGTGAGGACAAAAACAGATGAAAAGCCTTTACTGACATTCCAGAAAAATATGACATCTTCAGCAAGAATTACAGACAATAGGTCATGAAAGTGGTCTTCCAAACCTACTGGAGAGTGCATTTGAATGGACCTAGAAAGACCTGTGTGACTTCTGCTGGGAAAAAGGGTAAGGGCATTGAAAAACAACATAATAGATGGTATACCCTCTTGTTTAGGAAGAAAGAACCATCAGATCAATGATAAACCTGAGAGAGGAGGGTGAATGAGGATTCTGGTTATTTAGTTGTACCCTCAATCCTCCATGATGCTGCAGTGTCCAAGTTTCATCTCTGTTTTGAAAGAAGTCAAGTTACACCTGAGGTCCTTGAATCAATATGACAGAAGTTCACCTGTGTACAAAAAGATCAGTCCCCTTCAGTGTGCTTGAGGACTTGAAGAGACTAAGGGTTTTGCTGAGCCATAGAGAATAGCCTGGGAGTGGGGGTTGGAGGTGACATTCTTTTCTAAGTAAAGTGCAAACACTCCCTTATAAAGAAAGGTGCATTTGGAAGGAATGTGGTCCTCATACATCACCTGTGATTAGCTTTTGGGCAACTTTCATGGACAGGAAGGCTTCCATTCAGGAGCAGACAATTCAGCTGATTACCTTGTGTGTCTTAGGTCATCCCCTGAGAATGGGAACAATGGCCCTTGGACCTGTGGAGGAAACTCAATCAACCAACTCAGGTGTGCAATGAAGCATTTGAAGAGCCACTGAAGATGCTGTTTACTCTCAATGGGATTTTTTTTTTTCTTTTTTGGATGAAGGTAGATAACATGATGCCTTTTACTAGAATCTGTATCTGGGAGATTTTTGTTTTTCTGTTTGGGGCTTTTACCAGTTTGGAGGACTGGTAAAACACAAAACCCCTATTTACTTTCTGTCTTGGAAGATGCTGTCAGCTCTGTGTGGAGCACTTCCTAGAAAATGCTCCCCTCCCCCAGCCCAGTAAGCCTCTTCAGTTTGGCTACAGAAGGATGTTTACCTCTGACACTTACCATCAAGGTTCAAACCTTGTCAACCTTTTACCAGCCCTGAACACACAAAGCCACACTCCCCTAAAAGGGCCCTGAGCTCTCCCAGATGCATTTCAGTGACTTCCCCCCACAACTTTTGCATTTGGAGAATTGCAGAGAACCAGATCTCATGCCCATTTGAGAGAGTTTTGTCAGCTGTGATTTTCCTAAGTCAGGTATCCATAGTCAAAGACAAGAGCAAGAGGAAATTTTAGCCCAAACATTAAAGAAAAGGAAAGGAGTGGGTGAATTTAGAATTACTGCAAAGTTTTAGCTTTTCTAAGAGAAAGCAAGGACAGAAATGTAATTAGATTCTAATCTAATTCTATCTACTTCCCTCCCTTTCTCACTCATCCAGAATCACTACTTCTTTAACAATGTTGAAAAACTGAGTATGTCTAACATATACTCCCATTGAATGATTGAAAATGGAAGCCAGAGGGGGAAAATATTCTCAAAATCTCATTCAAAGCAAAACTAGAAACCAAGATGTATAAAAGAACTAGAGTGAAATAAATCTCCAGAAGATGTAAAAGAGAGGGAAATCCGGGCAGTTGTAAAACTCTCCCAGATCTACAATTCAATGTGTTTAGCTGGCTAGTTATTCTGAAATTAGATCTGCAAATAAAGAACCAAAAAGACAGATGGTAGGATCAGACGGCACGGGCAGTGTTTCTGTGCCAAAAGACCTGGTAGAGAGGGAATGTTCATCATTATTCTCAAATGGTGGGGGGGGGGGGGGGGGTAAAAAGAGAAACCCTTCTGGCATCTACCCACACAGAAAATTTTTGTACTTCTTACCATGGAAATATTAACTTAGAGGAAAGGAACAGAGCACTGGGGAGTTCCATCCCAAAGCCTTTCTGAAAGGGAAATGCCCAGAAGTACAACCAGAAAGGCAGACTGGCAATTGGATTTGTGCGGAATCAGACACCAGATGTGTCTACACAAGCTGCACTTACTCACCAGGGATTCAGGCAGATCACTTTCTCACCCCATGAGTTACAGCCCTCTTGGCCACCCCCAGTCCATGGCCCACTTGCCAAGCCCTCAGCAGAGCCCCTGGTTTACTGAAATACCACATTGCTGCACCCATCCCTGCTCAAAACATGCAAACTCCCTTCAGCATCCTACACATCCCAGACAGTCTCAGCCTAGTTGCCCTGCTTAAAGTCGCCCTGCCCTTCTTGGATCCCTCAGGGGCAGGACCCAGGCACTAAAAACCCTTGGGGACCGCCACTATTCTGAAGCCAAAGTCCTTCACCCCAAAATAAATCTCCAACTTTCTCTTTCTAAAGTCCCATGAAACAGAGTTGGATGGGGTAACTTTGCAGGATTGCTAATGATCTTTCCCCATATGCAATTTCTCCACATTTCTTTTTGTTCAAGGAGTAGAATTCATGAAAGCATTTGCATTGGATTTGGCATCCATTCCTTTCCCTTTACAAATATCATTATATTCACCACAGGTTGATGGCTCATCACAAGGGAATGTGGACATGGAGTACTCTTAGAGCACCCCGCCAATTCAGTAATATGTTTTCTTCAGGTTCCAGGTGCCCATATGCTCCAGGTTCAAGGTAAAGTGAAGAGACTGAGAAAGAAACCACAACGCATGTATTCCTTCCCCAGTTCCAGGAGGGCCCCAGTTCCATTGCGTGCTTGGGACTACATAATCATTCAATCTAAATGTTCGTCAACAGATGGAGATGAATAATTCTCACCATGGAGCTCATAATGATTTGAAAAGGAGGTTGTACTGAGATGAAAGGCACTGACAAAGAAACATCTTTTTGTGGAGAGGAGGACTTAAGTGACAATGTTTAAAGTCCTGAGTTCCAGGCCCAACTTTGGCTCTAACTAGCTGTCACAGAATTTTTCTGGATACAAAGATCTCATCTGAAACACAAAGGGGGTAAATTAACAGGTTTTTTCCACAGTTAAAAGTTCATGACCTGTTTTCTTCATATAAATATTTAATTATCCAATTTTCCACAGCCACTCGAACTGACTCTGCCCAGCCTACTGCAGCCATGGTTATGCCAACTGCCTCGACAAGGGGGGCAACTAGTTCCTGAGAGCTGCGCTTTTGCTGTGTTCCAAAACCACATTCGGCTGTCTCTTTTATTAATTACTTGCATCTCTTCTTCCTTCTGTTAGTACAGATCACTCAGAGTTAACTCTCTAGTTGATTAAGCCAAAAATCACGTGGCAGCTGTGCATTCTGGAAGGTTTGCCTCACACATAACAATAGGACATTAGAGCATTGAAGAACCTTAGGAACTATCAAAATGAGTGGCCTCCAGAATACCAAGGGGATATATAGGAAGATCCATTAGAATGTAGGAAAAATACTACATCACCTGTTTTTATTTATTTTGTCATACCCCTACTAAACTTCTATTATTAGAGTATGTTTTATAATGTATATAGGATATCAGACACTTATAGATTCATATTATTTGCAAATTAGCATACATTTATTGAAACATGCATACTAACTGCTTTTGTTGTTGTTACTTATAGGAGTGTGTGATCCAAAAAGTTCAAAGATTAATTACACCAAGTTCTGTCCACCATCATTTTTTGTTAATAAAGTTTTATTGGAATATAGCCATGCCCATTCATTTACATAGCATCTGTGGCTATTTCCACACTACCTCAACATAATTCAGTAGTTGCAGCAGAGATGGTATGACCCACAAATCTAAAAACATTTACTCTCTGGTCCCATACAACAAAAATTCACTGACACTCGATCTAGATTAACAACTTGATTTCTATAGATGAAGGAAGTAAAGCCTAGAGATGTGGACTATATTGGCAAAGCGGAATTAGAACCACAAGTCTTCTTCATAGCATTCTTCAGCTGATGCTTTGTGCATGATACTACACTGTCATCCTCATACCTTGTGTTCCTTCAAGTCTTTTGACATCTAAACTAATATATTACTAGACTAAAATTCCATTTTACCCACAAAGGCTGCTTCTACCTGAGCTCCCCTTTCCCCTTTCCCCCAGGCTCTATTCCCGCCCCCCACCACCACCCTGGGCTGGGTTGTGTCAGCTTCTCTTATGCCCCACTGGCAGCCTGCCCCCTGCCAAAAGATGCTGTTCTACTGCTCATACGCTCTTTAGCTCAAACAGAAGATCCCCTATTTTTTTGCCTTCCCTTTACACATTCTAATTAGTATACTATATTTCTTGAACTACCTGGAAATGCAGCGACCAATAACATGTTTACTTATTTGGAATATCTGGCAAAGATGCTAATACTAAGATAATGAAAATCAGTCAGGACTCTCCAACTGCGGGATCATCAAGGGGTCATGCTCTGCCCACCCAACATACACTTCTTCAAACACGTGAATTTTGCAGTCAGAGTCAGCACCAGCAGCAGCATCACGTGGCAATGCATTAGAAATGTAAATTCTTAGGTCCCACCCCAAAACTACAGAATCAGAAATTCTGGGGGTGAGCCCCAGAAATCTGTGCTTTAACAAGTCCTCCGGTTGAGTCTGATGCTTGCTGAAGTGTGAAAAACATGAATTCAAGGAATGTGGCATCACCACCAAGGACCAAAAGCCAGAAGGGAAGGAGCCCTTCTAGCACCAGTGCCTCATCTGAAGTCCCCCTCCTGCCAGCCCTACCTGCATCGTTACATTTGCATAAGTTCCTGGGAGAGACACTACTTCTGTAAAGGTAAGAAGGAGTTTTGGGTGCTTAATGGAAAAAGACATTGCAGCTTGCCTAGTGATCATCGTGCTTCACATCAGTTATGATCACGTTGCACTGCTGGATCACTCCATTTTTAAAAATATTTATCAAGGACTATGGGGTTGCCTGGGTGGTTCAGTTATTTAAGCATCCAACTCTTGATTTCTGTTCAGGTCATGATCTCAGGGTCATGAGATTAAGCCCCGAGTTGGGTGCCATGCTGGGCGGGGATTCTGCTCACGATTCTCTCTCCCTCTTCCTCTGCCGCTCCCCCACCCTGCTTGCCTGCTCTCCCTCTCCCTCTCAAATATATATATCAAGGACCTAACTAAATACAAAATTCTATGTAAAAATGGATTGTGTACATCTTCTCAGTAAACATTTAACCAATACTATGGAGCTTACAGTCTGATGAAGGAGATGGATTTTTCACTAAAAAAAAAAAAAAAATCACAGATATTTTGAAAATCCAAGTCAGGTCCTCTGAAGAAAAGGAACAAGTTGCCACATGAATGTATGTATCATGGAGGAATTTGACCCAAATGGGAGAGTTGGGGATGCTTCCCTGGAGAACCGACATTGGAGATAATCTATGGACAAGATTCAAAGTGGGAGAAAGCACTGTGCCCTAACAGAAAACAGTATGTGCAAAAGCCCATAGCAGAAGAAGAATGATATTTTAAAGAACTGAGAGCAGACCAGTGGGGCTGGAGCACAGAGTGAGTGTAACATAAAACAAGGCAGGGGAAGCAAGATGCACCCACACTAAGGATTTTGTTAATTGTTCTAACAGTGAGATCACTCTGGCTGCTGTGTGGAAAACTGTAAGGAAGCTAGAATGGAGTGACCTTCATAGTTGTCCAGGCCAGACATGAGGTAAGTTAGACCAGGGAGAAGTACACAGATTTGGGAAGATAAGTAAGCAATAGCAATAGTTTTGGTGACAGGGGGTGTGAAAAAGAGGAATTTGTCAAGGAAGACTCCTTAGTCCTGGGCATAAGAAACTGGAAAACTTCTTGCAGATATAGAGACACTGAAAGGGCAGCAGATAGGGTGGAGTTGGGGCAGGTATGGGAAGTCTGTGGCGTCTGGTTTGAATGAGCATGTTTGCTATTCCTTTGATATTTACAAGTAGAGACATCAGGTAGGCAATAGTAGAGTTGTTCTGGAGTGCAGAAGAAAGACATGAGCTGGACATATAAAATTGGTATTCATAGGCAGAGGGATGATAATTAAAGCTATGGATTCAGATAAAATTACCCAGGGAGAGTACAGACAGTGAGAAAAGAAAAGGGTCTGACAGAGAAAAAATCAGGACAGGCATTTCTGAAGTAGCCCCCTGAAATGTTCGAAGGTTGATGATATAAACCACCATCATCACCCCCCAACATGTTTCTCAGTAGAGGCAGATGGAAGAGGGAACAGGCCAACTGGAGGAGTTCATTATCTGATTTTTTTAAATATAAAATTGGCATATAACATTATATTAGCTTCAGGTGGACAACATACAGATTATGTTTCAAAGGCAGTGAACCCATTAATTTTTCTCATATATCTAAAATAATTACATAGGAAATGGTCAAAAGGGGGAGGGCCTTAGACTTCAAGAGGGAAGAGTTTATTATAGTCTCAGAATTTTCTGGTCAGCCACAAAGGATACTCTGTGCCTGCTCCATTCATTTTGCAGGGTCCATGCAATCCATGAGTAGGGAAAGGCAGGCGCCAAGTCCCAAGGGACTTGTATGTTTGTTTGGAAATCATGACAAAACTTCACACTAACAAGCATTTCCAAATGAAACTATTACAGAGCTATACAAGAGAAAGAAAAAAATCACATTATGAAATTATACAGGAGTTCAAGGAGACCCAAATGTACTTTTCCTAGAAGGTTCTCAGTTGCTTTTGCTAATTAGACAAACAGTTCTGCTCCATAAATGCAGGGTGGAGAATGAAGCAGAAATTACTGTGTTTTTCTCCTCATCTGCAGAAAAGGTCACTGAAGCGGAGAAGTTCTGCACCTAATGCAGTTACTGAACCTAAAGACACCGAGCCATCAGGAAAAGTGCACCTGGGAAGGCTGAGCACCGGGAGGAATCAGACAGCTGTGTGTGGTGTGGCCGGAGGTAAGCTGAGCAGGGGAGATTCACAGGAAACTGTCCACAGAGTGAGAGAGATTGAAACTGACAAGACTTCTCTGAAAGTATACCCACAGAACTGGCCAAGGGTTCCTAACAGAGTGTTCCAACATACATAATTGTGTGTGTGCGTGTGTGTGGCCAAGAAGGAAATCTAAGGAAGGTAGTGACAAAAGAATGTGTGTGATGGAATGTCTCAAGAGAACACATCTTCACCAATGTAACTATACTTTCTGGGCAGTAACTTGGACTTCTCCAGGTCAGTTATTCAGACTCTCAACCGATCTTCATCATCATCATCAAGAGCACCCATTTAAGTGGGAGCTTCCCAGAGGACTACGATCCACAGTCTTGGAAAAGACGACCAAGGAATAGGCCCTGTAAGAACAGACCACTTGGGCCCATTATGCTCTTCCAGCTGAGGAAAGCATGGCACCTGGCCTTTCTACGCTGTCTCCACCTTCTCTCCCCAATCTAGGTCACTAAAGGTGAACACACAGGCAAGCTCCTCTGATGGATACATACCACAGACTTAACTTTCACCACTGATCTGGGGAACAATTTCTCAGCGCACCACACGGGGCGTTCGGCAATTCCCTCTTTCAATATAGATTTCTGAAGTTGTGTGTTCACTTAGGGTTCATACACTTCATAATTCTCTCTGTTTTATAGAACTAATTGCTGCCATAGCCATTTCTACACCCTTAGGTGTCATCACAGTCTTTTTCTTAAAAATGTGAGCGCTTGTTCAAACTGACTTCAGAGCTATAATTTGTGGAACAGACTGAGTCACTGATCTCAGCTGGCTGCCTTTGTCCTGCTTGGTGTACTTCCTTCTTTTCTAAAGGGAATTTTCTTTGAAGAAAAAAAAATCACTTTTAGATTACTTGTTACAGAACTTTTTTTGAAAGGGAGTTTTCTTGGGAAATTATATGAATCCAATGTTGAGGCTCTCAGAGAGCAAAACTACTACTCTTTGATATATGTTGTGAACAAAAGAGCTAGAGAAAAATCGTCTATATGGAAATTGTTTTTTAAGGCATGTTAACACAAAAATTTTTTTCTGAATAAAATTGACTTGGGGGTTGGCCACTGCCTCGCCATTTAACTCCCCTTGGCCTCAGTATCCTCCTACCACAAAATAAATTGTTAGATAACGTAATTGTATTCTATCTTGCTGAGAAGAAACACAAAATGAAAAGTGTTTTTAACACAAAATTAAAAACAAGGTATGCTCTACTAAGGCAAAAAGAATCCCAATTTACAAGCCAATAAAATAAGAGGCAAATACAAATGTTATAAGTCATTTTACTGCAGGAGTCCTTTTCATAGCCAGTCCACGCAGAATCCCTCAAAAGGTGATCCAATTCACAAAATTGATCCAAATCACAAAAACTTATGAATTTAACCATTCTGGAGCTATTATACTGCTTGAGTATGATACCTCTCTATATATCCATCTGTATATCAAAATATATCAGATACATTGATGTTCTAGGCATTTCAGACATTATCCAGTTTAATCTTCATAACTTGGCATTTACAAATAGGAAAACTGAGGGTCAACTGGGTGACTGTTATTTGAACGCCCAGCCCAAGCCCATCTGACATAAGCATTTACACTAAAACTGTGCTTTGTAGACTTTGGTTCCAATGAGCCCTTACTTTGTCACAAAAAGAGATCTGGTCAAGTATATTTGTTCCTTTAAAATAGATGTTTGGTTTAAGTTCCTTTTTCCTCCATTCCTTCCCCCAACTCCTTTCAATTTTAATTTTTTTTTTCTCTTTTGTGGCTGGGTTTGATCTTAAACAGACTTCTCAGGAAAACTGTGTTCATGTAAAACTGGAAGGCCACAGAGCTTCCTGACTGGAATAGGCAGGTCATTTCTGAGGGTGCGGAGCTCTTGATGACGGGAGGTAGCCCACCTCAGTAAGTCCCGAGAAGGGATTTTCCTACATCATGTGTGACTTGTGGTGTATCTCCATACTTCACTCTCTCTAGTTCATGTAAAATGTTATGAAGCCTGTTTTCTTTTCTAAACGAAATTATAAAAGGATTTTACCTTCATTCCAGCCCACTTATTGAACATAAGTGATAACTAGGAGATTTAATATCATTCTACAAAAGCAATTAATCTAAATGGTTACTTCCAAATTGTTGTCTTCCCAGTTCTGGGTCTATAATCAAATGGAGACCTGCCCAATACTGGCCTCCAACGTCAGTATTTTTCCCGCACACAGAGCTCTTGGCACTGAAGCTGTGGTGACTCTGGTGCCCATGCCTTAGGAAAATTACCTTTTTTTTTTTTTTCTTTCTCATCTTTTCTTTCTAATCTGCTATTCGTAGAGTAATAGGAACCTTGAGAGCTTTCTATTATAGACCTGATTTTTAAAGGGAGAAGTTGGCAGAATATGATCTATTTGGACAGGATTTATTCTGAATGGATTTTTTTTCTGTTGAATATTCTGGACTTCTGACTGAAAATATCTTGGAAATCCCAAAAGTTGGCATGCTGGTGGCTTCTTTATGTTCCACATCTTTTCTAGCACATTGACGGTTGCTGCTTCCCATCTCTAGAGGATAATGGTTGGACCATGTTCCTTCAGCCGACATAACTGTCCTCAGATAAATAGCTCACACAGTGACACATCATCCTGACTGCAAATTATATTCACGGCTGTGAACTCTTCCACTAAACAACTTACTTCATTGACATAAATGGTATTTTCTTAGCCTGACCCAGCTGGAGCTGGAAGAAAATCCTTTTCAGAACATGTGTTTCTCTGCCACAGAGAAAGTATGAACCCAAAAGTTTGAAACTTGCACCATTTTGTAAGCCTAGGTCTCACATTACTCCAAAAGTCACAATATCTTGGGAACCAGGTGTGCAGTCAAAAATAACTGCTTTCATTTCTATAACACTTAGTGTCAACAAAACTCATTTACATACATTATTTCATTTGATTCTAACAATAAGCCTATGAGGTAACAGGACAAAAACTATGATTGCTATTTTTCAGATAATGAAACCAAGATTCAAATCTTACTATTATTATTTTGAAACAATAGTAACTAACATGGAATGGGGTATTTGGTACACAATGTAATTTCATACAAATTACCACAGTTGCATTGACAACAACACTACAAGGAAGTCAGACAAATACTATTATTCCAGTATTTTACATGAAGAAACAGATGAATGAAGGTAAACTTTATTACTATTTCTGCTAACAAAATGTCTCTACAGAGCTATTGGCAGAACACAGTCTCCTCAGTAACTGTCCCTTCTCATGGGCAGCTCTGTGCAGGGGACAGGCCAGAACTTGCTGTGACATGTTCTGCTTGCTAGCTCTAACTCCGCCCCTTTCCTCCCACTCAACTCCCAAACCTACTGGTGAGCCTCAACACAGCTGTGGAGAACAACTCAATTAGACATATTTTTATTGATAATTTGAATAAAAGTAATATAAATAACATTACTGAAATTTTGGAAAATAGAAGAAGAGAAAACCACCAAGAAGTCCCATGACCCTAACTAAACCTCTGTTGGTATTAGGTTAAGTTTCCTCTACCTTTTTTTTCCCCTATGCATCTGCTTTTCTCCTATTTGTAATTACATGATAAATTTGTATACATTTTAATTTTGCATTTTCAGTCAACAATTGTATCCTACACTATTCATTCATTTTAACGGCCGTTAATTCCATCAAGCAAATAAAATATAATGAATTTACCTGTTGGACACATGTTATTTCTGCTATTTCACGGGTGTAGCTTTCCTGATATTTTGGATTGTTCCCTACAGTAGATTCCCAGAAGTGGGACTACAAGGTCAAAGAGCACAGATATTTTTCTGGCTCTTGATAGCACCAAACCACTTTCCTAAGAGTTTGTCCTAATTTAAACTGCCATCAACAAAATATAAGAGATCGATTTCATTAAGATAATTATTGAGTTTTGATTTTTGCTATTTATTGTTTTATTATTTAAATTTGTATATTGCTAATCAGTACATTTCAACATTTTCTTTATTTTTGTATTTTTTTTTGAATGATCCGTTCATGACAATTAGACTTTAACAGTATCATTTCCTTGAATCGTTAAAACTATTACTAGTTCACAGGGCATAATTAGGAAAATAATTAGGAAAAATGATTTCTAAAGTCATAGTTAAATGATTTGGAAGTTCTTCCCCCCCAACCCCAGTGTTCCTCTCACATAATGTATCAGAGGTTGATTCATGCATGTGATGTGTGAAGCACAGTGAAAATCACACTGATATCCATAAATGATCCCAAACTAAAACAATGCCCTGTCTTCACATTTGACTGTTGTTCTCATTAATTAGCACAAAAAGGATAAAGATATTACGTCATGGGACCAAACCCAGGCCCTACATAGCAACTAGGTAAATCAAGTAAACATACTGAGCCTATGCCTTCATTTGTAAAAAGGAATAATACTAATCCCTACACAGGTCTATTGAAAGGACTGGGAAAACAGGTTTACATGTGTATATTAAAATGTGAGAAATGATCAATTTTGACTTAAGTTTTGAAACACAACTTTAAAGAGCTAAGAATCCCTAGTAAGATAATACCTGACACTAGACATGCCCAACATAGATACAACCTTCTCATTTTCTAGTCACTGAGGAGACAGAGCTGAGACACACAAGGAATAGATAATGTTTTCTTCTTCTACGTTTGAAGTCCAATATTATTAAGAGACTTTATAAAATCTACCAACCCTCATTGTAGCAACCCAACAGAGACTAGTCACTAGATAACTATGGTTTCAAGTGGTAAATGTCTGTTCTTCATTCTAGGCTCCCATGGGACCAGAAACTGTAGACTCTCCAATGTCTATTGCAATGCACAGCAGAGTAGGCATTCAATAAATATGTATTTACTGAATACAGAAACTAATTATATCAGAGTAACTAGAAGTTATTGACTCCTGCCTCAGGCTGAATAAATAGTCTGACAGGAGGAACTTACTTAGTTTGCTGAAGACATCTGTTTGAGGAGGAGTGGGAGTTAAATGACCTAACCTACTAGTATAAAAAAAACAAAAACACAAATTTAAACACCAAATATATGCAGTCTACTTAACAATAGCATTAAGGGGCCTCACTCTAGTGCCCTGGGTCTTCCAAAACATATAAATGCAAAGCACAGAGGAACCAGCTTGTGTTTGAAATCCCATCACTGTATCCTCTTCAAGGAGCAAATCCACTGAGCTTCATCAGAATAGTCAAAAATTTCATTTAAAAGGAAGAGGACTTAGTGTGACAAAAATGTATGTACCAAGGACAGTGAAAGGACCTAGTCCACTGACATGTTCAGACATTTTAAAGAAAGCTATTATTTCAAGCACATGTCAAGATGATGAGGAGGGGGTGTAATGAATTACAGAATAACCAGTGTTTATGCCTGAGAGGTCCTTGGGCCGTTCTGTGCCTCCTGGAAATTGTTCATGCGCACACGTCCTGTGATCATGGGGCTATGATGAGCGGATGCTGACAGTGTGACAGCAGAGGAAGGCATGAATCACCACTGCTCCATGTCGGAGACAGCTGAGCAAAATCAACTCTGTCTTAGAGATGGACTTCTTTTTCCACATTCTGCCTAAATTCTGTGACTTGGTGCTACAGGACAGGATAGGGAAAGAGTGGGGAACTAATGACAGATGAATTCCACTATTTTGGGAAATTCCACTTCTTCCTATAACTCAATCATTTGGGGTAATTATAATTTCTTAATTTGTACCTAACAGCTAATAATCTCCCACCTTTTCTCCATATTGATCCATTGATTTTTTTTTTTTTTTTTTTTTGAGAAGGAAAGAGAGAGAGGGCAGGGACAGAGGGAGAAGGTGAGAGAGAATTCCAAGCAGGCTCCACACTGAGCGCAAAGCCTGATGCAGGGCTCAATTCCACAACTCCAAGACCATGACCCAAGCTGAAACCAAGAGTCAGATGCTCAACCGATTGAGCCACCCAGGCTCCCCACCATTGATTTTTTTTAACTGAGCTTCCCAAAGTGCCCAGCATTGCATTTCTAAGATGGTTCTATCAATAGGAACACATTCATTTCTCCTCACTCCATGCTTTCATTGCATCAAGAACTCAAGATAGGAATGCCACCAGTCAAGGGAGAGTCAATAAGACTTGATGACTTTCTCCAATTTCTAAGAATTATCCACCAATGAATTTGACTGGATGATTGAGTCATAATAAGTATGTCACAGCATTAGAGATATTTTGTTATCATCACAAAATAATTGGAAAAGGTAGCCAGAAAAATGTCATTCCTGAACATAGTTGGAAATGTCCATCTTTGGCAGCATCTGTACAATATTGCTTGGCTGAGATGTTCTACCTGTCTTTAGCTGCAAAAACAGACTAAGAATCTCAGTTGAAGCAAAGAACTAGGAAAAAATGTGATATGCAAAACTGCCTAAATGCAAGACATTAGTTTGCTTCAAGTATTGGCATTATTAGATTGCAAAAGACTTTGCACCTCTTAATTCCTTGAATTATTTATGTCTAATTCTATGAGTGAAGTATAGCTATTCCAAATCTTATTGTCCATTTGAGAGAAGTTCTTAAACAAAAGCAGATGCACTCACTGTCATAGACACCAATGGTGGAACTGGTAACATTGGCCTCCTCTTACCTTCCCCTGGGTCCTTTCCTATCTAAGTCTGAAAGGCTGCTCCTGTCTAACGAATGGATAAGTTGGGGGAGACCAGTTAACTACAGGTAACCAAGAAGAAAACATCCGAAGAATGACATGAGGTAAGACATTTAAAGAGAGTTGATGTCATCTTCTGATGTCTTTCCAGTGATTTCCTTAGAAATCTGTCCATGATCACTCACATAGAGGCAAGGAAAAAAAAAAAAAAAAACAACCCTGGGGTTAGAGGAGGGCCTTTATCCACAGCTGAAACTGATGAAGCCTCCTGGCAAAACCCCAAAGCACTTTGTTTCCTGTCTTCTCAAAGTCTTGACCTCCAGTATTTAAGGAACCAATAACATGTTCTCATTTCTTGAGTTATTTTTCTCATGCAACCCATGGCAGCTGTTTGCCAGCTCAGCATTCAGACTAATTTGTTACAGAAAATGGGGTTAATGTGTGTTTACCAAGGTCTAAAGATTAGCAAAAGGCCTAAATATATATGTTATGCGCAACCAAATAAGATGCGTAATACTTTCATAGTTATGTGTATTGTAAAGTTAGGACCTTGAGATTCAGAACATTTAAATTCTAGATATGTCTCAGTTTCTGATTTGTTGTTCTGTTTTTCCTTGGAAAATAGCATGACAAAATATTCTGATAATGATTTAATTTAAACAAAAAACCTTCTGAAAAGAAATACAATTTCTGTACTAGCTACATATAACTACTACTTAAAAATATTTTTCTTACAGTAACCAAGTGATTTATATTCAGCTCAACAATCTTGCATACTTGTTTTGAGGACTTAAAGCTTCTGCCCAGATAATGGGAAAGAAAAGAAGAACACATATATAGTGTTCATTTTCTTCAAATACTATAATTTTGCAAGTGCTCATCTTACATATATCATGTTACTATCTGCCCCCACTTGAAAAAAGTATTAGTGGTATTCAAATACAAGAAGGAAAAACTGATATTTGATTGTCCCATTGTCAACTAAAATCCATTGGAAGCCACACATATTTACTTTCTTTACAAAGAAGTTCCGGGAACTCTCAAAAGAATGAACGAGAAAGCTTCCCAAGTAATAGCCAGCACATTGTTCCCTTGTCCTGTTGGCGGTTTTGCAGCACCAGCTGATGGGGGAAAAGGTATCGAGCTGTGGCAACATTTTCTCAAGTTTAAAGCCTTCTCAAATTTTGGAGTTTGGGTCCAACTTAAGTATTTTGGTGCATGATAATATATATCCTTGGCCAAGTGCAACTTCCCGTTTCTAAGAAGGGTAAAGGCTGGAACAGTATAGTAAAAAGGATCATAAGCCTTCTTGGATATCAAAGAGTGCTCAAAAAACCACATTTTGATGAGTTAAGTGTAAATGAATCAGAAACTTATGGCTTACATTTCCCTGAAAACACACATGGATTTTAAAAAGAAATGAATGAAAAAAAAATGTCCCCAACACAATACATTTGGTATATTGCCCACCAACGTTTAAAAGAAAATAATTCAATACTTGCAGCAGACGAGGGATAAAAGGATCTTGCAAGGCTTGGTCTGAGAGTACACGAATGTATCTCAGCTGTCAATAGCCCAGAATAAGTACCTTCAGGGCTACTTCCTATGACCCAAACCAATTTAAGCACAAAAGCACACACTTTTTTTTTTTAACTTAAAACAGTAAACAGTTCCTTTATTGCTTAACATTTTTTTCGGAGAGTAAAAGCTGAAAGACACCAACCAGTGGCAATGAACAAAGTAAAACATAATACATTATTCTCTACCTTAAAAACTCATTTATTCATTTTTTTCCACAAATATTTATTGAGCAGCTACAATGTGCCAAGCACCGTTCTGGGCTCGGGTAACTTAATGGTAAATATGGCAGATGAGGCTCTGTCTTTATGGAGTTTACTGTAACAGGAAACCTTCCCTGTCTTGTTGCTGTTGGAAGCAATTATATAGCAATTGTCAAAACTTGGATTTGGATGTTGGGGTGACTAATTTTGTGTACGTCCTGAACATCTGGGAAGAAGGAAGAGTAAAAGGTCCCAGAGGGCCCTGAGTGGATATTATAATAGGTAGGCCTCATGCTTACTTGGGTTGGCTTCCCAGCAAGGACACTGTTAACAAAATCATGTGAATTGATCTAATTTTCAGAGAGAAGCTGATGTTATAAAACAAAGTTATGGTCTTCATCAAGGGTCTCATTTTAATCAGCTATAAGTAATACAATTATACTCAATGAAACACAGATCTTTAACCAAATATCAATCAATTCAACAGGGCAAGTACTCAGATAGCATTTCATTTTTTTCCAGCTAACAAGAAGTGCTATAAGGAACAGGGAGCAGCAGACAAGGGATAAAAGGGATCTTGCAAGGATAGCGTCAGGTGTTGCCCAGCACTTAGATGCCCCGGCCTACATGGGTACCATTTAATGGCAAGACATTAAAGTAGATTTCCAAACTTCCAAAAGTTATCCGCAGCTTCCATCTTAAACCACACACCAACCCGACAACACTGTTGTTCCAAGTTCTGCCCTCCTGACCTCTATTTCCTTCCTTGTACAGCTCTACCAGTAGCTACACTTACCCAAATAGATACCACACTCCCTTGCCCCCAGTCTTCTTCATCTCAGCCTATGTGTTGCCTTCATTGTTATATCCCTGGTGCCTACTTCAATGCCTAACTCATAGCAGATAAAACATTTTTCATTGGATGGATGGATGGAGAGATGAGCTTCCCTGGAAAAGTTCCTGGTCTGTCAGAGGCTCCTGGTCTGTCAGAAGGTAATGCTTCCATGCTAACTCCTGGTCAGAAGCTCCTGCCCAATTGTTCTCATCAGTGAACCCCTGATAAAAGTCAACACAAGTGAACTTTATTGTCAAAAAGCCCAGAGTTCAAATTCCAATTCTCCTCTTTATTAGGTCTATTACCTTGGCCAGTCACTTTACATCTCTGGGTCTCAGGGCCTCGTATTACATATGTCTCCTCTGGTTGCTGAAGGTGGCATGAGATGGGCTCCCAAAAGCACTGGGCACATGCTAAACTCTCCCTTTCCACCCATCCATTTCCTAAGGTAAATTCAAGTCAATTTAGCTGGAAAAAAAACCAAATTTTATTTAAGAACTCCTGAGGAGGAGGGCTGAGAACAGCAGAGGAAGGGGTGGGGGGAAGGTCTCAAGAAAACTGTCACCAACATTTTCTTGAAAATGGCCGTGTCTAAGGAGGGTTGCCAGGGAGACCACTGGAAGGGAGCTGGGAAAAGGGGACAGGGTTGGTCCTAGAAAGTTTTAGACTCAGAATATGTCAAGAAGAAATGACAAAGTCAATGGTCTCCAAAGTGCATGAGATGACCCACTGCTTTAAAAATCTCTATTTATAGTTCTTTAATCCAAAAAGAAAAGCTTTTTATGAATTAAGCTTTATCAGTATCTTCTATAGGGGTTGGCACTGGCCTCCGCATTTTATCCATAGTCAAGAGGTGAAAGCCAAAGTGACAGCTCAGGAGGGGCCCCAAGGAAGAGGGTTCCCTTGATGGACAGTGGGGCCAGGGGATTGCAATGTATCACAGCTCACATGTGCCTGGTTAAGTGGCCTTCCAGCTCATATAATCTAGTTTTAACTAAGCTAGCCTTCTCAAAACAGTCAAGTGGCCCAAAAGGTTTCTTTTAAAGAAACTGTGGATTTAAAAATAATACTAATAATATGAGGATCAGTAAACAACAAGAAACTAGCAAAACGAACACTTCTACTATAAGAGCTATTCATTATTCACATTGTGAGACCAAAACAATAATGATCACATCAGAACTGACGCATTAAATCACACTGTTCTCATTAAAAGTATTAATAATATTTATCTCAGCAAGAGCAAAAAGGTCTTTTGTACCATTAAACTAAATAAAATAAAAATTATACTTAAAATACTGTTGCAACCCTAGTTCATGCCTTTAAAAGTTATATATTGTGTATGCCTTATAAAATATATACTTTGAAATAGTAGAACATGCATATGTTTTATCCATAAATCAGTAGGCATACATTAGAGGCACATGCTCATAATTTTTTACTGACAGGGATTTCCCCTAAGTTGGGAGACCCTGCCCTAGAAAGCAGTTTGTACATGTACATGCTATAGGAAATCACCTGGTTGCACTGAGCAGAGCCCCGCAAGTGTGAATCAGTGTGAGCCAAGCCCTGTCTGGGTTCCTGGAGACCACCAACAGTCAGGCATGGGACAGGATCCACGCTGGCAGATGCCCCAGAGCAAACACGTGGTCAGCAGCCAGGAGTGGGGCCCAGGCAGGAAGATCAGCTCATGTGAAGACCACTAACATTAGTGGACATTTATGGTCCTGTTTATACCCCTTACTCATGGAGAATACTTTGAGGAGGAAGTTGAAAGAAAAATGGAATTTGGCTTTTGGAACAGGAAGGGGGAAACTTTCAATTGTGGCTAACAGTCTGAGGGACTACAACAAGATAGGATTCAAAGATAAGAATCCACAGGAGGTAGTGAGATAAGACGATTCAGCTGAGGGCAGAGATGGAGAATGAAATGGACTACTATTCTAGCAAGAAGTGAAAACAGGGAAGGAAGCTCCCTTCATGCCAGGATTCTCGGTTTGAGACATAACAATTAATAATGACATGTTTAACAATGGCAGAAAGGAATGCAGGAAAGAGGAGGCGTGGTGCTCAGGATCCAGCCTGATTTAGGGAATACAAAACAGGCAGGTGCCATTTTGGCAGTTGGCTCAGCCCTCTGAGGAGGGCGCTACCTCAGGAGTAAGTGCTTCCAAGAAACTCAGTACACAATGAATCAAAGTGGAAAGAGGATGATGTTTTTGCTCCATCAACCTCCCCACCTTTCCCTTTCCTCAATATGCTTGGACATTTTTAGTAGCCAGCTAGCAGAAGACAGTCTAAGGAATGCTGAGAAAGGAGGTAGACATGTTTACTGGGGAGACGAAAAAGGAAATAACACCAAGAAGATGAGAAAAAGGGAGCAGTAAAAGTAAAGAGAAGAAATGGAAGTAGTTGACCATCGAAATTAGAACAAAAGTACAAAAACACTTAAAACAAACAAACAAACCCATAAAATAAAGACAAAGGATGATGAAAATAATGGGGCTGAGACATTGAGTTACATCAAAAAAGACTGGGGTAGGGGGCCATCCCTCATTTTGGGAATGATAGAATTGCATCTTTGTCCACTCCCCAGAAGGCACTCAGCATGCCCTGGAGCAAAGAGGAGCACCCAAGCCTCCTGCATTTAGGCCACCCCTCTCTCATTACCCTCTTGTTATTCAAACAACCAGCCATTTTCCTCAAGGCTTATGCCTTTGAATCATGGGGACCTTGAGACAGCCTGATTGTTGAGCTCACAATCCATGGGATAGCGTGAAAATGAAGGAAAGGAATTGATAATAAAGGTGGAAAAAAGATATTAAATGACCTGGAATATTCATAGCCAACAGCAGGAGAAACTCAATATGAGCAATTACTGTTTGCATACCATTCCTCACAGATGACAAGTGGCAGCAAGTAAACTTGGGTTTAGGTGCCATCTTGTCCTCCTGCATCTTGTCAGGGGCAAACATGTCAGATAGTGCCCTGCTTTGGAGGAGAGAAGCTTTTCTTTTTGTCATCACCTGTAATTCTTGGAACAAACACAGCATTCTACTTTAAATCTGGGGGAAATGGGCTGGTTAAGTTTGCAAATGGGCTCATATACTACTTGCAGAATTCATTCAGGAGTTCCATATTGAGTTTTGACAGTCCTATCATCACCATGGCTGATAGATAAACTCAATCTTTAAGCTTCCAAAGGAATTCAGGACAAGTGGACAAGAAGAACTATTGTCTCAAACAAACAAACAAAACTTCACAGAGTTGCATTTTCTAATGATATTATGTTAAACAAGTTATTCAATGCTAAGCAAAACATGTTGACTTAAAGATGGTGAGAACACAACTTTTGGTGCCTAAGCTTTTCTTAAATAGTTAGAACTGTTCATTTTGCTTTTACTCATGTACATGAGCAACATATCTTATGCAAATTTTTCCCTCTCTTTAGCTAACGTGGAAAAGTGATATAGACCTTATATGAAACAGAACTTGATTTTTTTCTCTAATTTCATATCATAACATTTCACGAAGATTAATTAGATAAAAGTAACATGAAAAGAAAAAGAAATGAGGCACATACAATGTATGTGAAAAAGGTGCCACTTGAGTGTTACCTGAGGTCCCAGGATATACATTTCTGATTTTTCTCCTTTGCCCTAGCTCATGGATACCCAAGTGTGAGACAAATACCACCAGAGGTGGTATCTGGTTTCAATGCTAGGAAAGTTATTCTTCATTCCATTTGCTTTCCATCCTAATTGCCTCACTTTGAAAGTCTCAGTTTGGGCTACTATGGGCTTAGCCTCTAACGATTGCTTTTCTCCCCTTTTTAATTTCAAAGCAAAGGTAGCCTTCAGCGTTGGGATATTCAGCAGGCTGCCATAACAAAATCCTATTGGCTAGTGGCTTAAATAACAGGAATTTATTTCACAGAATTTATTTCACCACAGATTAAGTGTCTGGTGAGAGTTTCCTCCCTAGCTTGTAGATGGTTACCTTCTCACTGTGGCCCCACATAGTCTTTCCTTGCACATACACGTGGAGACAGAGAGAGCTTTCATGTTCCTTCCTCTGCTTAAAAGGACCACTCTCATGACCTCATGCAAACCGAATTACCTCCCAAAGACTCTACCTCCAAATACCATCACATTGGGGATTAGGGCTTCGATATATGAATTTGGGGGAGTGAAGGACACAAACAGTCCACAGCAGCATGCAATAATTACTAGTTTGAATTTAATAAACTTTTTTTCCATTATAGTCCTTTTGTAGTGACCTTGTATTTCTAGCAAGTGATAGTGGATTTCCATTTACAGTAGTGGCAAAGTAGTTAATTTTAAAATATATTTGCCAAAAAGTGAATTTTCTTAGACAAAAACATTAAGTGAAATATAACAGAGGAGGTATGAAGATATGGCCAAAATCATGAAAGTGGTAGAAAAATGACTGGTTATCCTGGGGAGCCATACAAGGAAGTCACTCTAGCTTGGATAGTCTGAATGGAGAAAACCAAAGAGACTCACATCCTTCACTTGTTCCATGGCAGGCTGTGGCCTCCAAGGCATAAGTCACTCATGTGTAGAAAAACACAAGACCATTATCAAGACCTCGTGGACAAAATTCAGATACCTGGCAATCTGAGATAGATCTAGAAAACTGTTCCAGATGTCAAGAAAACTCTTGTTTTCACCAATTTCTTTTTACTGGGCCAGATTCCAAGTAGGTTTGGAAAACAGAAAAATATTCCAAAATAGATGATGGAAGAGTAGAGAGAGGTTCACTATGAGGTTACCCTGTGAAAGGGTTCCTGTATCAATCAGGATACAGGATATCACCCTCACCCTGAATATCAAGGGCTTTCAAAGTCAGAGGAAGCTTGCTTTCTCACTGTTGCAGAGTCCGTGGTGAGTCCTGCAGCTTTCTACAGCAGCTCCCTTCCAACCTGTGACTGAGGAATCAGGCAGCTGCTACATTCTAGCTCCATCATTTTAACCCATGGTTTCCAGGCCGGGTAGGCTAGGGAAGAGAGAGAGCTTGAGAGTTGCAGAAGGGCTTCCCAATGCCTCCATCTAAAAGTGGCACATGGCATTTCTACTCATGGTCCATTGGCCAGAAGTGGCTGGGAAACGTTTTCTCTCATGTGCCCAAGAGGGAATGGAAAACAGGATATTGGTGAGCATCCAGATGATTTAGAAGAGTATACAAGCACTCACTTTGAAGTAAATTATGAATTACCTGGAGAATCAGTGAAGAATTTAGAAAATGTAACTAAGAGCATGAAATAAACAACCTGTATTTTTTCAAAAATATTTTGCCAGGAGGTCTTTGTCCCCCCATCAAAGGTACCTAAAATACCCTTTAATATTCTGTAGGCAGAGCTGTGTACTTGGGCAGGTGCCTCCGGTATAAATCACCAATAGTAATTACCAACTCCTTTGTTAAAAAGAAACTTCAGTGTTTTATTTTTTAAAAAAGGCCAGTAAGAGGTTTCCAAGAACAATAAGACTATTTCCTCTCCAAATAACTTGATGATAACCTTACTTGGAATCAGAGGCTCAGTCAATTCAGTGAGTGATGATTCTCTATTGCTTCATCATTTCTTGGATCTTTACATTTCTGTTCCATAAACTCCCTGTTACCTTTCTACAATAAATGTCTTTGTCCCCAGAGATTCCCTGAATTTGTAAGTGTTCACTTAAAACACTTTAATCTTGACCAAAAGCCTATGAGATCCATTAGAACTGGGGGTTTAGTCTACGCAATAAAGTCGGCATATTTAAAAGAAGAGGTAGAATGGCTGGGGCCACCTGCCACAAGAGACAATGAGCAGTACAGCATCGCTGGTGACACTCAAAGCTTCCATCGGGATTTTTCCACTGTAGCCTGTTTATTGGGAACATGGAGGGAAGACACACCCCAGCAAAACTACAGTCTTTCTTCATTGTTCATTCTTTGGCTTGGCTTGAGCAAGTATGAGGTAAAGATGGAGAACACCTCAGGTCTTGATTTCACCAGGACTTTCTAAACTATTAGTGACTCCAGGGGCCTGGACACCCTGAGGATTGGGGCAGGCTCTAATTCCATACACCGGAAAATGCAGAGACAGTTTGCTCACGTACAGGATGGCGGTTCTCAAGTGATTTCTATAACAGTCCTTTGTGGGAAGCCCATAATTTGAAATCCTGGCCAAGTGGGGGCTAGGGAGAGTATCACATTCCACTTTAGCCACTCTACACTTCCTTTTCCTCATCTATGAAATGGGGATTTAAAAAATAAATATCCAGGGCTAAGCGACTGCCTTCGGCTCAGGTCATGATCCTGGAGTCCCGGGATCGAGTCCCGCATCGGGCTCCCTGCTCAGCAGTCTGCTTCTCCCTCTGACCCTCCCCCCTCTCATGCTCTCTGTCTCTCATTCTCTCTCTCAAATAAATAAATAAAATCTTTAAAAAAAAAAAAAAAAAAAGGGCGCCTGGGTGGCTCAGTTGGTTAAAAAATAAATATCCAGGGGGTGCCTGGGTGGCTCAGTTGGTTAAGCGACTGCCTTCGGCTCAGGTCATGATCCCGGGGTCCTGGGATCAAGCCCCGCATCAGGCTCCCTGCTCAGCTGGAAGCCTGCTTCTCCCTCTCCCACTCGCCCTGCTTGTGTTCCCTCTCACGCTGTCTTTCTCTCTGTCAATTAAATAAATAAATAAAATCTTTAATTAATAAATAAATAAATATCCAGTTCTAATGACGCTTGTGAGGATTCAGTGAGATAAGACCACAAAGCACCTGTGTTGCAACTCAAGCATCATAAACCCCTAGTAGGATTAGCTGAGATGGAAAATATTCCTGAGCTGCAGGATACAACACAGGGATTATTCAGAAGACAGGGAATTCTTCCTTTGTTCCCTTTGTTCCCATCTTTCTTTCTCAACTCATACGCATACTGACTGCTCTTTAAATTTGGTCGTTCCATTGCGATTAGTCAGAGAACTATATTGCTCCAAAATTCAGAGAAGCAAATGGAAGAAGGGAGTGAATAAAACTGGACTCAGCCTACACAGAAAGAGTCAAGAATTTTATGAACCAGCTCTAATGGAGTTCTCTTTCCTTCTATACTGCAACCTTCCTCCTTTTATAAAGAAGCGCCTACTGTGGCGCATCATGGGCAGTTTTGAAATGCAATTAAATGAGATGCAGAGCCCACAGTCACGTCCACACACGACCTAAAGCCTCTGTTTGACCTAGCCTCTTCAGAGGAAAAAAGAAGATTGCATCAAACTAAATGTGCTAGGACCCAGACCTTTAATTATACAGCTTCACCATCCTAAAGGAGGCCGCCACTAATTTGAAATTGTCTGGCTATTGCCTGCACAAGTAAGGTTTGCAAGAGAACAGAGCAATCCCAAATTGGGCCATAATGGACCAAAGTCTGTGCCATATAATGCCCCGAATAGCTAAACCAAGACCCAAATCACCTTATGTCTGTCCTGTAGTGTAAACTATGAAGTAAACTTTCACTGATGCCGACTGAAGGCTCTTTACAAGACATTCTGTTAACCAGCAACCCACTTCCATTCTGATAACATTTATTAACTATTGATCCGAAGGAAAAGCTTATTCAGCACAACTCATTCAGAAATTTCTAGTGAGAACTGGATGATAATAACACCCTCACTTTGACAGTTTTGTGTTGTATGCCTTCTTGGTAATTTTTGGCGCCCTTGGCAGCTTTGAAGAGCAGCCATGGCTCTTGACAAAGAGTGATGACCTAGCATATACAACCTAATGGCACAACATTGTTTGGATGTTTTATAATCATTTATTTCTTACAATAAAAGCCATCCCTTAAACAGTAATGCTGGTTCATTGCAGAAATTTTAGAGAATGTGATAAGCAGACTAAGAACTCATAATCCCATTAACCACACAATCATTGTCAACATTATGGTCTGTTTTCCTTCATTTACGCCTATTAACCCAAACAGGTAAAACCATGCCCACATCCTCTACACTTAAATTATATCATCAGCACTGACAATCATTAAAAATCATCTGTGAAGATCATTTTTACAGCTTCTTTTTCATTAAAGGCCATGCTATTATTTACTTATCCACTTTCTTAAAGTTGGACATGGCTATTTCCAAGTTTTTTACTCTTATAATAATTGCTGTTTTGAATACGCATATTTCCTGTCAGCATTTTAAACTATTTCCTTAAGACATACCAAATTATTGAGGTAGAGCATATGAACATCTTATAAATACATGCTTATCTCTAACATGTAGTATATAGAGAGGGTCCTACTGCCTTTCTTATTTTTTACTTGACCAATGATATTTGGCTGTTGTTAACACCAGGGGGAAAAATCAGACATTTGAAATTAAGCTTGAGTCCCATCTGAAATGGGATGATTAATACGGAAGATTGTTTTCAGATATTTCTTCAGGAACAAGGACTAATTACTTACATATTTAACTGATATGGTTTATAATTAGAAATCCACCTAATAATATATCTGAGCACTAAGGTAGAATTTAGGAATGAAATAGATCAGGTTCAGGGACAGGAGTAGGGCATGGTAAAGAGGCAAGAAGGAAGCCCAAAGTCTATTTATCCCTGTAGAGCATCCTGGCCCCTGCACCACCTGGTGAAACAGTACGCACTCACCTCGCTCCTGATGTGTAGGACTTACTGGCAGAGGGACAGGAGGGAAGAAGCAAGTTTCCTTTCTCCAGGTAGGGAAGGGCCCCTATGCCAGGAAGCATAGCTGGGACATGTGGGTCTTCTGCCTATGGGTCCCCAAGTCTTCCAGAGAAGCCCAGCTATTCACAGCCCCTCCAATGGAGGAGAGAAGGTACCCCTGGTTTACATTTCCCACAGCAATGGCCAAAGGACATCCACAGGCCTGACGTACCACTCTGCTCCCAGCTCTGTCCACAGAACCCCATGCTTTTGCATTCAGCACATGAGGAAGCAATGAGGTGATGATTTTTAAATGTTCGTGATGTCCTGTGCAAGTGTAGTGGGTACGTCAGGCCCGTGGGGAGGCATCAACCCCTTCCACTGAGATACTAAACTCACCTCTAAGGAATATATTTGAATGAGGGAACAGCTCCTTCACTCCCTTCTTTTATCCATCCATTCATTTCTCCATTTGTTCTTTTCTTCAAAAAATAGTTCTCGAATCATATTACCACCATGCAGTGGCTACTGTCCTAGGAATGGAGGACCAGTCAACAGGACGAATGTCCCGCCCCCATGAGGCTTACGGTCTAATCGAAGAGACAAGCAATAAACTAGCAATGGCAACACAACACAGACAGACTGCAGTGCCGTGGAAGTGAAGAGGCTTCTGGGGAAAGAAATGCCAGGCAGGGGTCTGTGGGCCAACCCAGAAGTGACCCAGGCAGAGGGGCAGGGCTGCAGGGTAGGAAAAAAAAAAAAAAAAAAACAGAAAGGAAACTGTCTAGGCAGGGAGGGGGCAGTCGCTGGGACAGCAGCTAGAGGGACTGCCCAAGAGACCATGCTGGCTTCCTTCAGCTCCTACTTACGATGAGAAAACAAGAAGGCAGCCGAGCAGGAAGGTGGACCACGCACTGCTGCCACAAGCCTGCACCAGCCAGATGCTGGGGGTTTTCTCAGTAAGCTTTCCCCGGGGGGGCCCTCAATACATACAATACAATACTCAATCCCCACGTATAAATATGTGCGCTCTAGATAACATCAACACAGACACAGATGTAATAGTAACCTTAGGTTTAAAGAGAAAACTTTGACTTGGTTACTGTCCGTCTATGAATTTGGAGGAAGTCCAATATTTGAACTGCATTAAATAAATACTCAAGGCTAGGGAAAAAGCAGCTGCATTCACCACTAAGAGGCTGCACCCCCCCCCCCCCCCCCCCCCCACTGAATCACTTTAAGGCAGAGTGGCAAATCCCATTATTTGGGAGCACGGAGTCAATTCATGGGCAAAGATGAATAGCCAACGCAGAAAATTGTGCTGAAAATGAAATCGTTATTGTTGGGTAGCCACCGGGGGAGGCCCTCGGCGATCGCTGGGCATAGTCCCCGGATGCGAGAAGGTCCAACCAAGGACGAAGCCCGATGGGATTACACCTTTCTGACATAACTTGAACTCTCCTGAGACTGCAAAATCTCACCCCTTTGTGTTTTTCTTTCCAGCCTGCTAACTGAACCACAGCGGTGGACGTCAGAACAGTCCTTGCATTTTTTTCCTATCAAATCTGCTAAGAGGGGAAGAGGTTCCTGTTGTTAATTGTGGGGGATCTCCCGCTCTTTGTTTTAAGGAAAGTTTAAACAAAATGATCACCCACTCTGAGGCTTTAAACAAAGTTCAAACAGAACGAGGTTCTCTTGCCAAGGTTTAAGGCAAATTTCCTCTGTCCAGATGGCTTCCTCAGGCAGGCCAACATAAGAACTAAGACACTCAACCCTGTTGCCTTTTAATGCTGCTCCTTGATTGCTGCTAACGATCCCCAGCTGTCCGGCCTTGCTGGTTCCTTACCCTCTCTCTGCTGGCCACATCTGCCGGCAGCTCTGAGGAAGAGGGAGAGACTGACAAAGGGCTACCCCAAAGCAACACAGGTGGAGTCCTCAGTGGTGAGACCACACATCTGGGACAAGGTTAGAAATTAGTTTCCACAAGAACTTTCACAAAAAAAACTCAAGGGTGATTTTTGATAAATTCCCTGATGATGGGAAATGCCACTAACTATAGCAAACCCACTAAGATATCCAGGAGTGTGGTGGTTATACTTGGTAGGGCACTTTCCCTATTGACTAGTCCACACGTTTATCTGGGTAGCAGCCCAGATTGGGGTGGTGGCCGTGAGAATTCCTAGTGTGTTCTAGCAACACTCTCTTCACCCTCCTCCCCAGCTGTGCACTCAAGCCCATCACCCACAAAGCACACTCACTTTGGTGTGCACCCAACACAAGCAGGTCACATCCACCCCCTGTATGGATCCCCTCTGTTTTCTGTGTGTCCTGCAGACTTCTGGCGATGTTCGCTGGTGTGTTCAGAGGTCTTAATACAGAAGCCTGCCAGGAGGTCCATTTGATTCAGACATTAAAAAGTGCTCTTTGATGATGTCAAAGAGTACATTACATTTTTTTTAAAGATTTTTTTATTTATTTGAGATAGAGAGAGAGAGCACGAGCAGGGGAGAGGCAAAGGGAGAGGGAGAAGCAGACTCCCTGCTGAGCAAAGAGCCGGACAAGGGGCTTGATCCAGCGACCCTGGGATCATGACCTGAGCTGAAGGCAGATGCTTGACCGAATGAGCCACCCAGGCCCTGCCAGGTACACTGCAGTTTTAATAGTCAAATCCACCTCATTTATGTTATTCTACATTCCCTTTCTATGCCCTGTATGCTCCTTCTCCAGTTCCCGTTTCTTCAGGGAAGCAAGCCTATTATCTTCAGCCTAAAATCCAAATATAAGATTTTGACTTAGCAGGAATTTTGTTTATTTGCTTGTTTGTTTTAGCCTACAAGAGGATATTATCTTTTGAATTCAAAATATTGGAAAGGAGGTTTGAGCTCCCTAGTTCAGCTAGTAAACTAACTGATGGCATGAGGCTAACAAGAGGCACACACTGGTCTGGTGACAGAAGGATGGCAGGCTTTGCATTCAGACCGAGATTGAGATTCCGTTTCTTTGATTACTTATCTTCTGACACTGGCCATATTTGGTGGCATATCTGAGCCTTTGCCTTATTACACATGAAACTAGAGGACATGCTCTGGTCTTTGGGGTCATATTAGGGATTACAGATAATATGTGTAAAGCTTCAAAAAAAAAATATGTGTAAAGCTTCTAGCTCAGTGCTTTCCACATCATAGGCACTATGGGAACTATTATTAGATGTCAAAAGGTCTTTGTATTTTGTTGAAATGTGAGTCAATTTCTTCCCAGTAAGTGGCCATTTTGTCCACAATGAAATGATGTGGAAAAGAGTAGATGGCTTGGTCCAAAAGCAAACTATCAGTAGATGCAAAGTGGCCAACAACTGGCTCACACACTATGGGGTTGGGGCACCCCCCTAGTTCTCCAGCCACCCTTTGAGTTTTCTCTGCCTTAGGACAGGCATAGGTCCTCAACTCCCCACCTACTTCTGGTCACAATTTAAACTGTCAAGCAGGCTGGCAATGATAGAGTAACACCTTTCAAAATTGAACAAAGATTTGACCACTGCCTCATATACTTGGTGCCTACAGCATAGTTGGCAATTGGTGTAGCATACAAATATCATCCTACCCAGAAAAGGAAATCCTAAGATGAGGCTTCCTGATAAGTTGACCCTTGAACAATTTGAGAGTTAGGGTTCCTGACCCCCCCATGCAGTCAAAAATCCATGTATAACTTTTGACTCTCCCAAAACTTTACCACTAATAGCCTGCTGTTGACTGAAAGCCTTACTGATAACATAAAGTTGATTAGCACATATTTTGTATGTTATATGTATTATATACTGTATTTTTCCAATAAAGTAGAGAAAAGAAAATACTAAGAAAAATCATAAGGAAGAGAAAATACATACAGTACTGTACTGTATTGATCGGAAAATCCACATGTAACTGGACCTGTGCAGTTGAAATCTATATTGTTCAAGGGTCAGTTGTATACCTCAATATTTTTTAAAGCTTCTATTTAAATTCCATTAGTTAACATGTACTGTAATATTAGTTTCAGGTGTACAATGAGGTAAAGACTTGACTATCCCTTCTCACTCATGGGTACATGAGTCCTACACATATATCCTAGAGTGACAACAATTAGAAACAGGACCCAAATGCTGTCCTTCAATAGTTACAGAAAACAACACCAACAACAACAACAAAAAAAAATAAGGGGGGTTTTCTGACAAAAGTGAGAGCAAGGTAGAAGCAGGAAGCTCTACTTTCTCACACTGTCCCAGGAAACACAAGATAAGCTTGTTGGGGGCCTCCTAGTCAATGACACATTGATAAAATATGTCTTACAACATGAGAGGCAAGTCTAAAAAAGTTTTTCTTACTGGAAAGATTGCTAAACAATCTTTTCCGGGGTGCTGTCAGGGAAAAAAAAGGATCAGGCAAAAGAAGTGTTTTTTTTTTTTAATATTTATTTTAGAGAGAGAGTGTGCACAAGCGGGGGGAGGGGCAGAGGGTGAGGAAGAGAATCTCAAGCAGACTCCACGCTGAGCACAGAGCCTGACTCAGGGCTCGATCTCACACCCCAAGATCATGAGCAAGAGTCAGATGCCCAACCAACTGAGCCACCCAGGTGCCTCAGGCAAACGAAGTTTAAGAGCAGCTTATTCTTCATATAACACAATATCCCTATACATAGACCACTATCCAATACATTCTGGATTTCACTAGTTTATATTTTCTAGACTTTCTTCAAGTTTCCAATGTCACTCATCTTTAAAGAGGATTATGATAAAGTTCAACACCGTTGATGCACAGGTATATGCCCCTCCTTGAAGGTAAAGCAGAATTCTCCTTCTCCCAACTCTGAACTTCCCTCCCCAGGAAATCCTGAGGTTCCCATGCATCTGTTGGGCCCCCAAGAAACCTGCATTCTAAAAAGAACATGATATTAAGTTTTTGTAAATATAAATACAATTATTATGAAATGATGAACCAGCAATAGCAATACGTCTTGTAACAGACACCCAAAGAACCAACAGCAGCTATAGCCTGGGACGGGTGATGAGGATCCATACCCCGAAATCAGAAACAGCCTTTGTGCTCAAGGAAACAGAGGCATGCTGGGAACTTCCTAAGGAACCTCCTTGGACCTCTGTGACTTGGCCAGCAGGAGGTCTGCCCCTCTGATTAACAACAAATACAAAGTTAAAGACAGTGGTATGAAAAGTGTTTTGATACATTTTCCTTTTCAGCTTGGCCAGCTGCACTGGGTGACACCCTTGTAGGACTGGCCTCTCTGCACCTTCTGGCACCATCAGTGCCTCAGAGTGCATCATCCTGCACATCTGCAGGTCCTTAGCTGAGGTATTTCCAGAGATCTGGTGTGGCCTGGTATTTCCAACATCAGCTCTTGTGTCCATGTACCAAGGTCAGCACACAAGGTGGGAAGTCTGCAAGGTGATATCCTATCCAGGGTTATAGAGACTAGGAGGTCATAGCAATGGACTTAAGATAACAACAGTGTTAATCTTCTCTTCTGACAGTTATGTTGTGGGGGCAGGGGTCTTCTTTGAGTCAAATGTGGCAGATACGATCAATTAGGCATGGCAAAAATAGAAGAAACGTTCTCCCCTGCAGACCTTAAGCTGTGGCTAGCACAATGCAATTGCAAAGGGTATTACTTTTTCATTTTACTTATTTTAAAAAAACTTTAAAGGCAATTATAAAAACAGATGATTACAAATGAATTTAGTATCATCATCTTTAGCAAAACAAACAAAAAACCCAAAAAACTTGATTATATAACAGAGGCAAATAATAAAAATGACTAGACCCTTTGGTAATATCATATATTAAAACCATTTATCTTTCACTTATTGAACTACTAAATAAGCAGATCATTTTGTAATCAACTCTTTTAATAATTTTTTTTAAAGATTGGTTTAGTGCACGCACAGGCAAGAAACTGACGTGCTTCATGGGCAAGTCTGAGAATCCTGTTTGCCTGCAGAGTAACATGTCAGAGTGACAAGAGCAGTAATCTAGGCCCACTTCCAGCAGGGCAGACACAACGCAGACTGAACAGGAATGGCACAGACGCATGTGTACGTGGGCCAGGGGTGTGAGGACAGATGAGGGATTGCAGACCCAGATCAAAAAAACCAAAGCAAAGCAATTTTCACATTGATAGTAAGACTGAGAGTTCTGACACAGCAGGTTTCCTTTCTCCTATCCTTCATCCAAGAGCTCTCTTGGTCATTTGAATCATCCGGACATTGGTCTTTGGGCCTGTGAGTGAATCTCTTCCCATCCAAGATAATGGAGCTGATCATGGAATGGTAATAACTGTGAGCAGCATTTACTGAAATGAGTTAATATGGACTCGTTGGACCATCTGCCTCTGCTGGTGAGTGTCAGGGTGCAAATGGAAGAGAAATAGAGGGAGGAAGAAAGAGGAGAGAGAGAGGAGAGGGAGAAAAAGAGATAGGCTGTCCGAATCAGTGTTAGACCACAGCCAATTCTCATCCAAAAAAACAGAAAATCCTTCCTTAAAATAAAATCTTCATATAAACTCAATTTCCCATCTCTCTTCCATTCCTTTCCCCTCTCTTCCTTTTCTTTCCTTTACTGCCCTTTCTCTCTCATTCCTTTGGTATCACCCAACAAACTAGAAATGGCTTAAAAGCGACCCAAAAACCAAAGTTGAAAAATATAAGTCATGTCAGAAACTCAGAGGCAGGGATAATATATATCAGAATAGAAATTTGAGCCATAGGAAAATTGAGAAAGCATATATCTGCAGGCTGAGGGTCTCACCATTATGCAAACTGAGCTCTAGATTTTTCTATGAAATTCTTGGTAGACAAAGTGAAAAAGGAAATCTAATCACATGTTTGTTTGTTTTTTTTAATTCTTCATGTCAAGACTAGAAAAAATGGAAAACTAATTCTAAACCATGAACTGTGCCTGACTGGCTACCTTCTTCAGTGAAACTGTGGTTTCCCATCTGCCAAATAAGAAGTGTATCTGTCCCATTTTTTACAGTAATAGATGTAGTTAGAAGTAGTAAGATATTTTATACAAAGAACTTACCTTATGAAATAAATAGCAGATATTTCTCATGGTGATTTGGAACAACAACAACAAAAAAGCACGACCTGGATATTAAATATGTATAATCAAACATGTAACCTATTTATAAAGCAAAAGATCAGATTCTGCCTCATTAAAATCGGGCCTGTGCAGTTGCTGCTGGGTTTTTTGTTTGTTTGTTTTGCTTTTGTTTTGTTATAATTATTTGATAGAGTAGGATTGTAACTTCATCTAATAACTCTGGTTGAAGATTTAAGAGAGACAAATTACAGTGATTATGGGGCACATTTATCCATTTTACATTTTCAGAAGACAATATTAAGTAGCTACTAGAGAAACTGACTAGCCTCAAAAGATAGAAAGGATCCATTCCAGATTCCCATCTTAAAATCTTCCTAAATTTTAAGAGGAAATTTTCTGGCAGTAGCAGTTTAAAACACAAATAAACAAACAACACTCTTCTGTGGCCTATTTGTACATCAACCCTACCCAGAAGAGCAAAATTCAATGGAGATTTACCAAATCTAAATACTTGATATTTATTTGCCTTGAAAACAGTTGACACCTCATTTACTCTGTTGAAGATCTTATATAACCAAGATTGACATTACAGGGACAGATATTATAAATTATTATTGTTTATTATTAAGTATATTGCACATACCACAGAGCCTTAAACATATTACTTAATTATCAAAACAATAAGGCATGAAACAAAAATAAAAGTTAAAACTGCTAGAAAGAAGAAAAATTATGAATTGAAGGCAGTATGTTAAGTTATTGAGAAAATCAATGGGAAAGGTAATAGAAATAAGAAGATATTTTAAAAATTGGCTGGATATAAGAGAACTACCAAAAATTTGCTAAGATTCCTCTTTACTTTAGGCAATTACTACTGAGAAAATATAATGGGAAAACTTTCCCACTCAAAATTGCTATAAATGATAATCAAATGCAGAGAAAACTCTAACCAACTACATAGCTATACTAGTCAACATTAAATCGATTCATTCATGAATATTAATTGGCAACCATGACTTACCAAATACGTGTAAAATGAGTAACAGAAAAAGAAGGGCTAAGACAAATAAACCAAAAAACCGATCCTAGAAGAAACAGAGCTATTTCAAAGAACTGAAGAGAACCTTTGAAACAGTGATATGGTGGTCTCAGAGACATTTAATGTCAGGTCCACTTAAAAAAAAAAAAAAAAAAGGCAAATATAAGACGAAACAACCAGAGAACATGACAGAGCTTCACAAAATAACAACTGAGATTGTCAAAATAAAATATGTAAAGACTAAATGGTAGGTTGGGTGGAGCAAAAAACCAAGTTGGTGATCTTGATAGTCAAGTTCAAACATTATACCAGCACAGAAAGCAAAAATGAAAAGAGAGAAATATAAAAGATCATCAATGGGAAGATATATACAGGGAGTCCCTTTCCACTTTAAGGGAAAGACTATATAACTAGGCACACCAAGGAAAATCACAAGTCTCAAGAATAACAGGGCAAGTGAGGGACAAGATAAATGGAAAAAAAAAGATCCACACCTAGACACGACATTGTGAAGTTTCAAAACTCTTTAGATAAAGAGAAAATTCTAGTGGGTTCCAAAGAAAATAAATAGATTACCTGCAAGGAATAAGAATCAGACTGACGTCAGACTTCTCACCACCAAACTAAATGCTAGAAGAAAAAACAATGCCTATAATTTTCTAAGGGAAATTTATTTGAATGTATAATGTCTTTGCCCTACCAAATTACCAATGAAGGACCAATAAAGGCATTTTTAAACATTTAAGAACTAAGAAATCTTAACATCCAAGAATCCAGTAAGAATACATTATTGGAAGAAATATAATAGCAACACCAAAAAAAAAAATTTTTTTTTAAAGAGAATGACAAGAGACTCAAAAAACAGTGGCATCTGAATATGACCCAGAAGGAGTAAAAGAAGCTGAAAATAATTAAAAGAGGCTCCACTGGAGCTTGACACTCAAGACCATCTATTCTGAGCAACAAGATTTTCAGCGACACAGGATTAACTTTCCTTCAAAATGGGTCTAATCACATGGTTTAGTTCTTGCTGTTTGAGGGGGCTTAAATTTTTAAAAGTCTTTAGAGCAATAACAGAAAAGTTTAATTTTATTAAAGGAAAAAATGTAAATGACATAAACCTTGACAATTTAGAAATGATAAAAATCAGAAGTTGAAGCAGGAAAGGGAAGTGAGAGATAGTAAAATGCTTTTGATTCCTCCTGGGAGATGTAACATGCATTACCAAGTGATAAAGCAGGAAAGAAAGCTTAAGTGTGACTATGTTAGGTAATGAAATAGTGAGTTGTCTTGATCAAAAATGGCCAAATAAGAATATGCCTCTCTTCCCTCCCCAAATGCAAGAAAATATAAAAGAAATTGAAAAGGTATGAGCCCATAATATCAAAAAGAACTAACTGGAGAGGCACTACAAGAACATAAGACATTTCCAAAAGCTTCTGAAAAATGGATAAAGACATACTGGTGAATTAAAATGGAATGAAAAGAACTTCCATCTAGAATTCATGAAAGGAGAGTTGCCATAGAGGAAGGAGCAGGCCATCAAGGTTGGAGCCCAGGTGTGAAAGAGTGCAGGGGTGAGGAAAAGGGCCAAACAGGAAGACTAACTGAAGGTCTCCGTCTGGGAGGGGTACCCACTCTGCCCCCGCATTCCAATCCCTACTCCTGTACCCAGACTGACAGCCAGCCACATGTTATTGCTAGGTACCCACCCAAAATTGTAGGGTTCCTTGCTAAAGAAATTAAATGAACTCTCTGAAGAGAACTAAGAAAGCTAACATGAAGTTTCCTTCACTGCGATATTTGGTGGACATCAAGGGTAAAAGGCAGCTCCCCATCCTTTCTATCTAAGTAAAGAAGCCCCTAAATTCACAGAACTGCCCAACCGCCTCCCTACAAAGCCCCTATACCCTCAACCTTCAACGTGAACGGGCAGGATACGTGAACAACTGAAGTGCAACCACAGGATAAAGAGAGCAAAATAAACTCTCAAAAAAACATATCAGAGGAAGCAGAAAATTCAAACAACAGGTGTAACTTTTTACATAAATCTTCAATAAGTATTCTCAGATTTTTAACTTTTTATCAAAGTATAAAATACATACAGAAAAATAAGATTATTGGCATACAACTTAATGTAATATCACAAAGGGAATATACCCGTTAACTACCACCTAGGTTGTCCACATTTTTAAAAAACATATATTACCAGAACCTCAGAAGCCCCTTCCATGCCCCCTTCTAGTCTTCACCCCCTCTCTTCTCCATGAAGGAGCCTGACTGCCAACACCAGAGATCTGTTCAGTCTGTGTTTGAATTTTACATAACTGGAAGCATGCAAGATGTATGTTTCTGGTTTCTCTCACTTGATACTGTGTTCATGAGATTCATCCATGTGTCTATGAAAAAGACACACATGGTCCTGCCCTCATGGAGCTTACATTTGAGTGTGTGGAGGTACCCAATGACAAGAAAGTAAGCAAAACAACAACATATCTGTGGGATACACAATAGTAGGGTTTTGTGATAGAGAGGAACAAGGTAGCTCCTTTAGACTGAGCAGAAAAGCCTCTCTGAGAAAGTGACATTTAAGCTATGATGTGACAAGAAAGAGCCAATCATGATAAGGATAGATCCGTAGGGAAGGAGTAGTTACCTCTCGCTCTCCCTCTCCTACCCTCTTTTACTTTCTCTTTCTTCTCTTCCCCTTTCTCCCTTTCTTTTGTTCTATACACACACATATCAATAAGAAAAAGGCAGTCAAAATTATAAAAATTGGGCAAGAGAATAGAAAAGTTATTGCACAAAAGAAGATATCTAACAAATATATCTGATATCTAAATATCCAATAAATACATAACGTGCGCTCAACTACATTAGTAATCAATACAACTAACAATTTTAGCCACCAGAAAGGTTAAGAAAAACAACAACAAAAAAAAACCCACATGACTGATTTTACCAAGAATTGGAAGGATGTGAGAACAACTCTCATATGTTACAGGCAGGACTGTAAATTGATACAACATTTTCAGAATACTGTTTGCCATTATCTTCTAAAGTTAAATTTAAGCATACCCTGTGACCCAGAAAGCTCATTTCTATTTATATGTTCAACAAAAATTTGTCATAGGTGCACCAAAATACGTCTTAAAAAATGTTTATAGTAGCACTATTTGTAAAAGACAAAAAGTAGAAACAACCAAATGACCAGCAACAGAAAATGAATAAGTTGTGGTCTATTCATATGATGGAACGAGACTAGTAAGAATGAATGAGCTACTGCTGCCCATAGCTAAGCAAAAAAAGGCTACCTCCAAAATCCCCTTTTTGTTCTTCCTGGATATGGGCATTCAGCCTCCTGCCCTTAGCTGAATTGGGAGCCTCTGCCTCCTACTCTGTGTACCCTGGCTCTGGTTCATGGAGAAGCTACATAGCCTTTCTTTTCTTGCACAATGGCTAGCAGCTGGTAAGGCCTTCACACTCTGATTCTTCAGTTTTCTGCCTGGTGATGACTTAATGTCTTTGTCGGGGGAGAGGAAACAGTCCATGCCAGGATAGCCTGTGTCCTTCACCATTGTCTATTCAACACCTAACATAATGCCTGATGCTGAGAAGGAACTCAATAAATTACTTGTTGAAAGAATGAATGTTCAATCATTATTGTCCTTGTAATCTATTGAAATCTAATTGCTTGAAGAAATGCATTATCAGTATAAAGGGTGGAATTTAGTAGTCTTTCAGTAGTCAGAATTGGCATTTACCATGTTGTTTTGTTTTGTTTTGTTTGTAAAGATTTTTTTATTTATTTGATAGAGAGAGACACAGTGAGAGAGGGAACACAAGCAGGGAGAGTGGGAGAGGGAGAAGCAGGCTTCCCACTGAGCAGGGAGCCTGATGAGGGGCTCGATCCCAGGACCCTGGGATCATGACCTGAGCCAAAGGCAGACGCGTAACGACTGAGCCACCCAGGCACCCCTACCATGTTGCTTTGTTAATTTTGCACACGCACACACACACAAATTTTTTTTTTTTTTTCTCTCAGTTGTCTTTTCAGATTTAGACATGGGCTGGGTAGCTTGCTTTTCCTAGGCGAAGATGAATTAAATTTGGTTTTACTTGGTTTGCAGTTATAGATGGAAGTTTCCCACAACTCAGTTTAGGAGGGTGGTCTCAGGCCCTTAAACTCAGAAAGTCTAACAAAGGATTTGGAAAAATCCTTACTCCCATAGGACACTCTTGTCTCCTAAATTTTATCCTTTCCTTTTTGTGTAAGGAAGACTAGGGGTTAGACATACTGAGGATCAGAGTTCAAAGAAAGAAATGGACCAGGAAATCCCACTGTAGAGTAGATTTAAATGAAGATGAGCTAATTAATAGCTAAATAGCTAAATTAATAGAAAATGATTAATAGCTAAATAGCTAAATGACTTGCTGGCCCCTTGGTTAGATGGCAATTTGCCCATGGATAAAGTTCTAACAATACTATCTAGCAGCTACTGGATATTAAAAATGTGTTATATGCCAGGCAGTGGGTTAACCCTTACCTAGACAAAGGAAGGATAAATTTATTTTATCAGGGTACTAGATCAAGCCCTGAAGAATTCACTTCTTATTATATGGAATAGATAATCCAATAATTGATGCTTTGGTATAAACTAAATCAGAATGACTGGTTTCATCTTGTCCTTGCTAAAATTACTTTGCCATAAAATTGGCTGTTAGAAAGTCCCGAAATTCTGAGGAATCTCAAGAGATACAAAGATGAATGTAAGATTCAACACCTGCCTTTGAGTTGCTCACCACTATTCTCCGTGGAAAAGCCAAATACAGTTGACACTTGAACAACACAGGGGCTAGGGGTGCTGACCCCCACACAGTCAAAAATCCATGTATAACTTTGACTCCTCCAAAACTTAACTACTAATAGCCTACTGTTAACCAGAAACTTTACTGATAGCACAACCAATTAACACATATTTTGAATGTTATATGTATTATATTCTATATTCTTACAATCAAGTAAGCTAGAGAAAAGGTTATTAAGAAAAATCATAAGGAAAATACATTTGCAGCACTGTACTATATTTATCAAAATAAAAGAATCTGCTTATAAGTAGACCCAGGTCAAACCCATGTTGTTCAAGGGTCAACTGTAGATAAACTCAGTCCAGAATGCTAAGGACTATAAAAGGAATAAGTTCAAAGCACTGTCGGAACCTGGGCTCATCCAAGGAAGTAATGTCAAAACTGAGTTCCTAAAGGAAAAATAGGAGTCTAGAAGGAAGTCTCCTCCCAGGCAGAGGGGCTGGCACATGCCAAGGACTAGCTGTGGGAAATGGCATCCTGCATTAGGGGAACTGAAAGTAATTCAATATTGCCTAGAGCACAGAGTGTGTGTGGGTATGGCAAGACTGGAGGTTGAGAAGTAAACAGAGTCCAGACCATGAAAAATTTGTAAGCCATGCTAAGCAGTTTGGAATTTATCCTGTGGACCATGGAGAATCACTGAACAATTTAAAGCCAAGGAGTAATTGATCAGATTTGTGTTTAGAAAAATCACTTTTGGGGGCACCTGGGTGGCTCAGTCGATTGAGCGGGTAACTCTTATTTTCAGCTCAGGTGGTGATCTCAGGGTCATGGGATTGAGCCCCACATTGGGCTCTATAATCAGAGAGTCTGCTTGAGACTCTGCTTAAGATTATCTCTCTCTCTCCCTCTCCCTCTGCCTCTCCCCTTGTGCTCTCTTTCAAATAAATAAATAAGTCTTTGTAAAAAGAAAAATCACTTTGAGGGAGTATGCCTGGGCATAGGGGTGGGTAGTGGTTGCAAAGAGATTGTGCTAACGGTGATGGTCTCATGAGCCAAATCAGAAGCAATAGGAATGAAGAAAATAAGAAAATCAAGCAGAGAGGGAAATGAGAAGAAATTAAAGATGACTCCCAGGTTTCCAGAAGAGAATATTGCACCTTGCAATATATGATCAGAGATGCTTCCAAGTCAGTAAAGACACATTCGTTTGTTTGTCAAGACTCTGAATTCTATTAAATACAATTATAGTGCTATTAATGCCATCAGAGGGCTTGACCATAGTTTAGAGGAATCTCTACACTCTAGTTTCTTGTAGCGGGGGAATTTATGGGCTTCCTAGTTCATTTTGTCTGAGAAAGAGGACTTGAAAGGAAGTTAACCAGAGGCACCAACTGATTACAGTCTAGAGGGAGGGCCAGGGAGAGGAAAATTAGATGTTGGTCAATCTGAAGACTAGAGCCTCCTGGCAAGGAAGTGAAGGGAAAATTGAAGAGAAGAACAGAATGATTAGTGTTAATGGGATGACACTGAACGAGACACCGCAGATGGGTAGAGATTCCCAAGTGGGTGTGAGTTCAGGGTAGAGCCAGATAGATTTGATAGGATGGGTTGCTTTGCCAAGAAAGGTATTGGACAGAGGTGAGAAGAGGACAGCGTGGAAACATGGGCCCTCTAATTTAGTAAATTGGCTCAGAAACACCGCAGGTGTAAGCAAAACTGATTCCTATTGGCTGTGAGTGAATTGCGCAAGACAGCTTGGAATCCTCTTCATCCGGCTTATAGAGCTCACCTGTCTCCTGTGGAAGCCTGCAGCCCTTATCCTAAGTGTTTTGCAGGCTGAGCAATGACTAGGACTAGGAATACTAAACAAATTCTGAGTCAGCCAAGAGGTTCAGAAGGGAGGTGTGCTGAAGGAGAGCATCCAGGATCATGCACATGTGACACACACACACACACACACACAGCCCACCCCACACCCCACACCCCACTGTTTACAAGCCTTCTGCCTTGAAGCCTACTGTTTTCTTCTGGTAAAATGGACTAGACCAGGTGAAGCCAGAAGCCTCCTTATGCCTAGAAGTGGTGCCCTGAGAGCTGAAGAAGTTCTCTAGCTGGGCTTTAGGAATCCCCACAGGTCTGAAGAAGTATTCTCACTCTATCCACAAGTGCTCTACAAGAATTTTTTGATTTGGGGTTTCCACTCCAATAAAATTGTAAAAATTAATATAAGCATATTTTGGATTGACTTTATGACCTCCTGAACGTCCTGTACTGCCCTGTAATGCCAGTGCTCTATTTGTGTATAGCTTACAGTCATGTTAGTGGCAAGTAGTACTTTGTTGTCATGACCCACTGACAGGAAAAGGGAAGAAAAACAGGAAAAGTATGCAACAGAAGTGATTCCCCAGGGGGAGTACTATTGAGTACTCCAGTAATGCTCATGTACCAAGGTGATACTATGGTACAGGACGTAGCTAATTAGGTAATATTTCAAATGCTAAGGTAGTGCTAAGGCAGTCAGGAAAAAAGAGCTGCATCCTGCTTTAATAAATGACATGACAAATCTATGTCGGTCAGAAATGGCCCAGGGGAGAACTCCGGGGACATAGACAAAGCAAGCAGGAGAAAAGAAGGACACAGCAAGGTGGCTGCTAGACCCTAGCTAAAAACCTCAGAGGCTGGAGTAAAGAGAAGGGAGGAAGCCAGAGTTCAGGATGGAGAAGGATGAGAGAAGAAGGTGCTTGGGAAGACTTCAATACGTGGAAAGAACTTCGTCTTCAACCAAGTCCCTCAGGAAGATAGGGCTTAAATTGATTTTTTTCCTCCTGAGTTCCTGCATTCTTTGTGGTTTTGTTGTGCTGTTCATTCCATAATTCCTAGATTTGAGTTGCTTTTCTCACAATAAATTATTAAGGCCAAGGTTACTTTGGCCTTAGTAGACTCCTGTTATAGTCAGGCTCTGCCTGTGTAATGAGAAAAAGCATAGACCTTAATGGCATTCCCAGGACAAACTAAATGTATTCGTTTACTCAGCAAACATTTACTGAGTATCTGTTCTGTGCTGGCCACTAGGATACGGTAGAGAGCACGAGTGGCTAGGTCCCTGGCCCCGTGTGGCTATCTACAGTCTCATAATTTCATGAATGGTCAACACTGCTGGACCATGCTTAAGGTATAAAAGTTCCTCCCCATCCTGACACTGCACTTAATTTTTCAAATAAAAATAGTAAAAATCCAAAAAAACAAAAAGTAAAACAGATGCCAATGGACTCATTAAATAGGCTCTCTGGTACCTCTCTCTTCAAGTGTGGCTCATATTCCAGCCACAGGGGCAGCAGCACCTGGGAACTTCTTAGAAATGCAGAAGCCAGCTCCCACCTCAGACCTGCTCCATCAGAATCTGCATTCTGATACCCAGATGATCCACATGCACATCAACATTTGAGAAGCATGGTTCTCTTAAAAAATATTTTTAAGAGAAATGGCTGCCTTGTAGTCAGGTAGACAAATCTGCCAATGTTTTATATGTCTTCTTTAGAAACTATTATTTAGATTTGATCATAGTTTCTCTGGAAGAGCCTTATTTCAATGGGTCTCAGCCTGGCCAAGAAAAGTGTGTCTGGTTAATAGTCTAAAAATACATTCTCAAGTTCCCTTTATAACTTCTGCATTTCTCATAGTTAGTCTTTAACTTTTACTTCCAAATGGCCTATTGAAGGGAAAAGTCTCCATTGCTGTGACTTTTCTTAAAAGCTTTGTGAAACTTTTTACCGTAGAACTCATGTATTTAAATCTTTGAAAAGATTTAAAACCGTGGAACTCACAGTTTAAGTCTTTAAAAATTAAAACCATAGCTAATATAAAAGTTTTCTGCCAGTTATATCAAAGGTACGTATTCCTTATTATCAACTACAAAGATAATCAAGGGAATTAATGAGAACTTTATGTAGATACATATTTATGTGCATTTGTGTGTGATGTGTGTGTGGTGGGGGGGTGCTTGGAGTGGAGGAGGGTGTGTGTATGTACAGAAAAAGAGCAGACTTTGCCCAACAGTGTTAAATAAAACTATTTCAGGACTCTCCCTGTTGCACATTCAAACAAGGAAAGTAAGAATTGTTTGGAAAACACTTTATCAGTTCTAATCCCTTCACTACTTCAATATCCCACTGTTCTGCCTCAGGGCTTTCCCTACCCGTCCAACTCAGGGCAAGGCCTTCCTTTCTCACTGGTTATCTCAATCTCTGATTACCCAAGGTGTTTTTGGTTTTTTGTTTGTTTGTTTGTTTTTATCTTTCCTGGACTTCTCTAACACTTGGCATCACACGTCCAACCAACACTTTAATACATTCAACCTTGTATTTTTTGCTGCTAAAATTTTAAGCGCTAAAAGGCGGAACTTTAATTATAGATATGAGAAAATTCTGTGCGCATAATCGATGTCTAGTAAATACTCATTAGTTGATTGATTGGTCAACTATGTAAAACTCATATCAAATGAATAAGGATAAGAAAAGTCTTCATGTTACTTAATTCAAAAGAAGCTGAAAATGATTAGAATTAATAAGATTCACAATGGACACCTGGCCTAAGGTTAAGAAATTTAGGGGTTTCACGGTATTTGGTTACACTTTTTTTGTTCAGTTTCCCTTTAAAATTAGCTAAAGAACTTAAACAATTTAGGAAAGGTTCTTTTCAAAGTGTACCCACAAATCTTGTCAGTATTAGTAACAACCTTATGAGCACAAACAAATGGGAGCTATAAATAAAAGGAACATAGTCTAATAAGAATTCACAGGCACATGACATAAGAAGACATAAGAAGCTATATCTAAGAAGACATAGCTCAACTTGAAACTTTGTCTACACATGACTCTATGGTCGACCTCGAAAAACCCATAATTAATTTTTTAAAATTTCCCATCCTCTGTTGTCTGATAGTTTATGCATCCTAGGTGAAACCTTCAAAATCTGCTCAAGTCCTATCTCCTCCACCCAACTGCACTTAAACTGAGATTTTAAACTACCTTATTTTTTCTCAAAAATGCTCCATGTTTATGTCTTCTCTCACCAACTGCTCAAGTCATGATCCCAGGGTCCTGGGATGGAGCCCTGCCTTGGGCTTCCTGCTCAGTGGGAAGCCTGCTTCTCCCTCTCCCTCTGCTGCTCCCCCTGCTTGTGCTCACTCGCTCTCTTTCTCTTTCTCTCTCAAATAAATAAGTAAAATCTTTTTTTAAAAAATCTTAAAAATTAAACTTTTTGATACAGGCACATTGGCACACAGGAAAAATGCACTAATCAAACAGAATAATTCTGGATACATAGCGCCTAAAGACAGGTGATTATTTGCTCAAGTGTAGTAGGACAGAAAGTTTTAGGAGTGAATTCACAAGTCACAACAAAAGTGGAAGACTGGGAAATGTTGGATAAAAATAATGAATTATTTGTATCTCGGATGAAATTAGTTAGCATCAACTTAAGATGTATGTGCTTGAACACATCATCTCCTACGTTGAAGCGTCAGCTCTAAGGAGAAGGCAAATGATCTCCACTGGGAGAACAGACCCAGAGAGTCTGATAAATTCAGCTCAGAGTTATAATCTTCCAAAATCAAATGCCAAATCCTTTAACATTGGCCAGTCCTCATAAACCATAAAACAGCCACCAGTCTATCAAACATGGTGGAAGAATTTTTAAAGTTCCTGGAATAAATGTCATTCTGAGTGTATTTTTTTTCTTGCCCTGTGGGAAAACAGCACAAGACCCAATTTTATTAGAAAAGCGTAACATTCCAAATTGCATCACAGTCATCTCATCCCAGCACTCAGACACAGTCCCATGCACCTCACCCCACTACCTCCACTCCCCAGTTCCCAGTGATAGAGATTTAAAAAAAAAAAAAGAACTTCACCCAAGTTGTACTGACGTCAATGGGTGTTTGCGTGCAAAGACAGTCTTGTGGATGGACTGAAGACAGTGGTGTTGTAACTTTTCTCAAGGCCCCAATTATTCAAAGAAACCTCACTTCTAAAGGGAAGTGTCAGAAAATCCAGAACTCTATTTCAAGGAAAAAGCAAGTAAATCTTAAAATAACTGAATGTGTTTCAAAGTATGTTCTTAAACTGAAAGTTTACATTCATATCTTGACAATGTCCCAAACCTCATAGTAAGAGAAAATGGTAATCACACCTCCTTAGGGAGAAAAAAAATCATAAATAAGAACAGAATCACAAAGATCCACAAATCCTTACACTTGGGACATTTTTTTTCTTTGTTTCTTCAACATTTCATGTATGTCAAATCCCACCTACGAATCTAAGATCGTTTTCATAGAGTTTTCCTACTAATCAGAAAATTAGTGCTGGACATTCAGATTATCTACAAAGAGCCACTTGCTCGAAACAATTGGTATTTATTAAGAAATGAAATGTCACGTGTTACACTTCGTACTACATGGTGGTGGATGGCAAATTTCTAAAAAAAACTAAATTGAAGAGAGAGATTCTTTTTTTTTTTTTTTTAAGATTTTATTTATTTGAGAGAGACACGAGCTGGGTGGAAGAGGAAGGGGGGAAGGGGCAGAGGGAGAGGAACAAGCAGACTCCCCGCTGAGCAGGGAGTCTGAAATGGGGCTCGATCCCAGGACCCTGAGATCATGACCTGAGCGGAAGGCAGACGCTTAACCAACTGAGCCACCCAGGCACCCCTGAAGAGAGAGATTCTTGCTCTCAAACATTTACAACCTACTAAGAGGGACAGGTATACATTCTGCCTTCTTGTTAACAAGCCTTTGAATACAGGTTTGATATGTAGTATGCAATAATTTAGTAAAGCTTTAAACATCAGTTGATCAATAAAGACAATGAAGGCGGCAGCCAGTCAACGTGCATTCTAAGTAGTATGAGCAGAGGTTAGGAGGGACCTGGGGGCGCGGGTGAGTTGTACCCAAGGAAACATTTGACCGGTCCTTAAGACTTTATTTTCGTCACTGTACCCCCTTGCAGATAGCAGACCGGGAAAACATCTCTGTGACTTGGAACTGTTCTTATTTATAAAGCTGTCTCAACTAGAATTTCAAAATAAGAGCATATTTCTTTTTCAATTTCTATATGAAAAGGAATCCTTTCATTCCAGGAAAGACAGTGTTACCCAAATGAATCACAACACTGTTGCTTTGACACACTTCAGATTTGTGGCTGTTGAATCAACTTTCAGATAGAAAATGCTGTCTAATTGTCAGGTAGCTTGTTCCTCTGAGCCTTTTTTAGGTGCAGGGGTACAGATCAGCTGACATGTTATTTCAATTCATTTCAGTTCCATAAACCATGCGTAAAAATCTGTTCTCAAGACTGAAGTGATACAAAAAAAACGAAGACAGAGTCTCCACCCCCATCTCGCCAGAGAACTCACTTCTACCTAAAACCAGGCGCATGCCCCCAAGCAGCAGGGACACAAACACAGCCCATCTGGTTATCTTAGCCCTCTACAGCTTGCTTTTTTCACACGTAAAAATGCCATTAGAGGGGGCTGTTGATAATGGGGGAGGCTCTGCCTGTGTGGGATCAGGAGATTTCAGGGAAATCTCTACCTTTAGCTCAATTTTGCTTGAACTGCTCTAATAATATAAAACCTATTTTTAAAATGCCATTAGACGAGCTAAGGGTTTTATTCAACATGTGAATTTTACTATTTTTGTCTGTATAGCTATTATCTTTTCTCTGAACTCTTGAGGGCATTTTACCCCGGATTCTCACAGGACATTTCCATTTTCTACCTTCGCAGGTGAGTGGCTGTCTGCCTGCTGTCCATCTCCCCTGACAGAATGCGAGCTACGTGAGGGCAGGGACACTTGGTGTTCATCATCATCATAGCCCTGGAGCTTAGCACAGTGCCTGGGACTGAGGATGTATTCAAAGACTGAACCGCTGTCCGGCAAAGTGAATGAACGAATCAGTGGAGAATGCACTACAGAACCACCTTTCTAGACTCTGTGCACTCTCTGAGGTAGGGCGCACATCTAATGATTCTAACCTGCAAAATACACAATGGGGATCCAATAAATGTGTCTTAGAGCAATGAATCAAATCACAGTATCTTAGAGTTAGTGTGACCACATGCAGAGAGTCCTTCTGCAGCTTCCCATATGGATAATCATTCAGCCTCTCCTGGGTACTTCCAGTGACAGGGGCTCAGTACTTCCACTACAACTTCTACCCTGGGGTTAGGATGACAAATGAAAAAGCATTAGTTGTCTCTTTATCTGAATATGGTGCTGCTCAAATAAATTAAAACATTTTCCTTACTTCCCTGAAGATGTCGTTTTCTAGCAGAGTATCATGGCTGAGCCCAAACTGATGACCACCCCTGTTTCCACTTACGTGAGTGGACAACCTGAGGCAGAGTCCTTCACAATACTGTATGTGCCCCAGAATCGCCTGCAAGCCTTGGAAAAATACAAATGCACATATTCTACTTCAGATCCACTGAATCAAAGTATCTAAGGGGAGGGGACTGGGCAGACACATTTACTTAACCAGGGCTGAAAAACACGGACACAAAGACATTTTTAGTTTCAAGAGAGATTTTTGGGACCAGAATCCTTAAATCTTGAGCAGAAAAGAAAAGAGATTTGAAGACATTTCCCTGCCTGGCTCCATAGGTGGTTTGGGCTTCTAGGAAGACAGTACTCAGAGACAGGGTGAACAAGTTGAAAGACCGGGGACACTGTGGGTAGGCCAGGGCCGGGGGCCCAGAGCACTGGGAGAGATGAGAGAGGAGGGAAGCATGCACGCTGATGCAGCTCAGAGTTGTCCCGAGGTCAGCGGCAGCCACCAGGTACCCCCAAGCAACAATAGGGGCTGGGGCTGATTGGAACAGCCAGAGGTCACAAGGGGGCTGTGGTTGACAGACCCACTTGAGCACATGGGCAAACACCCTGCTGGGGACTTCCAGCCTGGTTGGGGAGGAGAGGAACTCTGCAGTGAGAAGCAATCATTCATTTAAAACATATTAATTGAGCACCTACTATTTGCCAGGCACCGTTAGAGGTTCGGGGCTTGGTTACAGGAGAGAGTAGGAATAAACACAGCCCCAAGCTTAGGAAATGTGATTTCTTCGTGCTCCCGCGCCTGTCCTAGGTTCTGACTAGTAATGTCCTGAGGCATTAGAAATCTCATTTTCATATCTAATGTCAAATTCGAAAGGCACAAAGGGATATGGGTGGATATTTCTTTATTTCTTCCCTGCACCCCCCTCCCCACCCTGTCTTTCACTTAAAGAAAAGGGAAATCCTTTTTTGGTCTTCCTGTGTTTTTATCAAGGTGTATTTCCCCAGCACACACTGGCAGTTTGTCTGGGATGATAGGCATCCCTTAGGCCCTGAGCTGGCCCTGTCTCATTTCCCACTCGGGAGAACGCAAGCAGCGTGCAGCCTCCCCTTTGTTCTGCCGGCAGCTGTCTGCCAGGATGAGCTCTCAAGAGCCCAGGGTAACGGTCCTGCCCTAACTGCTCACCAGCAGCTATGAAGGAAAACAGGCCGCCACATGAACACGATGCTCTTTAATTAGGAGGTCCCCCCATGGAAGGAAGGCCAGCAGACAGGCAGACACATTCCAATTACACTAATACACCTTGTAAACATCAAATATTTTTATTCTGAGATTAAAGAGAGCCCGTATCCTCACAAGACTCCTGAGACGACTATGCATCTCAGGGCTGTTGCCAGTGCTGCTGGGGAAACAGGATTTCCTCTGGTTAAAATAGACTTTCACAAAAATAACAGCCTCAAGTCTGGAGGTGGTCAAATGTGACTTCCACTGCAGGCTGTCCAAAATCTCAATCGTGGTTCTCAAAAAGCTTTCAAGAAGGACCAAGCTCCTATTCTCAGGACAAACTGCTTAGTGTATCTTCGTTTCTTCCAGTTTTTACCTAACCAGACAGAATCTGCGGTCAGTTGGTTCCCTCGGTGAAGGCTTGGTGGTGGTGGGCTCTGAGGCTTAAATAGGGCTGCTGTGTGGGTCACTTGCCTTCACTCGGTGTCCGCTCTTCCCAGGCCACACGCTGACGTTGAACTAACTCATCCACGTTCTCTCGCCTGGGTCAGCTGGCGACCAGTGGCCTGAATATGCCAAGTGGACTGTCTGGGTAACTAGCCACTGGTTCTGAGCTAACCTGAGGAGAGAGGGGGAGGAGATTGGGGACACCCATACAATTGCCTTTCTGAGAGTGAGCCTTTTGGTAGGTGGCTGTCATAGGCAAAGAAAAAAAAATATCCTTATTCCTCCTGATCCTCTACTACATATAAATGTTAGGACAAATAAATGAACCCTCAAAGAAATAGGTCTTCCATTTGAACCAGTAAAACTCAACTCGTGTGAGATGTAGACTCCTCCTTAGTGCAGACAACTCCACATTACAACAGTAGCTGTGTGTGGCTCGTCTGCGGAACAGTTGCAGGCAAATCAGTCTTTATAAGGGGCATCACAATTTCAGTATGTAGGAGAGTTCAATATGCAGAGAAGCCAGAGAGTGAATCCTTGAAAACCATCCTATTACGTGTGGATGATAATTTCTAATTTCTCCATAACATTTGAAGGTTTGTGCATCATTCCACCAAAGTGAGTGTTAATGCTACAAACTGAGGGAAATGATGGCCTGCGGGTTCCTCTGCAGGAACATAGTCTCTCTGGCACAGGGTGAGGAGGTGATCAAGAATCTAGAACCAACAACTGTTTCGCTTAAATGGCTCGTATGGCAAAGCTTCAAGACACTCAGGGACTACTTGAATGGCTCTAAAATTGGGCAGAACCTTGGCACTGAGGTACCATAGATAAATGCTTTAACTACAAAAGAGTCTAGTGGAAAAGTACAATAGGATGAGAATACCAAAGGAATATTTACGGTGTGGAGATTATCCTTCTATGGGCATGGTAGATTTCTGCTCGAACGTACTGTATTTGACTACAAATACCAAATTCTCACTATCTAGTATATTTGGGGAGCCTCTTTTAGTTTAAAAAATTATTTTTCCCTTTTCCTTAAACTTGGTGCGGAAATCGCTGCATTAAAAATGACAAGCGATTTCACTGCCAACTCCAAATTTGTTTTTACTTTTCATAAAAACTGAAAGTGATGCTTCTGAGCAGAAATGGATATGCATTTTAAGGACGGCCTTCTTTTATGAAATCAAGTCCATATCAAACTTTTTTTACTAGAATTACTAATGCATTACAAAGACTCGTATTTCTTTAAATAGAAAATAAAAGTCCACTTTCCCATAACTTAGATCAGAAAGGCTGTTTCTTGTTTGCTGGGGGGTTTTTTATAGTTGCAGCTTAAATTCGGGATGATTTTTATGAGGCAAGGAAGACATAGATCCTTCTGCAAAAAGAGGAACTTTCACAATTAGTGAAAACCAAGAGTGCTGACATGAGGGGCTGAGCCGGGGGAAGATGATGTTACCACAGAGCTGTGGTGAGGGGGAGCCAAGTCCCCCAGCCTACCTTCCCCGCCTGCGAGCCAGACCCACACACCCCGCCCCCACACACACACTATGGATGTGTTCCATCTGATTCCCAAAGCAGGTACCACAATAAAGAGCAAAATGCCTATCTCTGCTTCTAATATTGAAACCAGCTGTGTTTATTCCTCCCTGACCACCTCTCCTTCTGCCTCCCCTAGTCATTTGCACAGACAAAATGTTTTCAAGCCGACAGGGAACTTTTCAACTTCATGGCACATGTAACTTCTTAATAGCAAAAGCCTTTTGTAGGCTTGTTTTCAAAAACTGCAAGTACCCGGTAGAAGCCATGGTGATATATAAAAGGATGTCCTTCTCTTAGAAGGGGAAACTTCAAAGCAATCCCTGACATGCCAGAATCCACTGCTTTTCCAGTAAATATTATCTGTTTTGGCCAGAGAATTCTAGAGTCTTGGATAAGTTCAAAGATGGGAGACCCCGCATTCGGTATAGCACTTCTATATGTATTCTAAGCTGGAAAATGTCACCAGTCAGGCGTGTATAACATCACAAGCTGGGCACTCAGAGTGGAGCAAAAGTTCATTTTAGTCTTGCTGACCCTTTGCCTGAAGAGCCATCAGCAAGCATGTGGGCAGGCCCCCAGGGGCAGGTGCTGTGGCAATGGACACAAGTGGCAGAGGTGGGCAGGAAGGCAGTGCTCACAAGGGACATTCATTGCAAATCAACAGGGCAGGCAGGCAACACCAGAGAAAGGAAGATTGAAGGATTTGATACCTAACTTTTAAGGACAGAATTAGCGGGCACCTGGGTGGCTCAGTCGATTAAGCATCTGCCTTCAGCTCAGGTCATGATCCCAGGGTCCTGGGATCGAGTCCCACATTGGGCTCCCTGCTCAGCAGGAGGGCTGCTTCTCCCTCTGCCCCCCTGCTCGTGCTCTCTCTCTCACTCTCAAATAAATAAAATCTTTTAAAAGGGCAGGGGCATATGTAGCACTATAAACTAATTTCTATATTAATGATGAGTAATTTATATGTATTTATTAAATAATTTATATTAAGGAACTATAAAGTGTTTTTGGGGTGTGTGTGTTGGTTTAATTTGTGTCCTCAACCCTCATTCATAAGATGTCCTTTCTGTCCCCAGCCTGGGGTCCAATGTCACCACCTTTCACTCACCACCCTCACCACAATCTGCCCTCATAAAGTTTCACCAAAAGCTAAGTGGAACGATTCCTGGGGTTTTTGCTGACACAGATTACCTTCCATTCTGTAGAGAATCAACCTCAGCAAAGCCCATGAACATCTTTTTTGGTGAGGTGATGGGGAGGGATTGTTTGCTCTGCCCGTTACTTAGAGCTGCCCCATGTGAGATCTCTTAGCTCTTTCTTATCTTTCTCTGATCATAACAAGGATGTCATGTAAGCTCCTCTTTACCATATGCAAAATAAAATCCCAAGATCTCTGACACAAAGGAATTCATGAGACAACCAAATCCAAGGCAATAAAAGGAGAGAATCTTGATGAACAAATTGGAAGGAAAATATAGACAGAGTAAGACACTGTTTGGAATAACTGAGATTTAATTGAACTGAGCACAGGATGAGAAGTCAGAAACATGGTAATTCTAATCCCATTTTTTGCCACTGAGTCACGGGGCAGCCGATCACTTCCCCTTCACCCCAATCTCCCCATGGTATAATTCAAATTACCTATCCACCCATGTGGGATACACAAAGTTAATCATTTTTTAATTTATGTATATATATTAGTACCAAGTTTTACATTTGGTTAGGGTGAAACACAGCATTTTTCAAATATATGCTCCTTAAGAGAAAAATTAAGCCTCCAATGTTAGTGTTTAGGGACTAGGGTTACCTGGCAATAGAGGTCCCAGAGCCCTTTGCCCAGCCCTGAAGCCCCTAAGCCAGGACAAAGATTTTTTTTTTTCAGCTAAGAAAATCTGGCAGGTAATTCCAGATTGAATCTCACAGGCATCAGTACTTGATGGAACCATGGTGGGTTCAGAGTTAGGTCTTCAGAAATTCAGCTTCAGTTGGTTCAGCCAATGGGGTTCATGCTCTGGGCAATGGGCTCACGCTATCCAAAGCCATGCGAGAGCAACCGATCAAGCAGAACACAAATGAACTAATGAGCTGGCCTGGTTTGAGAACTGAGTCCCCCTATCTGTAGTGGTTTCCATTTCCTGGTTGGGTTAGCCATCCAGTGGATCCACTATGGATCAGCTGCCTAAAGAGCTAGACTTTATCACAAGAAGCTGCTCATTGTTAAGGATAGTGTCTGCCAGAAATAGTCTAATAGTCTTAGAGAGTGCACCTCTCCTCCAAGGAAGGTTTCTTTCATTTCTTTATTTGAGAAGGAGAGAGTGTGTATGCATGTGCGAGTGGGGGTGGAGGTGTGGGGGGAGAAGCAGGCTCCCCACTGAGCAGGGAGCCCGATGCAGGGCTCCATCCCAGGACCCTGGGATCATGACCTGAGCCGAAGGCAGACGCTTAACCAACTGAGCCACCCAAGTGCCCCCCCCCGCCAAGGGAGGTTCCTGTACCAAGAACTGAGGCTGGCTGCCCTGAAATAGAACACATTCTTGTCTAAATACAGCTGGGTACACCTCTTATTCCTCAGCTTGCTTTTTCCTGAACCCCGTACATCACACTCCCTCCTAGTATTGCAGCTCAACAATTACTCAAATTGAAATGCAGCTGAGTAGTTCATGGCTTTCTTAATATGCTACATCTAGGCTTTTCTTACAATATCCTAGGGCCATTGGCAGCATTTTAACAAACGTGCGGCAGTCTCTTTCATTTCCTTTCGAGCTTCTGTTTAACAGGACAGGTTGTCTCACCTGGCCCCCAAATTTTGAGAGTATGCTTTCTGAGCCTACCGCTTCCACAGGGGGCTGACTGTGCAGACATACCCCACGGATATCTCTGAGGACAGAATCAAAACACGTCTAACACGTCTTACATACGACGAGGCATTCGTAAATGAGCTCTGCCATGTAGTAAGAGAAGCAAGAACTACAAAGGCTATAATTAGCTTTATTTCAGTAAAGAATGGTATACAAAGGACAGCTCGTGGACCAATGGATTTTAAATCCATGCAATTGTTAAAAATACATATATTCCCGGTCCTTACACCAAACCTACAAATTAGGATCTCTTTTGGTAAGATCCAAGAATCCTTTTTTTTTTTTTTTAAGCTAGAGCCCCAGCTCTGCCATTACTTAGGGACAAACACTGAGGAAGTTATTAAGCCTCTCTGAGCATTAGTTTTCTTATCGGTAAAATGTTTATAATACCCACCCCTTAGGGTTTTTGTGAAGAGTAAACAAGATAATATGAGGGAACCACCTGGCACAAAATAGGCACTTGAGAAACGGTAGCTATCAACCACAATAAAAGAACAGTGCAAATGAGAATGGCCTTGGGTCTGGAGAAGGAAGGAAACCAAGACGGACGCAGCACAACAGTGCGTAAAGCACTTGAAGGGGCAGATGCCTCCTAAGGTGCTCGGATGCTGCTCACTCCCAACACGCAGACACACACCCAACTGCAGGCCCAGCTGTGGGCATGAGAAGGACAACAGGAAAGAGCAGGGATGGCCCAAAGAGAGGGAGGAGCCCAGCAGCCTCAGAAATGCAGGCCAAGGGCAGCCTCAAAGGAGCAGGCAGCCATGTGATCCAGCCATCCAGCCTCATCTAGCTATCCGACTTCTAGGTATTCATCCAAAGCATATCACTACCTCAAAAGGATATCTGCACCCCCATGTACATTGCAGCATTATTTACAATAGCCAAGATACGAAACGGCTTAAGTGTCTGTCAGATGAATGAATAAGAATAGGCAATTATATATACATAGATGTATATATGCACATATCTACATATGTATGTGTATATATACACACTCATATATATACACATTTATATATATTTAATACATACATACATACATATTCAGCCATAAAAAAAGATCCGGCCATTTATCACAAGGTGGATGAACCTAGAGGACATTATGCTAAGTGAAATAAGCCAGACACAGACAAATATCAACGATCTCACCTATATGTGGAATCTAAAAAACAAACAAATTGAACTCATAGTAACAGAGAGTAAAATGGTAGCACAGAGGCTGCGGGAGTTAGGAGAAAAGGTGAGATGTTGACCAATTTTAATCAAAGGGTACAAACTTCCAATTATATGGGAGTTGACTGATCATTATTAAGAATCAAAGTGTAGAATAAAGCTGATACCCATATTCCACACTGTAGTTTGGTTTTAGTTACAAATTATTTAGAATTTTTTTCCCCAGAGGGGTTCGTTCTTAGCTATTTCATCTTTAAATACCACCACAGTTACAGGGATTACATGTTTTTCCTGTCACATTAAACCCAATGGCAACAACATGGCTATCTGGAATTCTGATAGAAAATTTACTGTGGGCATGTCTTGCAAAGTGCTTAAAGCTCAACCTTAAATAAATAAGTTCTGGGAATCTAATGTACAGCATGGTGACTATAGTTAATAATAATGTATCATATAGTTGAAATTTGCTAAAAGAGAGTAGATCTCAAGTGTTCCTTCATACACACACACACACACACACACACACACACACAAAAGATAACTATGGGAGGTGATAGATATGTTAATTAGTTTGACTATGGTAATCATTTTACAATGTATACACATATCAAAGCCTCACATTGTATACCTTAAATATATCCAATTTTTATTTGTTAAAAATAAACAAAAATCAAAACAAGACCAAGAAAAGAAGCAGGCACCAAGCTTTGGTTACCCTGTTGGGATTCCACAGGCAGAACAAGAGACTATGGTGCAGGCTCTTTCCAAAGATAGGGATTTAGGTACAAAGACTAGTGCAGAAGCCCAGACATCAAAACTCAAGATAAGTGACCTGCGGAGGGCAGGACCTACATCTCCTCTGATTCTTTAAGAGCACTTCAGAAGTCTCTCATAAATTGCTTTGACTCAGCCAAAAGCCACACTGGGACCACAGTGGGGCTGGGTGGACCCAGGTAGAAAGTCCCTGGAGTCATTACCCTAAATGGGCAACTGGCAGAGCAAAGCATCTCATTCAGACATGTTCGGTGAGGAGGGAGTGGGAGTCAGAAGGACACCAGACCATAGGTGAAAGTTGTGTGATAGAAGAAAATAAAGGTCTTTTCTTCCCTTGCTAATAGAGCCTGGAAATATTTCTCGGTTAGCTTCTTCTTCCTTCCCCATTATCTGAGGAAAGACAAAAGCCACACCAATATGTTCTCTAGGGAAAAACAGAGAACTAAACTGGCTGGCGGGTGGGCAGTGTGACAAATCAGGAGGCATGCGCTGGAGGGAACGGAGCAGGCAGGAGAGGGATCGCGGAACAAGACATCAGGCACTAAGCGAATATGCTAGAGAGTTGGGAAATGGGGGTTAGGGGAAAGCTCTCGAAAATGTGAAAGGGCTAGAGAAGAGGGCAGAGAATGTAAAAAGAGAATTACTGTGAACTGTGTACTGGAAAACTCTCAAATGTTAGCAAGAGTCTTAAAGCAAGAGGAGAACTGCTGTCTGCACAACGCTTCTTTAATGCAGCACTTTGAAACTGGACCACATGGGTCCCAGCTGTCTAGCAGTTGAAATTAGGAGGAAGTACACTGATAGACAAACAGCATAGGCCTGCAATACCTCCCACATTATCGCATCTAGAGAGGGAGAGCCAGATTTGTAGAGAAAAAGACCTACACACCCCTGTCAAGGCCCAACCCACCCAACATCAGCCCTCCCCAAAGGGCCAGTCATACCCAGTCCCCTTGCACAAGCCCGTGCTCCTCTCCCATACTAAATGGGGGCCTTCTAAATGCCTGGCCCTCCCCAAAGTATTAACCTTCTAAAGGGAAGTGCTAGTACTGCTACTCCTCAACCTGAGCCCACCCCAGCCCTCGTCCACTTCACCCCACTAGCAACTTTCAGCCTTGGCTTCACTTTCCATTTTAATCATACCCTCATTCCTGCAACCCAGAGAGACTTCAGGAGATGCCCCCCCTGATGGCTCATGCCCCAGTAAGGGGATTCTGCCGCAAACCATCAACCAACACAGAATAAAGATCCAGGCCTCCAACAATAGGAGACCCAATTCCAGACCCAGTGGGAAAATTGAGGTAAGCCCTTACCAAAGACAGAGAGAATTCCAGAAACCAGACTAGTTCAGTCTGGTGAAAGAGGAAAGGTGATGCAGGCTACACCAGGGTTCTCAACTAGACTGTGCATGCCAGTGTGCTACTGAGTGGCAGAGGCCCTGTTAATTTCCAGTTCTGTCAAGCTTGGCTCACAGATAGGGCAGCTTAAATGCTCAGTAGAGGAGTTTGAAGACCAGGGACCTGCTGTTATAGACAAAGATGGCAAAGTCCGAGCACCAGGGAGTCTACTGGGCAGAGGTCAAGGAGGTCAGTCCTAGGTAGGAGCTCTCAGGAGTGGGGGAGGAGGCTGGACGTGAGGGGAGGAAGGTGATATTTGCAGAGCACCTACCAATTTTGGCAGACCAGTAGAGCCTTTTTATATATCTTCTCCTTTCATTCTTACAATAACCCTAGGAAGCCTTAGCTCCACTTTGCAGCTGAGGCGCCTCAGCCCCAGCTTCTTCTGTGTTGCAGCTAATTCATGGCTTGGATTTAAACACCAGTAGGTCTGATTCTAAAGTCTGGGCTTGTTCACACATCACCAGTGAGCGTGAACCAGACAACACAGAGCAACACGGAATCAGGCTCCCAAGTGTGTCACAGGGGAAAACAAATGGTATCTGAGATCTATGTCAAAATCGTGTAGAGGGTTTGTGGGTGGCACAGTAAGTGGGAGGAGAAGTGAAACAAGGTTGGCCCTGGGTTCATAACAGTCGGGGCTAGAGGAGACCTGTAGGCTCAGGGTATTATCCTCTGTATCTGTGTGTACGTTTGAAATTTTCCGTAAGTCAGAATAAACTCTTTTAGATGTGCTAAAGGCACGTTAAGGCGCCATTTCCCCTAGTCTTACCAGTCACTAAACACATGGTCTTTGTTTTGTGCTTCCTTTTGGTTATAAAACTGAACATTCCATTTAGCAAAGACTTCTCACACTTTTCTAGGAATCTGCTTCTGTGTTGGGTAAGCATGCACATTAAGCATGGTTCCATCGTAAAGAACATGTTCAGTAATTTGTTACATAAAAGTAAGAGACTTAAGCCTTTTCTTATTATAATATTAAGTGAAAAACAGGATATAAAACCACATTTGGATCATAAAGTGAATTTCATTTAAATATATAAATAGAAGAAGGAAATGCACTAAAAAACCATGGAATTCATTTTCTGAATTTTACCAACTTGACATTGAACATGTATTAGTTTTAGGAGAAGAAAAATATTTTAAAGAAAGTTTTTGTTTTGTTTTGTTTTTTAACGGACTTTAGGGACACGGAACTGGATCAGTTAAACTCTTCGGTCTGTGATACTCTGCCGCCGTTGGTGTAGCAGTGGTTTTTCAATCATTACAAAGCTCCTAGTAACCAAATAACTATCTTGTGCTAGGCAATGCATAGGTTATTTCTAATCTTTACAACAGTCCTGTAAATTAGAGGTTTTTAATTTTACACTGATCTTAAACTCAGATCTGCTGCCTCTGAAACCTGTCTTACTCCCTCACACTTTACCACCTGCCTCTCCAGCTTCTACATTCTCGAGTAGAGAAGGCACAAGAAGAAGTTGCCTGGAAATCTAGGACCAGAGATTTAGATCTCCAACTGTGGCTTGGGTTTCCCCTACTCTGTCATGACCTGTATTACATACCAGTCTGAGTCTGGCCAGGTCAGGGCTGATTCATCACTATCTGGCCAAGGAGACAGAGTGGCCTGTTCTTCCTTCCCCTGAGCTGACAAACTGTGATCCCAGAACACTGCTCTATAATTGATCACTTCTGAGATATACTGTAATAGGAAAACTCTCAAAATAATACAACAATTTGCCTATGGTTCCATTATGGGCCTTGGAAGGGAGAACTCTTTCCACAAAACACTATTTCATTAAGGGGGAAATGGGCCAAGGTCACCTTTCCCTCCCTCTGGCAGGAGAAGCCACCACCTGGTAACCATAATGAAATACAGAAGGGGAAGAGGCATCTCTAAGGAGGCTAGAGGCAGACATTGAAGCCACAGGAAAGTTGGGAATCTGGGATAGATGATAAGAGGAGGCTCCAAACAGCTAAGTAGATGGGCTTCTGGTACTGGTGGCCTCTTGATATAAGAGGGCAGTTTGACCAGTTCATAACCTGCCCAAAGAGAAAGACCCAGTAGCAAGCCAGGTCTGGAAGTTAACAGGTTCCGAGTTGTCACAAGGGCCACATTTTCTTTTACATCCTCCCACTCTCTGTGTGCCTCTGAGGCCAAAGCGAACCTAATCTATTTTCCTGTTGGTGAAAAGTAGAGACACCTGCTCCTTGGCAGGAAGGTTTCTTGTTCTATGAAGTGTGTTGAGCAACTCAATAAAAGGTATTATATACATAGCCCTATTTTACAACAAATCCCCAGAAATGGCCAAATCATTTCCCCTGGTAACTAATGCTGCCCACCACACACCAATTCCCCCGTGGGAGGTTAACCACTGTGGCGGCCCAGCTGTGCACAGATCGTGTGGCCTCTCACACTTGAACATCCCCCAGCAGGGTGCTCAGCTCCATCTGTTTTCCAGGCTGTCAGAGACTGGGGTGTCAAACGCTGCCTATTCTTTGTCTTTTCTGTGTTCTACTCAAATTACAAACACCAAAAGTACTTCTACCCTTCACGGCACCCTCCAGCCAGAACAAGGATAGGTAGGTATCAAACTTAGGAGAAAAGAGCCAAGGAAAAGTATTTGGGACCACTTTCTTCATGAAAAGAAATGGAGACCTAACAGGTGATATATCCTATAGGAAGAAGTGGTCCACGTTTGTAAAAAAAAAGTAAATCAGGGCTGAGTGGGATAGAGGTTAATTCCCAAAAACAGTTATTGCTGAAGAAACCAGGGCCTAAGCCTCTGATGGCAGGCAAAGAATGAAACCTCGGCAAAAAATTAAAGTAACTCATTGGTCATTGCTAAGTGTAAACGGTCAGTAACTTTGACCTCAGTTGTCTGGCTACTGACTTCAGTCAGCCATAGGGACACCTGCCCTTTACAGGTTCCTCAGGTAGCTGAACGACTTCCATTCACTTTGGACCACATGGATTTGGCCAGCTCCCCTTATATTTGGCTGCAATTCCAAACACTAATCCTGAAATCTACAATGCCTTACGATAATTAAAATAAGGAAAAAGAATACATTTGAACCTTGGGAATTTGCATAAAACTCCTGCTTTCAGATATTTTTGCCAAATAAAGTGTTGCTTGCTCTATTTTTTAGGGCCAGGATATATTGTAAAATAGCTAAGATGACTTGAAGGATTAGGCATCAGCTATTGGTTCGATTTTATATTCTAATGATTCAAAAATTACTAGCTGTGAAAAAAAGGAGTAGTCCCATATCAAGTTAATGTACCTTTGTGTGTATGTGGTTTTGGTTTATGTGGGTTTTCTGTTTTTATTTTTTGGTTATTTTTTTTTTCTTTTTTAGCATAAAGGGAAAATAGTGGGGGAAATACATGTTGTATTTTATCAAACCCCAAATGTGAAAAATAGTTTAAGAGACTGCTAACACAGTTGCAGCTGGGTTCATTGAAGCCTAATTAAAATGCCAGTAACACATGATCTTGCCCAGAAGTGCTGACTACCACTGGGCAGAACCCGTAGCTGTTTGCTGCGCAATATTAACAACAGCAATAGTCAGAACACTATCATAAGTGTTTCGAGTGAAGCCCCCAACCTCTATTTCAAGGTTTACAAAAATCAATGATTTTCCAAGCAGTGATAACCACAAAGTAACCACATTTATTTACAGAAGAAGCAGCCAGCAATTAACATATAGCTTGTACTCCTGGACTCCTCAATCGCTATGATTAAATCCATCGTTCATTGTTCTAACAATGCCCTAGAAGCCAGGGACACAAACTTCTAATAAGTCTATGATCCATGATCTGAAGAAGGCCAAAGTCCAGGATACCTCCTAGACTTAAAGTCTGCATTAAAAATCTTGGACTTAAATCTTATGTTTTCTGAATTCACAAAAAGCTGGTAGAGAAATGAATGACAAATTTAACTCCACACAGAAAAATACCATGAATGCTGAATAGAAGAGGATATAGAAAGGAAGTTAGACATAAACTGCTTTGCTGAGTGCTATAAGAAGATAATTAAGTGAATAGAGAGGATGCTACCTCTCAAAAGTATATGGTGCCCCAACATACATGGTATTATACTGGTGGCAATTAAAATAGACTCTTTCTGTCCTAACAATAATAGTTACTACTTAAATGTGTTTACTATATGCCACACAATATTTAAGCACTTTACATATATTTTTTTTCACTTTTTTTTTTTTAAAGGTTTTATTTATTTGACAGAGAGAAAGACAGCCAGAGAGAGAACACAAGCAGGGGGAGTGGGAGAGGGAGAAGCAGGCTTCCCGTGGAGCAGAGAGCCCAATGCAGGACTCGATCCCAGGACCCTGGGATCATGACGCGAGCTGAAGGCAGACGCTTAACGACTGAGCCACCCAGGCGCCCCGCACTTTACATATATTAATTCATATAATCCTCACACAACCCCAGGGAGTAAATACATTATCCCCATTCTACAGATGATGAAACTGAGAAGATGGGAGCTCTAGCCCTTTCTGCTGATAGAGCCTAGAAGCAATGAAACCCCAAGGGCAATGAACACACCCAGAACCAAGATCCTGGTTTCTAAATACCATTTTCCAATAAAAGTAACCAGGGTTCATTGGACAAAGGGTTGTTTGTAGAACTGGGGCAAGGAAGATACAAGATGTACCTAGAGTACCTTGTAATACCAGAAGAGAGAGAAGAACTCAAAAAGATAGAAGGATAGAGCATGTCAAAGGAACACTAGAATCAGCCTGAACGAGCCCCCAATGGCCAAAGCTGGAACTATTTAAGCAACAAAATAAATAACATCCTATAGGATTATAACCCAAGGGGGCTGTGTGTGTGTGTGTGTATTAGTCCATACTGATATAAGTAAATTATTACATAAGTTAATAGATGGGTGGAAAGAGACAAATATTCCTTACAGAAGAAATCTAAATAATATATGTACATCCTCTCCATCCCTGGAGATAGAGCTTATTCCCTCTCTCCAATCTGCTTGGGGATGGGCTAAACTTAGTGATTCACTTCCAAAGAACACAGTAGGGAAGTAGAAAAATAATAACTTTACAGTGGAGAAACCTGCCTGGCAAATGCTACCTTAAGCAAGTGATAAAGGTTAATATCCTCAGTGATATCATGTGGATATTGAGTACCCCGTCATTTGATAGGACAAGAAGGACATTCCACTTCTGTGGTATTCTTTCCAAAAACCTATAACCCCAATCTATTCACAAGAAAACATCAGACAAACCCGGACAGGGGGACATTCTGAGGGTATTCCAGGACCCTCAGGACTCCTCTGCCAGTACTCCTCAAGACCGTCAAAGTCATGAAAAACAAGGAAAAACTGAGAAACTGTCACAGACCAGAGGACTGGGGAGACATGATGATTAATTGTAATGTAGTACCCTGAGTTGGATCCTGGAACAGAAAGAGGACATTAGTGGATAAAACTGGTGAAAGGCAAAGTCTGGAGTAGTAATGTACCAATTCCATTTCTTCATTTTGACAAATGTACCATGGTGATGTAGGATGTAACATTAGGAGAACTGGGTGACATATGGGAATTCCCCATGCCATCTTTGCAACTTTTTTGTAAATCAAAAATAATTCCAAAATAAAAAGTTTATTAAGTGATTATTATATTCTAAAATAGGCAATCTATGCAAATGAAGTAAAAATGCAACTATAGATCATGCCAAGGAAAGGAAGCTAGAAATAAGAACATAAAAATTTTCATGTTAATATTGGTTTTCTGCTATCCAGAACTACTGATAGGACAGTTATTCCTTTGTTCTTCGTAAGGTACTTTGGGGAAAACATGAAACCCAACCAAACTCATCCACAAATGCTTGCTGGGTACATACCATAAGCCAGGCACTTTCCTGGGCACTAAGGATGTTCTGGTGAACAAGACATGCTTCCTGCCTCTAAAGACCATCCAGTCTCATTGGAGAAAAAGAGAAAAGACAAAACAAAATAAAAGTCCTGCCTCAGAGGTAATTTCAAGATGGTAAGAGCACATCCAGGAGGAGCATCTGACCAATTCAATGCCAGGGTACCATGTCCATGAATAAGAAGTGCATGAATGATCTAATGTGCCTTATGACCACCACAAGAACCCTGGTGATGGTCACATACATCCACGTTCTTCCGACAGTGGAGAGCACATTTGGCAAATACAAGTTTAACCATGCCACCCTCTTCCTGCCCTCAAGGGTTTTCCATTACTCTTAGAATCAAGACAAAGCTCCTTACTATGTGTTATGACTAGTTTTAGGGGTCAACCTGGCTAGGCTGTAGTACCCAGTAATTACCCCCAATCTAGGTATTGCTATGAAGACATTTTTAGATATGTTTAACATCTACAATCAGTCAACTTTGAGTAAAGAAGATTACCTCAATGATGTAGTGGGTCTCATCCAATCAGGTGAAGGCCTCAAGAGCAAAAACCAAAGTTTCCTAGAAAAGAAGAAATTCCTTCTCAGAAAAGAAGAAATTCTGCCTCCATATTACAGCATCAACTCCAGCCTCAATTTCTAGCCTGCCTGCCTACCAGCCTGCCCTACAGATTTCAGACTTGTCATCTTTCTTAAGATAATCTAGAGATTATCTTATATATATGATTATATTATAGATATTATCTGTAGGATATACATCAGATATATATTATATATAATAGGATATATATAGATATATAGATATAAAGATATAGATATTATTTTGGTTCTGTTTATATACATAAATGGTATACGTATCTCTTGTTGGCTCCATTTCTCTGGAGAACCCTGACTGATACACCATGGTCATGGTCTCCAGGCTTCATACAGTCTGGCTCATACCCTCCTCACCAGCTTCACCTTCTACCCAATCCTCCTCACTGTCTCTTCCCCTCACACTGGCCTTCTCCCATCCTTTTCTCATCCTGAGTCCTCTCAACTCATCCTGTCTGCTCCCTCCACAGGCTGTTCTCCCTGCCTGGATCACTTTCCCTTCTTTTCCTGATTAAACACCTATTCATACCTCAACTCTTAGCTCAACCGCTGCTTCCTCAGGGAACCTTCCCTGGCCCCGCAATGTCAAACCCATTTGGTATAAGCTTTCAAAGCATCTCACACCTTTCCTGCATACTGGATAAGTTGCAACTTCAGTCTTCCTTACATGGAAGCTCCACAAAGGCAATAACTGTGACTGGTTTTGTTCATTTTTTATAATTATATTGCCTAGCACAGTGCTTGGGACATAAAAGGCGCTCAGTGTATATTTGTTGAATGAATGTCAACACAGATGATATAAGAGCAGAAAACTGCCCCTCTTCATGGACACAGCCTCTGAAGTTCTCACAGGTAGAATCTAGTGGCCTGGTCCTCTTGACAACTCATCAAGCTGAAACTCAAAGCCAAAAAAAAAAAAAAAAAAAAGGGGGAACTCAGGGAGGCAGTCAAAGCAGGCAGAAGGAGGGGGCTTTACTTGCGGGAGACCGAAATGTCTCTGCAGATGGGCTGGGGTGGTCAGTGTGGCTGCAGCCTCACGTTGACACCAACTTCCTTAAAAATACCACCTGCCTCTTAACCCAAACCAGAGTTTATGTAATGCCATTTCCCACTTATTACCAGCTGCCAAATGTTGAAACTCTCAGAAGTACCTTTTTTAAGTCTTAAAAGAAATATCAAAAAAAGAAAAGAAATAAACTCTAGCCTATTAAAGAAGAAAAAAGAAAAAAGATATTTATATGACCAGATTGCTCTTTATAAAAAAGGTTCAAACCTAAAAAGCTTTGAGCCCTGGCTGAATTTTGGTTAATAGAAGCAAGTGATTATTACATTTCTTTAAGTTATTTTTACCCTGGGTTCCCTGCACTGGATAAGCTGGCAAAGTTCTCAAAACACCAGGCCCCTGGGCCACATTTCCAAAGGTAGTAGTTATAGCTGATTCTTCAATTCATATATGTGACAACTTTAAAGTCTATCTTCAAATTCATTGATAATCTTCCTATTGACAGGTGGGGTCTATATGCCCTGCTCTTGAATCTGGGCAGTTTGTGACTCACTTGTACCCAATAAAAGGTGTTGGAAGGTGCTGCTGTGTGACTTCTGGGGCTTGGTCACAGATGACGATAAACCAGACATTCCTTCTGATTCACCGGGACAGTCGTCATTGGAGCCCTGAGCCAACAGGTAAGAAGTCTGACACTCCCGAGACTGCCATGCTGTGAGGAAGCCTAGCCACACAGTGAGGCCATGTGAAGATCCTCCAGTTGGCAGTCCTAGTCTTCAAGTCCTCCTCACCCAGGTGCCAAATATGTAAATGAACAAGTTGTCAGACGATTCTAATCCCCAGCTGTTAGGTCAACCCCAGGCTTTCAGTTTTCTTAGCTCAGACATGGGGAAAGGGAAGCTCAAACAAGTCATCCCCACTGTGCCCTTTCCAAATTTCTGCCTCAAAAGCATACTAAAATAGTGTCTGGAGTGGTGTTGGTTATGTAGCCGTAGGAACCAGAACAATATAGAAAAATGGGAGTTATTTCTTAGATGTCAAAACAAGTGTCCAAATTTTCTCCACAGAAGTCAACATCCATCAATGGCTTTTACCTCTGACAAATCCTTCGAATGGAAACAAACAAAAAAGAGTGGATTCCAAACAGCTTTACCTACTCAGAAGAGAATTATGTTTGAAAAAGGGACTGTTCAGTCAGTGTTCAGTGAATGAATAAAGGAATGGCCCAATGAGCCATGACATGTTTAGGTGAGGATACAGCAGAAGGCACAGGATTGCTTTCCAGGATCAATGGCAACCTTAGCCCCCAGTTCAAAAAATTCAATCCTATCGAAACCTCTAGGGCTTACCCTTGTGTTCTCATTCCATCATATTTAATGCTACTTATCCACAACCAAATATACTTGTACATGTCACATATACAGATACAAAACTGAGCTGGGTAACAAACCCATTTGTGGCAGAAAGATTCAAAATTATTTTGACAAGCTAGAATAATGAAGCAAGATAAAAAATGAGCGGCTGAAATAAGCTTATTCCAGAGGGCAGCTGAAGATTGGGTAAGGACCACAAAGTCTTTTGGGAGAGCTGTTGGATTCATCCTGGAGACAATAGGAAACTATGGAATTCTTTAGAAGACAGAGGCATTGTGATTAAATACCACATTTTAGAAGATTAATTTGACATCTCTTTATGTGATGGATTCAAGGGAGAACAAACAGAAGGAAGAAAGGCCACTTAACACTTAGGAAATGTTCACAGTCCCACAATAATAAAAATCTATGGATCTGGGCTGGTCTGGCCATAGTGATAGCAAAAGAGGCCAAGAGGTGGGCGCCTGGGTGGCTCAGATGGTTAAGCGTCTGCCTTCAGCTCAGGTCATGATCCCAGAGTCCTGGGATTGAGTCCTGCATCGGGCTCCCTGCTCAGCGGGGAGGCTGCTTCTCCCTCTGCCTCTTTGTCTTTCATGAATAAATAAAATGGAATGGGAAAGGGAGAAAGGGAGAAAGGGAGAAAGGAGAAAAGAAAAGAAAGAGGCCAATGGGTAATTAGGTGGCCTGACCAGGAAGACCTGGGCAGCTGACTGGGCATCAGGAGTACAGGTGGAGGAAGAGTCAGAGAAGACTTAGAGGCCTTGAGTGAAAGGTCAGCAGAGCTGATGGGAACAGAAATAAAATGTAAGAGGAAGTATGCCTGGAAAAGAGGAAAAAAGAGTTCAGTAGGAATCTTGGACTTTGAAACACTGCTAGTGAGACAATTCAGTCACAAGAGCCAATGGATAATTAGGGACTTTGTATTAAGGTTTAGGGGAGAAGACAGGCCTAGAGAAATGGATTTGGGAATCATCAGCGCAGAGGTGATACCTAAAGCCATGAATGAATTCCCATGTTTTTGCCATGTTAAACTATGTTAAATTTTTGGCCTTCATGGCATATTATAAGCTCAAGATGAAATACTGTGAAAATACACTGCATCTTTTTTCAAGTAGTGGGCTGCATAAGTAGGTCTACCAGACCACATCCATTTTGTTAACTTAACAATTGAGAAACAAAGTATGAGTTGCCAAGAGTACCTATATTTGTGTCGGCTCTTGATAGATTTTGAGCTATTCCTCCTACTCATTTCAACTGCCAGGATTGGCTATAGAAATTAAGGACCATTTCTAATGCTTTTCAAGAATAGCTGGGTGGGCCACTGTCCCTACTGCTCTCCACTCAAATAAATTGTAAGAACACCAAGAGCTTTTGCAGAGCCAAAAAGAACCAAAGAATGTGCAGCTGGAGGTATCAGCTGTGCATATCTAATTCTGGCCAAAGTAACTCCCTAGAGCTCCAGCTGTAGAGAGAGAAAGAAAAAGAGAAGAAAGAAAATAATTTAGTCAGGGAAGCCAACAGTGGCTAAAGACTTGAGTTGGCCGCAGAGCACTAGGACACTTGGGGACCAGAAAAGGTACTGCTGCCACCACCACATTTGGGTAACTTACAATTGCAAAGTGCACATCTGTCTGTGACCATCTGTGTGAACGCACACTGGGGGGCAGAGGCATGCTGAAATACAACGACCCGAAAGTGGAATGAGATAAGATAAGGAGAGGAAAATATGTAAGGAATCTAACCGATTTCACTTAGAAAGAGACGGCAAGTTGAAAGAAAGTGTGGGATGGGGTCTCCTTAAATAAATTATGACTCAGCAAGTACCATTTTATCTATCTAAGAAAATAATTACAGGAAAGCAATGTTTCCTGAAAAGAGTCTCTGTGAATGAGCCCGTTTGGAATAGTGACAGAGGGTTCTGGCAGATGAAGGGTAGCCCTGCAGGACTTCCCCAGAGAGGACATGGCCTGATCTCAGTCAGGTACAGAACTGAAGGATTATAATCATGCACTTGTAGAAAGCATTGAAAACTGCTTTCCTCGGCCTCCATAGCAGCTAGCCTATTCCACGAGCTGACTGTCCTGCGATCTCTCTCAGCCAATCCTTCAGTCACTTTCACAGGTTTCTCCTCATCTGCCTTTTCTTAATACTGAAGCTCCTCTGGGCTCTAAACTCTCCTGTCTTCCCATTCACTCTCCTCAGAAGATCTCTGCTCCCTTGGCTTTAGTGTCATTCCTATGTTGATGCTGTAAAATATTTACTCTCACCCAGACCTCTTGTCTGAGCTCAGACCTGTCCAGCAACCGCATTCCTGGGCATTTTATAAATTTGTGTAAGATTGAACTCATGACTTTCTCCTAGAGATTTATGCCTCCTCTACTGTTTCCTATCAGTAAATGCCACCTCCATTCACTCGTTATTAGGAGTCCTCATTTGAATGCTCTTTCCCTTGGTGTAAACTTCAACCACACACTGGTGTCCCAAATTAATCCACGACTCCCCAACCCCATGTCCATTATCCTAGGCCAAGGAACCATCAACTTTCATTTCATTATCACAACAGCCTTCTGACTTGTCTTCCTGCCTATGATCTTGATTCGGTTCTAATTCATCCCCAATCCATTCTCAAGTACTCATTTTGGAACAAATCCTATCATCTCATGTCTTCAGCCTAAAACTCTTTCATGGGTTAATATTGCTCTGAGGATAAGGTCCAAATTCATTAATATGTTTTGCATAATTGGCTCATCTCCCGTTCTTACACCTTTCCTTTGCCTCCCTTTAAACTCTATTCTCCAGCCATGCTCAGTTTTTTCTAGTTCCTTGAGCCCACCAAATCATCTGTCAACTACAGGCTTTTATAGATTAGCTGGCATTCTCCTCTCCTTTTCCTTGCCAAACAATGGCTATTCATCCTTCAGGTCCCCGTTGAGACAAAAAAAACTTCCCCTGACAAGCCTTCTCTGACCAGTCCAGTCTGGGTTAGGTGGCCTGCAGTGAACTCCCAAACACCCTGTATTTTTCCCCATCAAATCACACTCTATTGTTAATGCCTATTTACATATCTTTATCTTCCAGTAGACCTTGAGGTCCATGAGGCAGGAAGCAGGTCTGTTTTATGGGCAATCATATGTCCAGCTCTTATCCCAGTATTATATGTTGAATGATTACATGAATAGGTGATTGGTAGACTCTCTGATCAGCAGCAGAACTCTGCCAGGTCTATGTCAAACAATGTTTCCTCAGAGAATTAGAAAGATTTCCGAAGTTCCTTTGTCTAAGACGAGCCTGGTAGCCACAGTATCTCCAGGAATATCCACTCCCTGACATGTGGCCAACACGAGTCTACTGAGAGATGCTCAGCTGCAACTCATCGCAAAGCTCTATGCCAAGCACAAAATAATCTCTTCACTTCCAGCAAGGGAAGTCAATAAATGAAGAATCTTTCCTTTGGTGTCAGGAGCCTAGGGAGGCAGAATATGAAGCAGAAAGATCTAAAAGGACTCAAAGTCTTCCTAGAGAAGATTCTATTGTACTGTTCCCTAAATCAGTGGTTTTAAAACTTGAGCTTATATCAGAATCACCTGGAGGACTTGTTAAAGCACAGATGTCTGGCCCCGACCCCCAGAGTTTCTGATTCAGTAGGTCTGGGATGGAGCCAGAAAATTTGCATTTCTAACAAGTTTCCAGGTGATACTGATGCTGGGGACCACAACCCTGAGAACCACTGCACTAAACATTTGAGTCACCTCTCTTAGTCATACAAACATAAGAAGAAGTAGGCCTCTACTGTCCTGGGGGGATGGGGGCACCTTTCCTAAACCCCTGGAAAGGAAGATCTCATTGCTGGTCAGGAAGTGGGGAAAGTTGCACAGGGATTAAAGAACCTCTGGGAAATAAGAACTCAGAAAATCGAAACTCCAGTCTCTTCTGTATTGAGGTAAAAGATTATTAGAACCCTTCTGATAACGTAGGATTATTATAACTCTTCAAGAAAAAGACATTAGGACCTTTGTGGTAGTAGTGCCTACCCAACATTCACTCATTCATTCTTCTGAAAACAGCTCATTTTCCTCTGGGAATCACCATTCCCTAATTCTCGACCCTTATAATTCAGGTAAGACAGACGTCCCCCACCCCACCCCCACCCCGGCGCAGGGAAGAGCCTCAAACACAGGTCTGTCCAATAAACATGTGCCACACCCAGCCCACAGTGATTGGTTCAGAACTGGCAGGATACAAGTTGGTCTCATGAGAGTCAACCCTGGACAACCACTGAAACTGTTGGGACAGGGACCCTCTTTTTCCCCTGGAAGTGCCAAACTGAGAGGAGGTAAGTCTGGGGCTTCTGGTAGCCATTGCCTCCCAAGGGAGGAGCGTGACAGAGAATAACACCGAAGAAAATTCAGCCAAGAGATGAAAGAGACATACTCCTGACAACATCATCTGAATCCAGCAGGGCCTGAAGTTAAAACATTCTTGGACTTGAGCTGAATTTCTGATGCTTGCAACTGAAAGAATCTTTTGGGTTTTTCTTCAAAAAAAAATTTTTTTTTTAATTCTAGTCAACAGTGCAATATTGGTTTCAGGAGTTGAATTTAGTGATTCATCACTTACATAGAACACCCAGTGCAAAAGAGTCTTGACTGATGAAATTCTACTACTAAACCCTTGCATTGCTCTGGCCTGGGATGTTTAAGTAACCAGCTGCTCTAGTGGTTTCTCTCAAGAAAGACAGAACTGCCAGGCCTATGGGTTTACCAGGCCCTATGGGATTCTACGGAATAAATTTTTTCCCAACAAATCAATTCTTCAGCAAGGCACCTAGCCTCAACACTGCTTACTTACCTTCTTTCTCTCCTCTCTGAGCTCTATGAATATAAGTATGCACTCTGTAACAGTTTTTTGGGTTTTTTTGTTGTTGTTCTTTTTTTGTTTTTTTGGTTGCCATGCAAGATAGCTGGCTCACAGGTGCTCAATTATTTAATGACAATTGTGTGAATGACTGTTTGCAAACAGCCTTCAAAAGAAAAATAACAAGTTTGGGTCTGATTAGTCTGCATCCAAAGGGAATGAAAGAAAAAAAGGAGAGGGGGGGGTCAAGGGGAACAAAGCACAGAAGTAATACTAAACTAAAACAGGTAGTAACTTGCAAAGTTGAGCTTCCAAAGTCAGGTAAATCTTCACTCCACTCTAGAATATTTCTAACTAAATCCCAACTCCCAGTAGAAGCTTCATTCACCATTTTTCTTTTCTTTGAAAAAGCCATTGTGGAGGAGGGGGTGCTAGAGAAGGACAGCTAAGATGGTGACTCCCACGTAAGTCAGCTTCCTCTTCCCAAATCAGTTTCCAGAAACTCTGCCACATCATGCAATGAAATGAGCAACCCCCCGCTCCCCCACCCCCCTCACGGCTTCTAGCTCAAAGGAAAGTCTCAGAGTCGTGGACAAAGACGATGGCAGCCCTCTTTTGGTGGCTTTCAATGATAAATAGCTTCCTGCCCTCACAAACCCTGAACTCATGGAAAAGAATTACTACCTGGAAAAGAGAACCCAGGAAAGGTTTGTAAGTATACCTAGCACAGGATTTGTCACTCACATCTTCGTAGTGAAACGTGCCTGTTGCCTCCTGAGGAGTCTATCGGAACCACTACGCACAGCTGTGGTTACGGGCTCTTCATAAACTGGGCCCAAGAAGTGGCCCATCTTTCTGACATCAAGAGACCTGCCATGGAAGAAAAACAGAAACAGCACAGATGGAGCTGCTTTTCAAATCCTTAGGGATGTCCTGAGATTAGCAGCTTTCCTCTGTGTCGGCCTCAAAGACTTCCTTCACAATTGTTCATAAGCTAGCTCAAGGGATAGGCAGTGAAGTTCACTAAAACAAAAACATAACTCAAACATCCAAAACAGCTGGTGGAAATTGTGACGGTTTTAGAGGAGCTGACTTATCTAGCTGAGTCAAAACAAGTGTGAGCGCTTCAAACAGGCACGAGATCAGAAACAAAATTAGGTGTTTATTGAGTGCTGTCCTTCTTGATTTTTTTTCTCCCTGGCCAGACATGAATCTCCTCCTTAGCTTCATCCTGACAAGGAATAATATCCTTTATGACATAAGACTTGACATTTGGGGCAATTCATTTTAAAATAAGGTTTTCGTCCTAATTGTAAGAGTACTTTATGTTATTTAGAGAAAATTCGGGGGGTGGAAGCTAAATAAATAAACATCCCAACGCTACTGTTTCCGTTAGGTTTTTCTGACTTACACCCATCCCACACAATTTTAAATATTTATGTCTTTATTAAAAGGACTTATTTTAATTCTGATTTTTCATCTAGTATATTATGACCATTTCCCCTGGTCGTTGATCTATTCTTCCACAACATTTTTATGTCTGCAAATGAACACCATCAGTTATTTAGCTAATGCCAATTATAAACACTTAGGATATTTCTAATTTTGTGCTATGGTAAACACTGTTGTGAAGAATATCCTTTTGATAAGCTTTGCGCAGGTACAGAGGAAATTTACTTTCTCTTTTAGGGCACTAAAATTCAGGAAATAACATGGATGGTAGTTAGCACGGACGGAGTACAGCCCCTTTCTCCGGAGACTTTCTGCCAATTGTCTCCTTTTGCATATTTTCAGACCAGTTGGACAGCCACTGTTAGAACTTCAAGGCCTTCCTGGTTTCATAGAAGCTTTGCTTTCAGTTAAGTTCATGGTCTCTTCAGTTTGCAATGCAGAGACACTGAAATAACTTTTTAAAATGCATGGCAAGAAATAAAAGCAAAGAAAATAAATAAGTATTAGGGAAGATCACTAATCCTGGTAGGAAAAAGAAAATAAAGAACTACATCAAAAAAGGGTATCAGGCTGATTACACTGGGCCACTCAAAACTTTATCTTCCAGAAAACTCTCAAATTTAGATAATTCGTAGCAGGTTTTACAACCACAGAAAACTAGCTAAAATTTTCCACTTTCTTATTTTTCCTATTTTCTAACTCAAAAAGTGAAATGAAATATTCCAAAGGAGAAGACTTTTAAATGGCAGCATTACCTCTCATTCTAGATTTACTGCCCACACTGAACAACAATTGCTTCTGTATTGGCACGAGCCATTCAGCCACTCACCATCGGGAGATGAATCATTCCCCATGAAAAATCATTCCAGAATTTGGATAACAGAGAAGTTTGCCTCCCGCCAAAAGCTCAACGAATGCTGGTAAAATTTGGGGAAATCATGATCATGAAAGCGTGCCATAGTTTCGAAGAGTGTCTCTTAGTAGTCACTGCACTCTCTGCCTTCTGAAAACAGCGTAAGCAACTTCATGCACACACAGCCCCTGCCAGTTTCCCTTAAAAGTCTCGTTCTCTTCATCACCACTGAGTGGAATTAAAAACAGTTGGTCAAGCTCCACTAATCGACAGCTGCTTGCAATTAGATGAAGCATTTAGAGCCATTCTCTTAACTACCTTCCCAACTGCCTAACCATTCAGCATGAGCAATACACCGTGACAATTTGCCAGAATGTTTAACTTATCTCCATCTCTGGTGGTTTCTATACCTTCCTTATTTTCTTCAGTCTTCCCACACACTGTCTGACTCTTCCAGTTCCTCTTGTTAAATTAGGGGTATACAGAGAAGGGATTAGTTGAAACCAGGTCGAGCCGCTTTGTGCTAAGATGGAAAATTCTACCCAGGCAACTATTAGAGGGCAGAGTAGATCTTGATATTTCTCAAGGAGAAGGGGGGAAAATGCCTTTTCTTTTCTCTTCTTCTTTTTTTTTAAACAATGAACTGGAAAGTTTCACTGTAATTTTGCTCCTTAACGGCAATGAGGAAAAATAAAAGTTACTGGACTTTTATAAACTCTTTCCAATTCTCATAACTTATAAACATTAATCTTAGAATAGGGAGAAAACATATAGATCATTTTATTCAATTTTTTTCTTTACAAACTAGGCATCCAGAGCATAGATGCTTTTCTCAATGTCACAGAAAAATTGGCAGAGCATGAACTGAACCCAACTCTCCTGATTCTCAGTCCCGATGGACTTGTGCTGCTCCAGCTCCCTTCTCTAAAGAGAAAATCTTCCCATCTCTAGAAGGAGCCAGAGGCCAGGACGAGGCCAGGACTTGCCCTATCCAAAGGGATAAAACTACAGTCCTCCCAAGATTCTCTAGCCAGAAGCCTATCTTAGAGCTTAAAGTGGAAAGAAAAACAGACATGATACGGCTTTTCTTTTGCAATTATTTTTCTCACTACCTCATGCACACACACAGGAAAAAGGCTATCTGCAAACCTAACCATATTTTATGTTTTCTCTCCACTTCATCCCCATCCTACCCTCATTTGACCAATTTTGTGGTACAAGGTAGGAAGGGAAGGAAAAAGAAATGAGAGAGGTGGGGGCAGGGAATCAGTGGAAGGAAGCAGTTATACCCACTCAAAATTCAGGAAGTTAGAATGAGAGCTGGGACAAGAACGGGAGCCCTCCTACCCCAGACCTCATGTTCACAGCCTTGGCTTTTCCTTTCACCACTCTTCCTGAGGCTAATCACCTCATCTCCAGAAACCTCCTCATAACCTCACACCTCTAGTCCAGTCCTTCGGACAGTTGTGGAGTCTACTTTCTGTACCTGTGGGCATGCTAGAATGTCAATTCACTTTCTCCTTAAACTTCTATTTCCATTATACTTACAATAGAAAGTTATCCTCATTTCTGCTTCAAAGTCTTTTTGTTGATCATTTCATTATGCTTTTCTATACAATTTACATATAATATGTTCCTGCTATATATGTGGACACAGATAATAGGTCCCAGCTCCATTTACATAGAGAGATATATAAATGATAGATAGAGATAGAAATGTTTAAAATTTTCCTGTGGCCATCATGTTCCAACCATATATATATATATTTATATATATATATATATTATATATATATATATATATATATATATTATATTATTCTGGCTCTTTCCCATCTTGCAAGATGGCAGGTGAAAAGGCTGAGAAACCAGAAAGGAAAGAGAAGAAACCCAAAGCCAAGAAGGCTGATGCCATGGCAAAGTTAAAAAGTGTAACCTCAAGGCCAAAACACTCAACAGGGAAAGCCTCACTGCAGCCAAAATCCCATCCTGGTCAAAGAAATCGGCAAATATTCCTGATCTGCTCTGTACAAGAGGAAGTATTCGGCAGCTAAATTCAGGATTGAAAAGAAAAAGGAGAAAGTTCTTGCTACTGTCACGAACCCGGTTGGTGGCAACGAAAATGACGGCTTCAACTGGCTAAACTTCACAAAATGCCTAGATGCCATGCTACTGAAGAGGTTCCTCAAAAGCTGTGGAGCCACAGCAAAACCCCTCAGGCAGCAGGTGAAAAAACTGAGCTACTCTCCCTCCCAGGACCATTCTGATCATCCTCCCTCCGCACCACCGAGGTAAAAAAGTGGTCTTCTGGAAGCATCTGAGCACAGGGCTTGCCATTTGCACCTGGACTTCTGATCATCACCGAATTCTCTACATAGAACACGAGAGACATTTGTCATCACCACCTCCACCAGAATTTATATCAGTGGTGTGAAGTTCCAAAACATCTCACAGATGCTGACTTCAGGCAGAAGCAGCTATGTAAAGCCCAGACACCAGGAAGGTGAGGTCTTTGACAGAGAAATACAAGCTTATAGAGCCGCACAAGGTGGACACCCAAATTCTGCCCCGAATCAAAGCTGGTCCTCAACTCCAGGGCTAGCTCCATTCTGAGTTTTCTCTCACCAATGTAGTTCATCCTCATAAACCGGTGTTCTAAATTTCTTACAAAGAAGCAACCAACTGATACATTTCAAAAAAATTATTCTGGTTGGTGTTAGTACTACAAGTATAAGCTGGTCAACCTGACATAAGTATATTATAAATCTTACAGATAATTATTAAATAGATAAGTGTATTGGAAATTAGTCTCTTAATGAACTCAATGACATTGTTTTTATCCCAATTAATTCATGTATCTGTGATTTATTGTTAATGCTACACTGTGGCAATTTTCAGAATCACGTCTTTTCCCAATTTTTCATTTTCATAGAGGTAAGCACTGAGAAAATGCTTGTTTCATCCACCTAAATATATAAAGGAAATAGAAGTTTTGTTACAGTGATGTCCCTAAATTCTAGGTCTCCTTCCTAGTTACATACCAAAATGACAAAGTGGTCCATCATCAAAAATTATTTTTAAAGCCCTACCTGCTGACTGCATATTTAGGACTTCCTTCAATTTATTTTTATTTAAATTCAATTAACATATATTATTAGTTTCAGAGGTAGAGTTTAATGATTCATCAGTTGCATCTAACAGCCAGTGCTCATTACAACACGTGCCCTCCTTAATGTCCATCACCCAGTTACCCCATCCTCCCACCCACCTCCCCTCCAGTAAACCCTCAGTTTGTTTCCTATAGTTAAGAGTCTCTTATGGTTTGTCTCCCTCTCTGATTTTGTCTTATTTTATTTTTCCCTCCCTTCCCCTATGATCCTCTGTTTTGTTTCTTAAATTCCACATATAAGTGAAATCATATAATTGTCTTGCTCTGATTGACTTATTTTGCTTAGCATAACACCCTCTAGTTCCAGCCACGTTTTTGCAAATGGTAAGATTTCTTTTTTTATGGCTGAGTAATATTCCATTGTTTATATATACCACTTCTTCTTTATCATTCCCCTGTCGATGGATATCTGGACTCTTTCCATAGTTTAGCTATTGTGGACGTTGCTGCTATAAACATTGGGGTGCAGGACCCCTTTGGATCACTATGTTTGTATCCTTTGGATAAATACCCAGTAGTGCAATTGCTGGGTTGTAGGGTAGCTCTATTTTCAACTTTTTGAGGAACGACCATACTGTTTTCCAGAGTGGCCGCACCAGCTTGCATTCTTACCAACAGTGTAAGAGGGTTCCCCTTTCTCCGCATCCTCGCCAACATCTGTTGTTTCCTGACTTGTTAATTTTAGTCATTCTGAATGGTGTGAGGTGTTATCTCATTATGGTTTTTTATTTGTTTTTCCTTGATGCCAAGTGATGTTGAACATTTTTTCATGTGTTTGTAGGGCCTCCTTCAATTTTGTTAAAAACCTAGAACTAGAGATCAATTGCCTTGAGAATAGATTTTGGGTTTGCTACATGATAAGAGTTATTCATTTTTTCAAAACCGATGTCAACGTTTTGAGTTATTCCTTATTTTGTCCCCCAAGTGATTTTTACACCCTAGAACAAGGCACCCTAGCAAGATTCACTAGGAAATAAGTATGACTTTATTCATAAGGAGGTAGGAAAGGTAAGTGAGCCCTTTGGGCAGATCCATTTTAGGAGAACATAAAAAGATGATTCTCTGAGAACTCTATGTGCTTGCATAGCCTTAGGATTTCTTCATGCACCCTGGGAATATTCTAGGCTAAAGATCCTACATGACCCAGCCCCTACCTGCTTGCTAATCTCCTTTCAAACCCTTCTTTCCTCCATGCTTTCAGTTCCTCTGGGTCCTTGAGTGTGCAGGCTCTGCTGTTTAAACATCACTTTCTCGGGGTGCCTGGGTGGCTCAGTCGTTAAGCGTCTGCCTTCAGCTCGGGTCATGATCCCGGGGTCCTGGGATCGAGCCCTACATCGGGCTCCCTGCTCGGCGGGAAGCCTGCTTCTCGCTCTCCCTCTCCCACTCCCCCTGCTTGTGTTCCCTCTCTCGCTGTGTCTCTCTCTGTCAAATAAATAAAATCTTTTTAAAAAATAAATAAATAAACATCACTTTCTCAGAGACACCTTCTCTGACCATCCAACAGAAAAGAGGTTTCCAGGGTGTTCTCTCTCGAAGTTCTTCACTCTTCTCCTTCCTAACACTTATTACAACTTGCCATCATTTATTCATTTGTATTTATTTTAGTGTCTAATGTGGTCCCCTGCCAACATCTTTAGCATCAATTGAGAACTTGTTAGTGAAGCAAATCCCCAGGCCCTACCCCACACCTGCTGAGCAGGTCTCTGAATGAAGGTCTGAGGCAATCTGTGTCTTATTGAGACTTCCAGGTGTTTCTGATGCCACTAGTGTCTGAAAACCACTGTCATGACACATTCTCCACGAAGGTAAAGACTATGTCAGTTTTTTTCAACACTTCATACTCAGGACTTCACCTAGTGGCCAACACATAAGAGATGTTCTATAAATACATGCCATTGAAAGGACAAAAGCTTGCCCACAGTAAGAAATACATTTATATAGTGACCCATTATGTATGGAAATATAAACATATATAATAACAGCTTCACAAAATAAGACCCTTACCACATACCATACACTCCAAACATTCCCCAGCCTATTCTATTTGTTCTATTTCTTTCTTTTCTTTTTCTTCTTTTTTCTTTCTTTCTTTTCTTTTCCTTTTTTTTTTTTTTTTTTTTGGCTGATAAGAGGACCACGAAATCTATTTCACACCCCACTAATGAGTCTTCTGTGCAGTATGAAAAGCCCTAGTCATTAAGACTGTTCTAAAAAAATTCATGCCCGTGCCTCTGTTATTCTTTTAATCTGGAATCCCCTCTTCCCCTCATATCCTCATACCCAAATCCTACTGATTCTTTAAAGCCCACCTCTTGTAGTAGATTTTTCTTTTTTTCTTTAAAAGATTTTTATTTATTTGGCAGAGAGAGAGAGTGCACAAGCTGGGCAAGGGGAAGAGGGCAGAGGTGGAGGGAGAAGCAGACTCCCTGCTGAGCAGGGAGCCCAACACCGACACTGACACCGGGCTCCATTCCAGGACCCTGGGATCATGACCTGAGCTGAAGGCAGACACTTAACCAACTGAGCCACCCAGGGGCCCCCACAGTAGATTTTTCTGATACGAAGATAATCTTTCCCTCTTCTGAATTCCCACATTTTTTCTGTACCCAGCTTATAGCTTTTCTTACTTTGTCTTTTTAATACAGTGCTTACTAACTTTTCCTATTAAACTTAATCCTTCAGAGCAGAATTCACATCTGATTCATCTTTGTACTCCTCACAGCATTCAATGCATAACCAAATAATGTTTCCTAAGTAAATTAAACATTCAAGGAGGGAGCTGTTAATTTCATTTATGGTTCTGCAAAGAAATATTTTTTTTTTTTAAGATTTTATTTATTTATTTGACAGAGAGAGAGCACATGCAGGGGGAGCGGCAGGCAGAGGGAGGGGGTGAGTCAGGCTCCCCGCTGAGCAGGGAGCCCAATGCAGGACCCTGGGATCATGACCTGAGCCCAAGGCAGACATTTAACCAACTGAACCACCCAGGTGCCCCGTGAAGAAATATTTTAAAAGGAAGTAAGGTTTCAGTGCGGGGCTGAGAGAGAGAGGGCATATGAGGAATAGGGAACCATGTGGACAAAGTGCCCCAAGCAGAAAAGCACAGCGACCATTCAGGCAATGGTATGTGCATGGTGGAGAAAAGGCTAGAAAGGCAGAGTGCATAAGACTTGATTCTGCAAGTAAAGGGCAACCATCACAGGTCTATGGTTGCTTTTCTGTCTTAAAAAATAACTGTGGTGGCAAGATGGAAGAGATACAAGAGTGAGGCAGCCACGAAAATGCACGCTTAGACCTTACGGCAGGCAGCACATTGACTGATCACCCAAGCCACTGCCCCCGTGGATCCACCACCACATTCAGGCTGGGAACATGCTTTCCTGGCTGCCCCCAACCAACGGCTGGAGGCACTAGCACTGACCCATTCCACTGCAACACAGGACTATTCCAGCTTTGGCTCAAGGACTCCCCATCCACCTGGCCACAGTTTCATGAGAATGAAGCTGCAGTCTGAGCCTGCCTACGCAACCCTCCTGCTTTCCTCCAGTCAGATCTGTAAGGCAGCGTGAAGGTTCTCCTGACACTCCAGCCTCTTCACCTTACCTCTTCCCAGGCATTTCCCCTAATAAATCTCCCATACTTCTCATGGTGTCTTGACATCTGCTTCTCTGGGGATGTGAACAAACTGCGGAGAAGCAGATAAGATTAGAAAGGAGGTAGAGGCAACAAGGTAAATGGAAATAACCTTGTATTAAAATACACATATGCCTGAAAATATACATATGTATTTATTAACGTATACATATGGATGTTGACTAACTGACACTCAACCTGATTAAATTATCAAAACTGGAGGAAGGAAGAGTTCACTTAGGAAGCCAACGTGTAGGAAGGAATGCAGATCTTTCGTCAAACTGCATTTCTTAGTAGGCATAAATCCAACTGAGATCAGAGAACACGAGGCAATCTTTCACAAAACGTGAGATGCCTGGCTGACCAGAACACTCTCGCCATATCACGTGCCACCAGGGAAGCTTGGACCACAAAATACAAGCAGATGTCAACACTTTCACCTTCCACTTTCTAAATATCGCTGATTGGGCCAAGTTTCATTTCACTTATTGGGCCACTTTCCATGTTAGGGGAGAAGGGTTGAGGAAGGGCGAAAGAAAGTGTTAGGATTCAAGTTTCATATCTGCTAAAGTAAACTGATGTTGCTTACTTCTGGGTTTCAAGAGAAAAGCTTCCCTAAATCAGCCAACAGTTGCTGAAAAGAACAGAGAGACTGGGGGGTAGACAAATATTTCCTGTAATGGGCCAGATAGTAATTATTTCCCTTTATGGGTCACACAGTTCTGCCACAACTGCTCGATTCTGCTGTTACAGCATGAAAAGAGCCATCAACAATACAGAAATCAATGTGTGGCTGCACTCCAATAAAACTTCATCTCCAAAAACAGACAGTGGGCCTGATTTGGCCCATGGACCATCATTTGCCAACCCCTGATATAAAGCACTAAGAATTCTTTCCCCAAATACTCTCTTCTGGTTTTGATGCCGATGCTCTACCTGCTTTCTAATTTTTTATCTACTTAATACAAAAAGTGCATGACTAAAATCTAATTGAAAATGAGTTAGAGTAAACACTCATTGTTAATAATGGAAATGGCCATGAAACTAGCTCTGGCCTGGAGAAAAGAAGTCAAAAAGGTCATCAGACTTCAATCTGAAATTACTTTTGTCTACTAGACCAACAGTTCTCAAGATGTGGTCCTTGGACCAGCAGCATCAGTAGCACCAGGGGAAGTGTTAGAATTAAAAACTTCGGAGCCCTGTCCCAGACCTACAAATCAGAATATGTAGGAGGGGGGGCCAGCAATCAGTGTTTTAACAAGTCCTCCAAGTGCTTCTGATGCAGGTCAAGTTTGAGAACCACTAAGCTAGGCTCTGTCTAAAGCTGCTTATGCCTCAAATTCTCCAGTAGCAAAGTAGGAATCCTGAGATCTTTTTATTTTCCCCTACCACTGAGGTCTCAAAAAGACTGCCAAGGCTGGGCTGATACACACTTAAAGTGGCTCACTTACTTGAAGTCTATTAATGTTGAAATCAAAATACACGTTCTTTTATTTTCTTTGAATTTGTATCATCTACATTTAGAAGAAAAGAGTATTTTGTTCTAAATCAAATACATATTTGTAAATATTTCCTTTAGCTTTATTTGTAGAATGATCAATAGAGTCCTTAGGACGGTAGAAATAAGATATGTAACTTGCAATGGGGATCAGAACCCAGCTGGGCCAGAGCCAGGATTTGTTTATCACTAGTGTCACTATGATGTGGAACTAGGCAATACCCCAACTCCACCCAAGTACCTACCTGCATCCCTAATTTGCATGGGAACCAAGGAGAATCCTGGGAAAAATCTCAAGCTATAGCTATGACTAGGAATCAGATATTAGAGACACATCTGGGAGACTTGATGGGGTTGGGGGGGATGGAAATGAAGAATGAGAGGGGAATAGAAGCCACATTTCAAGTCTTCTCCTGCACACACACACACCCCAAAATAAAATTTACCATAAAGAAAAGTTATCTAACAAACCAGACTTGACCAGCTACAACGCCCCTTGGAACCTGAGCACCTGAGCAGAGTCGGGTTCTGGGTATGACACAACAGCTAGCATAAGTCTGAACCATTTCCCTCCAGCTCTCCTGCAGGCACATGAGCACCTTGGGAACATACAGTGGCTGGGTCACTGGCTTTACATATGGAAAAATCAGGTTCACTAAGTTCAGTAATGTTCCATGGGTCCAAGCCTCTCTCCTGAGTCATTCTTCCCACTTAGCAAAAGACTGCTAAACTTTTGAAAAGGAAGAATGAAGATCACCAGCTCTGGAGTCAGATGAGGAACCAGCAGCACAGCACAGGCCAAGAGTCTTGTCGTCAAGAGCAACCCACGAACTTTTATTAGGCACCTTTTGGAGATTTCCCCAACCCTTGGGGAAGTTTATGCAGTCCCAGTGTTCCCATTTGAGCCAACCAGAGCCTGGATGCAGCAAGATTCCGGTAATGTGTTAAGGTAATTTTATCATATCCACAGGATGATGAGGTTGGGGGGTTGTGCCCTCTATCAGATTCTGCCTCATCTTTCATTTATTCCCAAAGGCTGAACCTCCTGAAGCAAGCCTCTTGCCTCCTACCTGAGGGCTTCTCTGTTGAGACTGGGGAGAGGGGCCATTATACCCATGGGGTAAAGCTTTGACTGATGCAGATAGGAAATGATTAATGAATGTTTCCATCTTCTTCCCACCACTGCCACCGAATGGAAGGTTCTGAAACCCATTTCATTCAGCTCCTCAGACAGACATGGGGGATCAAGTAAGCAGTTGTCCACAGTTGTGGTTGACTCAGTATTGCATACTTGCTTTTGGGGTCCCTCCTTCCCTACTTTGCCACCCTGTGTGTCACTATAATTCCTGGATCTCACTCCCCCATGAACATTTGCTTTTTTTTTTTTTTTTTAAAGATTTTATTTATTTATTTGACAGAGAGAGAGATAGCGAGAGCAGGAACACAAGCAGGGGGAGCGGGAGAGGGAGAAGCAGGCCTCCTGCCGAGCAGGGAGCCCGATGTGGGACTCGATCCCAGGACCCTGGGATCATGACCTGAGCCGAAGGCAGACGCTTAATGACTGAGCCACTCAGGCGCCCCTGAACATTTGCTCTTAAACCTTTGGTTCAGGTTCTGCTTTCTGAGGAGTCCAGGTTAAGGCAGGAGAGTTTAGGGCTTCATGTGACTTAGAAGCAATAATACATTTGTGGTCAATATAGGACTTACACATCTTTCAAGACAAACAAATGGTACTATTTTCTATTTTATATGATTTACATGCAGTGTAATAGTTCTACTACATGCCTCTAGCAAAGATATAATAATTCTCGTCATTTCCTTAAATTCCTAATCTCTCATTTCCAACATACAAATAACTCTAGACTTTTTAAAGCTAAATATAACCACATGGTAGGACTCTAAGAATTTATTAAACAATACTCCACAGATCTAAAACAGTAATATCAAACAAGTTGTGAAACAGACTCAAGATAGATGATAAGAAATTGAAGCAGAAAGAAGACACAGAACTAGTGTATTTCAGCAAAGAGAATGAGCAAATGAAGGCTTACTTTCTACAGCTATAATGATAAATCATCATTTTCTAAAATCTAGGGGAAAAAAATGTCTTAACTTGTATTTAATTTCCTATCCTATTCTGTCCCTTCTCCCATCACCCTCTTCCTCCCACTAAGGACTTTTGCTTCTCTGGAAAAGTGGTTGTTGTTTTATTGCTTGTGTTTGAGGCTTTGGTATAAAACTCTGAAGATCATTTAGATTTCAGGTAAAATTCCAGGAAAATACTTTATTAAGGGGAGAAAATAAGATAAATGCACGTAAGATTTTCAAAACAATAAACTAAAACACTTTAATTCTTAATGTTAAAAAACAAATTCTTGGAGTATAAAAGGTTGAGGATAGGGAGAAATTCCCATTTCAGATATTCTTTAATCTTCTAGTCCAAAAAAGAAGGATGGTGGTATGGATTAATTTTTCTACTCATGGTAGCTATTTTAATTTCTTGGACATAAACGTAAAAATGACCTTTCCTCTTTGTACCTGGCACATGGGCCACTTCACAGATCTCCTCAAACATCCCTAACCATGCTAGGCACCCTCTATCATCTACCTTTAACCCTCTTCTGCTCATCCCAAGATCGCCCCAGGTGTGAATCATTTTTAATTACAGAAAATAAAGCTTCTTCTTCAGACAAAACCTTTAAATGCTATTTAAAACACTCCTCAGGACTTTTGTTATCATTAGGCCAAATTCTCAACCCATGAAGCTCTCAAAAATTGCATTCCTAAGGATAATGAAGGCTGGCCATCTGGTCCTTTGGTCTTAAACCACCATTTTTGTTTGTTTGTTTTTGAACCACCATGTTTTGATGACACTATGTTTTGATCAAAGTGATGTGATCATCCTATAAACAAGTACCACTTTGATATTACTTCAATATAAGGATCAATTAATTTATCAGGCAAATGGTTTTGTTTAACTCAAGTTACATTAAAACTTATTTAAACTCACCTTTTGTGCCCTCGCAAATATCTCTAATAGTAAGCTAGGGCAGGAAACCTCAGCTCATTTGATTTTTACCAACAAAATGAAATGGCTACAATAAGTAAGCCACCCAAATAATTGAAGGGATATATAATACTATATTTCTCAGTCTCTCAAATGTGCCTATATTTAATAAAACAGGAAAAAAATATAAACATTATAAATATGTCAATTTTTCCTGAGTTCATCTATAATATGATCCCCATAAAATTCCTTCAGGTTTTTTTTTTTCTGGAGCTAAACAAGTTGATTATAAAATTATTGGTTCTTGTGGGATAAGTCATTAAAAGAAGCCTTCATCCCTTTCCTTCTTCCTACTGTTAGAAAGGGAGACGACTGGAGTTCTAGCAGTATCAGGCCATGACAGATCTTGCAGATGAATGTCAAATGCTAGGATGGTAGTCCAGAAAATAGAAAGAGTTAAAGCCAGTTATGGTGTTAGAACCACCATACCAGCTTTGAACTCCTACCTTTAGCCTTCTTTTACCAGAGAAAACAAATGCTTTTTAAACACATTTAGCTATTCTGGGTTTTTTTGTTAACTTTAGCTGAAACTAGTCTCACCCGATGCAATTTACCATTGGCCAAATGGCTAGATGGTATCATCCATGATTCAAAATGAGTCCATCACTTCTGATAGCTGCAACTCACTTTGAAATGCATACCCCCCAAAATAAAAATAATATAGAGTGATAAATGGATAGAGAAATAGAGGTGGATAGGTATATGATAAAATAAATACAACAAAATGCTAATTGTAGAATATAGATGGTGGGCCTATGAGCATTCAGTATATAATTCCTTCAGCATTTCTTAATAAAATATTAAAAATTCTGTTGACAAACCATCAGTACCATTTATTATGTTTTTAAGAGAGATTTCTAGTAATGAGGAGTTTTGTAGCTTCTTTTCTCTCACTAAAAGGGTCACTTCTCTTCGTGTTCTATAAACACTACTGTGGGCTTAAAGTCTTAAAAAATAGAACTGGAAGTACTGCCAATGAGACAAACTGGGTGCAAGTAAAAATTTTAAAGGCTGTATAAACAGAAATCCATCTGGAAAGATGTTTTCTCCATCAGCACAGTAAAAGCTAGAATAGAATTTCCTGATATAGATGTACTGTTTGACTCTCTGCAAATCCCACTGGGTACAAGAGAGAGGCGTCTTGCTCTTTAATTTAAAAGTAACTTTTACCCATAAAATGAGGCGAGGCATTGTTAGAATTTTAACTAAGCTGAGCTCAGCACTAAGCATCATTTTCTTTCCCCCATTAAGATTCCCTTCTCCTTCCTTATCAATACAGGAACACTTTTAAGAAGATAACATTTCTGTTTGGTCTTCTGATCAACTTGAAGCATTTCTACTGAGAGAGTAACTATTGTGGTGTTGGATCTTTTCCCATGGGTCTGTATTCTAAGCAAAACAAAATTGGAAATGACCGCTAAACAATTACTGTCAAGAATGCTAAAGTTAGCAGAAGCCTTGCCTGCAAACTGCCAATACAGAAGAAAAAGTATTTTCCTATCCTCCAAGATGCAATAAGAATGTAAGTTGGCGTTCCTAAAAATAATGCCAAAACACTGATTTGGACTATTGTGTCTACTTTTTAAAAGCATTGTTGAAAATAAAATGCCTTCACAAAATAATGCAAATTTAATTCCAGAGAACTTAACTCTGTACTCATTCATCAGGATCTATTTATTATATTTATTGAAGGGCTGTAGGGGCAGACTCTGAGCTAACTGAAGAACATGGATTCACATTATAATCCTATAGTGTCACTTGCTTATGACTTACTGAAAAGTTCTGTTTCTGAATCAACATTTCCCAAATTTGATCTCATCTCAGAAAGAATGTTCTTACCAAAGCCTGGAGAAAACATCTTTAGCTGTGTTTAAATTATTCAAGGATGAGGGTGCCTGGGTGGCTCAGTCATTAAGCATCTGCCTTCAGCTCAGGTCATGATCCCAGCGTCCTGGGATCGAGCCCCGCATCGGGCTCCCTGCTCGGTGGGAAGCCTGCTTCTCCCTCTCCCACTCCCTCTGCTTGTGTTCCCTCTCTCGCTGTGTCACTCTCTGTCAAATAAATAAATAAAATCTTTAAAATAAATAAATAAATAATTCAAGGATGAAAATAGATGAAAAAATACAACTTACATATATATCTAATTTTGGTAGAAAACCACCCACTGTATATGGAGTTCTATAGCATAGTCTTCTGGGAGAGAAATAAAGGGTGGAGAAGACCCAACATTATAGACATTATTAACATCATGCAAAATGTTGAGCACTTTACATGCATTATCAACACCCATGATCCTCATAAAATCCTGTCTTAGAGATCATTACTTTCCTTATTTTATAGATGAAGAAACAGAGGCTTAGAAATGTTTGCCCAAGGTCACATGCCAGTAGTGGTGGGGCCAACACTGAGACCCAAGTCTTCCTGGCACCAGAGTCTTGTCCTTTAACCACAATCTGATACTGCTCTGATCTTTGAAAACCAAGTGCCATGCAGAACACATAGTGAGAGAGTGAGAGAGAGGAGAAGGAGGGACAAATGGGGACAGAGGGATGAAGAAAGAGAAAGACTTGTCTAACACGTAGGTCGGAAATATTGTAAAAGAAGCATTTAGAGGTTACAGATATGAAGTATTGTACATCAAATAACAGTGGTTTCTTTGCTTTCTTTTTTCATCCCTTTTCTCCCATGTTTTATTTCTTCTAGTAAGTTAAAAAAAAAAAAGGAGCAAGTACTTAAATGTTAATTGTAATTGATTAATTACAATTAATCAGTTAATGTAATTGTATAATCCCTTCCATTTTTCCCAAATACTTATTGAGCACCTATTGTGTGAAAGACCCTGTCATTCAATATTCTATCTCTACTATAGAATAAATCCCACTTGAGTCACTTTTATTAAGAGGAAAAATATTTTAACTATTAACACAGGCTAAGACAATGAAGCACTAAGCTAAAAGATAACAAATGAACTGTAAAAATATTAAGAATGTTGACATTAAAGAATCAGATGAAGCCTCATGTTAATGAACCCAGCTTGAGTTACAACTCCACTCTTCCTGACCTTCACCATGCAAGCTATGTAACAACCACCACCACTGATATAAAGGCTCCAGAAAGAAGATGATGCCACCCAAGAAGGGCCTTTTGTAGGAGGGAAAACAGAAAAAGAGAGTAGGCAGGAACCAGAGAACCACTGAGGGTTGATGTAAAGAATTGATAATACCCTATTTTCACTTTGCTTATGTCCTGTTGGCTTTGTGAGTTATGAGAAAAAGGTCAAAACCTTGTCTATGTTGTTCACCACTGTACTTTGTACTCCACCAGGGACATAGTAGACACTAAATAAAAAACTGATTGAATAAATAAATAAATAATAGGCCAGAAAATGACAAAGAAAAAGTGACATTATTGTCTCTGTCAAAAAAAGAATTTAACCAGAAAATGTTGAGGTCTCTATATACAATTTATGTACATCCCAAAATCTCTGACAGTCTAGAAATTCTACCATGAATCCACATCTCACAGTAACCACAATAAAAACTACAGTAATCTGTAACTCTAACATAAGATACAATCATAGATAAGAGATGTAGAAAGGCATCACATGGAGAGAATTACTCACTTCCTTACTTCTAAACCTGTTTGGTTTCATAAAGAGATTCAGTCACCCTCAAGATTTGTCACACCCATGAGGGAACCTTCCTCTTGGAAAGACCACCTTGTTGGTTTCTGTCAAATGACCCCACTGACCACTGCCTTCCAAGCATCCTGAATCAAGAGATGATTGTGAAATGTGGGGAAATCTTGTTTAGCTCAAATTATAAGGCCCCAAAACCCTATCCAACAGTCACTGATATTTAGTCTGATCAAGTGTAATGGGAAAAGCAAATATTCTCATCAATTTTCTTTATTGATGTCACCTATTTCTTTTCCCACCTCACCCAAGGAAGTTTTATGTAATAGAGTGATGGCAGTTCAGTGGAAAAAAATTAAAACAAGTCAAATTGATAATATATTTTAGTAGACATTTTTATTCAAGCCTTTTGAGTCCCTTAGTGTGTATTTGCTCCCTATCTTACCAATGATACTCAGAAATAATTAAGAGAAATTGCCCTGGAGCTACTCTGTTCACAACTAAAGTCAAGATGTGACCCAAAGAAGCAAAAGAGGAGCAAAGCTCAGCGGAAATTGGAAGACTATCTGAAAGGGGCATAGAGAACCTGGCATGGAATACAGCGTCCCTGAGAAAAACAACAGGATAAACAAAACTAAAATGGGTTATAATTTGGGTCTTAATGTGGTGATAATAGGTAGTAATAGTACCCAAACAATAACATGAAGAAAGTAGTATAGATGGATAGGAGGAGAGAGGAAGCAAAGAGACAAACTAAATATACTGTCAGAGTAATCCAAATGTAGGTGATGGGGATGTTGGCTAGAGCTGTGACCATGGAAAAGTCAAGAAAGGAGCAGATTAAAGTCACACTAGACTGTGTGTCTTTGGGGCCTCATGTTTCTGGCACCGCAATGCATGACACATTTTTATTGAATGAATAGAATGAAGAATGAAAAGAAAAGTGACAGGCTTGGTAGCTAATAGGATGGTTCTAAGTATTTACTCCAAAGAACAAGAAAAGGAAAAGCACCTTTGACAAACTGAAGAGACATACCACTTGGAAATGGAATTGGGAATAGTGGCAACTCTAAATGGAGCTGCTCTCTAGCCAGCCAGCAATATAGAGTCACAGTCCATGCAGAAATAGGCCTAAAGATGGAAGTATAAAGATGAGATCTAATGGCAGGCAAGTAAGTGAAATCACAAAAGAGAAGCTGAGGACAAGGAGCAGAGCTTTAGGTACAACAGGAGAAGGAACTAACACAAGGGACTGAGAATGAAAAGTTAAAAAGAAAAGGCAATAAAGATATAAAAAATGTAGTTTCATGATTTTGGTTTCAAGGAATTATCTGTGATATAATTAAAAGTGCTCAGGCCCAGGGACACCTGGGTGGCTTAGTCAGTAAATATCCAACTATTGGTTTCAGCTCAAGTTATGATCTTGAGGTCATGAGATTGAGCCCTACATCGGGCTCTGTGCTGGGCATGGAGCCAGCTTAAGATTCTCTCTCTCTCGGGGTACCTGGGTGGCTCAGTTGGTTGAGCCTCTGACTCTTGGTTTCAGCTCAGGTCATGATCTCCCAGTTGTGGGATTGAGCCCTGTTCAGCTCCCCACTCAGTGGGGAGTCTGCTTCAGATTCTTTCTCCCTCTCCCTCTGCCCCTCCCTCCCCACCTGCACTCTCTCTCTCTCTCAAATAAATAAATAAAATCTTAAAAAAAAAAAAAAAAAAGA